>NC_141698.1:605499426-606155426 GCF_964263255.1 Lissotriton vulgaris | reverse complement strand
GCGCTCCTTGTATGTATGTACCTGAATAAAGACGTTGGTACCACCATCCGTCTCCGAGAGTTATTGGGGGAAGAAAGAGTAATACTACAGTGGCGACGAGGGTGGGATACCGACCCACGACCCCCCACCACGCAGACTACGAGAAGCACGGCGGAACGGAGTGGTGGCGCAGGAGAAACGAGGAAGGCCCGAGGGTACGCACCGCGACCCCATCCCCATAGGGCACGGCAAGGAGCGCAACGCAACCATCAGCAAAGCGAACAGAGCACCGAGAGCACAAATAGCGACGGGCGAAGAACCCTGAACAACCGAGGTAGGAAGCCAGTCACGGTCACGGCCCACCAGGATACGCACTGGCTACTCCACCCGAACAGGAAAGGGCTGAAAGGAACAGCCCTCCACCCTTGCTCAAGAAGGAAGAGCGAAACGGTGCACCAGGGAGCCCGAGAAGCCTGGAAGGTACGCTACCTGCAACCCGGGCGGAGAAGATGAATGCACAAGCGGGCTACGCGATAGCGCCAGTCCAGTTCCTTCCCCGACCAGGAGAACCGCTCATGAAATGGGAGGACTGGAAGGAATACATAGACAATTTCATAGAAGTGATGGAAGACGAGAGCGAGGAGAAGTTCAAGCCGCCGAGAAAGAAACGCATCTTGCTGCTGAATCTGGGCCCTGAAGGCCTAAGGATCTACAAAAGCTTGGTGCCGAAGAAGAGAGAGACAGAGGATGACGAGGTGTATGCCCATGCGCTGGAAGACCTAGAAGAACACTTCAAACCCTCGGTGTGCGTCTCAGTAGACAGGTTTAACTTCCAGCAAAGGAAGCAACTACCCGGGGAAACGGTGGAAGAATATGTAGCGGCGTTGAAGAAACTGGCGGTATCGTGTAAATATGCCAACTGGGAAAGTGAATTCATAAAAGACCAAGTGGTGATGCACACCACGTGCACGAGCGTGCAGGACAAGCTATGGGCCGCAGGGGACACCTCTCTCAAGGACGTGTTGGTGATAGTGAAAAGGGCTGAACTGGCACGAAGGTGTGCAGCGGCTACGAAGAAAGAGATCGGGCCCAGTGGGACGGTGAACAAAGTAGACGAGGAAGAACACCACAAGGATAATCAGGCACGGAAACAGCCAGAAAAGGGTCCCGACAAATGGCGGAACAGCCCAGGCAACCCTGGCAAACAGGCCGGAAGTAACAAACGGCCTTGCTACAGATGCGGCAGTTGGACGCACGAGGCGCACGACCGGAAGTGCCCCGCGCTTCGCGCCAAATGCACGTTCTGCGGAATAATCGGCCATTTTGAAAAGGCGTGCAGGAAGAAGGCAGCCAAGAACGCAGTGAAGTACGTGGCCCAAGCACCGGAGGAGCCAGAAGAAGCAGCAGAGGAAGAGGTGATCACCGTTCTCTGCATCTACGACGAAGTATTAAGCATAAACGACCGAGGCCGTGGCACCGGTGGAGGAAGAACGATGAAACCCGTCATGGAAATGAAGATCGGAGGCGTCGAAGTCCAGGTGGTGGCAGACACGGGGTCGCCTTACACCATCATCCCCCGGAGCGTGTGGGAGGAGAAGTTTGCTCCGCGACTGGGCCCCGAGCTGGACAAGCTGGACATACGTCCCGTTACCTACAACGGTGATCGAATCCCCATGGCCGGGTGCAGGAGATTGAACTTCGAGTTCAGGGGCAGAGAGGCCAGGTGCAAACTGTATGTCTCCGAGAAAGGTCCCTCCGTCCTAGGGTGGCTCGACCAAGGAGACCTGGGCATCAAGCCAGACCCGGGAGGCAAGGAACAGATATTATTGACGGAGCCGGGGGAAGCGCTGGACACGAATACGTGGAGGAAGAAGTTCCCAACGGTCTTCGGAGGCTCAGTGGGCAAACTCGACCGATTTGCACACAAGATCGTACTCAAAAAAGGAGCCGTACCGGTGGCACACAAGGTGAGAAACATCCCGCTAGCAGTACGGGACGACGTGAAGGAAGAACTACAACAGCTGGAGAAAAGAGGGATCATTGAGCCGATAGCCTGTGCTGAATGGCTATCGCCGTTGGTGGTGGTGAAGAAACCAAACGGGAAGGTCCGTTTGTGCGTGGACCTACGTGAATTGAACAAAAATATAGTGGTGGAGAAGTTTCCTCTTCCCCGGATAGAGGAGATGCTGGCCAGCACCAGGGGTATTCAGTGGTACTCCACCATAGACTTGACTTCAGCGTATCACCAGATAGCGTTACACCCAGAGAGCCGCAGCTTAACATCCTTAATAACTCCCTTCGGATGCTATCGATTCCGCCGCATGCCGTTCGGGCTAGCCTCGGCGGCTGCAGTATTTCAAAAGCTCATGCATCAGCTGTTTCAGGGCCTCAAGGGAGTGCAATACTTCCAGGATGATATATTGGTGATGGGCCAGGACAGGACGGACCACGACAGGAAGCTGGAGGCGGTGTTGGGCATCCTGGAAGGGAAAGGCCTCACAGCAGAATGGGCCAAATGCCGGATAGGGATGGAGAAGGTAACGTACTTGGGCCACGAAATCAGTGCTCAAGGTGTGACTCCCAAGAGTGAAAATGTAAAGGCGATCTGCGACGCACCATCACCAGCTACCAAGGAGGAAGTCAGGTCATTCCTGGGAATGGCGGAATACTATGGGAAATTCATTGAACATTTCGCCTCGAAAACTCACCACATGAGGCTGTCAACCCGTGAGAACAGCGAGTTCTGTTGGTCAGAGGAAGCCCAACGGGAATTTGAAATGATAAAGAGAGAAGTGGCAGGGGCAATTCCACTGCAAGGGTTTGACCCCCAAGGAAGCACCATACTAACCACAGATGCAAGTGATAAAGGACTGGGGGCAGTCCTCATGCAAGACCGAGGTCAGGGGAGAGTCGAGACCATATGCTTCGCATCCCGCACCCTGAATGACACTGAAAAGAGATATAGTGTGATTGAAAAAGAAATGTTGGCGGTGGTGTGGGCCATGTCCCGGTTCCGGCAGTTCCTGTGGGGCACAAGGTTCCGGTTGAGGACCGATCACAAGCCCCTGCTCAAAGTGCTCACCTCCAGTGGACATGCGGAAGCAACACCGAGGATCTCGAAAATGTCGCTCAAATTAATGGAGTTCCGCTATGATGTTGAACACATTCCAGGGAACAGGAACAAAGTGGCGGACTACTTGAGTAGGGCGGCAGCGATGGAGCCCAGTACAGAATGCCCGGAGGCAGGGGAAGAGTGGGTCGCACTCACCGAGGACCTCGAAGTATCTATCAGCAAACAGGAATGGAGAACGGCATATGAAGGAGACCCGAATCTGGAGAAAGTGAAGGAATACATTGTGAGAGGCTGGCCGGACAAATGCAAATTAGAGCGGGGCCTAGTCCCCTACTTCGAGGTGAGAGAGGAACTATCTATGGATGACCAGGGAACATTTATATACAGAGGGGAAAGAGTCATACCCCGTCAACGATGATACCCAGATTGATGGACATGTTACACGAAGGCCACCTGGGAGTGGCAAAGCTGAAACTAAGGGCCAAGCAAAATTATTGGTGGCCAGGAATGGACATAAGAGCGGAAAGACACGTGAGAGAGTGCCTGAGGTGCCAAGGCGCGGACAAAACGCTCAAACCATTGCGCCCTGCCCTGGGAAAGATTGATCCTCCACAAAACCCGTGGGAGGAACTGTCCATTGACATTTTAGGGCCAGTGCTGAATGCACAGGGTATACAGAAATACATTTGTGTAATGGTGGATCGTTATTCGAAATGGCCAGAAGTAAAGATCGAAGAAACAATGGACACTGAGAAAATAGTGAGCTTCATGGCGGAGACCTTCGTGAGAGAGGGCATCCCGAAGAGTGTCCTCAGTGACAATGGGCCCCAATTCCGCTCTGACAGATGGAACCAATTTATGCAAAGAAATGGAATAGCGTCTAAACACACATCCATATATCACCCGGCGGGGAATGGGTTGGTGGAGCGCTTCAATAGAGTGGTGATGGGCTCGATACAAGCGGCTATTGCTGACAACAAAGACTGGGAGGCGGAGATATGGCACATGGTGTGGGCGTATCGGATAACTCCCACGAACACTGGCTATAGCCCTTTCCAGATATTAAGGGGCCGGGAGCCGTTCACCCAAGACAACAGGATATGGAAGGACAGAGTTATCAAAAGTGAGTGGTCACTGGCAGTGGTGCAAGCCAATCTGAAGAAGGCACAAGCAGTGTACACCAAACACTATGATGCGAGGAGGAATGTAAAAGACACTGCCCTCGAAAAGGGGGAATGGGTGAGAGTAAGACTGCCCACTCTACAGAAAAAAGGGGAAAGTAAATACAGCAGGCCCCTGAGAGTTGTGGAAATCAAGGGCCGGGTGGCCTTGCTGAGCGATGGAAACGTGTGGTCGCAGGATCGCATGGCCAGGTGCAATAAAATACTCAACTGGAGAAGCAGAGACAACAGGGAAGAGAGTGAGAGCAACAGTGACCACTCCAGTGACTATGGAGGTGAGGACCCGGACTTAGGAGAAAGTAGTAACGAAGATCAAGAGGCCAGTGCAGAGTGTCAGCCGGAGGAAGACAGCAGTCGGAGTGTACCTGGCGCGGCTGCGCTAGAGAGTGGACAGAGTGAAGAAGCAACGACTGCCAGTTCCCCGGTAAGACTGACGAGAAGGGGCAGGGCGGTGGTCCCACCAGTGAGGTTCAGAGACTATGATATGAGTCAGGACTTGTTCACGTAACTCTTTGGAAAAAAGGGAGATATGTAGTGAGCGCGCTAGCACGGCACGTCACGTGGCCACGTGACGTGCGTTGACGTAGAGGCGCGGCAGGCGTAGCGCGGCATTCAGAGCACGAGCAGGCTGAGCGCAGGACATGCTTTGCGCTCCTTGTATGTATGTACCTGAATAAAGACGTTGGTACCACCATCCGTCTCCGAGAGTTATTGGGGGAAGAAAGAGTAATACTACAAATTCCGTCATTTTCTGAAGCAGCATTTGGCATGTTGACCGAAATTTGTCAAACCGGAGAAAAAAGCACTAAAAACACGCGATCTGAATTTAGGTGTAACAAGACTGCCACCTAGTGGTAGTTCCGCATTTTTCCAATGTAGTGGATGCTGGTGAGCATGTATCAAGTTATGCTTAACATGCGCTGTTCTACGTTGCCGGAAAATGTTATCAGATGCTACTTCTTAAGGGTGGCTGGTCAGGCATAAAGAGGCGCACATATTAATCTACAGGGTACTTTCTAATGTCCAGGTCACTCGGACAACCATCTCTCAACCTGCGGGTTCTTACAATATTTTAATAAAGACGTTACATTTTGAATGACAACAAGGAACACCATAAAAATGATAATATCACCCGCCACATTACCAAGCACAGCATCCTTTTTCCTTAGATAAAAAGCAAAACACAAACTTCCATAACATATTAAAAAAAAGGAACACAATTTTAAAGATACGGAATGGTTCAGAAGACTTATTTTCGAGGTGAAAATATGGAATAGGAGGTTTTACTGCACCTAATAAATTCCCCACCTTGACGTAAGGGTTTTCAGCAGCTGTGATAAATGCTGCACCCTATTCGGCCATGATTGCAGGCTGGAATGTAATACTTGCTGCTCTCTTCCGCCTCGAATAAACCTTTTTAAAGGCCTCAAAGTGAACAATTGGCCCATTTTCATTCAGTTTCACCCATAACCCAAATCTTATCTTTTGGCCCCATGGAAGCACAAAAATCACTCTAAACATGCTCATTTTCGCTCCAAGAGTGATGATCCACGCCAAAAGTAATAATAATAATAATAATAATAAACCATTTTTAAAGCGCCTGGCTACACAGAAGACAGTGTCGTGCTGAATACTGCTAATTCACAAGAGGCAGATGTAAAAAGAAAAAGCCATGAGAGGTAAGAAAGGCATGAAGGTTACACAAGAGGGAACAGAAGCGTTTTAAGCTTTCCACGGAACCTCATTTCAGAGGCTTTCATTCGGAGATCGAGCGGAAGTTCATTCCAGTGTTTGGAAGCCAGGTATCTAAAAGAACAGCCACCCATCCTGGCTCTGGTGATTCTAGGGGGTTTAACCAGCATCGCATCGGATGAACTCAAATTCCGGATGGGAAGGTGCATGGTAAAAAGATTTTTCAGATAATCTGGGCCTTTGCCCTGGGCAATTCGATGCGCGAAACAAAAGGTTTAAATGTAATCCGCTCCTTGACAGGGAGCCAGTGGAGTTTAGCTAAAGCGGTCTTCCCAGATGCTCTGCGAGGAAGTTTGAGCACAAGGCGGGCAGCAGCGTTCTGAACGCACTGAAGTTGGTGTAGGCCTTTTTTTCTCAAACCTAAGAGTAGAGCATTCCCATAATCAAGATGGGGGGTCACCAGAGCATGGACAATGGTCTTTCTGGCATCAATAGGGAGGAGATCCAAAACCTTACGAAGAACTTTTAGAATGCTGAAGCACCTACCTGTCACTTTACTGACATGAGATTTATAGGAGAGATCTGAGTCAAGCATTACGCCCAGATTTCGTACCGTATCCACCGGACGGGGAGGGCTACCCAGTTCCGCAAGCCACCACATGTGTGACCATGCTGAAACTGATTTCCCTACCACCGGTAATTCTTTTTTTTCACCATTAAGGCGCAGGCAGTTGCTGTTCATCCATGTTGCCACTGATGACAAACAGTTAGAAAAATTAGTGGCATCTTCTCTGTGGTCGGGTGTAAGCTTGAACATCAGTTGGGTGTCATCAGCATAGCTAACAATGCCCACCCCAAATGCTTCCACTATGCGAGCCAGGGGTTCCATATAGATATTAAACAAAGTGGGGCTCAGACTCGAGCCCTGGGGAACCCCATGGCTCACCTTCCTGAGGGAAGATTTGAAAGGGGGACAGTGTATCTGAAAGCTCCTATTGGCCAGGAAAGATTTTATCCAAGCATGGGCCCTGTCCCGCCACTCCCATGTCAGAGAGCCGAGACAGCAGCGTTGTGTGCAGCACAGTGTCGAAAGCTGCACTAAGATCTAATAAAACCAACGCTGCTGTCTCTCCTTCGTCCACTATTTGTCAAAGTCACTCAGTAGAATAGAGGACGGCTGACTCAGTCGAGTAGCCGGCTCTGAACCCCGATTGTGTGGGGTGGAGGAGGGATTCCTCCTCCAAATATCTCATGAGATGCCCGTTTACCACCTTTTCCACGATTTTCGCACAAAAGGGAAGAAGGGAGATGGGGCGCAGATTCTGGAATTGGGAAATGTGGATGTTGGGTTTCTTTTTTAAAGGGATGACCTGGGCTGTTTTCCACGTGTCTAGTACGCTGCATTCTTGGAAAGACAGTGACACAATGTGACTAATCTGATCGATCATCATACTCTCCATGACACCTTTACAGCGTGTGGGCGGACAAGCGTCGCAAGGCGAGCCAGATTGTATGCTATTGACGATGCTTAATAATTCCTGTCTCTCTGGTGTCCTGAAACATATGAGACAAGACTTCCCCGTAGAGGTATCTTTTACTTCCACATGTTTACTCGAGAGATCTTCGTCATCTGTGAAGGTGGCGTGAATTTTGTCGATCTTGCCTACAAAGAAATCAGCTATAGAGTCACACAGCCCACTAGAGTAGGTGTCTTGGGCTTCAAGTCTAGACGGGACCGTAAGCTCTTTATAAATAATAAAGAGTTCTCTGGTGGGATTGTCCGCTAGATCAATTCTACTCTTGAGATGGACACCTTTTTCTGATCTCACTAATTTCTGATATTTTTTTAGTTCCATTCTATAGTGTGTTTTATACTCTGGATTATAGCATTTCCTCCAGCTACGTTCTAAATGTTTACATCTGGCTTTAGCTAGTTTAAGTTTTTCCGAAAACCAGGGGGCGGTTTTAGATTGCCTTGCTGGAGGTTTGAGTGTCCAGGGAGCTACCTTGTCCAGCGCATTGGACACCCATTTTTCATAACTGCTCCACGCCTCCTGGAGAGAATTGCTTGGGGGCGGGGGGTTTTCTAAAGTCAGAAATAGTTGAAAAAGGCAACACTTGGAAACAGACCATTTTGGACTTCTCTGAGGCATTTTGTGAGGGCGGTCATCGATTTTCATTAAAAAATCTGACTTTTGCGCTTGAGCATGAATTGACTCCAGTTGTTCATATCACTTCCTGCAGTGAATAAACACTTTTTAAGGCCTCAAAGTGAGCCATTGGGCCATTTTCATTCTTTTTGAAGCATAGCCCAAATCTTGCGTTTTCGCCCCCTATAAGAACGAAAATCACTCTAAACATGCTCATTTTAGCTCCAAAAGCGATGATCTACATCCAAAAGGCAGACATAGTTGAAAGAGGTAACATTTGAAAATGGATAATTTTTTACCTCTCTTAGGAATTTGAGGGGCCCATCAATCAATCAATCAATCAATCAGAACATTTGTACACTGCACTACTTACCCGTGAGGGTCTCAAGGTGCTGGAGGGGGAGGACTGCTGCTACTGCTCGAATAGCCAGGTCTTGAAGAGTCTTTTGAAGTTTAGGAGGTCCTGGGTCTGCCATAGGGGGATGGGGAGGGTGTTTCAGGTCTTGGTGGCGAGGTGGGGGAACAATCTGCCGCCGGAGGTTGCCTTTCAGATGCAGGGGACTGTAGCGAGGGCAGCAGGGCGGAGCTGTCGGTTGGGGGTGTAGAAGCTGAGTCGTCTGTTGAGATATGCTGGTCCGGTTTTGTGGATGCATTGTGTGCTTGGGTGAGGAGCTTGAAGGAGAGACTCTTGATGGGGAGCCAGTGCAGGTCTCTCAGGTGGGGTGTGTTGTGGCTGTGGTGAGGGAAGTCAAGGATCAGGCTTGTGGAGGCGTTTTGAATACGTTGGAGTCGTTTCAGGAGTTTGGCTGAGGCTCCTGCATAGAGGGTGTTTCCATAGTCAAACCTGCTGCTGACGAGGGCCTGCGTGACCGTTCTTGTTTCTGTGGGGATCCACCTGTAGATCTTGCGGAGCATGCAGAGGGTGTTGAAGCAGGAGGATGAGACAGCGTTGACCTGTTTTGTCATGGAGAGGGTAGAGTCGAGGATAAACCCTAGGTTGCGTCCATTGTTGGTGGGTGTTGGAGCTGTTCCCAGTGCGTCGGCCACCAGGAGTCGTCACAGGCTGAGGGGCAGTGCCGAGGATGAGGACTTCCGTCTTCTCCGAGTTTAGCTTCAGTCGGCTTTTCTTCATCCACTCGGCGACGGCTTTCATTCCTTCGTGGAGGTTGGTTTTGGCGGTGAGGGGGTCCTTGGTGAGGGAGAGGATCAGCTGGGTGTCGTCAGCCTAGGAGAGGATGTTGAGGTCGTGCAGTCGGGCGACGTGGGCGAGCGGTGCCACGCAGATGTTGAACAATGTTGGGCTGAGGGATGAGCCCTGGGGGACGCCGCAGATGATCTTGATGGCTTTGGAGCGGAAAAGGGGAGGTGGACGCTCTGGGTTTGGCCGGAGAAGAAGGAGGTGGTCCAGTCCAGAGCCTTGTCTTAGATCCCAGTGTTGTGGAGGTGTGTTCATAAGGTGCGATGGCAGACAGTGTCAAAGGAGGCTGATAGGTCCAGGAGGATGAGGGCCGCGGTTTCTCCATTGTCCAGCAGGGCTCTGATGTCATCAGTGGCTGCGATGAGGGCAGTTTCGGTGCTGTTGTTGCTGTGGAACCCGGACTCGGATGGGTCCAGGATGTTGTTCTCCTCGAGGTGACGGGTCAGTTGTCTGTTGACAGTCTTCTGGATGACCTTCAACGGGAGCAGGGAGATGGGCCGGAAGTTCTTGAATTCCTTAGGGTCAGCCTTGGGTTTTTTGAGTAGGGCGTTGATCTCGGCGTGCATTCAGCTCTCCGGGAAGGTTGCTGTTTCGAAGGAGATGTTGATGGCTTTCCAGAGATGGGGTGCGATGGTGGTGCTGGCTTTGTTGAAGCTGTGGTGTGGGCATGGGTCTGATGGAGAACCGGAGTGGATAGTGTTCATGATTTTGATGGTGTCATCGTCGTTTGTGTTGCTCCAGAAGAGCAGGGGGTCAGTGCGGATGGTGGTCATGGGACGGAGGTCTCAGTGGTTGTTGGGGCGGTCAGGACATTGACGCTGTCGTGGATGTCTGCGATCTTGCGATGGAAGAAGATGGCATAGGAGTCACACAGGTCTTGTGAGGGTTGGATGTCATTGGTGTTGGAGCTGGGGTTGGAGAGGTCCTTCACAATGTTGAAGAGCTCTTTGCTGTTGTGTGCGTTGTTGACCAGGCGGTCTTTCAACGAGGTCCTTTTGGCGGATCTTGAGAGGTGATGGTGTCTGCGGGAGGCATTCTTGTGGGCTGCGTAGCTGTCCAGTGTCTGTTCACTGTGCATGCAGTCTCCAACAGGACTGTCCATCAGTGGTTTGCCTCATACCTGAGCCAACAATCCCACATTATCAAACTGAACAAGTCCACTTCAACAGCAGCTTCCAGAGTTTAAAAAACAAAATTATATAGCCCAAACTAGACCCTAAGGTATCAGAGCACTTTACATGAATGCCAGTTGCATTACACAAGGAGACATTCATTTTTGTTAGGCACAGGAAAATTAAGTGATTTGCTGAGAATCACAGGATTTTGTGTGTTGTTGCAGGGACTCAAACCTGGTTCCCCAGTTTTGAGGGAGACCGCCCTAGTAATTAGACCACAACCTCAGTTCCACAAGGATCAATCCTGTCCCCCGCATTGTTCAACATCTATATTAAACCATTTGCAGTTATCCTGAAACAAGCCAAACCTGCCAACCATCTCTATGCAGAAGACACACAACTCTACATTAAAATCTCGTCATCTAACGATATTCAGCACCTAAACAACACTCTCTCCATGGTACAATTCTGGCTGACCAACAACCACTTAAAACCCAACCCCCCAAAAAACAAACGACCTATTGCACATCCAACCAAATGGAAAGCCATATTCTGTCCAAAACTGGTTTGACAACATAACTGAATTAAATTGCTAACTCCCTATCTCCAACTCTGTTAAATCACTAGGGATTACACTTGAGCAAAACCTAAACATAAAGAGCTTATTAATGTCTCAGCAAAAAGTGCCTTCCACACGATGACACACCTAAAAAAAAAACTTCACCCCCCCTTGAATTCCTAAAAACTGTAGAACAAACCCTGGTCCTCTCTAAGCTGGACTACGGGAACACCACAAACACTGGTAACCCCAAAAAATACCTTATCTCTATGAAATCTACTCTCAACGCAGCGGCTATTCTTCTCTCTGGAGACAGCCACTATGATCACATCACATCCACACTCAAGAAACTCAATTGGTCACCAATTGAAGCGAGAAGTATTTTCAAAACAGCCTGTATAACCCACAAAGCTCTCTACACTGAAAAACATAACTAACAAACAAACTATCAAAAGCTGGACGCAAGAGGCTCCTGCAAAGGTCAAACACTCTACTCCTGATACTGTCCAAATTTAAGAAAGAAAAATCACTCACCTGTTTCTTCTTTGGGAATGCACACAGAATTTGGATTGCTCTGCCTCAGGATCTAAATGACAATCAATCATTCCCACACTTCAGAAAAAAACTTAAATGACTTCTTCTGAACAAATACCTGAACCAATCTTCCTAAAATAATTGACTTCCTTAATGCACTTCCCCCTCAACCATCAAAGTCCCTGAACAACACTACCTCTGAAAATAACTGTGCATTTCTCTAACTTCTGAAACAACCTATCATCGCTTTCTTTGAACTATATTGTCCATCTATTCCTCTATCCATTATGTGTTATTACCCTCTATGGCTATTATTTTTATCTCTTTTTTTGTTGTTTGTTTATTAGTTCTAAATATTCTGTACTAGCTACTCTGTAAAGCGCTCTGATATTCTTGGGGCAAGTTTGTGCTACATAAAACTGGAAGAATAAAATTAAAAAAATGTAATATTGATGCCGCACATATTCCAGTTATACCAGTCACATGTCAAAGTCGAATCTTAAGGAGCAGTTAGCCTAGGGCAGTCTATCAAATATATACATGCCGGGGATGACTTAAAGTGGACAGTCCTAGAGAAGGTAAGGCTAAGCGGCCTTAACAATTACATAGAATTGGGCCCCCAGTAGAGAAAAAAACACAACCAACACAAGCAGAGACAGCCAGAAGAGACCTCTCACGTGGCTACTTCTCTGCTCCAAGGTAACTGAAAGGGTTTGAGCACCAACTTCACTTTCACTTCAATAGTTTCCATTAGATAGCACTCAGTACAGAAAGACTGTTAAATGTCTCAATCCACATGTAATCAATAGGAAACTGAAATGAAAGACACAATTCCAACTGTGCAAGTGTAGACTAAGTAAAGATGTTTAAAACAGACTGAATGAGTACCAACATCCCACAACAAAGATGAGAACAAGTTAAATGTTAGACACATATATGTCAACTCACTCTCATATGGCAGGCATCACCCTGTTTTCAGTCATATACACCAGCCTAAGAAGCATCATGTCTCCAAGGCTTTTATTAGGTCACCCACTCTGATAACCTGCATCATCTTAAAAAAATATTTCTTCTGTATTCACTTTATTTGAATCACCCTCTTACATATCTGGTTCCCCTCCCATTAGAGAGCCAGCTAGTTGACAGGTATGTAGACATGCAGTGGCAGCGTTCTTTTTTATTTTTATTTTGTATTTTCAATTTGAGAACAGCATAGGAGAAATAGAGAAATTACTCTCGTCAAGCAGACCCAATGATGCAGACCTCAAACTTGATGCATCTACATTATGGGTGGGGAAAAATTCTGCGCTGCTGCCAGAGTATTGGCTAAACTCTGAGTTCTTCCTCGATTGTGGCTCACCAAAGTTTAAAAAATATACATATATATTTTTTGTGACTCACCAACGTTAAGTTGGTGAGAACAAGTGACAATTTGTGTCCCCTAACACACTTTTTGGGTGCAAGCACTCAAGATTTCTCAGTGCAGCCAGTCTCAGCATGTCGCTACTGTTCGCGTTGAGAAAGCTGCTGCTCAAGTAGAAAATCGACTCGAGTGGCAGAAATAACCAGCACCCTCTACCTTGCAGTTTGTGCTGATTTTACAGAGCGGAACAAGCTTCCACCACTAAAAATCAGTGCAAGCAGCACAAGGTGCCAAAATTCCGCCGCTCGCGGAACTCCGCAGAATCTCTCTGAGTTTTTCAGTAACTCTGCGGAATTCTATGGAGTGAAACTTTGCAAGTTCTGCCCCCCCTAATCTACATGCCATTGACAGGTGACATCATCACTTATACACACTTGTGGTCACTGGACAGGACGAGTTCTTTTTCAAGAGGTTAATGGAAATATTTATGAATGCATGTGTGGGGTGATTGCACAGTGTGAACTTAGCCAAACAGTATGAGAATGCCGTACATGGTCAAAGGCAATCAGACAGTCAATGAGAATTAGGAGAGGTAGGTAGTGGACTGCTAATGTATTGTGAATAAACTTTCCTTCATCATGCTTTGAGGAGCTGACATCTTCAGAGTCGAAGATGTATTATGCGTTGCCAGAGGCGAGCAAGAAGAAATACTTCCTTGTTCTATGCACAAACTTAGAAATAACATAACAGGTGCAACAGTTCCCACGTGTCTTTGACAACTGAAAAATCATGTTCCTCACTGAATCTATGTGTTATACATCACAATAGTCAAACACTGCATATTTTTCTGTGTCACTGAATAAGGGGAATACGCTTAGGCCTATTAAAGCACTGATCAAGGGCTCTTCTTTTTTAATTTGATTTTCTTTTAGGACTGGGGTTTGAGTGCATAGCTGTCATGCAGATCTGTTGCTTATATAATACAGAGAGTGTGTTCTAGATCTGTCCCTTTCAACCATTGGCTGCTCTCTTCGATCAGCCTCTTTTACCCACTTGGCTAACACTTTCGGTACTAAGGGCTCATTACGATCGCGGACGGACTTGCATCCCTCCGCGAGCCCTGAGTAGGAGGGAACGTCCGCATGGGCTGCGGAGTTCCCTCCTGTGCAATTAGGATGTGACCGCCACCCTGGCGGTCACATCCTCTATTTGTAACATTGCGGTGGGTGCGGCTTCAAGCTGCACCCGCCGCAATGTTACAAATGTATACATTGCATTTGTATGCAGAAAGCGGCAGGCACCGTGCGGTGCCTGCCGATTTCTGCATAGAAATGCAGGGGGGTACCATGGGTACCCCCCATGTGCACCCCCCACCTCCCCTTCAACCAGGGGGCCCGCTACGGGCCCCGAGGTAAAGATCCACATGCTTTTCCTCGGCGGAGAAGCCACCGCGGAAAAGCATCTTTTCACAGCCATCCTAATATGTCTGGTGGTGTCTGAGAGACAACGCCACCATATTAGAGCTTTTCCGCCGTGGTTGAAAGCCGACTGCGGCGGAAAAGCGGCAGACTGAAACCAAGACCCACCAGCCATCCTAATGTGGCGGTGGGTCTTTGGTGGGTCCGCAGCGGTTTTCCCGCATCCTCCGGGCCGGCGGTGGCTTCCGTCGGCCTGGAGGATGCGGGAAAACCGCAATCGTAATGAGCCCTTATGTGTTGGCTTAGCATAGTGCACTACTCATATGTCACCTATAAGCATGGGCGGATTTTGCAGATCCACGATCCGCGGATTTTGCGGATTTGCGGATCGTGGATCCGCAAAATCGGCGGATTTTGCGGATTTGCGTATCCGCGGATTTGGGGCGGGGCTTCCATGCGAGTGCACATGCCTCTTGTGTGTTTGAAAGGTCTGAGAAAGATCAGTTCAGCAGATGAAGAGAAAGAAGCCCCTGGTCACAAGAACAGCACGGGTATTGTGCTCGTGAAAATCAAGGACGCAAAGGCCTCTATCCAGCATCACAGCTGATGTTCCACGGTAGATTTGGGATGAAGGCACACCTGCCCAGCCTCGACGACGCTCACGATTGTTTTTGGGCTAATGAATGAGTCACTGAATTTGAGCTTCAACTAGTTCGAGCGACCATGTGTGTGTTACAATGCAATCGCCCCGAAGGGCGCAGGGGTCCCTGAGTGAGCTGTCCATCATAGTGGGTAAATGGCGGGAAGACGGTGCAAACCGCGAGTGTGTGGGCGGGGCCAAACAGGCATGGCTTCAATGCGAGTGCACATGCCTCTTCTGTGTTTAAAAGGTCTGAGAAAGATCAGTTCAGCAGATGAAGAGAAAGAAGCCCCTGGTCACAAGAACAGCACGGGTATTGTGCTCGTGAAAGTCAAGGATGCAAAGACCTCTATCCAGCATCACAGCTGATGTTCCACAGTAGATTTGGGATGAAGGCACACCTGCCCAGCCTCGACGACGCTCACGATTGTTTTTGGGCTAATGAATGAGTCACTGAATTTGAGCTTCAACTAGTTCGAGCGACCATGTGTGTGTTACTATGCAATCGCCCCGAAGGGCGCAGGGGTCCCTGAGTGAGCTGTCCATCATAGTGGGTAAATGGCGGGAAGACGGTGCAAACCGCGAGTGTGTGGGCGGGGCCAAACAGGCATGGCTTCAATGCGAGTGCACATGCCTCTTCTGTGTTTAAAAGGTCTGAGAAAGATCAGTTCAGCAGATGAAGAGAAAGAAGCCCCTGGTCACAAGAACAGCACGGGTATTGTGCTCGTGAAAGTCAAGGATGCAAAGGCCTCTATCCAGCATCACAGCTGATGTTCCACGGTAGATTTGGGATGAAGGCACACCTGCCCAGCCTCGACGACGCTCACGATTGTTTTTGGGCTAATGAATGAGTCACTGAATTTGAGCGTCAACTAGTTCGAGCGACCATGTGTGTGTTACTATGCAATCGCCCCGAAGGGCGCAGGGGTCCCTGAGTGAGCTGTCCATCATAGTGGGTAAATGGCGGGAAGACGGTGCACACCGCGAGTGTGTGAGCGGGACCAAACGTGCGGGGCTTCAATGCGAGTTCACATGCCTCTTGTGTGTATAAAAGGTCAGAGAAAGATCAGTTCAGCAGATGAAGAGAAAGAAGCCCCTGGTCACAAGAACAGCACAGGTATTGCGCTAGTGAAAGTCAAGGATGCAAAGGCCTCTATCCAGCATCACAGCTGATGTTCCACGGTAGATTTGGGAAAGGAAATTACACCAGCCTGGCCTGTTGTAACTATTTTACGATGGCGCCGGCAAGCTGCCAGCGCCATCCTAAAATAGTTACTAAATTAGCTTCAACAGGAAGCTCTAATAGATAAAATCGAGCACCTGCTTTATTTTATCTATTAGAGCTTCCTGTTGAAGCTAACTTAGTAACTATTTTAGGATGGCGCTGGCAGCTTGCCGGCGCTGGCAGCTTGCCGGCGCCATCGTAAAATAGTTACAACAGGCCAGGCTTCAACTTTTGCCCCCGGATCCGCCGCTCGTGGATTTGCGAATTCTCGGTAAATTCGCGGGAGTTCGCGGATCGCGAATTTACCGAAAATTCGCAAAATACGCAAGCAGAACGGATTTTGAGCTCATACTTAGTCACCTATGCCCAGAGGTTCTTCCCCAGTATGCAGTGAGTTGAAATTTGGAGGGCATGAAGGGGCCATAGGGTGGGACAAGATGGTGGGCCTGAAGACGATGACTCTATTGGGGCACATAGGAGAATATCCTAAGGAATGCCCATGACCCACAGGGGAATTTAGAAGAGCAGAAACATGTCATCACAGCAGAGAAGGGTTCAATAATGAAACTCTTGTTTTCAGTTTTGTGAAAAGAGGCAGGAATAAAATTAACTGCTAACCATTCCTACACAATTTCAATCAATAGGTCACATATAAAAATCCTATAATTATAATAAGGGGTGTGCACATTTTTTGCTTTAGTGTAACTAGGTGACTTTTTTGCAAAAAATACATGGAATTAAGCATTCTTACACATAATGTGAAAATTGGCCTTTGGTGCTGTATTTTCACATGAAATGTGCCCTTACGTCCAGTGTGGATGCAAGGATGCATTTTGTGCTAAATAATTAGTGCACAATAAAAAAAGCACCACATACAACAGCAGCGGGTGCTGTGTTATTCATATTGTTCCCAAGGATTTGCTGTAAATATT
This sequence comes from Lissotriton vulgaris, assembly GCF_964263255.1. Classification (NCBI taxonomy): domain Eukaryota; kingdom Metazoa; phylum Chordata; class Amphibia; order Caudata; family Salamandridae; genus Lissotriton; species Lissotriton vulgaris. The sequence goes on along the minus strand of NC_141698.1, from coordinate 606,138,367 downwards.
TACCACAAACAGCTCAATCGTGGTAAACATTTAATGCGAAGAACGCATACTTAAGCAATATGATATAACAGCATGAAATTGGGGATTTTGCATCACAAGAGTAACATGAAATGACACTACTTACACCAGTGTAATTCACATTTTGCCCAGGACTACTTGGACGGTACAAAAGGGGGTGGTGATGGACAGAGCATCTGAATCAATCAAACACTCACACCCAGTCAAAAGATCTGGGTTTAATCCATCACCGTTCTTTAGCCCACTCTGCCACCCCAGTTCAGACATGGCTATATGCAAATCAGTCTGACCCTGTGACTCATGGGAACAGTCCAGCCCGAACTGCCAAGCCATGTCTTCCCTGGACCGGAAACAAGCTTCAGAGGACCGGTTTCTGGCATTCCAGCTGTCTTCAGCCCGGCTTGCTTGAATCCAGTGGCAAAGTGAGCAAGGGACTCACGTCTGAGCATACCCTGCCACACTTATGGCGGCCAAAAGCGGTACAAAAGGGGGTGGTGATGGACGGAGCATCTGAATCAATCAAACACTCACACCCAGTCAAAAGATCTGGGTTTAATCCATCACCGTTCTTTAGCCCACTCTGCCACCCCAGTTCAGACATGGCTATATGCAAATCAGTCTGACCCTGTGCCTCATGGGAATAGTCCAGCCCGAACTGCCAAGCCATGTCTTCCCTGGACCGGAAACAAGCTTCCGAGGACCAATTGGAAGCAATGGTAGAATACAGAATAGCCCACAACAGAATAGAACTGTACCACCCCATATGCAGGTGTGATGCAAGGACTAGTTCACAACAACAACTTCAAAGGACTCCACTGGAGCCTTGACAGGAGAGAGGCATCCAACCATAGTGAAGTGTGAACCCTACGATGAAGCATACTACTATAAACAATTGAGTAACCAGAGGGATGGTGAGTAAGACATATGTGAGCACTGACTAGTCTACATTAAACTGGATCCTTTTGATAATTTAGTACTTTAATATAGTAGATTGATATTGCATTATGTCATATGCTAGACTGCATCTAAAAAAACAGACGTTTTTTATGCTGAAGTATAGTCAGGCAATAAATGCATTGGGGCATATTTATGAAATTGTGATGCAGGGCAGCACAGCAAGTCACCAAAAGGGCAGGAATGCTCCGGATTTATCCAGTACTGTGCATTCCTGTCCTTTTCCCCTGCACTGGCGCTGTTTTGGCAGCCTAGCACCAATGCTGGCACTCTTGCTCCATGGTACCAGGGTGCCTGTGTTGTAGGGAGGATGGGTTTTGTGTTGGAAGGGGCACCGTCCTGCATAAAAATAATCCTGAGAATATGTTTCCTCTTTCTATGTGGCTGCAGAACGCCGGACACGTAGAAAGAATATAAAACAAGGAGAAAAAAAGATATTTCTCCTTGTTACACCTCCCCTGGAGAGGAGTATCTTTTTGGTGCATTCCCAGGTTTATGCGCCACAAAATCCATGGATGTTGTTTGGGAACCATGCTACACCCATGGAAATGTCTCTGGAGTAATGCAACACACCGATTTGTGCTGCTTTATATTACTTGACATTTACAAAGCCACCAAGGGTAGACTTGCTGCGCTGCCCTATGTCAAATCCCCATAAATGAGGCCCTCTGTTTGGTACTCTATCACTCTAATTCTATGGATTCACAGAATAAAGCAATTGTAAAGGAGCGGAGAGTGAGCTGGCAGGAGGTTCGATAATTAGATTCGGTGTAACCCTTCAAGGGCTCCCAAATCCTTCAGTGAACCACCAGTCTGCTCAGGCCAATGGATATCTGTGGTGTGCCTTCCTGTTTCATTTTAGATCTGGTTAGCAACAGATTCAGCTGTTTGATAGATCTTACACCATTAAAACATAATGCACAGGAAGTAGGGTTCTGCAAAATTAAGGCACAAATTTCCAAAAAGGAGCCCAGTTTTTTTCTGTTTTTTGTTGTTGTTTGTTTTGTTGTGTTGTGCCTCCGAATTTGAGTATCCCCGTGGATGAAAAACAGCTATGCCCAAAACCCAGCAAGGTTGATTTCAGGAGCACTGTCAAGGGCTTGGCATTGTAGTTACCTGAATGGTTGTTGCATTAAGGTAATTATATTGTTGCACCGCTTACAGTGCTCATGAAAGCCACTTCCTCAGCAGGGTAACCATTTTGTGGAGCCTGCCTGCAGGATCTTCCTAGCCCTCGTAGCATTCTAGCCAGCAGGCAAAACACACAGGCTCCACTGCTGAAGAACTTTGGGGTAGATTTCAAACATTTTGTGCTGAGTTAGCATCATAAAAGTGACACTAACCAGTAAAAAACATTTTTTTCCTAATTCACTTTCCTGTGCAACTTGTTTTGCCCTGGAAAGTACCCTATAAGTAGCATAAAGCAGCATGAAGTACTGTTTTGCATTGCTTAGCACCAAGGGGGCAGTACATGGTTGGTACATGGGCCGTCCCATGCCTTTTGATGCAAAACCCTACCTACCAACAATAGGAGACAGGGTTTAGAGCCAAAAGTGAATGCCAATTGATAGGAGGCGTTAAAAAGAATGTTTTTATTTCTCCTTTCTTTTCTGCCTTTGCATACGTGCCTCACTGTGCAGCACACGTACAAAGTAGGAAACATTTTAAAGTGTGTTTCAGCATAGTATTTTGTACAAGAAGGATACCCTCAGGGGCGTAACAAACACCCCCGCATCCCCCGCGGTCCAAGGGGCCCCAGAGCCCAGTGCCCAGTACATCAAGGGGGCCCCCTCAGCTCATCTGCAGAGCTGTGAGAGAGACAGGCTCTAAAGCAGCAGCTGCAGTCTGCAGCCTGCTCTGAGCTCCTCATGCTGGCTGAAGAGAAACAAAGTAACAAGTTACATTGTTTCTCTTCAGTCAGAGCCCGGCAGGAACAAGGATGGGGCACTCAGCAGGACGCGGGCCAGGCAGGGCAAGCTGGAGAACGTAGTCCTTCTACATCGAAGGAGCAGAGATTCAAAATATCCTCCCTTTCAGCCAAATGTTTAATCCAACCCAGAAAGCCAAATGTGATCCCTTTTAAGAGTTACCTTCACCATTGTATTCTACAGTAGAGCAGCAACATTGTTGTGGTGTGACCAGGGCTTTAAGTCAAAGCTTTTTCAATATTATATACAAGCCATAGTTGGTGCTTATTTATCTTATGCAGCTAACAACCATTGACAAAGCCAATAGTCCTAACTTGTTGTATGTATGATGTTACTTGTTGTGTCATATATCTGGATGCAATGACAGAAACAGCAAAATACAAGTTGGGTGGCACACTACGCTAAGCGCAGATTTTTAGCTTACATGTTTTTAAGCCACGCCCATAATTAATGGGCCACGCCCCTTTGTGACCCCTCAGTTTTTTCATCCCACTTAAAGCACTAATTCTACTTCATCTATCATTCACCTGTCAAGGCCTGTGTGTTAGCTTTGCCAACGCTTGTTTACCCCTGACAGAATTCCTGGAGGAAGGAACGTCAATAGAGAGAGGCTAAGAACGGGATAAGGGTTCAACTCTGATGTCATGGAGGCCAAAGGGCGAGCCATATCACTTTCTCACACAGTGCCTTTTTTTGTATTAAAGATGGGAGATGTCTCTTCAGGCAAGACCGGTGTGGCGTAGCCTTGTCGGATGTGATGTCACTTGTCGTTGCCTTTCAGGAAAAGGGCATTTTATCAATGCTTGCGATTTTCATGGGAAACAGATGTGTGTTTTGTTCGTGTTTATACGAGTGACGGGGGCTCTGACGTGGGGCTCACGCCCCGTTATGCCCTAGATGAATTTCATTGGAGAGTTGGGGAATAACCGACATTAAAGTCCAAGGCCTCTGTTAACTTGGACCGGTAATCCAGGCTTGGTGTAAATGAAACGTGTTTGCACAAACAGGATTATTATTTGTGTACAAATTTTGCACACACCTCTTAGGCCAAATTTCTTCAGGTGAAACACTGTGAAATGTGTGCACGAAAAAAGTGTAAGACACCAGATCTGCGAGCTTTGAACAGGAGAAATTGCTCGTTACTGTCTTGTTCCACGGATCGACAGGCAGAGCTATGGATGGGGAAGTCGTATCTCACTGGGGAAAAACTTGAACACCATGATTTTACCGCACAGTATTATATTGAATTAGAGGATGAACATCCCCAAAAGCGTGCACCATTATATTGCCAGGCTATCGGTCAGGGTTTGTGTACAATGATTAATGCTGCTGTCCTGCATGTGTGGTCAGTGTTCTGTCTCTGGCCGCATCTGTTTCACAACTGGAATTTGGCAGGGAAGGGTGACTGAAAACTTTAGAACGGATTATTTACTTTTTGTGTAATTTGAAAGGAAACCTGTCTTGAAGCTATTTCTTTAGTAACTTCTGAAAAAGCTGAATGTTTAGCAGAATCAATATAAAATATGACAGTATCAAACTGAGTGCCTCTTTTTTGACAAAGGCGCTTAATAGATAGAACACTTCAGTTTTAATCAGCTATGACTGTAAAGTGCCAACCCAATCAAAAACAAATAATAGGAGGAGGAGCTTAGCGCGCATCCAAGATGGTCCCGTGAGCACAGGGCTCCCGAGACCCCTGCCGCCTCCCGCATCTATCCTGTCACAGATCATGATATAGACGACGGGTCCTTTTACATATCACCCTGCTGACATAGAGGCTTTTTCCAGAAATCGATTTGGCTGCCGGGATCCGGACTTACTCCACCTAGAAACTTTGTGGCCTACACCGATGAGCAGCCCGGGACTTGAGTCCCCGAGGTACCCAGGTGGCAATTGAACAACAACGGCCAGTGGAAACCGGCCAGCGCCCCTGCTGTACTTTCGGTTTCGTTTTTGGTCTTTGTCTGCTGTACCCTGCTGCCGTTTGCCTTTGCTGGCCCGTGGTCCACCACTGGTTGAACGCTTGCCTTCTGGCCCTTGTCCCTGGACTTTACAAGTCAGCTTTGTGAAGAGCCATTCAAACCAGGTCCCAAAGGCCCCGTCGGGGCGCGCTGCTCAATATGGCGAGCAAACCAGAAAGTGAGAAGTGGACCACCAAGGTTATGCACTGAGGAGGCACCACCCAATCCAACACTATAGACCGCTTCACCCGCCCAAAAGGATCCCCCAGTGGTGGGAGTAAAGCTCTGGATGAGACTGGGGATGGCTCCCCTGAGACTGAAGAACTGACATTGAGGGACGTCATGGGTGCCATTGCAAGCATGAAGACGTCCATGGGCCAGCAGTATGAAACATTGGCTTCAAAGATTGATACGGTGGCAATCAATGTCAATTTAATCAGAACTGATCTGGCGAAGACCAACGAGCGGGTCAAGTCTCTGGATATTAAGACCGCCAGTCTTACGACCGATTGTCCGATCTTCAGACAGAAGTTCGTAATCTGCGGTCTTCTAATGACTTGTTCACCCGTCGGCTGGATGATTTAGAAAGTCGGGCTAGGCGCAACAATGTACGTATCATCGGAGTTCCGGAGAAGCCCACTGAACTATCGACGAATCTCCTTGTGGAGGACCTAATACTGAACCATTTGGCCCCCAGGGGCCTCAGTAACTTTTTTGCAGTGGAGCGTGCTCATAGAGTCCCTAGTGGGAAACATAAACCGGGCGCCCCTCCACGGCCCATCATAGCTAGGATTTTCAATTTTCGGGACAGGGACGCTATCCTGCAGGCGTCACGGGCCAACGGTCCTACAAAATTCGAAAATGCGACAATCGGTTTCTACCCAGACTTTACGCAGGCTGTACAAAAACAGCCTATGGGATTCATGGGGGTGAAACGGCGACTCAGGGACATGGGCTTGAAATATGCTATGCTCTTCCCTGCCCGACTACGCACCGAATATAAGGAACGTGCGCTCTTTTTTGACCGACCTGAGGTCGTCAGTGACTGGCTTGACACTTTGCCAACGCATCGAGATCCCCGGAACAATCGAGGGGCGCTGAAGGCGGCTCAGCGGAGCAGGAGGAGTGAGAACTGACCGGCGTGCGTGCTCTATAGACATTGCAGCAGTGGTTCGATGAATTTTTCCGTTTGTATGTATATTGGTAACACCCGGGGGCGGTGGGGAATCGGGACTCTTTCTCCTCTGGGCGTTTCTTTTTCTTTTTGTAGATTAGTCTTATATTGGGGCAACAGGCACACTGCAAGTTGGGGTGGCTTTTTGGTCTAATGCAGGGGTGCAGGGTGGAGGGGAGTGTTCGGGGAATCTCTCTGGAGGGGGGGGGGACTTTGTTTTCTATTTATTTATTTTGAGGCTACATATAACTGCATATTTTGATTTTGGTGCCTGTGTCATTAATCGAGGGGCTCTGTCTTCATTTCCGATGGGGGGTAGAGGGCTGAGGGTGTTGAGTTGGAATGTCAACGGTCTGGGAGACAGGATAAAACGGGGGATAGTATTGCAGTATTTGAAACGTCTTTCCCGGATGTAGTGTTGTTACAAGAAACACACTTGATAGGAAACACATGCCATGCACTGAATAGACGGGGCTATCGTCTGGTGGCACACTCTGGATTCACTACTGGGTCGAGGGGGGCTGGCGTGCTTGTCAGGAACTCCCTCCCCCTGAAAATTGACAACACTATGCTCGACGATAGGGGACGATATGCTGCTATTATGGGCAGGTGGGAGGGGAAGACGATCTCCATCCTCTCTGTGTACGTCCCGCCAGGTTTACAGTCCACGACGTTCTCTGATTTGGGAAAAGTGGTGTTGGGTCTCCCCGAAGGTATTTTGGTTGTGGGTGGTGATTTTAATTCTGTTGTCTGTGGTAGGGAGGACCGCAAACCCCCCAGGGATCTTGCGAGATCGCAATCTTGGCTGGGTAACTTCCTGGAAACACTGGGTCTGGTGGACTGTTGGAGGCTGCTGCACCCCGGACAGGCACAATATACCTTTTATTCAAGCGCGCATGGGAGCCTCTCAAGGCTTGACTATATCCTTGTGCCGGCGGTGCAGGCGGTCTCGGTGAGAGAAATTAGACACCTGGCCAGGGGCATCTCGGATCACTCCCCACTTTGGCTCTCTTTTGATATGCAGCTGGGAGCGGAGGGTCGGGTGGCCACGGTTAACCCCTGGCACCTACGCAATCCTAAAACCAAGGCTGGGGTGGTTAAATCTATGGACTACTATTTTGCTGAAAATGTGGGGTCGGTGTCTTCCTCCATCTCACTATGGGAGGCTTTCAAGACGGTGATCCGTGGCCAAACCTTATCATTGATCGCTAGTGTAAAGAAAAGTAGGAATGAAGAGGTAGTACGACTGGAGACCGAAATTACTGATTTGGAGGAAGAACTGCAATCTGGGGTTACACAGGAGGGACTGCATGTTTTAGCCCTTAAACAGTCTGATTATAGGGCTCTGGTGACCGATGCGGCCAAGGCAATGAGTCGTGAGCAACAGGGGCATTTGTATGATGTTGGGGACAAAGCCGGAAAATTAATTGCTTGGTTGGATAAAAGGGATAGACTGAATCGTGTTGTGCCTGTTGTTGAAAGAGAGGATGGGGTGCAGGTTGTTGATCCGGTTGAGATAGTGGAGGTCTTCGCACGTCACTTTCAAAAGGTGTATGCGCCGGTTTCAGACAGACCGGAGGAGGACTGGCACTTGTTGCTTAGAGATATCGCATTGCCTAGCTTGTCTGATTCGGACAAAGAGCTTATGGAGACGGAATTTTCCAATGACGAAATAGCGCTCGCAATCCGCTCCATTCGCTCCGGGAAAGCAACAGGCCCGAACGGCATCCCAATTGAACTGTATAAGTTGTGTCCCGACAAAATGGTGCCACACCTTCGTCAGATGTTTCTAGAATCGCGAGATGTCGGATCTCTTCCCCGAGATCAGAGACTAGCGTCCATTGTTGTCAAGAACACAACTACCTCAGGTTTAGGAAACGTCTTAAAACTCTACTGTTCCCCTGAGTTCACCTCCTGACCCTTCCTTCCCTCAGCTCCGTAGTCTTTTCCAGCGCCGGGATGCCCCAGGGTAGCTGCGCGCTTAAGAAAACATAAAATCAAATCAAATCAAATCAAATTCATAAAGAAGGGAAACCCCGAGACCTATGCACATCGTATAGACCGATATCCCTTTTGAACGCCGAACCCAAGATCTTGGCAAAACTTCTGGCAAACCGGCTGATAAAGGTGATCGGCAATCTCATACACCCAGATCAGTCCGGGTTTATTCCCCATCGAAACACCGCGCTCAACCTGCTTCGTCTTCATGGCGTCTTGGCGAGGGCAGAGTCACTGCGCGAGCCGGCCATCTTGGTCTCCTTGGATGCCTCGATGGCCTATGACACGGTGGAATGGCCATATTTATGGGCGGCCCTTGTGAAATTTGGTTTCGGCCCCGGGTTCATCGGTTGGGTTAAACTCCTATATGAGGAACCGTTGGCCCAGGTGGTGGTCAACGGCAGGGTTTCGGAATCCTTTGTTCTTGGGAGAGGTACGCGACAGGGGTGCCCTCTATCCCCATTGCTCTTCGCGCTTGCTTTAGAACCCCTCGCTGCGTGGCTGCGATGGGAACCGTCGCTTAAAAGCATTAGGTGGTCCCCTGATTATGAGGACCGCATATCGTTATATGCGGAAGATGTTCTGCTATACCTCACTTCCCCCCGGAAGTCATTGGGGGTACTGTTTGACGTACTGAGTTTGTTCGGGAAGAACTCTGGTCTGGTAATTAATTGGGCTAAGTCTTGTATTTATTCGCTCAACGGAGAGGTACCCCCCTTGCAGCGCGCCTGCCCGATACCGATTTCACACGTTGGCTTCAAATATTTGGGGATCTTTATATCTTTAGACCCCACAGTACGATATGAGCGGAACTTGCTTCCTCCGCTTCTCCGGTTTAAATCGGACGTGACGGCTTGGTGTGGCCTGCCGCTGTCTCCGTGGAAGGGATGATGTCCCTTCCCCGATTCCTGTATGCCGTCCAAAACACGCTTGATCTTGTACCCGCCAGTTACTTTCGCGAGATTGAGAGCCTTCAGAGGAGGCTGATATGGGGCGGGCGCCCTCGCATTGCCTTGGCGAAGCGGACTTTGCCCTGGTACGATGGGGGCATCGCATTGACTGACATCAAACGTTACTATTGGGCATCCCAATTAAGTGCAATTAATCATGCAGTGTATGGCCCCGTCCCAAATCCTGCATTTGAAATGGACAAATGGCAGCTGCCAGGAGGTAACTATAATAGGGCGCTGTACTCCAGATCGACGGGAAAGAAATTGACTGGGCCCACCGGGGTCGCGGTACGGGTGTGGCGTAGTGCAACCGCTGCCATGGGGTGGTCAGATAGATTGACTAGAGCGACCCCGCTCTACGCGACGGAAAGATTGGGTAATCTTTGGGCTACGAAAGGCTTCGAGAAGTGGGATCTACTCGGCATTAGTAGGGTCGGGGATCTTTGGGTTAAGAACAGGGTCAAGACTTTTGACGAACTCAAATAAGAATACGTGCTAAGTGATAGGGAGCGCTTTCGTTACATGCAGATCCGTCATGCGCTTGGGTCGGATTTCCCGGTCGGGACCGTTATTCCGGAGTCTTCTCCTCTTGAAGATAGAATGCTTGACGGACACGTCCCTGATAGCACTATTACCCTAATATACAAAAAACTTATTAACGATCGATCGGACTTGCTTTCACAGCTTCGGGGTGCTTGGACCGGCGATGGACTGGAGTTGGGCGATGAAGATTGGCAGGCTGCGATATCTTCTCCTAAAGAGATCGCAATTCCGACCCGTCTCTGGCTGGTGCAATTAAAGATCCTACACCGTGTCTATATCACGGGTCCACGGCTGCTGCGTATGGGTTATTCAGTGGATGGGTTGTGCAAGCGACAATGTGGTATGCTTGCTACCTTCCTTCATATCATATGGGAGTGTCCGGATGTTGTGGTGTTTTGGAATCGTGTGCATGCTGTTATGGAAGAGGTAACGGGTGTCTCATTGTTGCCGGAGGCCAGACGCTGTTTACTGAATGTATGGGAGCCAAACGACGATAATGTGGCACAGACGCAATGGGCTACCCTTGGTAATATGGTAGCTAAAAGAGACATAGCCCAACTATGGGGATCCCAAAGAGCACCTCTGGTTTCAGCCTGGAAAGAAAACATGGATTGGTGCATGTTTAGGGAAAAAACTGAATATGTCGCTCGAGGTAGACCCAAGAAGTGGGGGAGGATATGGAACCAATGGAACTCATACCGTGGGGAGATTTGCACTCCTCCTCTTGTGGACGTCCCTGAAATACCTCTGTCCCCGTGACCGCACATTCCTCGTATTGAACATACTATTGCCTATGATGTGTTCGCCCGCTCCCCGCCCCCCCCTCCCGAGATTTTATCTCCTTACATCGCATACATCCGTTCTGATGGGACTTCCCCCCCCCCAGAGACAGACACTTACCTTACAGTTTTATTGCCTCGCTAGTTTTTCTGTTTGCGTTTATTGTTTATTTATATAATGTAAAATGTGATACCTTTAATTTATCCTGCTTACCACCACAGGACCTCTCAGAATGACGTGCGTACTCGCTGTCGGGCCTTCGGGTTGTTGGCTGAAGAGCTGTGTAACGATGCAATTTTTGGCTTTTATTACTAACGGCCGGCCCCTGTGGTTGTAGGTCTGAAACTGTATTGCTCTGATTGAAATAAAGGTTTTAAAAAAAAACAAAAAACAAAACAAATAATTAAAAAAAACATACAAGACTTCAAAGTCATATTCATGTTCACCCAAAATATTTGCAATTCTTAAACCCTCCCCTTCCACGGCTATCAAAGAGACCCCATTTGTCAAACTTTTAGCCAACCCTCCAATGGAAGATGTTTCCCCTCTGCCCCACCCCCTCAACATCCCTTCCAAGGGAGGCAGGAACAAATGGCAGGGTTAAGAAACAGAAATATATGGCATTTCTGCCCCGAAAGGCATCACTGGTCAAAGGTTCACTATTGATTGATTGATTGATTGATTTAATACTATATAGCGCATACTGTCACCCTATGGATATCCTTGCGCTTGCGACTGAAAGAGAGTGACCAGAGTGGAAGAGGTCGGGCCGAGTGTATAGGAGGCGGAGATTAAGCTTTCAGGAAGAGCCAGGTTTTTAAGCTCCTTCTAAATTCAATAAGAGTGTCCGTTTGTCTGAGATTCAGGGGAAGTTCATTCCAAAGGCGGGCACCCACCACATTGAATGCCCTCCCTCCTGACCTGGCAGTTTATGACGCAATCTCTAAACTGCATAAGATTGCTGCAGACATTCACCCAGAGAAAGGTACATGGACATTTTCAAACTGGATATGGACACTCTTTGTTACTTGAGGCTGGAAACTACTGACTTTTCTATGTATACTACTGGTGATACTATTTACATGCTGTACTTATATACAATGTGGTCCCATGATTTGCTCTATGTGCATCACTGCTTGTACACCTGTGAAAAGGAGTATTACAAAAGAACAACAAATGCTAAATAGTGAAGTTACTGAGATGATGAACATTAATATACAGGATGCAGATCTAGATTACCCTAGACAGACAAATGTCTTCAGCAAATGCTGAAAGGGTCGTCTGTGGTGATTTAACAGAGATTAGATTAAGCATTAGCAGAAGACATTCGGTATTTCGAAACTATCTTGCCTGTTTTACGGAATCCATTTTGTATTTCTGTCGGCCATTTTGCATGCCATGTGCTCCCTCCTACCTTTCTGTCAACTGCTCTTGAAATCTGCCAAGAGACAAGATATGTTTAGTCTCCTCTACTTTGCACATGCTCAGAAGAGCATACAGCTGTCTCCAACTTGTAACTGTCAAGATGTGTCCACCAGAATTAGCTTACTGTCAGCCCTTCCCACTTGTTGCTAGCACACTCTCTGTATGACCTTATATGTGTCTGAAACCAATACTCTGTACCTTGCACCGCCTTCATTTCAGCCCCTGTGTGGGTATAAAAGGAACAAGCTCCTTCTAGTCAGTGTGCTACCTCATACTATACCGAAGGGTGTTGTGTGAATGTAGTTTCACCTCATGTCTTTTCTATTCCAGTTTCTGTGCCAACTTCTTACTATTGGTCTAAGGACTCTAAGCAGAGAAGGGCGAATCCCTTGCACTGGTAGGCCTGGCTGGGGCTTGCTACTACAGTCTTAGCACTTAGTGGTCCTGTCCTGATCCAATTTGGCTTTACCTGTCCTGATTCTGATTTGCACCTGCCTGCCTTTATGGTGCCTGCATTTTCGGGGTTCTGTCCTTTAAACTGGCCCGTGGCCAGGGTTAGTTCTTCACACATTCTAGGTAAATATTAAATGTGGGTATTTTCATTGTACTGTTTCCTTCTCTCTTCCCACCCTAATGTTAAATGATAAAAGTTTTGCATATTGTCATATATCATTGTTCTGATTCCTTCTCTCTCCCCACCCTCTTGTCAAATGCGTAAAGACTGCTTTATAAGAACTCTGCATATTTTTATTTTGATCATTATTTTCCTAATTGAGAATTTTCTAATATTCAATGCTTGGATCATGACATTTAAAGATTTTAGATAAAGAGTTTAAACATCACCTAGAAAGGGTCACAAGGAAGGAGTAGCAGGTTCGTCTGAGCTTGATTGATAGCAAAGGGGTACGCTGGTGAAACTTTGACCTTAGTACATCCCAGAAGGGATAAGTCTGAAGGAGTAGCAGGTTCTCTAATGCTTGTGTGAAGGGTAGACGGAAGGGATCTACTCGTAGTATATGAAGAGTAAGCGGAAGGGATTTACTCGTAGTGAGTGATATTTATCTTCCCTTTGAATTAGTCACTCAGGTACAGTGGCGAATGTATTTACGTTGTTGAATAATAAAATTTGCATTAAAAGTGAAAGAAATTAAGTTTTCGTATTACCTTGCAAAGGAGGGAGTCAGTCGCGGAGCTGCGCTGACGTCACTCAGAGCCGCGCTGGTATTGGTTGAGACCGCGGGTGTGTAGCTGAGGTAATAATTGTAAAGGAGGGGTGAGCACAGGAGCGTGAGAACTAGTCTCACTAGAGAAGCCGCGCAACCATTGGTTGAAATTATTTGAATTCTAAATTTTGCATTGGTCACTTGTAAAATAAAAAGACACGCTGGTATTGGAAGTAATTTTGTAAACAAATTGAGAATATCCAGAAGATTTGTGTTTGAAATATATGTGGCATATAGGTCGGCTTGTAGGAAGTAGACCTGATAGGAGATATTTAGGGTTTGCACAAGAACAGCATATAAGAGGAAGACCCTTTATTATGTACGGAGGAAAGAGAAAATTGTCATTCATTAAAAGAATTAAGAATTATTTCAAGAAAGATAAAGCAATTAAAACAAGAGAAGGAATTATTATTCCACCTCCAAATACGCCCGCATCATACATGATGGTAGAAAGGGGTTATCACTCTTGTGTGTGGTTAGAAAATTGGATGGAGTACACAAAAGATGATGGTGTTTTAGCATTTCCAGAAAATGGTACATTTAATGGCAGAATTTTGCACAATTTGAGAACTCGCATGAATGAATTAGATCCCAGACCTAGGTTAACGCAGTATGAGGCATTGGAGGAATGGGAAACTGAGGCTTTTGAGCGAGATATACCCAGAAGTAATGGTAATTGGAGTATGTTTTCTCCCTGATTTCCAAAAGATACAAGAGATAAATTAATGAAACAATTGAGACAGTCTATGTTAGTGGAATGATTGTATCCTGTATTAACTTTAGAAGAGCCCACTGGAAGTAAAAAGAATGAGAAAACAAAACATTTAAAGACTAGTGGTGAGTCAGATGATGATTATCTGGAGGATTTATTGCTGAAAAATCCACCACCTTATAATGAGGAACCAAGCACAGTTAATCCAAATGCTCCGTTTCTGAAACCACCTCTGATTCCGCAAGTGGTACATGAGACTTCGTTAGAAAAAGTATTACAAAACAGGGAAAGAGAAGCATTAAATAAACAAAGAAGTGAATTCGTTCAGAAAATTTCCCAATTAAATACAAGTCCTGAAGCCCTAACAATTCCAGTAACTATTGGGCCAGTTGTTCCCTTGTACGGAGATAAGCAGGCTAGTCCTAAAACTCCCGTTCTGACTACACCTGTAGTTCAGCCAAGAAAAGAACCCTTAATAGTTGATGCTCAGGCGAGTGAATGTGAGTCAGTAATTTCCCTGATGGATTTGCCAATAAGAGAACCAGTGAGTGATTCGGTCAGAAAAACCACTCCTTTAAATTCAAGAGAAGTACAAATGGAGACATCATCAGGTACGAGAAATGCTACAGTAGTAACCCCAGAAGAAATAGAGAGATGGACACGAGAAATAGAGAAACCAAAGTCACAGCCTAAAGTATTGGATATATTTAAATTAAGAGTCGAATTAGAGGAAATGATGGCTGGAAATGTGCGATTGGACAGATTAAATACATTCAGTGAAGATGAATTATTATTCATATGTAAAAGTATTACTAAAAATACAAGAGTGTTTCATGAAAAGTTAAAGGACATGGCAGCTAACATGGGAATTGACATTGGCAAATCTAAAGTATTACAGAAACCATATTGATCTGAATTTTCTGAAAAAGACTTGGAAAATATGAATGTGTCAGGTAGAAAAGTACAAATCAAGGAGCTTATGTCATTAGTGCAGAAATGGAGTGACCTAGAAAAATGGAAAACTAGATGGGCAAAGAAAAAGGAAGAGGCTTGATCTAAACAAACTGTTTCTGAATATGTATTAAAAGAGACAGAAAAGTTGGAAAGGTTATATCCCATGAAAGAGGTACCAGGTGGGGGTTAGGTACATGTCCCATGGTCCCAACAGGATATTTTGTCATTCACAAATGATTTCCCAAAAGTTTGCGAGAAACCTGTAGATTGGTACAGACAAGTTGAGAGATTTGTGAAGGTTTCAAAATGTCTTCTGAAAGATTTAGATGGATTATTTGACATTGTTCCTGAGCATTTGTGGACAGAATGTAAAATTGCTATTGATTGGCCTAGTGATGAGTACCCAAGAGATCCAAAGACAGGGGCACCTTATGATGAAGTTATGAAGAAGTACAACCAGCTAATACTCTACCTCAAAGGGAAGGTGCCTGCAAACGAGACAGATTGGACTAGAATAGATAGAACCACTCCGAATAAAGATGAATCTGTGCATGCATATTATGAACGCCTGTTACCAGTATTTAAACAGTATATTGGTTTAGCCAATATTGATATGAAGGACATGACGCATTTCATCTATCGGTTTGTATCAGGATTAAGGCCAGAAATTTCGCAATGGATTAAGGACCATAAAATTTGCTGGCAGACCAAGCTGATTGATACAATCCTTAAATATGCAAAATATTGTGAAGATGAACTCGATAATAAACGAAAAGAGTTAAAGGAAAAAGTAATTTGGGCACAAGTGAAATTAGCAGAGCAACAAGAGCTTCAATTGAGCCAAGTCAACAATAACCAGAATCAGGGTGATGGTAATGGGGGTAAGCCAAGGGGTAAATTCAATAGAGAAGAAGCCAAAAAGAAGTTCCCTTGTCACGGATGCGTCAAGTTGGGGCACTGGAAGAACGAGTGTAAGGCTGTGCAAAATGGTAACATGCCAAATAATGATTTGAATTCACAGACACAGAATGAGGTGCCACGGAAGCAACAGCTCTGCTTAATTCAGACACTCTGTTCATCACCACCCCCTTTTCTAAAACGGAAGCAACAGCAGCAGGTAATACAAAACCAGTTGCCCCTTGCACCTATGCCAAATTTTAGGAGCAAAGTACATCAGAGTGTGGATACCACAAATTGGGAGGGAAATGAAAGAAGAGACACAGCGACATCACAATTTCTTTTGAGTGATACGTTTTTCAGTGAGAACACATACTGACAGTGCCTGAGAGGGGAGGACGAGGAGTGCGTACTTGGCGCCTCCTTGCCGGTAGATCAGTCAGGTCCATACATTGAAGGAAAGGTTGAAGGTAATGATGTATCCTTTCTATTGGACACTGGTGCTACCCGTTTTACTGTGAGAACAGCAGACGTTCCAAACCTACCCCTCTTGGGAGAAGCGATCCAAGTAGTGGGCGTTTCTAATAAACAAATTAGTACCCCAGTTACAGAACCAATGGAAGTTAGAATAGGCAATTTTAAGAAATGCATATATTTGTTGTGTGTGATTCAAGTCCAGTGAACTTGTTAGGCAGAGACTTGTTGTGCAAAATGAATTGCACCATCTTCTGCACCCCAAGTGGAGTTGAAATTCAAACCCCAGATGAAGATGGAGTTTATAAATTAATGTTAGCAAAACAAGAAATAGAGAATAAAAGGTTAACTATTGAAGACTTACCAGAAGAATTACAACAGACTGTAAATCCTAATGTATGGGATTTTACCGGAAAAGATGTAGGATTAATGGCAAATGTTGATCCAATAAAAGTGACAGTAAAAGAAGGTGCAGTTTACCCAAATACTCGACAGTACAAAATGAGCCCAGAAATAAAAGCAGGTGTTGCAGCAGAAATAAAAAGCTTGGTTGAAGCAGGCATTTTACAAGAAATAATGTGCAGTCCATGTAATTTGCCCATAAATGGAATAAAGAAACCGAGTGGCAAGTATAGGGTCGTACAAGACTTCCGAAAAATTAATAAGATTGTTGTCCCATGCTATCCAGTTGTGCCAAATCCTGCAGTGATTCTGTATCAGATACCGTGGGAAGCTGCATGGTTCACAGTAATCGATTTGTGTCATGCATTTTTCTCGATTCCATTGCACCCAGATAGCAAATTTATTTTTTCTTTTGAATTCGACAGTCATGTGTACGTCTGGAACTGCGTTCCTCAGGGGTATATAGAGAGTCCATCGATTTTTAATCAGATTTTGAAAAAGTGCCTTGAGTCTTTGGTGCTGCCCGGACAGTCAGTCCTGGTCCAGTATATAGACGACCTATTGGTGGCGTCTAAAACTCGAAATGACTGTGTTGTTGATATCATTGCTTTACTGAATCATTTAGGTGAAGGAGGACATAAAGTATCGCCTGAAAAATTACAGTTTTGCACCACATCAATGAAATATCTGGGGCACCAGATACAAAGGCATCAGAAGAGTTACCTCAGAAAGAATCTGAATAATCAAAAACATGAATTTGCCTCAAACTCAGAAAGAGAGCAGAATGTTTCTTGGAGTTGCAGGTTACTGCTGGCAGTGGATTGTGGGATTTGCAGTCCTAGCAAAACCATTGATACAGATGACAAAGAAAAGAGCAAAAGATCTAGTAGAATGGGATGACTGCTTTCTTGAAACTACGAGAATGTCTGTGTACAGCTCCTGGGATGCCTGACTATTCAAAAGATTTTGCACTATTCTGTGACAAACAAGACAATTGTGCACGTTCAGTCTTGACCCAAACTCACGGTCTGATGAGACGTCCAGTGGCATATTTTTCTTCCACACTAGATCCAGTGGCATCTGCATTGCCCGGATGTCTGAAAGCAGTAGCTGCAACATGCATGAGCCTTGAGCAAAGTGAGTCCATTATTATGGGACATCCTGTGACAGTGTATGTTCCACATGCAGTTGTGATTTTGTTAACAAGGACCAAGACCCAGTATCTCACTCCTAGTCGGCTGACTAAGTATTAGCGAATCCTTGTAGGTGCAGGGAATGTAACCATTGCTAGGGGTAATATTCTGAACCCAGCAACACTGCTACCTAATTCACACTTTGCAGAAGTGATGGGAGAAGTCAAACATGATTGTATCGACTTGACTGAATACAGTACAAAACCACGTCCAGACATAAGAGAAGAGCCATTAATTGATTCCGAATATGAGCTATTTGTAGATGGCTCATGTATGAGACATGAGGAAGGAGGTTTGAGTGCCTCCTATGCAGTATGCACATGGGGGTCCAATTGAAGAATCCTATTTACCTGGAGTCAAGTCTGCACAAGTAGCCGAATTGATTGCTATAACAAAAGCCTGCAAATTTGGGAAAAATTGGAAAGTAACCTTTTACACTGATAGCCAGTATGGTTACGGGGTTGTGCACGACTATGGCCAATTATGGATGCAAAGGGAGTTTCTGACTTCTTCAGGTACTCCAATTAAAAATGGTCATAATGTAAAATAATTTCCTTGAAGCAATTCAATTGCCAAAAGAAGTGGCTGTGGTCAAGTGTGCTGCTCATAAATCTGAAAATGACAAAGTGACAGCTGGTAACCGATATGCTGACCAGTTATCCCAACATTGTGCCAAATGTAGAATGGCTGTAAACAAGAAAATTGAAGTAGGCGGAAAAAGCTGCCAACTTAAGTTGCTTGAAAGTGTGAGAACGTGGGAAGAAGTGAGAGACTTGCAAAATGAAGCAGAACCAAAAGAAAAGGAAGAGTGGAGAAAGATAGGTTGTCAGATAAGGGTTGAAGATGGTGTCATTGTTTACCTTGATGGTAGGCCTTTGTTACCAGACTGTTTGCTTGCTCCTATGGCTAGGATGTTCCACAGAGATTCTCATTTGGGAAGAGATGCCATGATACGTCTGTTCAGACAGTCATGGTTCAATGCGAAATTCAGGAACATAGAAAAAGCACTTTGCCAACAATGTTTAATTTGTCTACAAATGAATCCTGGAATAAAAAACTGTAGTGTCACCAGGAAAGATTTAGAAGGCAGAGGGTCCTTCATACGATTGCAGATTGATTTCATTCTGTTACCCCCTTGTCGAGGACTAAAATACATTCTTGTCATTGTCTGCCTATTTTCAAAATGGGTGGAAGCTTACCCCACACATAGGAATGATAGCATCACTGTAGCCAAACTCCTACTCAGAGAACTCAAACCTAGGTTCGGTTTTCCAGTAACGATTGAATCAGACCGAGGAAAACATTTTAATAGTGAAATAATTAGCCTAATCTGTGAAGCATTCAATGTTAAACAAAAACTGCACTGTGCATACCGCCCAGAGGCTTCTGGAGTGATAGAACAACTGAATGGCACTATCAAGTCAGGATTGGGAAAGATGTACGAGTCTACCTGATTAGAGTGGCCAGATGCTTTACCTCTTGTTCTGATGGGACTCAGAAGTATTCCAGACAGGAACACAGGCTTGAGTCCTCATGAAATACTAATGGGAAGAGCAATGAGGCAAGCATGGGTGCCAGGTCACAAGCTGATAAATATATCTGATGATTTAGTACTGGAGTACTGTAAAGAACTGGCTGACCAAGTGCGTTCTATCTCTCACCAGGTTGTGGAAGACGCTGTCGCCAGACAAGCAACTCCAGCACATGACCTGAACCCAGGTGACTGGGTAGTGCTAAAGAAACATACTCGAAAATCTTGCCTTGCACCGAGGTGGGGAAAACCATGTCAAGTGATTTTGGTTACCACCACAGCTGTGAAGTGCAGAGGAGTTCCACACTGGATCCATGCCAGTCATACAAAAAGAGTGACTGAACCTGATGAAACTGAAGCTGAAGGTTGTGCAGCTGCGGGTCGCAAGATATTGCTCCTGAAGTAGCTGAAGAGGAACAACCAACCACCAGTCAAGATGATTGGATTCCAGTAGTTGAGATACCTGCAGAATACGTGAGAACCAGAAGTCAAACCTATCTAGACAGTCAGAGTAATAGTGAGGATGAGATAGGTCTAGAAGAACGTACTCAGATTACAGAAATTCAAGCCAATGGTAATCTGGAGGAGGATCAGATAAGGGAAAATCGATATACTCAGACATTCCAAATACCTGTCACAGTTCAAGAGTCTGAGGAGGGACAGATAGGTAATAGGGCAGAAGAAAATCAAGGGTTCGAAGAGCTTGAGCAGGACTAGATAGGAGCTGAAAAATGTGTTCAGGAATAAGAAGGTGAATCAAATCAAAGTCAAAATCAGCAGATACCTGAACAAGGCCAGATTAGTAACTAGGCAGAAGAAACGGAAATAAGACCTGGACCTAGTCAGATAGAGAGGGATACAGAAGACAGCATTGAAATAGATGTGCCACAACTGAATGAAAATAAAAGAGCATTGGAAGAAGGCCAGAGCACAGTGCCAGCAAAAAGACTCAGAAAAGGAGACAAGTGGCCTAGGTTTGTAAAAAGGCTGAAATTTCGTCTAAAGACAATAAATGAAGAACCAGAACAAGTAAATGAAATAACTAGTCAAGCTGAACAGTCTGTAATACAACCAAGAAGGAGAAGTCCACGACTGAAAAGGCTGAATAATAAATTCAGAGGCCCTGAATGGACTTACATTGTTCTTGAAGATTTTGAAAACTTAGAAATGGGAAACAGCCTTAACAACGAATCCCTAACAACGAGTGTAATGAACAACGAATCCTCAACAACGACCTTAACATGAACAACGACCACCTTAACCACTACTGTAGATGAACCACGACTTAATAAACCAGAACTAAGTGACATTATTTAAATAAATAAACTTAAATGAAAGTGTAATTATACTAAAATAATTGCAATTTGTCGATGTATTAGTCTTTCTTTTAATTTACAGTGTTAGGCCAGTAGATGGCACTGTATGTTTGTTTTTCACAGATGCAAACTTGATCTGTGCTCGATGTGACAGGTTGTCACATTTAAAATGGTTAGAAAATGGAGAATGGACTTTTTAATATGTGTAAAATAAGTCAAATCTTTTAACAAATGAAAACATTTAATGAAATAAGTTTAACAAAACAAAATTCTGTAAGAACATGCTTGTTTTAGTATAGTTTTAACTAGTGAATTTTGCAAAAATTTAAAATGTATTTAGTTAGCATTCTAGTCAAAATTGAAAAAAGAGAAAATGGATAAGTACTTTATTGTTTAGAAACGTTCATGAGTGTCTTTTTGTAATTACGCCCAATTGTTTTATTAAAAAGACAATGTTTATTTAATTACATTTTATCAAACTATGTTTCAAACATGCATTTAAGGGAATGTAGTGGTAGATTCAGGTAATATTGAAATTGATTATTTTTCGTGGTTTAGAAAGTCGTTGTAAAGAACGTAGTGGTTTGGCTTTGGTAGTGGTTTAGCCTTCGTGGTTTAGGCATTCGTTGTTTTAGTGGTAGTTGTTCAGTCTACATCCCTTAGAAATAAGTGACGAAAGTGATGACAAATTGATTGCTGATCAGACTGACGGAGAAGTGAGACCCACTTGAAAATTTCATAGGTTAAAAGACAGTGTAAAGGCTACAAAGAGGGGTTAAGTGTCCTTGGTCAAAAATGGCTGATCGTACTGTTAATGGAAGACTGAAAAGAAACTGTTTAAAAACATGCTGTAGAATATGCACATGTAGTATAGCGATAGTACTCCTAGTATGGTTAGGACTGACAATAGCTATTCCTTACATAACGAGTAGAGACATGAAGAATGATACTAATGAGCTACAAACGACATATACACCTAGAAGAAAGGATACACAAGAAAAAGCATTTAGCATTTAACAACAGAAGGTAGATTTAGAAGCATCAGATGAGGAAGGACTACATTATGCTGTATTTAAAAATAGAAATCACTTACATGTATTTGCAAACCTATTAGTACACTATGTAGAAGCTATGGAAATAGAGGATTGCTGTGTTTGTATGAAGTTACCTACTTCAGTAGCCAAAGGTGTTACCTACCACCATTTACCACTAGCATATGGTATTTCATGTAGTATTTTAGCTAGCTTATTCTATAAGAAAGGACCTTTGCAGTATTACTATTCTAATTCAGATGTGATATTTTCTGAACTTCCTATACGTAGTAACCTGAATCCTGTACATACTAAGAGTGATGTAACACGTTTTATGGGTAAATATTTTCTAACAATAGGTACAATAGACATAGCAGAAGCACACAAGAAAAATTTAACATGCTTATTACGTGAAAAAGAGAAAATATTTTTTAAAATGGTTGAGAAAAGGAGAGAGAATTTCAAAAGAAAAGCAAATGATAAGAATCATAAAATTCCTAAATGGGCTGAAAACATAGTGTTCACCCCAAATGGCAAGACTCATGCTGCTATGTTGCTGGATTTCGAAAAGAAAGGGAAACTCTGTCTCCATAGAGAAAGAACAAGTTATTATAACAATATATTCATTGGTTCCAGTGAATGTGAACACAATTATAAGGTAATTGGGGGTTGGAGTTTCAAAGATGGAACTGAACCTGTGTTTTCTGGAATCTATTTTATATGTGGAAACAAGGCTTATTACAAATTGCCAGATCATTGGTATGGGAGCCGTTATTTTGGAATAGTATTCCCAAAGATATAACATGTAAATAAAATCACTGGAATCAATGAAGAGACTAATGGATTAATACGTAGTAAATGAGCTAGTTTTGGAGAAATAGTAGGTGATATATTTAGAGCATTGATACCTACAGTGGGAGTGGTTCTGAATACGCAAAGAATTTGCAAATTGTCAACAGTAGTGGATCGGTTATCAACTGACACTGCTGGAGGATTCCTAATGGTCTATACCGAATTGGTTGCAATCAGATCAATGGTTTTACAAAATCGACTTGCTCTTGATACACTATTAGCAATAGAGGGCGGAGTCTGTAGAATGTTGAAAGTGCAACATTGTTGCACTTACATACCAGACAAAAGTGTTAAGATTAAAGGGTATGTAAGAAATATTACACATTTGGAAAAAGAGCTCAAACCACTGGAGGTTGATAGTACATGGAAGAGGCTTATTGATGGTCTCTCCTCTATAGGTAGTTGGCTTTCTAATGTAGGAAAAAGTTTTATAGGTAGAATACTGATGCCAATGGTGGGAATAGGCTTACTGATTTTAGGGATAATAATTTGTTGCAAATGTCGGAAGCACAAAAAGGCATATACAGTAAATAAGAGAGGGAAAAAGAGAAATATTGATGAACTTGAATTAGAAGAGTTGAATAGAAATATATACAAGAAAGTGAAAAATGTTCACACAAACAATGAAAAGAAACAAAATAGAAAGTTTGAAGAGATTGAGTTGGGTGAAATGTGAAAAGTTGGCATCTGTTTCATTAATTGGTGATGATATAAAATATCATCAAAGAGGGGATTGATGGAGCAAGGATTCACAAGTAATGCGACTTGCTTGTAATCAGTCCTCTCGACATAACGTTAATATACTAATCAACAAGTTTTTTTTATTAATATTGCATTACACGACATCTGAGGGAAGCTTGCATATGTGCTTTTACTAATGTTAATCCACTTGCAATAAAATGGCTGCTGCTCTGCGGGATTTCTTACTGCACATGTGTCTGTCACACTCACGTGACATGACGTATCTATCGCTTGGAGGGAAACTTTCGCTTCTGCGCACTAGAACTAAAATGGCTGCTCTGTGTTACAGCATGCATGAAGCTTGCACTGCTGCTTTTGCTAAGCTGTTCGTCCTGCTTAACTCTAACGCAATAGTTAAAATTAACGTAATGGGAATAGAGTAGAGATAAGTGGTATACAGTGCATTCATTTATTCTGTGTTCTCAAACTGTTTCTTTTCAATTCTTACATGTAAAACAATTTGGGCCTGACGCTTACCGCTGAACTCCATCTTGGAGAAATTACGGCTGTGCACGAATCACAAAGTCCATGAAGCAGAATTACCTTTGAAACGCTGCCATAGAGCTAACTTGCTAAAAGATGCTTGTGGGAACCTTACCTCTTGACCCCACGGAGGAAGTTAAAGTTCTCAAATGGACTAAAATGTAACCAATATTGGAACATTCATTGTCGGGTGGAGTAAAATATACATGGGAAAATAAAATTTGATGGGCGGAAACATTATTATAATATTTATTGGCAAAAGTTTCAATTTTGATATGGTGTGATTGATGGAGCAAGTATTTGCATGTCACGCGACTTGCTTGTATCAAGAACCTAAAATAACGTTAATAGACTAATTCAACATGTTTGTGTTACTAATATTGCACATTTTACACTACACGGGGGTGTCCCAGTGAAGCTTACCTATGTGTTTACTAATACTAATACGCTTGCCTCTAAAATGGCCGCTGCTTTGCGGGAATTAAGTCTGCGCATGCGTCCGTCATACCGATGTGATGTGACGCACTCGCAGTTCTGGTGGGAATTTGTTGCTCATGCGCAATGCACTTAAAGATGGCTGCTTTGTTTTCTCACATGCTCCGTGCTTGCATTGCCGCTTTCGCGATGCTGTCTGTTCTGCTTAACTCCTAATGCTATAGTTATTATAAAGTAAGGGGTGTAGTATAGCCAATCATGGTATACAGTGTACTCATTTTTTCATGTATTTCTAAATTGTTTTCGCTTACTTTTCATGTACCATACTCTTTGGGCCTGAGAGACGTTTACTACTCCATATTTGAAGCTTATATGGTCCGAGTCACGTGATGGGGGAAAAGAAAGCCATGCAGCAGTGGAACTCAGCCAGCTGGCAGCCGAAGCCAAGATGCTCATGAGAACTGACCTGTAACCCAGCACGACGAAGCCGAACTGTACTTGCAGTTGCAACAATTGTATTTAACTACTGTGTACACCATTGTTCTCTGTTAAACGTATGTCATGGGAAGCTTGAAATTAAGGGGTGGGCTCGAAAATTAATATTAAGCCTGAGAAAGTCTAAATTTTAGGTGATGTGATGACTTAACCTCCTCCTTTGACCAATCAGAATTTAGGGAACCTTTCACTTGCAACATTGGTGGGTGGTACACTGACCCGAAAAACAGTATAACTAGCCTAGGTTTAGCTAGAGAAATTGTCCGACTTGTCCGAATAGCTGACCTGTCACTGACCCAACGAACTCTATAGGTGATTGATACAGAGAGCTGCGGAGCACTCTGTCCGTAATTTCCACAGACTCAGTCGGGGTTTGGGAAACCTTAAGTGCTGGCGAAGCACTTTGCTGGGAGATTTGAAAAACCCAATCGGGGTTATTGGCAGATTCCTTGCAGAGAGGGAGTAGCGCAGGCATTGCAACCGAAGCTGCAGGTGTTGGTCGTACCCTTTGGCGAACCCGGTCCTGATCCAAATCCTGGGGTTATCCTGTCCTGACTGTCCATGAGCTGTACCTGCTCACCTACTGGCAACCTAAATCCTTGAGGGTCCTTTCCCGCCTCTTCCAACTGACGCGTGGCCCGGGTTAGTCTTCAATCTGTCCTAGGTAAATATAAATCCATGTGGGTGTTTGTCTTTCACAACCTCTTTCCTATCGTCTTGAATAAAGCATAAACCTGCATATGTCCTATTTCTCTTTCTCTCCTAAAATAAGATTTTCATGCATTATTATCTATTAGCATGTTCCATTTTCTACCTACCTTTAGTGAAATGCAGAATTGTTTGCATATATAGTATGTTCCATTCTTACCCTCCCTATAGATGCTAAATACATCTGAACAAATCAAGTTATCTAAGTTTCATTTCTCTGAACCGTTAGTGAATTTCGAAAGTCTACTTTGATCAGTATGTTCCCTTTATTTACCCGCCTTTAGTGAAGGTGTGAAATTCTGTTAAGCTAAAATAGCGTGTTCCATATTTTTCCCTTCCCTTTATTTCCAATTTCTAAATGATTCTTACTCTCGTTCATTGTCACACAATATTTCTAATTCTAGTTATAGATAGTTTGATCTGTGTTAATCTTATGCTCATGACATACGATGACGAAGAAAATTAGATAAAGGTGTTTAAAACTTCTTGCGTCTGTGGTCTTTATAAAGAGTACAAAACCGTCATTTACATGTTACATGGTATTTGGTGTTGTCTACTTACTCCCATAGCTAGCTCCCTGATCCATTGTGATCATAGGTACCTGTTTCAAGGATTGGTAAGTCAGGTACACGGAAACCAACAGAATTGAACTGAATTACTGATAACAGTGTGTAGGTTACCTGATTACAGTATAGAGAAAATATTATTTTCATGGGCCCAAGTGTGCATTAGTTAGTCGGGTGACCTGTGCGCTCTATCAGTAATTTTTCTGGCAGCAGTAGAATGGTTTTAGGGACTAGTTAAGATAGGTAGATAGGTTAATTGTTGATAAACTGTGAAAAATAATAAATGCTGCTAACATTTTATTGCTGCTAAAAAACATCGATCGATCAAAAAGTAAAATGGCTTTGAGAATACTTTGAATTGTGTTTTTGAAATGTTTTATGAAATGCTGCTATATTATTGTATGTATTAACCAACTCGTTAGTGATCGTTATATGTTTGTCTGGAATCTCCGGAGGCAGAATAGCGGGTGGGGAGTAGAATCCACCTTGCGCTGAGGTCAGTGACTCGAGGAAAATTAGTGCATGGTTAGGCAAAACTGAAAGCGCTAATTAGGGTTTTTCTGTATGAATAGTTGAATAAATGATAGCAACGAGTTCGCTAATGAAACTTCAGTTGTGATATAACCTAGTAAGGGTCACACGAGAAGGAGTAGTGGGTTCATCGGAGCTTGGGTGATAGCAAAGGAGTTCGCTAGTGAAACTTTAGACTTAGTATATATCCCGAAAAGAGTGGATGAGTCAAAGAAGTAGCATGTTCTCTAATGCTTGTGTGAAGGATAGGTAGAAGGGATCTATCCGCAGTATATGAAAAGTAGACGGAAGAGGTTTACTTGCAGTGAAACAAATCTTTCTTTTCTAGACACTCGAGTACAGTGGCGAATGTTATACGGTGTAAATTAAACAGAGCACTTGCACTTTAAGAAAGAAATCAAGTTTCCGTTACCTTGTGAAGGAGGGAGTCAGTCGCGGAGCTGCGCTGACGTCACTCTGTGCCGCGCTGGTATTGGTCGAAACAGCGGGTGTGTAGCGGAGCTGGTATTGTTAAGGAGGGGTGAGCGCCGGAGCGTGAGAACGCGTCTCACGGAAAGGCCGCACACCCATTGGTTGAAATTATTTGCAATCACAGTGTTGATTGGTTGGTTGCAGTTTAAAAGAAGCACTAGCATTGGAAGAAAATTAGTAAACAGAAGTACGTAATTCATGCACGAACTAGGTTTTACGAAGTATATGTGGTATCCAGAATTTTTACCTGATCCGAAATACTTAGGTTTTGGTAAGGAACAGATGTTAAAAGGTAGACCTTATAATGTACGGAAGTAAGAGAAAAATGACTCTCGTAGACAAGGTTAAAAATGACTTCAAGAAGGATAAACCCATCAAAACTAGAGAGGGTATAATCATTCCACCACCTAATACTCCTGCATCATTCATGTTATTTGACAAAGGGTATCATACCTGTGTATGGTTGGAAAATTGGGTGGAATATACCAAGGATGACGGAGTTTTAGCGTTCCCTTTAAACGGTACCTTCAATGGTAGGATTTTGTTCAATTTGAGGACCTGAATGAATGATTTACATCCCAGACCAAGACTGATGCAATATGAGGCTTTATAAGAATGGGAGATTGATGCCTTTGAGAGAGATAGACCTAGGATTGACAAGGGAATAAGCAAATGGTATCCGAAAATGCAGGGAGAAGCAAAAGAGAAAAAAATGAAGCAGTGGAGACAGAATATGATGATAGAAGGACTGTTCCCAGTACGTACTGTAGACGAACCCGTAGGAGGAAAAAGGACAGAGAAAACCAGACACTTAATGACTATGGGTAATTCTGAAGATGAGTACCTGGAGGATTTATTAATGAAAAATCCACCACCATATGATGAAGAGTCCAGATCCCTGAGTACGAAAAATCCATTCTTTAGACCTTCCAGTGATAGAAGGGCAAGTGCATCAGATCCGACAGGTCCAGGTTATAGGCCTAGCGGTAATGAGGGGTCGAGCATGTCCGATTCGACTGTTCCATGTTACAGACATCCTGTGGTGAGGGATCAAGTAAGACCGTTCCGACTGCACCGAATCTTTACCCTCCTTTAATTCCCCAAGTAATACATGAAACCTCCATAGAAAAGGTTTTACAGGACCGAGAAAGAGAAGCTCTAATTAAACAGAGAAATTAACTCATTCAGAAAATATCCCAGTTTAATTCAAGTCCTGAAGCTCTGACAATTCCAGCAACTATTGGACCAGTTGTTAATCTATATGGGGATAAACAGGCTAGCCCGAAGACTACCGTTGTTACCCCAGCTGTGGTGCAGCCAAGAAAAGAGTCTTTAATAGTTGATGACCAGGCAAGTGAATGCGAGTCTGTAATTTCCTTGATGGATTTGCCCATAAGGGAGCCTGAAGGCAGTTCACAGAGAAGGAACACTCAGATTGGTGCAAGAGAAGTCCAGATAGAGTCAGCTTCTGGTACTAGAAGTGCCACAGTAGTGACTCCAGAAGAAATAGATCGATGGACCCGAGAATTAATGAAAATAAATCCTCAGCCAAAACCATTAGATATTTACAAATTGAGAATAGAATTGGAAGAACTGATAGCTGGGAATGTGGGACTAGACAGGCTGAACACCCTTAGTGAGGAAGAATTACTGTTCATCTGTAAAAGTATTACCAGAAACACCAGAGTGTTCCATGAGAAACTAATGGACACAGCAGCTAACATGGGAATAGACATCAGCAGATCTAAAGTGTTGCAAAAGCCCTACAGAGCAGAATTTTCTGACAAAGATTTAGAAAACATGAATGTGTCGGGGAAAAAGGTTCAGATAAGAGAATTATTGAATCTGTTGCAGAAATGGGGAGACCTAGAAAAATGGAAAGCCAGGTGGGCATAGAAAAAGGAAGAGAGTAGATCCAGACAAGTTGCCTCTGAATATGTCCTAAAAGAAGCTGACAAAGCAGAAACTTTGTATCCTATGCGAGAAGTGCCAGGTGGAGTATATGTACATGTTCCATGGTCCAGACAGCATATTGTGTCATTTACAAATGATTTCCCAAAATTACGAGAAAAACCTGTAGAATGGTACAGACTGGTTGAGAGATTTATCAAGGTTCAATGTAAAATTGCTGTTGATTGGCCAAGTGAAGAATATGCCAGAGACAAAAAGACAGGAACTCCCTCAGCGGAGGTGATGAGAAAGCATGACCAGGTAATACTGTACTTGAAAGGAAAGGTGCCTGCTAAAGAAACTGATTGGACCCATATAGATAGAACTACCCAAAATCGTGATGAAACTGTACATTCTTACTATGAACGACTGTTACAGGTGTTCAAAACGTACAGTGGACTAGATAACATTGAGATGAAGGACATGACCCATTTCATTTATCGATTTGTGTGAGGGCGGAGACCTGAGATTTCTCAGTGGATCAAAGACAATAAAATCTGCTGGCAAGCTAAGCCCATTGATGAGGTCCTGAAGTACGACAAGTATTGTGAAGATGAGCTGGAAAATAAAACGAAAAGAATTAAAAGAAAAGGTTATGTGGGCACAAGTAAAATTAGCAGAGCGCCAAGAACAACAGTTAGGTAAAATGAATAATACCCAGAATCAAGGCCCTGGGGGTGGGGGGAAGCCCGGAGTAAAAATGAGCAGAGAAGAGGCTCGGAAAACATTTCTCTGTCACGGGTGCGGAAAGATAGGGCACTGGAGGGACGAGTGTAAGGTTGTGCAGAATGATAATGTGCAAATTAATGATTTGAATCCGCAGGTGCAGAATGAGGGACCACGAAAGGCACAGCAACAGGTAAAACAGCAACAATTGCATCGTGCACCTAGGCCAAACTATAGGAGCAAAGCACACCAGGGTGAGGAAGCAGAGGTTTGGGAAGGAAGGGAGGATAGAAATGCAGCAGTTTCGTAATTCCTGTTGAATGATACATTCCTCTGTGATGAACCTTACTGACAGTGCCTGAGGGGGGAGGACGAGGAGTGCGTGATTGGTGACTCCTTGCCGGTAGACCAGTCAGGGCCATACATTGAAGGAAAGGTTGAAGGAAATGATGTTACCTTTCTGTTGGACACTGGTGCTACCCGTTCTACTGTGAGAACAGCAGATGCTCCAAACCTACCCCTCTCGAGAGAAGCAATCCAAGTAGTGGGTGTTTCTAATCAATTAATTAGTACCCCAGTTACAGAGCCAATGGAGATTACAATAGGGAATTTTAAAGAAATGCATAGATTCGTTGTCTGTGATTCAAGTCCTGTGAACTTACTAGGACGAGACTTGCTGTGCAAAATGAATTGCACCATCTTTTGCACCCCAAAGGGTGTTGAGATTCAGACCCCAGATGAAGATGGAATTTACAAATTAATGTTAATACGGCCTGACTCAGAAATTAAAAGACTGACAATACAAGACTTACCTGAAGAGCTCCAACAGACAGTGAAACCAGAGGTATGGGATTTTACTGGAAAAGATGTAGGATTAATTGCAAATGTTGACCCAATTAAAATAGCCATAAAAGAGGATGCAGTTTACCCAAATACCAAACAATACAGGATGAGTGCAGAAGTAAAAGCAGGGGTTGTTGTCGAAATAAAAAGATTGTTAGAAGCAAACATTATACAAGAAGTATTGAGCAGTCCTTGTAATTCACCCATAATTGGAATCAAGAAACCTAGTGGAAAGTACAGGGTAGTGCAGGACCTGCGCAAGGTAAATAAAATCGTTGTTCCTTGCTGTCCTATTGTACCAAAACCCTGCAGTGATTTTGTACCAAATTCCATGGAATGCTGAATGGTTTACCGTTATTGACTTATGTCATGCATTCTTTTCAATTCCATTGCATCCAGACAGCAAATTTCTTTTCTCATTTGAGTTCGACAGTCATGTCTACGTCTGGAATCGTGTCCCCCAGGGGTACACAGAGAGTCCTTCAATTTTCAATCAGATTCTGAAAAAGTGCCTTGAATCCTTGGTCTTACCTGGAGAATCAGTCCTGGTGCAATACATAGACGACCTATTGGTGGCGTCTAAAAGTCAGAAAGACTGTATTGTTGACACCATTGCCTTACTGAACCATTTAGGTGAAGGAGGGCATAAAGTATCACCAGACAAACTACAGTTCTGTACCTCTTCAGTGAAATATCTGGGGCACAAGATAGAGAAAGGTATCAGGAAAGTAACCACAGAAAGAATTAGGATAATTCGAAACATGCATCTACCCAATACTCAGAAAGAGATCAGAATGTTCCTCGGAGTTGTAGGATACTGCAGACAGTGGATTGTGGGATTTGCAGTCCTAGCAAAACCATTGATAAAATTGACAAAGAAAGGAGCAAAGGACCCAGTGGAGTGGGATGAAGAAAGCATGTCAGCTTTCGCAAAATTACGAGAATGTCTGTGTACAGCTCCTGCATTAGGAATGCCTGATTACTCGAAAGACTTTGCACTGTTTTGCGACACACAAGACAATTGTGCACTGTCAGTCCTAACCCAAGCGCATGGTTTGACTAGACGCCCAGTGGCATATTTTTCTGCTACTTTGGATCCAGTGGCTGCTGGATTGCTTGGATGTCTGAAAGCAGTAGCTGCAACCCGCATGAGTCTTGAACAGAGTGAATCCATCATTATGGGACATCCTGTAACTGTATATGTTCCACGTGCAGTTGTAATCTTATTGACCCGAACTAAAACCCAGTACCTCACTCCTAGTCGGCTGACTAAGTATGAGAGAATTCTGGTGGGTGCAGCAAATGTAACCATAACTCGATGTAACATATTGAATCCAGCTACCTTATTACCAGATTCGCTCATTGCAGAAGTAAAGGGAGAGGTCGAGCATGATTGCATTGACCTGACCGAGTTCAGTACAAAACCACGCCCTGATATCAAAGAAATGCCCTGCCTGTTGAAGATTACGAACTGTTCGTAGATGGCTCGCGTCTAAGACATGAGGATGGAGGTCTAAGTGCTGCATATGCAGTGTGCACATTAGAATGTGCAGTAGAAGCATCCTATTTGTTTGGAGTCAAGTCTGCACAAGTAGCCGAATTGGTTGCATTGGCAAGAGCCTGTAAAATTGGGAAAAATAAGAGAATAACAATACACACGGATAGCCAGTATGGTTATGGGGTTGTGCATGACTTTGGCCAATTGTGGCTGCAAAGAGAGTTCCTGACTTCTTCAGGTACTCCTATCAGAAATGGAAAAGTGGTACAGGAGCTACTGGAAGCAATCCAGTTACCAAAAGAATTGGCAGTGGTCAAGTGTGCTGCTCACAAATCTGGCAATGACAATGTGACAGCAGGTAATCGATATGCTGACCAACTGGCCCAACATTATGCAAAATATAAAATGTCGGTCAATATCAAATTGGGAGGCGGAAACAGCTGCCAACTTATGGTGTTTGAAGATGTACAAACGTGGGAAGAACTGAAAGAATTGCAGGATGCAGCAGGGCCAAAGGAAAAGAGAAGATGGAGAAAATTTGGGTGTCAGAGAAGGAATGAGGACGGTGTCATTGTTTCCAGTGATGGTATGCCTGTGTTGCCAGACAGCTTGCTTGCTCCTATGGTTAGGCTAATAAACGGGGATACACATGTGGGAAGAGATGCTATGGTCCGTGTTTTTAGACAGACATGGTACAATTCGAAATTCAGAAACATTGCAGAGGCACTCTGCCAGAGGTGCTTGATATGCCAACAATACAATCCTGGAAAGAGAACAGTAGTTTTACCAGGTACAATTGGAAAAGCAGAAGGTCCTTTTATACTATTACAAATTGACTTTATTCAGTTACCCCCCTGTAAAGGAAAGATGTACGTCCTTGTCATTGTCTGCCTATTTTCAAAATGGGTACAAGCTTATCCAGCAAAGAAAAATGATAGCATGACTGTAGCCAAATTGTTACTGAGGGAACTAATACCTAGGTATGGTTTTCCAGTCACAATTGAATCAGACAGAGGTGGGCATTTTCAGAATGAAATAATAGGCCAAATCTGTGAAGCATTCAAAATTACACAAAAACTGCACTGTGCATATCGACCAGAGGCTTCTGGAGTGGTAGAACAACTGAATGGCACTATCAAATCAAGATTGGGAAAGATGTGTGAATCTACTGGAATGAATTGGATAGACGCATTGCCCCTTGTCTTAATGGGACTCAGAAGTATTCCAGATCGGAAGACAGGCCGGAGCCCCTATGAGATCCTGATGGGAAGAGTAATGCGACAGGCATGGGTACAGGACACAAACTGATAAACATTTCTGATGATTTGGTGCTAGAGTACTGCAAGCAACTGGGTGACCAAGTGCATTCTATCTCTCACCAGATTGGAGAAGACGCCGTCGCCAGGCCAGCAACTCCAGCCCATGACTTGAACCCTGGTGATTGGGTTGTGATTAAGAAACATACCCGGAAGAGTTGCCTTGCACCGAAGTGGGGAAAACCAAGACAAGTGATTCTTGTTACCACAACAGCGGTGAAGTGTGCAGGTGTGCCACGGTGGATCCATGCCAGCCATACGAAAAGGGTGACAGAAAACGAAGGAACTGAGGCTGAAAGTTGTGCAGCTCAGGGGTCTCCAGACATTGGTCCTGAAGTAGCTGATGACGTACAACCGAGCACCAGTCAAGATGATTGGGTCCCAGTAATTGACCTGGCACTCGATCCAATAAGAACCAGAAGACAAACCTACCCAGATAGAGAGTGGGATAGCGAGGACGAGACAGGAATAGAAGGAGATAATCAGATCATCAAAATCCATGTCAAAACCGTTGATGAAGAAGGTCAGATAGGGACAGAACAGGTCATCGACACACCTCCAAGAACTCCAGAGATTGAAAAGGGACAGATAGAAAATAGGGCGGAAGTTCAAGCGGAAAAGGATCAAAAGTTCGAAGTGCTTGAACAGGATCAGATACAACTAGACAAATGCGTTCAGGAAACAGAAGTTGAAACAAGCAAAAGTCAAATTCTGCATATACCTGAACCAGGCCAGTTTAGTAACCAGCAGAAGAAACTGAAATAAGACCTGGGATTAGTCAGACAGAAAGGGAAGAAGAAGACGTTGAAATAAATTTGCCACGACTGAATGAAAACAAAAGAGCATTAGAAGAAAGCAAAATAACAGTGCCAGTTAAAAGATTCAAGAAGAAGAATAGT
Source organism: Lissotriton vulgaris (assembly GCF_964263255.1). NCBI lineage: Eukaryota > Metazoa > Chordata > Amphibia > Caudata > Salamandridae > Lissotriton > Lissotriton vulgaris. Next base: position 606,104,449 of record NC_141698.1, on the reverse strand, counting down.
GAACCAAGGTTCATCAAAAGACTGAGACTAAGACTAAAGACTGTAGAGGAGAAGCTTGAGGAAAGGAAACAAGCCTCCAGTATCTGGTGTTGGAGGAATTTGAAAACCTTGACGTAAGTGACGAAAGTGATGAAGAATTGATTGCTGATCAGAGTACCGAAGAAGAAGAACCAACCTGAAGTTGCTCTGTGTAAGCAACCTGTACAAAGTTACAAAGAGGGGTTGAAAAACTTTGTTTAAGCCAAAATGTCTGGTTCCAATGTGATAGGACTGACTATAACTATTCTTTCTATGATGAGTAAAGACCCCAGTCTGTACCCCAATAATAACTTACCTGATGACACTGTAGAAACATACGCTAGAAATACACCACAAAGTATAGATGTACTAGACAGACCACTTAGCCTGAAACAAACAAAAATAGATTTAGAAGCACCAGATGAGGAAGGATTACACTTCAATAAAATCAGGAACAAAACTCATTTAAATGTTTTCGCAATCCTATTAGTACATTATGTAGAGACGATGGAAATAGACGACTGTTATGTCTGCATGAAGCTACCCACTTCAGTAGCTGAAGGTGTGACTTACCACCACTAACCCTTGCCCTATGGAATCTCCTGTAGTATACTAACTAGCTTATTTTACAGAAAAGGACTTTTACAGTATTATTACTCAAACCTTGACGTGACATTTTCTGAAATTCCTGTTCGAAGAAACCTGAACCCTGTAATTATGTGATTATTTTCTAACTGTAGGAAAAATTAACATAGATGACCCACATAAAAATAACTTGACTTGTTCTTTACATGAAAAGGAGAAATAATTTCTGGATATGGTAGAAAAGAGAAGAGAAAGTTTCCAAAAGAAAGCCAAAGACAAAACTCAGAAAGTTCCTAAATGGGCAGAAAATATAGGGAGCACCTCAAATGGTGGAGCAAATGCTGCCTTGTTACTGGATTTCGAAAAGAAAGGGAAACTTTGTCTTCACAGAGAAAAGACTAGTTACTATAATAACATATTCATTAGTTCCAGTGAATGCGAACATAATTACAAGGTAATTGGGGGTTGGGGATTCAAAGATGGATCCAAGCCAGTGTTTCCGGGAATTTATTTTATATGTGGAAACAAGGCTTATTTCAAATTGCCCAACCATTGGTACGGAAGCTGTTACTTTGGTATTGTCTTCCCAAAGATATACCATGTGGGGAAAAGCACTGGAAGCACTGAAAAGACTCATGAATTAGCACGCACAAAAAGAGAAAGTGCCGGAGAAATAGTGGGAGATATTTTTAGTGCATTGATACCTGCAGTGGGAGTGACTCTGAATACACACAAAATTTGCAAATTGTCAACAGTAGTGGATCGGTTATCTACTGACACTGCTGGAGGGTTCCTGATGGTCAATACCGAAATGGTTGCGATCAGATCTATGGTTTTACAAAACAGGCTTGCTCTTGACACCTTATTAGCAAAAGAGGGCGGAGTCTGTAGAATGCTAAAAGCGGAACATTGTTGCACTTACATACCTGACAAAAGTGTGGAAATCAAAAGGTATGTGAGGAACATTACAAATTTGGAAAAGGAGCTTAAACCACTGGAGGTTGACAGTGCCTGGAAGAGACTAACTGATGGTCTCTCCTCTGTAGGTCATTGGTTTTCTAACTTAGGAAAAAGTCTTTTGAGCAAAATACTGATGCCAATCATGGGGATAAGTATAATAGTGTTTATTATATTCATTTGTTGTAAATGTCACAAACATCAGAAAAGGTACACTGTAAACAAGAGAGGAGTGAAGAGGAATGTGGATGCGTTAGAATTAGAGGAACTGAATAATCAGATTTATAAAAGGATGAAAAATTCTCAACCTAATAAAGAAACAAAAGAAAAGATGAATCGAATGTTTGAAGAAATTGAACTAGGGAAAATGTGAAAAGTTGGCATCTGCTTCCATTAATAGTGATGATAGTAAATATCATCAAAGAGGGGATTGATGGAGCAAGTATTCGCATGTCACTCGACTTGCTCGTATCAAGAACCTAAAATAACGTTAATAGACTAATTCAACATGTTTGTGTTACTAATATTGCACATTTTACTCTACACAGGGGTGTCCCAGTGAAGCTTGCCTATGTGTTTACTAATACTAATACGCCTGCCTCTAAAATGCCCACTGCTTTGCAGGAATTTAGTCTGCGTATGCGTCGGTCATACCAATGTGATGTGACGCACTCGCAGTTCTGGTGGGAATTTGTTGCTCATGCGCAATGCACTTAAAGATGGCTGCTTTGTTTTCTCACATGCTCCGTGCTTGCATTGCCGCTTTCGCAAAGCTGTCTGTTCTGCTTAACTCCTAATGCTATAGTTATTATAAAGTAAGGGGTGTAGTATAGCCAATCATGGTATACAGTGTATTAATTTTTTCCTGTATTTCTAAATTGTTTTCGCTTACTTTTCATGTACCATACTCTTTGGGCCTGAGACATGTTTACTACTCCATATTTGAAGCTTATATGGTCCCAGTCACGTGATGGGGGAAAAGAAAGCCATGCAGCAGTGGAACTCAGCCAGCTGGCAGCCAAAGCCAAGATGCTCATGAGAACTGACCTGTAACCCAGCAGGACGAAGCCGAACTGTACCTGAAGTTGCAACAATTGTATTTAACTACTGTGTACCCCATTGTTCTCTGTTAAACGTATGTCATGGGAAGCTAGAAATTAAGGGGTGGGCTCGAAAATGAATATTAAGCCTGAGAAAGTCTAAATTTTAGGTTATGTGATGACTTAACCTCCTCCTTTGACCAATCAGAATTTAGGGAACCTTTCACTTGCAACATTGGTGGGTGGTACACTGACCCAAAAAACAGTATAACTAGCCTAGGTTTAGCTAGAGAAATTGTCCGACTTGTCCGAATAGCTGAACTGTCACTGACCCAACGAACTCTATAGGTCATTGATACAGAGAGTTGCAGAGCACTCTGTCCGTAATTTCCACAGACTCAGTCGGGGTTTGGGAAACCTTAAGTGCTGACGAAGCACTTTGCTGGGAGATTCGAAAAACCCAATCGGGGTTTTGGCAGATTCCTTGCAGAGAGGGAGTAGCGCAGGCGTTGCAACCGAAGCTGCAGGTGTTGGTCTAACCCTTTGGGGAACCCGGTCCTGATCCAAATCCTGGGGTTATCCTGTCCTGACTGTCCATGAGCTGTACCTGGTCGCCTATTGGCAACCTAAATCCTTGAGGGTCCTTTCCCGCCTCTTCCAACTGACCCGTGGCCCGGGTTAGTCTTCAATCTGTCCTAGGTAAATATAAAATCCATGTGGGTGTTTGTCTTTCACAACCTCTTTCCTATCGTCTTGAATAAAGCATAAACCTGCATATGTCCTATTTCTCTTTCTCTCCTAAAATAAGATTTTCATGCATTATTATCTATTAACATGTTCCATTTTCTACCTACCTTTAGTGAAATGCAGAATTGTTTGCATATATAGTATGTTCCATTCTTACCCTCCCTATAGATGCTAAATACATCTGAACAAATCAAGTTATCTAAGTTTCATTTCTCTGAACCGTTAGTGAATTTCGAAAGTCTACTTTGATTAGTATGTTCCCTTTCTTTACCCGCCTTTAGTGAAGTTGTGAAATTCTGTTAAGCTAAAATAGCGTGCTCCATATTTTTCCCTTCCCTTTATTTCTTATTTCTAAATGATTCTTTCTCTCATTCATTGTTACACAATATTTCTAATTCTAGTTATAGATAGTTTGATCTGTGTTAATCTTATGCTCATGACATACGATGACGAAGAAATTCTTGCGTCTGTGGTCATTATAAAGAGTACAAAACCGTCATTTACATGTTGCATGGTATTTGGTGTCGTCTACTTACTCCCATAGCTAGCTCCCTGATCCATTGTGATCATAGGTACCTGTTTCAAGGATTGGTAAGTCAGGTACACGGAAACCAACAGAATTGAACTGAATTACTGATAACAGTGTGTAGGTTAAGGTTACCTGATTACAGTATAGAGAAAATATTATTTTCATGGGCCCAAGTGTGCATTAGTTAGTCGGGTGACCTGCGCGCTCTATCATGATGACCTCTCCTCATTTTTTGTCCAATCAAAATTGGGGATCCTTACACTTGCAACATTGGGGGGTGGTACACTGACCTAGAAAATAGTATAACTAGGGTAGGCTTAGCTAGTTAATTTGTCCGACTTGTCAGAATAGCTGACCTGTCACTGACCCAACGCACTCAATAGGTGATCAGGAGCAGAGGTGCTGGCGGAACCCTCTGTCAGAAGGTTCGAAACCCATATCGGGGTTTCCAAGCTGAAGTGCTGGCGAAGCACTTTGTCGGAGAAATAGATAACTTTTACCGGGTTCTGGCTGTTAGCTGCAAAGAGGGAGTTTCCCAGGCGTTGCAACTTTAACTGCGGGTGCTGGTCTTAGTCCTTGGTGGTCCTGTACTGATCCAATTTGGCTTTACCTGTCCTGATTTCGCCTTTCACCTGCCTGCCTTAATGGTGCCTGCATTTTCGGGGTTCTGTCCTTTAAACTGACCTGTGGCCAGGGTTAGTTCTTCACACCATTCTAGGTAAATAATAAATGTGGGTATTGTCATTGTACTGTTTCTTTCTCTCTTCCCACCCTAATGTTGAATGATAAAAGTTTTGCATATTGTCATATATCATTGTTCTGATTCCTTCTCTCTCCCCACCCTCTTGTCAAATGCGGAAAGACTGTTTTATAAGAACTCGACATATTTTCATTTTAATCATTATTTTTCTAATTGAGAATTTTCTAATATTCAATGCTTGGATCATGACATTTTAAAGATTTTAGATAAAGAGTTTAAACATTTCCCAAGTTGTGGTTATTTTTTAGTGCAAATGTTCTTATTCTACCTATTATTCTAACACCTTTGATCCCTTAGGACTCTAGGTACCAATGACGAAGATTGGTAAGACAATGGTATAGGTCCTAAATGAAATTTATAATTCACTGATTAGAGTAAGTGCACAAGTTACCTGATTAAATCTCATCATATGTTGTTTATGGGCCCAGGGGAGTATGGTAATCTGAGTCGGGTGCCCTGCGCGATCTATCACCACTTTCAAAAAGAACCCAGAGCTTTGACTGGTTCAGATTCCTTTACCATTACTCCTCCTATTTGGCTTGCAGTCATAAATACAGATAGTAACCTACGGCATAACTTCTGATATCTCATCCTCCTGGACGGTCAGCTTCAACAAGGGCAATTGGTCCCAAGGACAATTGGTCCAGTGGTATCTGACATCATTAGGCTAAAGCAAGATGTTGTCTGACATGAGGTGCCTCTCTGTTGCCTAGCAAGCTGACATCATAAAGCTAAAGCAAGATGCTGTCTGACATGAGGGCCACTCTGCTGCCTAACAAGGAGTAGGACACATTTATCTTGGTAATGATATGAGTTGCAGGTTAGACCGGATGCCCAATTGAAAGATAAGATGGTAAGATGAAAGAAATTAGGACTTTATTTAGACTCATAAATTTGTATGAACGGAAGTTTGAGCACAAGAGACTCAACTTCGCCATTGCTGAACTGGTAGGAATTGGCTAAAGCGAAGATGGAAATTATGCTATTCATAGTTTCTATTATTCCCGTTATCTGTAGCATAACCCTTCCTCTTTCCACTTATCATCTGGCTTAATTGCTACTGGTATACCATATCCTAAAACAAAGGAAGTGAGAAGGATATGCTGCCACTTGGATTGAAAAAAAATCTATGTCCTAATGTGCTTGCTACAATTGTTTAGAGGGTGTTAGCAAATGAGGCAAGGGATGCAGAGAAGTATGGGAGGTGAAAAACACAAATTGAGATTTGATTTTCTATTGAGCTGTTGATTTTCACAATAAAACAGACTCCATAGTATTGATCTGGTTACCCTTTATAAAAATCTAAATGTTTTGTATTACTTATACTAAATGTGTTAATAGTGGACTTTTTCATCTGTAGATTATACTGCATGACGAGCAGTGGCAGTGTTTGACAAAGGAGTTTCCCTGAATTGCCAAGACTGAAGTAAATAAAAGGAAGTCTTCAGGCTTACTGCATCATTTTACCAATTTATATGTTAAGTAAAACTCCAAATCATTCTTTTAGGCATTAAAAAGATGTTCATAGCATCAAAATGTCCTCACTACTTTATAGTGGGAGCCTGTGCCTGAATATAATTTCTGTCAAGAGGGAAGTAATATGGATCACATTGTGTTGGTCATGATAGTTAATAAAAGACTGACTGCCTCCAACGCTACTAAAGCCTGCTTTAGATCCTGTGCTAGCAATATTCCATTCAAGGAAATTGCTGCCTTTGAGGCAGAAATGCACTATCTCCCTTAAGAAAAATAGTGTTACATTCTCACAGAAAGAAGCTAATCTAACCTCTTCTCCAGAACTCTGTATTTTAGACTCTGATGCTCAAGATGGATTGTTGTTAAGGTTAATCTGTTTTTGTACCTCCATCCCACTTTCAAAAAGAACCCAGTGCTTTGACTGGTTCAAATTCCTTTAACATTACTCTTCCTACTTGGCGTGCAGTCATGAATACAGATCGTGTAAGACCTGTAGGCCTTTTGGGTGGTCCCTCCTTTTATTATTTATTTTCGTCCCCTTTTTGCCCCTCAGACCTTTTATTTTTGATGTTCACTGGAATTTTTCAGGTGTTGACTTTGGGGGTTAGGAGTTCTTTGCCCTCATAGTCTTTTGCCTGAGGGCTAGGTGCCTTCCTGACTGAATTTACAAAACACACAAAATGGTGGTCAGTAACTGCCAGAACGGACACTTCAGAAGAAAGGGCCCATTGAGTATTATAGGAGAACTCCAGAACCTTCCAGCTGGTTCTGGAAGCCTGAGGTTAGTACTAGGGCGGCCATTTTAGAACCAGGTCAGTGTGTGAGAGTGCAGTGAGGAGTTTAGGCTACTGGGCAGGGAGGTTAGTGCATTGTGGGAGAGTTTTGACTACCCCCTGGGGCTGCTGAACCCTCATGATTGACATTGTCCCCTGCTTGTGGACCTAGCCCTACTGCCATTGACTGGGAGTAAATCCCTCTACCCTTCTTCAACGCCCCCTGAGAGGGAATCTGGTGTTAGGGAGTCTGGGCATACCAGACGACAGAAGAAATGGTGAGAACGATTCTTTCCTGAAGGGAACTGAGACTAATCTTCTTCTTCACCCCCTCCCTTTTCTTGATGAACTGCCACCGGTGACGTCAGAAAACCAGACTCCTGTTTTCCTAACATCGCTCCCCCGAACTTGCCCTCCAACATGGGTCTTTCTCCCCCCCCCCCGACTGCCACAGCCCCGGCTAGCTAAGTGTGTACCTGGTGGTGCTGCCGGGTGTCGGACCCGCTGAAGTCCTATTGCGGGGTCTGGTGAGCGTGGGTGAGGGGACGGCTAACCATCGGAGCGTTTGTCCCACTGTGGTGGACCGGCACGGAGAGGGAAGGTGCCGCGCTCTCTGTCAGAGGAACAGCAGCGTAAACGAGGGAAGTCCCGCCCAGCGCTATGAAGAAAGAGCGCAGGGAGGCGGGACAAGTGCGAAGGAGGCTGACCCTGGAGGGGTTCCCTGCTCCTTGGTAAACGGAAGGGAGGGGACACCTGGAGGCGGCTTCGCCAATCAAAATCAACGGAGATCCTCTTCCGTGTACCGGCCGCAAAGGGCCCTCGCAGCTGAGGTAAACGACAGACGTCAGAGCTGGGAGACACCGCCTACGGCGCTCACCGGTCATTCATTGCCGCCACTAACAACAAGTAAGGTGGGGAATTGGGCTTGACAGAGGCCCGACAGAGCTCTGGGGACCCCAGTCGAACCGAGTGATTATTAGCCTGTTTACTACCCCTTCTCTGGCTGAAATTCAAGAAACTCATAGGAAAGCCGGAGGAGAGAAGCCAACTGAACTGAGCCCTCAGGAGCCATACCGAGGGGTTCTGGCTGTCCTGAGTCTGGCGCTCTGGGTGATTTCCCGAGGGGAGTTGAGGCCTGTGCTGGGAGAGACAAGAGGTCATTGCACATCGAGTGGACAAACTCCTTCTCCTGGTGATTGACTGTGGTGGGATTTGGCCCTTAAAGGGGGGTGAATTCCTCTGGAATTTCAAAGGCCTGTGAGAAAGGGGAAATTGATCAATAACCATAAGCAAAGGAATAGAGAATGTGCAAAGGAAATGTAATGATGTTCTTTCTTGATCCACTGCTAGCAGGCTAGGTGGCTAACTGATAAAATCCTGTCTTTCAGAGTATTATTGTAACTAGGTAACCTCAGAATCTACCTTCTTTTCTATTAGGGAATGTAATGATTGTAGGAATATATCCAATTCACAACCTCAAAATTCTGATACAAGGGAGGGTTGTCTTTGAAACTTGATCTATGCTTTCTCATATGTTCTCAAAAACAAGTGTAACTAGAAAGTAGACTAAATGCTAGTGGAATTGAATACATGCCGCAGCTAAACCAATATAAGGAAAGATAAAGCTTTTCCAGCTTTTATAAAAATTAAGGTGTAGTGTCATTTTTGGATTGATGGACACTGAGTTACTGAGTGTGTGAGACGCAAACTTAACACATGTACCTTTGAGTTAGGCCTTCCTACTTAGTGCCAAGCTACCCTATGTGACTTGGAGACCCCAGGTCCAACAGTAACCTACTGCATAACTTCTGATATATCAACCTCCTGTGTGGTCAGCTTCCACGTGGACAATTGGTCCAGTAGTGTCTGACATCATGAAGCTAAAGCAAGATGTTGTCTGACATGAGGTGCCACTCTGTAGCCTAACAAGGAGTAGGATACATTTATCTTGGTAATTACATGAGTTGCAGGGTAGACCGGGTGCCCAACTGAAAGATAAGATGGTAAGATGAAAGAATGTATTACTTTATTTAGACTCATAACTTTACTTTGTATGAACAGAAGTTTGAGCATAAGAGTCTCAACTTCACCATTGCTGAACTGGTAGGAATTGACTAAAGCAAAGATGGAAAAGATGCTATTCATAGTTTCTATTATTCCCGTTAACTGTAGCATAACCCTTCCTCTCTCAACTTATCAGCTGGCTTAATTGCTACTGGTGTACCATATCCTAAAACAAAGGAAATGAGAAGGATACGCTACCACTTGGCTAGCAAAATGAGCTATGTCCTAATGTACGTGCTACAATTGTTTGAAGGATGTTAGCAAATGAGGCAAAGGATGCAGAGAAGTGTGGGAGGTTAAAAACACAAATTAAGATTTTATTTTCTATTGAGCTGTTGATTTTCACAATAAACCAACTCCATAGTATTGATCTGGTTACCCTTTATAAAAATCTAAATGTTTTGTATTGCTTATACTAAATGTGCTAACAGTGGACTTTTCCATCTGCAGATTATACTGAATGACCAGCAGTGGCAGTGTTTCACAAAGGAGTTTCTCTGAATTGCCGAGACTGATGAAGAAAAAAAAAAGGAAGTTTTCTGGCATACTGCTGTATTTTACCAATTTATATGGTAAGTAAAACTCCCAATCATTCATTTAGGCATAAAAAAGCTGTTCATATCATCGGAATGTCCTCACTACTTTATACTGGGAGCCTGTGCCTGAATATAAATTCTGTCAAGATGGAAGTAATATGGATCACATTAAACTGGTCATAATAGTTAATAAAAGACTGACTGCCTCCAACGCTACTAAAGCCTACTTTAGATCCTGTGCTACCACTGTTCCATTCGAGGAAATTGCTCCCTTTGAGGCTGAAATGCACTATCTCACTTCTGAAAAATAGTGTTACATTCTCACGGAAGGAAGCAAATCTAACCTCTTCTCCTGCAGTTTGTATGTTGGACTCTGATACTCAAGATGTATTGTTGTTAAGGTTAATCTGTTTTTGAACCTCCATCCCACTTTCAAAAAGAACCCAGTGCTTTGACTGGTTCAAATTCCTTTACCATTACTCTTCCTACTTGGCTTGCAGTCATGAATACAGATAGTAACCTACTGCATAACTTCTGATATCTCATCCTCCTTTGTGGTCAGCTTCCACTCGGACAATTGGTCCAGTGGTGTCTGACATCATGAAGCTAAAGCAAGATGTTGTCTGACATGAGGTGCAACTCTGTTGCCTAACAAGGAATAGGATACATTTATCTTGGTAATGATATGAGTTGCAGGGTAGAAGGGTGCCCAACTGAAAGATAAGATGGTAAAATGAAAGATTTTAGGACTTTATTTAGACTCATAAATTTGTATGAACGGAGGTTTGAGCATAACAGTCTCAACTTCACCATTGCTGAACTGGTAGGAATTGGCTAAAGCGAAGATGGAAATGATGCTATTCATAGTTTCTATTATTCCCGTTAACTGTAGCATAACCCTTCCTCTTTCAACTTATCAGCTGGCTTAATTGCTACTAGTGTAAGATATCCTAAAACAAAAGAAGTGAGAAGGATACACTGCCATTTGGCTGGCAAAAAGATCTATGTCCTAATGCACATGCTACAATTGTTTAGATGGTGTTAGCAAATGGGGCAAGGGATGCTGAGAAGTATGGGAGGTTAAAAACACAATATGAGATTTGATTTTCTATTGAGCTGTTGATTTTCACAATAAAACAGACTCCAAAGTATTGATCTGGTTACCCTTTATAAAAATCTAAATTTTCTTTGTATTGCCTATACTAAATTTGCTAACAGTGGACGTTTTCATCTGTAGATTATACTGAATGACCAGTAGTGTCAGTGTTTCACAACAGACTTTTTCTGAATTGCCGAGACTGACGAAAAAAAACAAAAAAGGAAGTCTTCTGTCATACTGCATCATTTTAACAATTTATATGGTGAGTAAAACTCCCAAAATATTCTTTTAGTCATTAAAAAGATGTTTATAGCATCGGAATGTCCTCACTACTTTATAGTGGGAGCCTGTGCCTGAATATAATTTCTGTCAAGATGGAAGTAATATGGCTCACATTATGTTGGTCATGATAGTTATTAAAAGACTGACTGCCTCCAATGCTACTAAAGCCTGCTTTAGATCCTGTGCTAGCAATATTCCATTCGAGGAAATTGCTGCCTTTGAGGCTGAAATGCACTATCTCACTTATGAAAAATAGTGTTACATTCTCACAGAAGGAAGCTAATCTAACCTCTTCTCCTGCACTCTGTAATTTGGACTCTGATACTCAAGATGGATTGTTGTTAAGGTTAATCTGTTTCTGTACCTCCATCCCACTTTGAAAAAGAACCCAGTGCTTTTGTGGTAAATATTTGATTTACCGTCCTAATTTCTATGCAGGTAAGTCCTTAATCAATAATAACTCAATCGGAAAGAAAGAGGCAGAGTCCGTGGTGTTAGAGTTCTTAGGGGTTTTATTCCTTAAAAAGGAATGGTCAAGACCGGATATCTTGTTCCTGCCACCACTGGGGTGCAGGAAGGGATAGAGCCCTAATTTATTGACAATACATAGCTTATATACTTGAGTTGCATTATAGAAACCAATACAGGAGGCGTAACAGCTGAGAGAAACAAGATAACAGCATGATAACAGCATCCACGTGTTAGCAATACGTAATTAGAAGGCGTGAACTGGGCGTGAACACAGAGGTGTGTGCTAGAAACGTCACAGGTAGGTGTCACAAGTGGGTGGCAACAAAGCAGAATCTTGTAATGTCAGCAGAAATCGGAGGCATGGATGCGCGCGCAGCTGCATGACGTATGATTGACGTGAAACCGGAGGGTGCAGGGGACTTGACATTTACACTGGCGGAAAGAGACAGAAGTCTGGCATGTCAGATCAACTCGTACTTCTATCATATCTGATATCTGATGTTTGGGAACCATACTATCTAGAGGGAAAGGTCTCTGGGGCAGAAGCTATTCTATACTGACTGTGAGTGCGTGTATAAGCGCCTAAGTGTCTGCATGAGATGTGAGGGGCATGGGCCTTCCATGGTAACAGAGGCTATGAATTACTTGCACGGAGACAGTGAGGCCGGGCCCTTTGCTCTGCAGCTGGGGGAATGTTTACTTAAACTAGTAGGCAGGAATGCATTTTCGAGGAGCGGAACAGATAATTCGAAGGTTGAATACAGTCTTGGCAGGCAGCAGGCTGAGCTAAGCGCCGTTAGCCGCACAGGGAGTAAGGCAGAGGTCACGGGTACAGAGACAGCCTGGGCTGAGGCTTTCAGAGTCAGAAGGCAGAAAAAAGGCTCGATGGCAGAATTCAGGGCCTACTTCGCCAGAGCTGAAAAACGTGTAAAGTACACCACAAAAAGACGTTGGCATAGCATACTTAGGAACAGAATATTCAACCCATTCAGGGTGGATCTGAAAGAGGACATGTTAACGTTGGACGCAAATGTATTTGCGTCTTCATAGCTGGCACAGGAGGGAAGTTACATGCACTTTAAGCTGGTACATGGAGACGGTGGGGTACACGCTAGGGAACATTACTTGACCATAAAATTTATATTTCCTCATTCCCTCCTTGTTCCCTACGGACCCTTCATGATATATCGATCCTCATGAACCGATCAGTCTGTTCTTGTAACATTATTTGCTCTTCTTTCTTCTTTTCGCGTTTTAAGTAAAAACTGGAATGTTCAATGCACGATGTGGCACACAGTCCACAAATCGCTGGCCCACACTGTAGGCACAGGCAGCAACTGAATACTATGACAAGGGCAATGCCTAGGAAGGATAGGATCTTCCATCCCCAAGCGGTTAACGTTGTCCAGAACCAACCGGACCAAGTCCAGGTGCCTGGATTCTGATGTATCAGATTTGCAATTTTATGAAGACGTGTAATAGCTTGGTATACTGTTGGCGCGTTTTCTGGGATGAAAACACAGCAACTTGACCCGATGACCTTACAAGCTCCGCCTCTGTCTGCTAGGATGACGTCAATAACAAGACGATTTTGAAGAACAACAACCCGCATGGCGGACTGCTCCTCTGTTAAGTTACCCAGGGCGGAGGCAGTTTCATTCACTACAGCTTCAAGTGTTCTAGTTAATCTGCGGATTAGTTTACTATTTTGGACGGGGCCTGTGAAGAAAAAGAATCCTTTATTGAAATCTGTGTATTGCTCCCATGCCGTTTCAGTATAGTCGACAATCGGGAGATCTCTTCGGAGTCTATTCTTTACTAGATTAGTATTTCTGTGATAGTCAGGAGGAGCTAGGAAAACAGGTGGCAGAAGGAATGCAATGTAACAGGTATCATCCCAATCTGGAGGTAAGCGTATGTATGCGGTATGACCATAAACAAAGTAGGAATGACGAGTAGCTCTAAAGGAAGATTTGCCTTGGTCACTGAATTCGACCACAGTAGTACATTTACTATGACCTAAGTGTACTGAACCTTTCTTACTGACACATAATTCACCAGTGACTGGTAATACGGACATAGCAGGGAGAACTGGTGCAGCTTCGGATTCGACAGTAAGAATCATAAGGTTAATTATATAATTACCTAATCCATATACTTCATTTTCTAGATCAGTTCCTATTCTAATGGGAAGCCCCTTCTTGTCAGGATAACAGGCATTAAGCAGAACTAAGTTCAAGTTTCCCCAAACCCAGCTCCCTTTAAAAACAGCAATATCAGGATCTAAGGAATTAATTATTCTAAACCATGCACCACAGGAGCCATTGTGAGTGAACGGGTACGGAAAAAGGGGCAGAACTCCCTTATATTTCTGGTAGGGAGGGAGTCGGCCACATATCCAGCAGTTTGTAGCATTGTTAGTCTGATGAGAGTGATGTAACATACTAATGAATGTGTTGTTGCGCAGCGCAAGTCTGTAAGATAGTTCGTGGGGAGGTAATTCACTAAAAGAATGTTCGGCAGTGACATTATAAGCAGATTGTTCACGCTTGAAGATAGGGTAGTATATGGGAAGCAATATACTAGCAACAATAATCAGAAGACTTAGAAAAAACATAATCAATAATGTCACTATACAGTGACTGCGTAGTGATTTACAATATGCATGTTTCTTGAGTTGTCTCTCTCTCTCTCTATCTCGATCTAGGGGATACATGTCAGAAACTATATAACCGATTCACCTAGGGGAGGACTTAAACAATTAAACTGTCTGACTTGCTAGATCGGAGTTTCAGGCGGTACTCTTCTTGGGGAGTTTTCTCTTGTTTCGTAACTTTAAAGTCTTTAGTGTCTAAGCAGTCTTTGGAGGGGGTGGATGAGTCTGTCTCTGGCAGCAGTTCGTTATATTTTTTTATATGACTCGTATGGATCCACCCCTTTCGTCCTTCCACTTTGATAGCGGTCCGCGTTGTAAGAAGGACGGTCTTCGGCTCTTTCCAGCGGGGCTCCAGCGGACTTTTCCTGTCGAAGTTCCTAATTAGCACCATGTCGCCGGGACGGACATCATGCGGCTTTACATCAGTGTTGTCAGGAAAGGCTGCGGCAACCTGTGAACGACATGATTGGAGTGCAGACATCAAGGAGGCAAGGTAATCTGTCAGCATATTACAATCAACATCGGTAATTTTCTTAGGCATGGGCGTCCCCCACATATTCGGTGGTCTGCCAAAAACTACTTCATACGGGGATAGTCCTGATCTCGAATGGGCAACCATTCTCATGTAGAACAGTGCAACGGGCAGGGCGACTATCCAGTCGACCCCTTTCTCTTTACAAACTTTAGCAAGACGGGTCTTTAATGTCTGGTTATGCCTTTCTACAAGGCCAGCGGCTTCGGGATGTCGGACACAATGGAATCTCCACTGATATCCTAGCAGCAGGGAAACTTGTTTCATGAGTTCGGATGAGAATGGCTGTCCGTTATCTGAGTACACGACACGAGGCAAGCCGTATCGTGGGAAGAATTCTCGGACCAGCTGCCTGGCAGTGGTCGGAGCAGTGTAATCTGGGACTGGATATGCTTCGGTCCAACGGGAAAGTGCACAAACAATTACGAGGACATATTTGAATCCTCGACAACGGTCCATCTGGATATAATCCATCTGGAGGACTTCAAAAGGGTGATCGGGAGGATGAAATCCACCTTGCTCTACAGGGACGCTTTTACCTGGATTGAACTGACAACAGATCATGCAAGTACGCACTTTCTGTTTTGCTGCTGCTCGTAAGTGTTTGTTGTACCAGAGATTCTGTAAACTGTCTAACATAGCTTTCTCTCCTAGATGTGCTGGACTATGTGCTGTATTGATTATGACTTGAACCATAGAGTCGGGGAGAAACCATGTAGATTTTCCCTTCGTCATCCATCCTTGATCTGTCTGGATCCCTCCTAGTTCAGTCCATTTCTTTATTTCATCTGTAGTAGCATGTGTCTGAATATCAATTACATCTAGTGTGGGATCCCTAATTGTCATACAAGGCGTCGGTACTATTGTCTTTGTCATGTCAGTTGTCTGAGTGTGAGTCAATGCTGTATGTTTTGCTGTCTGGTCTGCCAGGTCGTTACCCTGGGAAACAGAATCTGTAACTTTAGTATGTGCTTTACACTTCATGACGGATATGCCTGAAGGCAGATGTATTGCTTCTAACAGTGCTTGAATGAGGGGACCGTGTTGGATCTTGGCACCGTGAGAGGTCAAGAAACCTCGTTCTTGCCATAACACTCCGAAGTCGTGTACGACTCCGAACGCATAACGGGAATCAGTGTATATGTTAACATTTCTGTTCTTGGCTAGTATACAGGCTCGGGTCAGAGCGATGAGTTCTGCCGCTTGAGCAGACAGTGTATCAATACGATATGTTTCTTTTACTTCAGTTTCAGTGGTCACGGCATACGCGGCCACTAATTCTCCTGTACTTGTTCTCATACATGAACCATCCACGTAAAGTGTCAGGTCTGGATTTGTCAATGGAACATCAGTTAAGTCTCGTCGGGGCTTTGTTACTGCATTAATGATCTCTATACAATCATGCGGGGCTGGATCTGTCATAATTGAAGGTAACAAAGTAGCGGGGTTCAGAATACTGCAGCGTCTGATTTCTATGTGTGGCTGGAATAGTGTTAATTCATAACCTGTCAGCCGTGCTATAGTCAAGTGTTGAGTCTGGGTTCTGTTTAAAAGAACCTCTACAGAATGTGGAACTAGTACTGTTAATGAATGTCCTAAAACAATTGAGTCGCTCTGTCTGATTGCTAGGGCTGTCGCTGCTACTGACTTCAAGCACGCAGGGAGTGCCTGGGCTACTGAATCCAATGTACTTGAAAAATAAGCGCAAGGCTTATGTGAACCTGCTTGATCTTGAGTGAGGACAGACAACGCTGTACCATCACGTTCTGTAACAAAAAGTGTAAAAGGTTTGCTGTAACATGGTGTCGCTAAAACTGGTGCTTGACATAAAGCTTTCTTTAATTCCTCAAAGGCCTGTGTGTGTTCCTGAGTCCAAGGAAGGGCAGTCGAAGTCGCTGCCTCCTGTGTTGTCAACTGAATGAGAGGTTTAGCTAGAAATGCATACTGAGGAATCCATTGTCTGCAGTACGAGGTGAGGCCTATAAAGGCCCGCACTTCCTTTTGTGTCTGGGGTTGTGGCATATTTATAATTAAATGGATACGGTCAGGAGTGAGCTGTCTCCCCACTTTGGACAGCAAGTGACCCAAGTACACAACTTGCTGAACACAGAATTGCAGCTTCGAAGGAGACACCTTGTGTCCCTTGTCGGCCAGAAAATGTAAAACTGTCAGTGATGCTTGTTCACATTCGGGTTCACTTCGTGCGGTGATCAACAGATCATCGACGTATTGCAGTAAGGCGGTGTTAACTGGCATTTGAATACAATCTAGTTGTCTTTTCAGTGCTTGACTATAGATGCTGGGGCTTTCTGTGAATCCTTGAGGTGCGCGTGAAAATGTGAAACTTCGTCCATTTAAACTGAATCCGAAAAGGTATTGGCTCTCTGGATCAATAGGCACACTAAAGAAGGCGTTCTTGAGGTCAATTACAGTAAAGAACGTTGCTTCTGAATCAATAGCAGTCAATAGGGAAGAGATGTCGGGAACCACAGGGTACTGTGGAACGATACATTTATTCAGTTCTCGTAAATCAATCACCAGCCGATATACTGGCGGTGCATTGGGATCAGTACGTTTAAGAATCGGAATGATAGGAGAATTGCAGATATTGGAGTCGGTCTCTACGACCACTCCTTGGGCAATGAGCTCTTCAATGATTTTCAGTAAAGCCACTACAGCATCGGGTGGTAACTTGTATTGTCTGATTCGGGGTAAAACAACACCTTGTTTGAGTGTAACACGGTATGGTGTAATGTGCATGCAGCCTACATCGGTTGGGCCTTGTGCCCACAGGTGCTTCGGTACATTCTTCAATCTGACATCAAACTCTCGTAATACATAGTGACCCTTGAAATCTCGCAAAAAGAGTCTAACTCCTTCCGGAGAACAACATATCACAGCTCCTAGAGCCTTCAGTGTCTTTATTCCTAACAAGTTTTCTGGACATGACTTCGTGAGTAACAAGTCTGTAACACGTGATAATGGACCCACAGCCAGGGGGACTGGTTTCGATACCTCATTTACAATAGGTTGTCCTGAAAAACCAAGGGAAACATTCTGTGAGCCTGAGAGGGGTGCCCCTGGGACTTCGTCATGGCTGATTGTTGTGCGGCTTGCCCCTGTGTCAATTAAAAACTTTCTATCTTTTCCCAATACTTGACTGTGTACATAAGGACCCTCTTGATCTACAGGAATCTCAATAAGAGGCAAGCCAAACTCCCTCTCTAGGCTGTTTCATGTGTATCTTGGGTAATCGGGGTAATCAGATTGGGCATACTGGTACATCTGTTGTGAAACTTGCTGAGTCGCGGCAATGGGCTGTGGCTGTGATACCGCTGCGTTTTGTCTCGTATGTGGCGGAGCATGCATAGGCTGTGAATTCTGTGAAGTCTGTTGCTGGGTCTGTTCTTGTCTAGGCGGATGCGGTCTTTCCTTAGTTTTACCTGTTGCTATATTGTGTTTCAGAACTGGGCATTCATGTACGTAGAGACCTGGCTGCTTGCAATAGTTGCATGTCCCTTTAACGGGAGCTGCAGCATTTCCTGTCTGGGCCGTACCCTTTCTCTGGCCGTCGGTTGGAACCGACTGGGCCACTAACATTTTCATTTTCGTGTCTTTCATACGTTTCTGTTCATGATCCTGTTCTTCTCTAATTCTGTTCTGATGGTACTGTAACATCTGTAACATCTGGGATGGCGTATTTGCTTGCCATGTACTTTCAACTTTATATACACGGTTCTTAACTGCTATCAGGGAATTCTCTACTAACTTTGATACAAAAAGATGCGGGTACGACTCGCTGCTTGGTTTAAGACCACTATTAATAGTGAAACATTTCTCGAATCTTGAATAGAAGTCACTAGTATCTTCGTCGTGTTTCTGTTTACAGGCTGAGATTGCATCCCAGTCTTCCTTTCTAGTTGTCAGTAATCTTGGCAGAACCTGTACTATTAAACCTGGTAATGCTTTAGTTTTCTCCCCAAGGCCTAGCCCTGGGGTACGAAGTTTCTCCTCGTCTTCTATTTCTGTCCATACAATCTTTTTGTCTCCCACCTCCCATTCTCGCTCCTTAAGTTTCTCGTAGATGCCTGTGGGCAGCAGTACCTTCAACATTTTCATAATATCTTCATATGTGTAATCTCCCATCAGTAACATGTCTTTAAGTTCTCTGTGAAAACCTGCAGGGTCTTTATCGTGACAGGGTACTAGCCTTTTCATTTCCAATAATTCTAACTTGGTCAGAGGTGTGTGTACATACACACGTTTCAGGTTATTATCGGTACCCATAACTGGATGTACTTCTCGTAAAGGGTTCTGACTTTCAATGCCATGCAGACGCTCCATATGGTACATTTTTCTTTCTGGGGGCGGAGCGGAGACATATTGTGAGCCTAAAAAGGTGTTATATCTGTGCCGTTGTTCTAGAATTATTTGAATTAACTTGGTACTTAGACCTCTCCATCTATCCATGAGTAGTGCTTCTAATGTATCGTGTAAGGGACCTGGATCAGAATGTTGCTTTCTGTATAAACTGAGGAGGTGCTGAATCATGTATACACCTACTAATTTCTGCTCGTCTGGTGATAGGTTCAGAAATGTCTGCGCTACTGTGTCATCATTATATATATTAGGATTGTCGGCCCATAGTACTGCTGACCGGGCTAGTTCTTGTTCATCCATAGAATTGAGTACATGGTACCCCATTCGTTCTCGAAGCATTTTATCAGTATCTTGGAACTGATGTTCAGGAGAATTCGGTTTTGATATGCCAGAGAGAAAAACTCTCTTGCTTTCTGGACGGATGCCTTTCCTAAGATAAGTTCCCTTACCTACATACGCTATCGTATCTGTAGTCTTTTCTGGCTCTTCAGGTTCTTCCTCCTCCTCGGAGGAGGCTTTTTCTTTTTCTTTTTCGTGTATTTCTATTACTGCTTTTCTTATTTTCTTGTACATGCTTGATATACAATTCTGTCTATCATGCTTACCCTCGGATATATTTTGGCCCCACTTGTTTAGTGCTTCCATTTCATCCTGTTCTGTCTCAGGCCTGTCTCGTTCTCTTATTAAGCAATTTATGAAAAAACGTAATATATATGCTTGAGTGTCAACTTTCTGATGCGCCAGGGCCTCCTTAATACTTTCAGGATCTTCCCCAGTCTGGACAAAATGATATATTCTATCTAGGTGCTCTTTCATTCCTGAGAATAATACTAGGTAATCTGTTGCTTGTCGCAACCGTAGTGATGCTATCAACATTCTATCGTCCTTACCGGGTACTGGATCGTATCTGCAAACTGGAAGTTGTTCTTTGAGTATGTCGAGACGGGGTGACTGGAGTGTGGGGTGGTTCTGCATGTCTCTAAGGTGTAATCTGTGTGTTGCTGGCGGGGTCTGGAGACCCCCTGTTGCACCTCCTGAGGTGGAAGCTTGGGCATTATCCCTCTGTGGAGTCTGTATGTGTACTTGGACTTGTCTTTTAGTAGAATCAGGTAAAAACGGATTTGGTATGTTAATTTTAGGTGCGGGAAGTGGTGGAGGTGCAGGAACGGTGGACTGTCGCACAGGGAAACCTTGTTGCGGTAATGGCGGGATATGGTCTGGAGGCGGGTTGCCATCTCCGTCACCGTCAGTAGGCGGGACGTGGGCACGTGGATTGGTGTAAGCGGGTGCTACATCGTTCAGATAGGAATTCAGAAATATGTCTTTAGTAGTTCTGTGATTTACTTTAGTGGGAACCAATGGTGGCGGCAGATTTTTCGGTATTTCTGAAGTGGCTTCAGGCGAACCCTCGGCCACAAGATACATGCCATTTACAAGATTGTTTCGGGCGCGGTCTACTTGTTCTGATTTTACTCGAATCCCTTCAGTAACTAATTCGTTTTCTCGAGCTTTATCTGACTCTTCTCTATGTCTGTCTTCTCTACGGAGTGCCTTTTCAGCACGTTTATGTGATTCTTTATGCCAAAATTCTATGGCGTCCTTCTGAGATTGTCTGGCTTTCTTTTTCCATAGTGCTTCTTCTACCTTCATGATGCACTCGGCATCCCATGTTCTGGTAACAGGCCATCTGTGTCTCTCGTCTAGATGCTTAGTATAATCGGCCCATAAATCTAGATACAATATGGCATCTAAGCCATGTTTATGGTACATGAAATTTCCTGGAGTGTCCCTAGGGGGGATAGGAATTTCTTCCTCTAGTATCCCTTTCCTAGTTCCTATCTGCTTTAACTTATTGAAAAACGGCATCTTGTTTACTTAGTACTGAATGCTCAATCCTTGCTACTTAATTCTGAACACAGCTAGTTACACAAAAACACAATAATGCACATTAAAAACAGTCACTCATACCACGACATTTATTACATGAAAAACATTTGAGACATATATGACTACCCCCCTATACTGGATGTACTGCTAAACAGCACAGATACACTGCTAAGAACAGTGCAAGAACTGGAAATAACAGATATACTGCTAAACAGTACAGATACACTGTCTAAAACAGTGCAGACCGAATTTGTGTACCCAAACTCGTCTTTACCGGATACATAATAATGCACCCGTCTAGATACGTCCCAGCAATGGTACTCACCGGGAAGCACGGAAATCGGAAGGCCTCGGAAAACTCGACTGGACTGGACCGGACTGGACTCGACTCGACACGTGGATACTTCGGAAACTGGTGGGCCTCTTGACACCTCGGACCTTGCTTCTTTCGGCTAGGCTCTGGTCGGGATCCTCCGCACTCCTCACCGCCTCGTCTGGGTGCTGATCGCAGTCTTCGTCACCTCCGTGGGCCAGAGGGAGATACAGGAAATCCTGCCAGTACGCATAGTTCCGTCTAACTGATGGCAGGGGACAGAGCTTGCAACGCACCAACCGGCGCGTGGGGTGGGGGAGGGGTCCCTGTTCGGGCGCCAAAATACTGTGGTAAATATTTGATTTACCGTCCTAATTTCTATGCAGGTAAGTCCTTAATCAATAATAACTCAATCGGAAAGAAAGAGGCAGAGTCCGTGGTGTTAGAGTTCTTAGGGGTTTTATTCCTTAAAAAGGAATGGTCAAGACCGGATATCTTGTTCCTGCCACCACTGGGGTGCAGGAAGGGATAGAGCCCTAATTTATTGACAATACATAGCTTATATACTTGAGTTGCATTATAGAAACCAATACAGGAGGCGTAACAGCTGAGAGAAACAAGATAACAGCATGATAACAGCATCCACGTGTTAGCAATACGTAATTAGAAGGCGTGAACTGGGCGTGAACACAGAGGTGTGTGCTAGAAACATCACAGGTAGGTGTCACAAGTGGGTGGCAACAAAGCAGAATCTTGTAATGTCAGCAGAAATCGGAGGCATGGATGCGCGCGCAGCTGCATGACGTATGATTGACGTGAAACCGGAGGGTGCAGGGGACTTGACATTTACACTGGCGGAAAGAGACAGAAGTCTGGCATGTCAGATCAACTCGTACTTCTATCATATCTGATATCTGATGTTTGGGAACCATACTATCTAGAGGGAAAGGTCTCTGGGGCAGAAGCTATTCTATACTGACTGTGAGTGCGTGTATAAGCGCCTAAGTGTCTGCATGAGATGGGAGGGGCATGGGCCTTCCATGGTAACAGAGGCTATGAATTACTTGCACGGAGACAGTGAGGCCGGGCCCTTTGCTCTGCAGCTGGGGGAATGTTTACTTAAACTAGTAGGCAGGAATGCATTTTCGAGGAGCGGAACAGATAATTCGAAGGTTGAATACAGTCTTGGCAGGCAGCAGGCTGAGCTAAGCGCCGTTAGCCGCACAGGGAGTAAGGCAGAGGTCACGGGTACAGAGACAGCCTGGGCTGAGGCTTTCAGAGTCAGAAGGCAGAAAAAAGGCTCGATGGCAGAATTCAGGGCCTACTTCGCCAGAGCTGAAAAACGTGTAAAGTACACCACAAAAAGACGTTGGCATAGCATACTTAGGAACAGAATATTCAACCCACTCAGGGTGGATCTGAAAGAGGACATGTTAACGTTGGACGCAAATGTATTTGCGTCTTCATAGCTGGCACAGGAGGGAAGTTACATGCACTTTAAGCTGGTACATGGAGACGGTGGGGTACACGCTAGGGAACATTACTTGACCATAAAATTTATATTTCCTCACTTTGACTGGTTCAAATTCCTTTACCATTACTCTTCCTACTTGGCTTGCAGTCATGAATACAGATAGTAACCTACTGCATAACTTCTGATATATCATCCTCCTGTGTGGTCAGCTTCGACGTGGACAATTGGTCCAGTGGTATCTGACATCATGAAGCTAAAGCAAGATGTTGTCTGACATGAGGTGCCACTCTGTTGCCTAACAAGGAGTAGGATACATTTATCTTGGTAATTACATGAGTTGCCGGGTAGACCGGGTGCCCAACTGAAAGATAAGATGGTAAGATGAAAGAATTTATGACTTTATTTAGGCTCATAACTTTACTTTGTATGAACAGAAGTTTGAGCATAAGAGTCTCAACTTCACCATTGCTGAACTGGTAGGAATTGGCTAAAGCGAAGATGGAAATGATGCTATTCATAGTTTCTATTATTCCCGTTAACTGTAGCATAACGTTTCTCTTTCAACTTATCAGCTGGCTTAATTGCTACTTGTGTACGATATCCTAAAACAAAGGAAGTGAGAAGGATACACTGCCATTTGGCTGGCAAAAAGATCTATGTCCTAATGTACATGCTACAATTGTTTAGAGGGTGTTAGCAAATGGGGCAAGGGATGCTGAGAAGTATGGGAGGTTAATAACACAAATTGAGATTTGATTTTCTATTGAGCTGTTGATTTTCACAATAAAACAGACTCCAAAGTATTGATCTGGTTACCCTTTATAAAAATCTAAATATCTTTGTATTGCTTATACTAAATTTGCTAACAGTGGACATTTTCATCTGTAGATTATACTGAATGACCAGCAGTGGCAGTGTTTCACAAAGGAGCTTCTGTGAATTGCCGAGACTAAAGAAAAAAAAACAAGGAAGTCTTAAGGCATACTGCATCATTTTATCAATTTATATTGTATTTAAAACACCCAATCATTCTTTTAGGAATTACAAAGCTGTTTATAGCATCGGAATGTCCTCACTACTTTATACTGGGAGCCTGTGCCTGAATATAATTTCTGTCAAGATGGAAGTAATCTGGATCACATTATGTTGGTCATGATAGTTAATAAAAGACTGGCTGCCTCCAACACTACTAAAGCCTGCTTTAGATCCTGTACATGCAATGTTCCATTCGAGGAAATTGCTGCCTTTGAGGCTGAAATGCACTATCTCACTTATGAAAAATAGTGTTCAATTCTCACGGAAGGAAGCTTATCTAAACCTCTTCTCCTGCACTCTGTATGTTGTACTCTGATACTCAAGATGGATTGTTGTTAAGATTAATCTGTCTTTGTACCTCCATCCCACTATCAAAAAGGACCCAGTGCTTTAACTGGCTCAGATTCCTTTACCATTATCCCTCCTACTTGGCTTGCAGTCATGAATAGAGATAGTAACCTACTGCATAACTTCTGATATCTCATCCTCCTGTGTGGTCCGCTTCCACAAGGACAATTGGTCCAGTGGTATCTGACATCATTAAGCTAAAGGAAGGTGTTGTCTGACATGAGGTGCAACTATGTTGCCTAGCAAGCTGACATCATAAAGATAAAGCAAGATGCTGTCTGACAAAAGGGCCACTCTGTTGCCTAGCAGCTGACATCATAAAGCTAAAGCAAGATGGTGCCTGACATGAGGGCCACTCTGTTGCCTAACAAGGAGTAGGATACATTGATCTTGGTAGTGATATGAGTTGCAGGGTAGACCGGATGCCAAACTGAAAGATAAGATGGTAAAATGAAAGAAATTAGGACTTCATTTAGACTCATAAATTTGTATGAACGGAAGTTTGAGTATAAGAGTCTCAACTTCACCATTGCTGAACTGGTAGGAATTGGCTAAAGCGAAGATGGAAACAATGCTATTCATAGTTTCTATTATTCCTGTTCACTGTAGCATAACCCTTCCTCTCTCAACTTATCAGCTGAATTAATTGCTACTGGTGTACCATATCCTAAAACAAAGGAAGTGAGAAGGATACACTGCCACTTGGCTGGCAAAAAGATCTATGTCCTAATGTACACGCTACAATTGTTTAGAGGGTGTAGCAAATGAGGCAAGGGATGCAGGGAAGTATGGGAGGTTAAATACACAAATTGAGATTTTATTTTCTTAGTAATGATATGAGTTGCAGGGTAGACCGGATGCCCAACTGAAAGATAAGATGGTAAGATGAAAGAAATTAGGACTTTATTTAGACTCATACATTTGTATGAAAGGAAGTTTGAGCATAAGAGTCTCAACTTTACCAATGCTGAACTGGTAGGAATTGGCTGAAGCGAAGATGGAAATGATGCTATTCATAGTTTCTATTATTCCTGTTAACTGTAGCAAAACCCTTCTTCTTTCAACTTATCAGCTGGCTTAATTGCTACTAGTGTACCATATCCTAAAACAAAGGAAGTGGAAAGGATACGCTTCCACTTGGCTGACAAAAAGATCTATGTCCTAATGTATGTGGTACAATTGTTTAGAGGGTGTTAGCAAATGAGGCATGGGATCACTAGAGGTATGCGAGGTTAAAAACACAAATTGAGATTTGAATTTCTAATGAGCTGTTGATTTTCACGATAATGCAGACTCCATAATACTGATCTATTTATGCTTTCTAAAAGTTGCATATAGTAAATGCACTAACAGTGGACTTTTCCATTCGCAGATTATACTGTTTGACCAGCAGTGGCAAGTAAAACTCGTAAACATTGCTTTGGCCATTAAAAAGACGTTCACAGCATCTGAATGTCCTCACTACCTTATAGTGGGGGCCTTTGCTTGAATATAATTCGTCAGGATGGAAGTAATATGGATCCCATTGTGTTGGTTATGATAGTTGATAAGACTGTCTTCCTCCATGACTACCAAAGCCTGCTTAAGATCCTGGTGCTAGCAATAATCCATCCGAGAAAATTGCTGCCTTTGAGGCTGGAATGTACTATCTTACTTTAGAACGATGGTCTTACTTTCTGACAGAGGGAACTGTCTGCCTGAAACAGGACTTTCCAGTGGAAGCGCCCATTCCCCGGGCGTGAAGAGAGAGCCCCTCTCTTTCTCAGAGATACAGCCTCCACAGTGTTAAAGCAGAACACACTAGAGGAACGTTTATATCCCTAAAAAATGAAGGGACCAAGAAGGACCACCAGAGAAGTCCCTTCACAGCCAGCAAGGAGAAGGACAGGTCCAGGAAGACATGGAATTTCTATAGTGGAAGTGACAAAAAAAACATAAGTGATTAAGGTAATTTACATCTAAACTAATACATACACCTCAATGCTTGAGCAATAAATTGTGCACTCCCCCACACTTACTTGGTTCAAGGGCTGGTAGATCTCTGGAAAGATGGTCTCTTTGAAAATAAGCAAAATATTTAAGCTGGTGAGTGAAGATTCTTGTAATCCATATTTTTTTAAAATAACGACCAAATTCCTAGAGCATACTTCTGCTCTTACAGTCCAAGAATAAACGCTTCTGACGATCCAGTGATTGAATGTCACAGAGAATCTTGTGATTATGAAGGTCCAAATAGCACCAGCGATTAAATTGTTCTTAAAAAATGACTCGAGAAAACTTAGACAGTCTCGTAGAACACTTTGTAGCAGTGCTCGGGGAAAAACAGCTGACAAGCACCTTTAAGAAAAAGGAATCACACCCGTACTCTGGGTGGAAACGAAAAGCGGAATGAAACGCGCCCGTACTCTGGGCAGAAACTAAAGTGGGGCGTCCCCCACCGGGATCAGCCACTTGATTCGATTCAACGCAAACTCGCACTAATTGCAAGAGAAGGCTGCTCAATAGGCAACAGAGGCGGCAGTGACGATAATAACAAAAAGTTAATTTCAGTTTAACAAAAAAGAAAGGCAGCTCATCCAAATAGGAAAGAGAAAAGTAAGGGGTCGCAGCATGAAAACACACTAGGGAAAATTCTCAAAGGTAAAAGTGGCTGCCAAATAAGCAAGGGAAAAAAACTCTTAGGGGGAGCAGCGCCAGAAAGTCCAATATGTTGAAAATGAAGCTCTGGTATTCACAAACAAGATAAACAGGAACAAGAATCCTAGGTGAAGCAATCCAACCAGGGAGCAGGACAAGGTACGATATGAGGAAAGCCAAGCACTTATGCATAGCAGCTGAGGGCTTAAAACATCTCAATCACCTGACCACTCCCACAGCAGTATGGGAGAGTGCACAACCCACCTCTCTCACTGGGCTTTCTGGGAGATGTAGTTTCACTATTGTACATGAAGCCTGACTTCTAAAAGAAACTCATTTAACCTCTTCCCCTGCACTCTGTATGTTGAACTCTGATACTCAAGATGGATTGTTAAGGATAATCTCTGTTTTTGTATCTCCATCCCACTTTCAGAAAAGCCCCAGTGCTTTGACTGGCTCAGTCATTTACCATTCCACCTCCTACTTGCCTTGCAGTCATGAATACAGATAGTAACCTAGTGCATAATTGCTGATATCCCATCCTCCTTTGTTTCAACTTCAATCAGTACAATTGGTCCAGTGGTGCTCTGACATCCTAATGCTAAAGCAAGATGTCATCTGACATGAGGGCCACTCTGTTGCCTAGCAAGCAATAGAATACATTTTCAACCAGGACAATTGATCCAGTGGTGCTCTGACATCATAATGCTAAAGGAAGATGTCGTCTGACATGAGGGCTACTTGGACAATTGGTCCAGTGGTGCTCTGATATCATAATGCTAAAGCAAGATGTCATCTGACATGAGGGCCACTCTATAGCCTAGCAAGCAATAGGATACATTTATCTTGGTATTGAAATGAGTAGCAGGGTAGACAGGATGCCCAAGTGAAAACTTAGATAAGATGAAATATATTTGGGCATTTTCTGAGACTTCTAAATATGTATGAACGCAAGTTTGAGCATAGGAGTCTCAACTTCACTATTGCTGAACTCATAGGAATTGCCTAAAATGAAGATGGTAAATATGCTATTCATAGTTTTTATTATTCTCATTAACTGTAGCATGACCCTTCCGATCTCAATTTGTCAGCTGACTTAATTGCTACTGGTGTACCATATCCTAAAACAAATTAAGTGAGAAGGGTACCCTGTCACTTGGCTGGCAAAAAGATCTATGTATCTATGTCCTAAAGTGCGTGCTACAGTTGTATAGAGAGGGTTTGCAAATGAGGCATGGGATTCAGAGAGGTATGTGAGGTTAAAAACACAAATTGAGATTTGAATTTCTAATGAGCTGTTGATTTTCACAATAATGCAGACTTCATAGTACTGATCTGTTTATGCTTTCTAAAAATTGAATATAGTAAATGCACTACCAGTGGACTTTTCCATTTGCAGATTATAAAGACTGATCACCAGTGTCTCACAAGAGAAAGTTGGAGGATAGGAACAACACCAACATCACCGTAGTCCTCGGAAGCCTAGAGAATCGATAATTGACACAACATTTTATTGAACCCACACATTCGGCCAGATATACCATAAGTCTGTCTACACCACTTTCATTGACATTGAAATCAACGCAACCAAGCCTTTCACCTGGACTGACCAAGCCACTATGCAATTCCCAAACAGTATCTCCCACCAAACAAAACTCTCCACTACAAGCCTAGGCAGGTACAGCTGGAATTGCATCTCTGAATCCACCTGGCTTGGGACCCCACACCAGAAACCAGCCAAAACTTACTGAAGACCTCAACTTAGATATCAAACATCTCAGTAAATGGATCAGAACATGGCTCTGGCCTCCTCGCACCTCGTAAACACACAGAAGAGGACACAAAAGCAGATGCACTGGTATACTGAGGTACTGCCGTAATAAAACACTGCAAACAGATTCCCGTGGGGAAAGGACAAAGTCAAAAAGAGCACCCATGCACATCAAAGAAACCAATTAGATAGCACATACAACATCTTCAATAGCAGCAGAGAACTCTTTAGAATGATCAAAGACTTCACCTCAACAGCTTCTACCACAAATAGCACTCACTTTTTTGAAAGGGGCGTTTCTGTGTGTGGTAGAAGCTAGTGAGGAAAATCTTTGACTATGGGACAACCACTCAGACTTATTCAGCAACAAAATGAAAACCATCTATAACAATTTCAACCCCCAACTAGTACTCTTTTTCCCGATCATAGGATTTTTTTCATGCATGGTTAACTGCCTTAAACTTACATTGCAGAAGGAATAGTCAACATCATGTGGACCAGCGACTCTGAGTCTCTAACATACCCCTGCCCCACCACATTTATAATATGTTAAGTTTCCAGTGAAGTCCCCACCCACATCCTGACCAACTCCATCACCTCTGAGGCATTCCAAAATGGCAGATCCCACTTAACTAACAAACTACTGTCCAAGCTCCCTTCTACCATACCCAGCCAAGGTCATGGAGAAAGCTGTCAACAGACAGCATGCTCTCTATCTCAATGCACAACAGCTCCCAGACACAGTGCATTCCAGTTTCAACCCCAAACACAGCACCAATATTGCTGGTGAGAGAAAAACAATGTATATTATGTAGGTAGACTTTGTTTGTGGAGTGGTTCTTAGTACCAACTCCTTGGCCCATCTCTTGAAATGATTGTTTTGGTCCTGACCTTTTTCATTGTCTCAAAATAGGTGGAAGTAATTGTGGGCTATATTACATAAGGCAGAGAGGCATGCACTGTACGGCTGCTCATGTGACACCAAGCTAACGAAAAATCATTAGGGAACCTATCTCACTGTGATTTAAAAGGATGCATCCCTAAATACATTCTGTGTTATAGGTATACTCTTTTGGGTCTTGCAGGTCAGCACACACCACAGCCATTTCTGCGTGACACTTTCATTTTATACTGAAAGTATTAACTGTGAAATGTAAATAAGGAAAAAAAATCATGAATCCCACATTTACATGATAGAAAGGCCCTATAGGTGCAACCTTCAAACTGATTGGGAAATGGGCAATATCCGGAATTTGGTATGCTAGAAGATAGCTAGTCAACTTGTTTAGGAAAAATTGGACTATTGAGAGGTACTGCAATACGCATGACTCCAAATACCATGCTGCATTATCAAGTTCTTACAAGAAGATTTGACATGTGGTCACTAGGAGCAACTTTCCTGGAAATGTATGCATTATCACCGACTTGGAAGGCAAATCCTGCCTTTGATATCTGCAGAGACATGAAAAAGAAGTCTGAGCCTCACTCTTTAAACATGTTACCTAGGAGAATTAATTGGTGGCCACTTGCTTCTCGTATATTCCGCATTATGGGTCAAGTGCTGCTGATATGGGGAAGACCAATATAGTTTTGCCACAAATCCAATTAGACCATCATTATGGGTACAAATGGTAGCTAGGATTAAACATTTAAAAATATATTATCTGAAAGAGACTATTAGTTATAGATTCCTTGCCTTAGAATTACCTCCATGCGCCGGACTGGATCCCGAGAATTTTTTCTCAGCATTACCCCTGCACGTCGGTTGTTGGCATCTAAAGACAAAAGGAAGGTGCACTACATAAACAATCAAGAGAGAAGTGAATTCTTTGAAGCTTCTTCTTTTTATTAGATAACAACAGCGGCACACAGCCAACGAGTTTCGTTCCCCAGTGCCACGGGATCTTCGTCAGGGCTAATAGTATGATGTGAGGACTTCCGATAGTCGAACCAAAGAGCAGTATATGTCCGTACATTTGTAGAAAAAGGGAGTCATGCAAGATGAGCATTCATCCTCCCAATAGGTAGAAGGTAGTACTATTAGTGCAGATAATTGGACTCGGTAGATCCAAAGATATAAATAAAGTGCTTTCCCTGTAAGGTTTCCTTAAGACGAGGGAAGTTCTCTCCTTTGTAGGGCAGTTCATAGAAGGTCCTAATTGTTGTTGGTTAATAATACATATGTATATTGATACAGCTCCCCTGCAATGTGGACTCCTTCTCAAGCGCCCCACAGACGATATCAATCACACGACATAGGGTACCACTTGGGTCGACACACAGTTTCTGAAAAGTGACCAGTCAGTGCTTCCATGATACGAAGTTGATGCACCTAGTAACGCGAATCTCCAATCGCATTACGTTTGCTGCACTCGAAGTGGTAATTGAGAAACTAAGTGAGTGAATGTGCTTCACCTTGGTCTGTTGCTGTGTTCTTACGCTGTCTTGGTTGTTGGCATCTGTCAATTACGCATTTGTTGTCAGCATCGTGATTGCCAGGATAACGTTGTGGTATCCACTTAGACGCCGCCCCTGCGCGCTGATGGAAGTTCTTTATTTTTCCGCGCCAGTCAGTGCAGATCCGGAGAGAGCAGTACACTTAGTAATTTTTTGACTAATAATAATAATTTCCACTTTCGTCGATATCTTTTTTGAGTGGCTCGACTCATGGTGCACGTAGGGTAGTCCCATCATCGGACCTGTTTCAAGACTTGTGACTCCTGTCATAAGCTGATGTCTGTCACGCATCTGCACTTCGTGTGCCTTTGGTGCTTGGAGCGCCACCACGACCAAAAGTTGTACTCTGACCGTCTGGCCATGAACCCAAAGTCTTTGCAGAAGCAGTCCCGAAAGCTTCTGGAGGCCCAGCAGTCGGCTCGCCGCTCGCAGTCCCGGCCAAGAGGAAGGTCGCAAGCCACCACCATCATTTGTCATCGAAGTCCTCTTCTTGTGCTTAGACTAACCAGATGACCAAGGCAAAGAAGCATTGTTGCTCTTCGCCTTCTCCCCATTTGCTGACCGACGTGACGCAGGGCACAGAGGGTCATTGTCATCTGGCTCCGCCCTCGGCGCCTGCTGGGACAGCTCTGAGCTTCCCTCCCTTCCCAAGAGCGGGAGTGTCCCTTGCCCAGCTTTGTGCATTTTATGAAGCCCTCCATTCCATTTTTGGGCAGCTGGACTTCGCTGGCTCGCCTTCGGGCCCCGCAGATTTGGCTGGGGGCTCTAGGTCTTTGATGCTGGTAGCTCTGGCCTCTGCACCGCAGCGCTCCCAAGGATCCAGGCCTGGATCCGGATCGGTGCCGGTCGGCCTCACAGTACGTTCCCCGGTGCTGAGCCCTTTGACAATGCCTCCACCACCTCTGATGCCGGTTGCGACCCTGGCTGCAATCGACCCGGGCCTCCCCCTCGACTTGGACACGGAGCCGGACTGGTGTACCAGCGCCGGAGGGTACTTTTGTACCGCTGTTCGTCCCTGGCGTTTCCTACCACCTTGAGTGGCAGCCAGAGGAGGGTGCGGAGGACTGGGAGGCGTCTATTGACCCTGTAGCAGATCAACTCGAGGAACCGTAGTGGAGAGAGGAGTTGGGTGATGCCAGTAGTCTGGAATCGGATACTTCCCCAGACCCAGCATGCTTTCTCCCCCTACCGTGGCTACGGAGGAGGGAGCTTCCTACTGTGGTGTTGTGTAGGGTGGCTGAGGCCTTGGGCCTTGAACTTCCTTCAATGCTGGTCAGGACTAACCTCCTGACTGAGATGCTTCAGCCAGTAGCAGCCTCTTCGGTGCCCACGCTGCCTTTCAATGAGGACCTTACTGACTTCCTTTAAAAAAAAAAGTTTTTAAGGAAGATTATGCAAGTTACTAATACAGTATCATTAATTGCTTAAATCAATTACACAAACAAAACAATACGTAGCAGTAAAGGGGTACAGTAGTGCATACATTCTTATAGGTTTTTATACATAGAGTGCAAAGAAGTGTTCGGAACAGACCAGTAGGATATACCACTTGCTACTGATGAATAATTTAGCTATATCATTATCCTGTGAACAGAGATAGTGCAGTATTGGTTCCCAAATGTCCTTGGGCCTGGAAGTGGTGGGCAGTTCTTCAGCATTCAAGGCCAGAGTCTCACGACAGTACACCATATCTTGTAAACACTATCTGAAAGAGACACGTTATTGATAGATTCCTTACCTTAGAATATCCCTAGGCGTCAGACTGGATCCAGAAAGTTTTCGTCAGCAGTACCCCTGCGCGTCGGAAGGTGGTGTTGTGCGGTCCGCGTCCGTCGCTGGTGCTGTATGCGCTGAGATGACGTCACAGTGACTACTTAGGCACCACCCATGCGCGCTGACATCAGTTCTTTCTTTTTCCGTACCAGCAAGCGCAAATCCGGTTAGAGCACTTACCCTAGTCACTTTTTTACTAACTTTTTTGAGACTTTTGTCTCTACTTCTTTGATTCTTGACTCCTGGTGCTGCATAGGGATTCCTGGGTTTAATTCCTGTGGGGCCTGTCGGTGGCCGACCCCCATGGCATCTGTCTCGTCTGTCTGGAGCTGGACCATGACTCCCAGTCATGTTCCGACTGTCTGGCCATGGCTCCGAAGCCTTACATGAGCGGTCCCGTAAGCTACTGGAGGCCCGGCAGTTGTCTGCGCCGTTTGTGGTTCAGGGGTCGATAGAGGGCCCAATCGCGGAGCTATCGTCATCATCGCTCCTCTGGGTCGAAGTCTTCACACTTGGAATTGGGTAAGAGACATGGCAGGGAGTCCAACAGCCTACCCACCTTATCCGGGTCCGTCGGCGACTCCTGCCCAGGTGCAAGATTTTCTTGCAGCCATGGACCGCCTTTTCAGGCCTCGGGCTCCTGCCGGTTTGCCTTTGGGCCCCAAGGTCCCAGCTAAGGGCCGTCCCTTGCCATCGGCTCCGCTGCCAGCGCCTCTGGCCCTGACGCCGCAGGGCCCTTCACCAGCGGCTCCGATCTTGGCACCGCAGTGTGTTCCATTAATTCCACCACCACCCTTGCCTGGGTTCCCAGACAATTTTGCTGCTGGTTTGGACCCTAATTGGGACACGGAGCCGGACCGGCATAGACTGGCGCCGTTTGAAAATTTGTATTCACCTGTCCCTCCCACACCAAAGCAACCTGTTCCACGGGCAGTGGAGGAGGGGATGACTGGGTGGGGTCTGAGGACCCTCTTGCACAGCAGTGCGGGTTGGAACAAGAATGGACAGAAGAGCTAGAGGATGCCGGTGGCCTTGAGAAGGGCGCTACATACACTGTGGTGCTCCATAGAGCAGCTGAGGACCTTGACCTTAATCTGTCTACTGTGACCCTCAGGAACAATCTCCTCACTGAGGTGCTTCAGCCGGCAGCAAGCTCTTTGGAGCCCCTGCTGCCGTTCAATGAGTCCTTAACTGACGTCTTGATGGGCACCTGGTCATGACCAGCCACAGGGGTCCCCGTGGATAAGAATGTGGCAGGCACCATCGGCCGGGCCCCAGGTGACCCTGCTTTTCTGTCCGCCCACCCCACCCCGGAGAGCCTGGTCATCCAGGCCTCCGCTTCCCAAAGTGCATTTCCTACCGCTCCACCGGATAAGGAATTCAAGAAGCTGGAACAGTTCGGCAAGAAACTGTTTTCATCTGCCAGCTTAGGGCTGCGTTCGGTGAACACCGCATGCCTCTTGGGCAGCTATTCCCATGCTGTGCGGGATATTGTTGCGCAGGTGCTGCCTCAGTGTCCGGAGGAGGTTTGGACAGTGCTTTCCCAAGCTGTTGCGAAGGGGAAAGATGCCGCAAAGTTCGCCATCAGGTGTGAACTGGACACTGCAGACTCACTGGGTAGTGTGGTTTCCACAACAGTGGCCCTTCGTCGCCCTGCCTGTTTGCGGTCCGCTGGTTTTTCAGGGGATGTACAAAGTTTGCTTATGGACATGCCCTTTGATGGTACTCGTCTGTTTGGTGATAAGGCAGATAGTGCGCTGGAGCATTTTAAAGACTCCCGGGCTACGGCCAAGTCCTTAGGTCTCCCCACCACGTGCCCGGCCACGCCTGCTTTTTGTTCCTTTTGCGGCCATGGAAGGGGTGCCCAACACGTTTGTTCAGCCAGAAGCCTGGGGAAAACAAACCTCTGCGCAGGCGTGGTTCCCGCCACTGCGGGCCAGGGGGCCAGCGTGCGGGTCAGTCCATCTCCGCTCCCACAGAATCTGCATCAAAGCCTTCCTAGTCCGAGCTTTGTGGTACACCCCACGCCAGTGGGCGGCTGTATTCGCCAGTACCTTCCTCACTGCCGTTCTGGTACCTCGGAAAGGTGGGTACTGCAAATCATCCAAAGGGCCTAATCCCTCCCTATCGCCATGCCACCTCAGTTCCACCGCATGTCGGGGGACCATTTTGCGCTTCTCCAGCAGGAAGTCATGGCCCTCTTGGCAAAGGGGGCCATTGAGCTCGTTAATTGGCCAGAAGTAGGACGTGGTTGTTATTCCCACTATTTTCTGGTTCCCAAGAAGGAGAAAGGGGGTCTGCGTCCCATCTTGGACCTAAAGGAACGTCAACCGCTTCCTCCGGAATGAGAAGTTCAAGATGTTGACTCTGGCTCAGGTCTTGGCTGCCCTCGACCCTGGAGACAGGATGGTAGCATTGGACTTGCAGGACGCATATTTTCCTATCCGTGTCCTGCCGGCCCACCTGCGTTATCTGTGGTTCACGGTAGGCCAGGAGCATTTCAGTTTTCTGTGCTCTCCTTCGGCCTTACCAGTCCCCCTCGGGTGTTCACAAAAGTGATGGGGGTGGTCACAGCTCATCTGCGCAGATCAGTGGTTCTAGTCTTCCCCTATCTCGATGACTGGTTGTTGAAGGCGGGCTCGCCCTATGTAGTCGTCTCCCACCTCCAGACTACGGCCGACCTCCTGCATTTGCTGGGTTCTCCATCAATGTGCCGAAGTCGCACCTGAGTCCCTCTCAGAAGCTCCCCTTCATCGGAGCAGTTCTGGATTCGATGCAGTTTCGGGTTTATCCTCCCGAGTCTGGGATATTCAGGCTATGATTCCGATCTTTCAGCCTCTACCCTCCGGCGTCTGGGCCTCTGGGCCTCATGGCCTCCTGCATCCTGCTAGTGCAACACGCCAGATGGCATATGCTGGCTCTGCAGTTGGACCTGAAGTTCCAGTGGGCACAGCATCAGGGGAGCCTGTCTTATGTCCAGATGTCAGAGGGCACCGCACGGCAATTGCAGTGGTGGCTCACGAATTGCGATCGGGTCAAAGGCAAATCCCTCTCCCTTCCCCAACCGGCGCACACCGTGATGATGGATGTGTCCCTCCTGGGATGGGGTGGCCACATGGGAGAGGGGGAGATCAGAGGCCTCTGGTCTCCGGCGGAGTCCCGGCTCCATATCAACCTTCTGGAACTTCGGACAATACAACTTGCACCGAAGGCATTCCTTCCCTCTGTCTGGGAAAGTGTAGTACAGGTGTTCACAGACAACACAACCACCATGTGGTACTGCAACAAACAGGGCGGGATGGGGTCATATACCCTATGTGAGGAGGCTCTCCGACTCAGAACATGGCTGGAATATCAAGGCAATACCTTGGTGGTTTAACACCTGGCAGCTTCTCTGAACGCCAGGGAGGACGTACTCAGCCACTGGTGCATGATGAATCACGAATGGTGTCTGAACTCAGACGTGGTGCAAGGTCTCTTTCTGCAGTGGGGAGAGCCTTTGTGAGTTCTCTTCGGTGGCGAATAGATCGAACCATGTCGTCAGTTCTGCGCATTGGAATTTCCAAGGCGGCACTCGCTCGGCAACGCTTTTCATCACGAGTGGAGTTGCGGTCTGTTGCACCCCTTTCCACCTATACCACTTCTGCCCAGAGTGCTGAAGAAGATTCGGCGCAAACAGGCAAAGTCATCCTTGTGGCTCCAGATTGGGCACGAAGATACTGGTATCCCGAGCTACTCAGCATGGCGATCGCTCCCCCGATCCGACTGCCTCTTCGGGAGGATTTTCTGTTGCAGCAGCAGGGGATGGTCCTCCACCCGAACCTGGTGCGACAGTTGACAGCTTTCGACCTTCCTCCCGAAGTCTGCGATGTCATTCTGGCAGCCAGGCGTCCTTCCACTAAGACGGTATATGCCTGACGGTGGAACACATTTGTGGCATGGTGCACAGGAAATGCTGTGGATCACCTTTCTGCCCCTCTTTCTGAGGTCCTTCTGTTCCTCCTATCATTGGACCAGCAGGGCTCTGCTCTGGGCACTATCAAAAAGAGAAGGCTGATCTGTAAGCCATAGCAAGGCAGAGATGGCCGAAAGATAACCTTTAAGTCCCCGGTTGTTAACCGTTTCCTGAAAGGCATTACACACATGTTGCCTCCCGTGCCATTCATAATGCCTCAATGGGACTTGAATCTTGTTTTGACCTATCCGATTTGTGCTCCTTTTGAGCCCCTTCATAACTGTCCCTTACGTCTTCTCACTCTGAAGACGGCATTCCTGGTAGCTATCACCTCTGCCAGAAGAGTGAGTGAGCTCCAGGCTCTTTCTTCTAAACCTCCTTTTCTCTGTTCATCTGAACAAGGTGGTTTTAAGGACTCGTCCTTCTTTCTTGCCAAAGGTTGCCACGCCCTTCCACATCGGGCAGACCATCACTTTGCCCAGCTTCTTTCCACATCCGCATCCTTCAAAAGAGGAAGAGAGGCTCCACTTTCTGGACCCAAAGCATGCGCTCTTGTTTTATCTGAAGCACACACAACTGTTCGAGTGGATGACCAACTTTTTGTTGGCTACGTGGGTGCTAAAAAAGGTCAGGCCATGCACAAATGGACCATCTCTCGGTGGGTCGTTCTGTGCATCAAAGCATGTTACTCGTTGGCTAGGAAGGAGCCTCATGTGGGGCTGCGTGCCCATTCTACCAGGGCAACAGCAGTCGCTACTGCCTTGGGACGTGGTGTCCCCTTGCAGGACATCTGTCAGGCAGCTACGTGGGCCTCGCTGCACACGTTTACCAAGTATTATTGCCTTGACGGTCAGGTCCGGAGAGCCGGCTTCTTAGGCCGTTTTGTTCTGCGTGACTTTCTGGTGTGATCTTTGTTCCCCACCCACAACCGGGGTTGGTATTGCTAGGGTATCTATTCTAAGGTAAGGAATCTATCACTAACGTGTCTCTTTCAGATGCACAAGTTACTAATTGTGTGACGATCTATCTGTAAGAGACATTAGTTAGCGATAGATTCCTTACCGCCCCACCCATCCTCCCCATTCTGCAAACTGATTTCTAGGCTTAAGGACATTCCTTTCAGGGCCCTTGTTTTTCATGGCACCAGTGGTCAATTTCTTTCAAGGCTCTGCATTCCTGGCGTTGAAAGTTGTGTACAGAACTGACGTCAGCACACATGGGTGGCACCTAAGTAGTCTCCGTGACATCATCTCAGTGCTTATGACGCCAGCGACGGATGCGGAGATGCACAAAGTCACCTACGCAGGGGTACTGCTGACGAAAAACTTTCCGGATCCAGTCAGATTCCTTACCTTAGAATATCCCCAGGTGTCAACCACTAACTAATGTCTCTTACAGATATACATTAACGCACAAGTTACTGCTTGTGTAACGATATAAGGTCAATAAAACAGGGGCCAAAATGCATCCCTGCCTCACCCCTCACTTGACCTCCCATGATTTTGTAAAGGAACCATTTTCATTGTATCTGGCAGATGCAGTAAAATTGAAGTGGGACCACTGCAGGAAGACCACTAGATCAGCATCCATTCCAATTTCTAATAGTAAGGGCCATAATTTTGACCTATTCACTCAAACAAAGGCGGACATTAAGTCCATAAATGCAATGTTCATACGTCCCTTTATGGCAAGTGTATATTTGCTGATCATCATAAGTAGATTTATGCGTTAGTCCACTGTTCCCATCCCTTTTCTGAAACCATATTGCAGGTCTGAAATTACATTACTTTCATCTAACCATATTAAGTGATCTAAAATCACCTTCCCCATGATTTTAGCTCCCGAATCCAGTAGTGAAATTGGGTGATAACGAGCAGGGTCATCCCTGACACCCTTTTTGAAAATAGGTAAAACAACCGCTGTGGACCAAGATGGTGGTGAGCCGCCAGTTATTACTGCATTAAAGACCCTATCTATAATCTTTGCCTATGTCCCTCGATCAGCCTAATAAAGATCCTCAGGGACCCCATCAGGCCCGGGGCTTTTCGACCTGAAGCGGCCACGATCGCTTTCTGGACTTTGTCTACCCCAAAGCATAACGGACATGTCTTTAGACTGGGTTCCCAGGAAATAACATTTTCCTCTACGTCAACACTTCTAAAAATCTGCTCAAAATGACTAACCTTTCTATCAGCAGGTATGACACAATCTGTTCTTGAGGAGTGTAGACCTGGAAAGAAGGAACTTTCCAAAACGTTGAACTGTTAGACAGGACACTAATTTGGTTTAGGTTCTGCCATGCCTCTACCCGTATCTTGTCTTTCCTTTGATTTAGAGTCAATTTATAAGCTTTCCTACATATTTTAGTTGTTTCTCTTTCTCTGGGCTTATGTTTTAATGCTTGCATAAGAGCCTAATGGGTTATAGAGCAGTCTGTGTCGAACCCTCATTCCACCCTTCTTCTCCCCATAAAATATTCTATAATCCGGTTTACAAGATCACCAAAAGCCTCTATTACCACACAGGCCTAGGTGTGGTTAGCAAGACACAGTTTGATATCTTCTTCACCCTCCATATATAACTTGGTTAAAAAAGTCACCAGCATTGTCTTCCCCCACCTAACTTTATGGGCCTGATCTATTGGTTTAAAATCCCTGTTTGATATGCTCATTCTCTCTGCCCCCTGGAAAACCAGCTCCCCCATAATTTCTAGAATCAACAGGTTATGGTTACTATAGCAACTCCAAGTGGGGCTTACTTTTAATGTCCGGGAGCAAAGGAGCAGATACCAAAATTATATCTATAGTCGAGCAGCATTCCTTACCATTAAGAGATGGAAATGAATCTATCTCATCTGTATTCTCAAAGCTTTATTAGTAGGCTCTCTAGCAATCTACAGACAGCCTTAAGTAGAATGTTCGAAATGGGCTGAAGGAACCAGTGTGTCACAAAAACCCCTACCTTGTGTACAACTAGAGGGACAGTGATGTACATTGAAATCCGCCACCTACTATCAAGGGTACGTGTACTGCTGTGTTATTGCGCCACATCTAACGACTTGATTGCGGGGGGCACGATCTATGTGCTCGCACCGCACCGCGTAAACAATTCGTGGGGGGCACGATTTATAATTGTAATTGTAAATAGTTTAATCTTGTGCATAGTGGTTCCGGGGTGTGTGACGCTGCTGTGAGAGAGCAAGGGGGCACATCTTCGGGTGCCTGCACTCGTGTGTTTTAAAAATCTGCATGCTTTTAGAAATCGTGTGTGTCGATTGCTGACAGTCACCTTATTCTCTGCTCTACCACTCCCCGTTCCTCCCCGAGCCGAGCTCGTGGTGTGGAGGGAGGTCTTACTATCCCTATTCACTTCCGGCGGAAGCGGGGGTGTGCGGTCTAGTCATCCTACCGCCGCCTCCCTATTTTAACCAATGTGTTGGGCAATGCGCAGCGGACGCGACGATGGCGCGCCAGAGTTGTGCCAGAGTCCTGCCCGTCTGCGACTGTACGCGGCCCAGGGCCAGTCGTTATGCCCCAACGTGCGCAAATTCTAGGCTAAATTATTCTAAAAATACTCTCCTGTCCCTCAGGCCGCCCCAATGCTCCTTTGATACTCCTCTGTGTCCACTGCATACGCCCTTGACCTGCCCGGATTGTTCGCTGTTCCTCTCTGCGCTTCCATCAACACTAGACATCTAATTTTTTATGCAAATCGCTTCTGAAACTCCCCTCACAGACTTTTAACTTTATCAGTCTAAACTGCAGGTCCCTCCCTAAGCACAGCAGAGACGTTTTCGATCTTCTCTGTTCCTTCCAACCCGATGCCTTATTCCTCACGGAGACTTGGCTGACGGACCACTCTGGTCCTGATATTGCAGCCACCCTTCCAGACAATTACACCTACACGGGTAGTAACAGAAAGGGTAAGGAGGGGGGGGGGGGGGAATAGCCATTATTTTTAAAAGAACACTCTCTTGTAAATGGGAGGATATTGTGATCCCTAACTGTGAGGCTGGGCTGTTTAATATACTTTTATCCCCCAATCTCACACTTACAGGCGCCTTGATTTACCGCCCCCCGCGCCCTGCCACTTTCTGGGCTTCATCTCTTTCAGAGTGTTTAGCTCCTCTACTATTGACGGTGACCAACTTTCTTAATGTCGGTGATCTTAACATTCATTTTAATGATACAACCTGCCCTATCAGTACCAATTTACTGTCTGATCTAGCAGCCATGAATATTACCCTACACAACTCAGGCCCCACTCATAAGGCGGGCAATTTGCTTGACCCAATCCTATCCAATCTGGATGCAGTATCATGCAAGCCCCCCTTACCTGTCCCGTGGTCTGACCACTTTGTGGTAGAATTCTCTATTTCGTTTGAACAATTTTCCAACCACTTAGCAACTGCTCCTAAACCCAGAATGACCCGCAATTGGAAGAAACTGGACTCCAATAAATTTAATTCTGTTTTGTCAGACTCTATGCCCTTTACCGAGGTCAGTAGCACTGATCAAGTGGACGTTATTCATCGCTGGCTTACATCTGCTGCAGACATTTGTCTTCCACTCCGAAAGCAGACATTTAATATAAATCACCCCCCTGCGCCATGGTTCAATGACCATCTAAAAAAAGAAAAAACTAGCTGTAAACATCTTGAGCGGAAATGGCGCTCTGAGTACGATCCACAAGCTAAACTTCAGTATAAAGCTGCTTTAACAAAATACCATACCCTCTGCAAGACAGCCAGAACTGAATATGTTAATTCATCCATCTTAAAAGCTCAAAATCGTCCCAAAGCCTTGTTTAAGGTTGTGCAGGAAATTTCTGGTGCCACTAGTCAACCCAAGGCCCCATGCCTAGATGAAGCAAAATGTGACTCCTTAGCAGATTTTTTTATTTCTAAAATCGAGACTATATATGCTGATTTTGGCCCCTTTAACGTTCCCTTAGCCTCTGAACCTATTGCATCTACTACCTCAGGTCTCCTTCAGTCGGCAGTAGAGGAGATTACTGCCTGGGACCCCTTCCACATTACATGACATAGTGAAAAGTATCAAATCCGGTTCCCCTCTGGATCCCTTCCCTCCTCAAATTTTGCTCACCCTAGACCCTTTTTCTCTAAAGCTCATCATGGAATTACTGAATACATCTCTCAGGGAGGCCAAGGTCCCCAACTCATGGAAACATGCAATGGTCATACCGTTGCTGAAAAAGGCCAATGCTGATCCAAATAATCCCGCCAATTTCCGTCCAATTTCACTTCTTCCAGTCTACTCTAAGATTCTGAAAAAACATATAAATAAACAACTTACCGGCTATATTGAATCTCACAATATTTTACAGCCTTCACAATCTGGTTTTCGCTCTGGCTTTTCTACGGAATCCACTCTTCTGGGAGTCTCTGAAACCATTCGTCATCTGGTGGACAGAGGGGAGACCGTGGCACTTATTCTATTAGATTTAAGTGCTGCATTTGATACGGTCTCCCACCCCATTCTCATTAACATTCTAAAGATGTCTGGCATTACTCATTCCGCCCTTGAATGGCTCATCAGCTTCCTGTCCGATCGGACGTTTCAAGTCTTTTCGGCTACCTCTGCGTCCAAAATTCACACATCTGCATATGGTGTTCCACAAGGTTCCATCTTGAGCCCCCTCCTTTTTAATTTATATGTCAGACCCTTGGCTGCTATTGCAGAGCAAGCGGGGCTCTCCATATTTTCATATGCAGATGACACACAGATCATCTTCTCTCTCTCCACCAGTCATCACTCCACTACATCCTCCCTCTGTCATGGTCTCAACAATATTGCCTCATGGATGCATGACAACAAGTTAAAACTGAACGGAGGGAAAACTGAACTTCTCCTATTTGGCAACAATCCTGCCTTATGGGGACCCTCCCACTGGCCTGCTCAAATGGGCACCCCTTCTAACCCTTCGAAAGCAGCCCGTAACCTGGGAATAATATTTGATGACCAGCTGTCCATGAGACAACATGCCGTGAGAGTCTCTTCCATTTGTATAACCATCCTCAAATGGTTGAGGAAAATCACCTGGATGCTTCCTTTGGACACCTAGAAAACCGTAGTCCAGGCGTTGATAAGATCTCGCCTGGACTATGGTAATGTTCTCTTTCTGGGAGCGGGCAAAGAGGTAATCCGTAAATTACAAACGGTCCAGAACATGGCAGTCCGTCTATTGTGTAAATTACCTTACAAATCCTCCACATCCCTGCACCGTTGTAGCCTCCATTGGCTATGCATTGACAGTCGCTGTAAATTCAAGGCTCTCTGTCTATACATAAAATTAACACTGGCAAGGCCCCTCAGTATTTGAGATCTCTAATTCACCCGTACCTTCCCTCCCGGACTCTTCGTTCATCCAGTCAACATAAACTTCAGATCCCTAGGACGAAGAGAGCCAGAATGGGTGGTCGATCCTTTGCTTTTCTGGCACCGTCCCTGTGGAACTCTCTCCCTCTGTCTATTCGGATTGAACCCAACTATCTAAAGTTCCGAAGAGATGTAAAAACTTGGATTTTCGATCAATAATCTATGCAACTGTACACCTTCCTTGCTGGTTTAGCGCCGGGAAACGTCCAGGTAGCTGTGCGCTCTATAAAATTAAATATAAATAAAATAAAAATAAATAATGATTTCTAAGTAGGAGCAGCTCTCCACTCCATAATACTCCAGAAAACCCTCAAGAACAGCTATATGCGCAATATCTTTTTCCTACAAAAATAATTATAACAATTACCACCAAGGTGGGATGCTTGGAGAAAATTCATTCTACTGCTAACAAATGACGGGATGGACAGAACAACATATTCATCATGCAAACCAATTTAAGTGATATCAAAGTAAGCAGGCCTCCCTTCGCATGTCCAACAGTGGAGGGGGAAGTGGCTTTATGAAAAGGTGTAAAACCATCCAAAACAAAAGAGTGAGACGTATCCCATTTTTCTGTAATGTGACAATATGACAGGACCTTTTTTTGGTAAGCCACTGCTTCTTCTTTGTTTTTTATCCCTTAATCCCGATGTTCTGTCATACAGCTGTACATTTTCCTCATCTAGCCATTAAAATGCATCCTATAGTATTAATATCTTTTTACCTACATAAACTCAAACATACATTTTATTTTTCACCATGTGCCAAATTGTTAATGGGTGAAGTTTTATTTAATTTTTTGACCAAGTATTAGACTGCCAGTGTTGTTTACATATAGCTATATTATATAATAAGATTCTTGCTCTTGATGCGTGAAATAAAACTTGACTTGAAGAAAATTTAAAATTATTTCATATTTTGTTTCAAATAAAGTTACGAAAGTGAAAATGAATGAAAAGTGGGTCTAAATAGTGATAACTTTATTAACGGTGGGCTTGAGCTAGGTAACCCATAAAAAAAAGAAATCCAGATGAGTATTAAAGAATCCGCAATAAACACTCCACACTAATTTATATTTGCAGCTCATGTTTTCATTTTGGTTATACTGGAAATCTGTTGAAACATGTTATCATGTGGTGGGCTTATAACCTAAGCTCTACTTGGAACGTTGTCTGTCTGCTACTGTTTCTTTTCATAAATCGACACGTTATTTTATTAATTTTCAGTAAATTTTTAAATCAAGTTTGCAATATAAATAAATCTCATTCTCCTTGTTCAGCCACTGGTGGAGGTGGTTGAGGACGAAGGGCCATATGTATCAAACTCCCTTTTTACGATTCCCAATTAGCGATTTATAGCGAATCGTGAATTGAGAATCGCAAACCGGTATGTAAATAAAAACTCGCAAAAAATAGCAATTCCGTAAAAATCACTATTTCCATTGCGATTTTCCAAATAGTGATTCCTTAATTAAAAAATTGTAAAATAGCGAATTTGCAAATCTGAGAATCGGAAACTCAGGTGCAGCTTGATGACATCACAACCAGGAAGTGTGACTACCCATGCTGCACCTGAGTTTCTGAAGCACAGTGAGAGACTAGGAGTTGAGGTGAGGCATCACTGCAGTACTACACTCAATGGCAGAGATTGGAGACATGGCCAGCAAGGACAAGCAACAGGGGGAGACACCCAGAAAAAGGAAACACAAGTACTCAAAGTGAGATGGGGGTCCTGATTCAG
This sequence comes from Lissotriton vulgaris, assembly GCF_964263255.1. NCBI lineage: Eukaryota > Metazoa > Chordata > Amphibia > Caudata > Salamandridae > Lissotriton > Lissotriton vulgaris. The sequence goes on along the minus strand of NC_141698.1, from coordinate 606,059,756 downwards.
GAGATGGTTGTTAGTCATGAGCTCCTCTTTGTCAAGAAGTCCCTGCGTGTGCCTAAGACACGCAAGAGAAGGATATGGGCAGACATCTAACGTATAATAAGCGCAATTGGCGTCACCCACCCAAGCTTGGAAGACCTCGGAAAGGGCTGGCATGACATGCGCCAGCGCTCAAAGGAGAAGGTCGCTGCCAGGTTGGAGCAGGCTGAGAAGACCGGTGGTGGGACCTCTACTGCCACCGCTTCAACACCACTTGAGGAAATGGTTGAGGGGACCCTGCTTCCGGAGAGTGTTATGGGCGTGGCAGACCTGGACAGCTCCGACACCCCGGAACCAAGACAAGGTGAGAAGTATGCCATCACACCCCTGATACTTCCATACTTCCCCACACACCCAGGAGAGACCCAGGGGTCACAACAAAACTATAAGTCCAGTGCTGGTACACAAGCACACACAGCAATGCATTATGGGAGATGTAGTTACATGCACCTAACAGTGGAGCATTGACACCCAGTCAGTCTTAACCAGTATGTGCGCATCATGAAAGGCAAAATACAGACAGACAGGACCCATGTAACTCCAAACAGTGAAATTTAATGCAATGACAAATGCAAGGCAGGACAGAAAATAATGTGTGCATTTCCGTCCACAGCACCAGCAGAAACACAGGGAACAATCAGTGGTGGCGAGGATGAATCGACCAACCCAGAAGCGACAGGGCAAGAGGAGGAGGAAATGGAAGATGAGGGCAGCCCAGTTATCCCTCTAAAATTCAGCAGGTGGATTGCAGTGCCTCCATTGCCCCCACTGGAGGAGGAAGCCCAGGACACCGATGTCGATGTCCAAACAGTCCAGGGACAGTCAGAGCCACAACGCCGTGCTCGAGCACGTGCCGATCCAACACCGCCAATACATCCAGGTGCAGGGCACGTGCATCCACTAGTGCAGCAGTCACAGGAGAGGACACAGTCTTCAGAGGGCTGGAGGGCCACATGTTAGAAGTCCAGCGCCTGCAGGCAAGAAACATAGGTCAATCCAGAGCCAAATCAGGGTTGGCACTCTGTGCTGAACTGAGGAAGGGTTTGTGCTGCTAGGCGCAGGGAGATGCAGCGCCTAGACCTCTACACCAGGACGGTCAACTGCCTTTCCTCAGCGACCTCTGTGCTGTCAAGGCGCAGCATCAGTATGCAGCATGAGGTGGCGCACTGCAGCCAGGATGTGGCAAGGGTCCTGGTGCAGGTGGCATGTGCTGTGGATCAGCTGCGGGCAGCTGCCACTACTGGCCCAGGAGTCCTCACTGCAACAGACGAGGACGATCAATATGGCAGGAGCAGCATTACACCCCCGCCCCCGGGACAGGCACCATAGTTTGTGTCACAGAAGGGCTTCTGAGACAGGTGAAGAGGGCACTGTGCACCCCCAGCGAGGGGCTACGGGCCGACAGCGTAGCAGTTGAGGTGCTCAGACTTGGACATGGAGATGGGTGCATCAACCCAGTGTACACAGACACTTGGTCAAGATTGTTCATTTGCACTGTGAATCTAACATGTGCTGGGCATTGAACAATACATTGTGTGCTACACAGCCTGTGTGCCGATATATATCCTGTACTAAAGGAAATTAAACACAGGTCTTGTAATAGATATTTAGCATTGTGTCATCTTTTCTTACCTAGAAATAGTTCTGTGTGATCTCATCTCACCTCTGGCGCCCAACAGCTGCACCAATTACACCGCCTGGCATGCATCCTGGAGCTGGCCCCTCCTCATCTGCTGATTCCAATTTGGTGAGATCCACTGGTGTGCCTTTCCTGGTGGTGATGTTGTGCAGCATGGCACACGCTACCACTATCTTCCAACAGGTCTGGGGGCTGTATTGTAGTGCCCCTCCACTCTTATGTAGGCATCGAAAGCGGCTCTTGAGTATTCCGAAGGTCCGCTCAATGGTACATCTGGTTGCTATGTGGGAACTGTTGTACCTCCGCTCCCCAGCGTTGGCAGGATTCAGGTAAGGAGTCAGTATGTATGTATGTAGACCGCATAGACACTGTCACCTGTGGGGTGGAAGGAATATGGTTAAACACTGTCCTGCCAATGCTGTCCTTTACTAGTGTGTCCTTCAAACAAATGCAATTACCTAGTAGGTATCCCTCACCAAACTCCCCACTTGTGAGTCGACGGTGTATCTCACTGTGGCGGAAGATGAAAGCGGTGTGTGTGCTGCCTGGGTATTTTGCAACGATGTCGGTGATAATGTGCTTGGCATTACACACCACCTGTATGTTCAGGGAATGGTAGGATTTGCGATTCCTGAATACATACTCGTTCTGGGAGGGAGGTATATGGTGACATGGGTCCCATCTATCCATCCAATGACGTGGGGAAATTATGCAATGTGATAGAACTCCTGCTTGATTTGGTCTAGTGCCTGTAGTGTGCTGGGGAAGTGGATATGGTGATGCAGCCTCTGTACCATGGCATCAAGGAACGCATGGAAAAAGCGCGACAATGCACTCTGTGATACCCCTCCTGCTGTGGTTATCACCCCCTGGAAGCTACCTGATGCCAAGAGGTGCAGTGAGCACAGGACCTGGATATGGGTGGGGATGGGTTTTTTCCGCGTGTGGGGTGTTCAAGTATAGGTATGAGCTCCGCTATTAATTCCAGGATGCTCTCTTCATCCAGCCTGTAGTTTGTATAGATCTCCTCCTCAGTCCGCTGGAACAGGGTTATGCATGCTCGAAAGATCCTTTCCTGGCGTCTCCTTCTCTGTGCAGCAGTTCTGAGTTGCAGCCATTGCGGAAAAAATCTGTTGCATTGTGGGCATCTTTTAAATAGTTTGCTCCTGGTTACCACCTGCTCAGACTTGGTGGTAATTGCGATTATCTAATTTGCGAATTTCAACAATTCTCAACGTACAATTTTTTTCATGCATTCCCTTAAGCGAAATTGCAATTTGCAAGCTTCACAATTGCGAGTTTCGCTATTGTTGTCACATGAAGTATGAATCGCTAATTTGCTAATTGCTAATTTTGCGATTAGCAATATTGCGCTCGAAATGTGTCTATTACATAGCGAAGCTGTGTTTTGCGATCGCAAACACCGTTTATTTGTGATTCGCAGTGTTCGTGATCCCAAAACTGCTTCATACATATGGCCCTATGTAATCTTTCCCATTTCTTGAATGTTGGTTCTGTGCATGAATGAGGTGGCTTAGTTTCTGGTTGGTGAATCAGGTTTGTCACATCTAATTCCAAAAGTACGCTTATCGGATTTAGACTCCTAAAAAGGAACAAAATCATAAATCACCAGATCAGCCATCACACAAAGAATAATTTGTACTGAGGTGCACCTCCACTTTTGTGGGGGCAACAGAACCTGCTTTTTAGAAGTCCAAAGATGAGCTCCACCACGTTGCGTGTGCTCTTATGTGCCACATTGTATCTCCTCTCCCTTGGGGTGGATGGGTTGAGATATGGGGTGAGTAGGAAAAACCAGAGGGCATATGCGCTGTCACCTAAATGTAATGTAAATGTAAATGTAAATGTATTGGCATTTATATAGCGCACTACTTACCCGTAGGGTCCCAAGGCGCTTCGACCGCTGCGAATCCCTTCCTGGCTTCCCTGAGAGATGGTCCCTTAATGGGTATCTCCAGGGTGAGACCAGGCATCCCCGGCGGTCTGGTGGGGCCGTTAGTGAAGATGAGGCAAGCTAATGCCCAGAGTTGCCGAGTGTGATCGCTGATCAGAGTGGGCACCGAGGCGAGAGAATTATCGAGTCCGATGACCTTGGTCCAGAAACCTGCCGCGCCGGGAATCGAACCCTGGTCCCGGGCCGTCCTCTGCTCTCGGGTCTGCCGCCTCTAACCAGTGAGCCACACTACTTCACGAATTAATGGCACTTCATAGAAAGTGCCATTAATTCGTGTCCCCAATAGGTTAATCCAAGGTATACATCACAGTGTGCGACATTGATTTACCTAGTAGGTATCCTTCTCCAAATTCACCAGCAGCCAGACGTGTATAGATCCCACTGTTCCTGAATATGTAGGAGTCGTGGGTACTCCCTGGGAATTTGGCCACAATGTCAGTGATGATGAAGTTTGCATCACACATCACCTGCACATTTATGGAGTGAGTGGATTTGCAGTTGCAGTAAATGTATTCTGTTGCTGCTGGCGGGCAGATTGGTATGTGGGTCCCATCGAAGCAGCCTATTACGTGTGGGAACTGTGCCTTTTGGTAGAAATCCAGCTTGGTCTTCTGCAGCTCCGCCTGTGTAATGGGGAAGGTTATGTAATGATAAATGATGTCCATCATGGCGTCCAGGAAGGTGTTGAAAAAACGGGATAGGCAGCTCTTTGACACACCACCTACTGCGGCTATCACACCCTGGTAACTGCCTGATGCCAGGAGGTGCAGGCAACAGAGCACCTGTACATGGGTGGGTATTGCGTGCGCCCTTCGTGTCTGATGCTCAAGATATGGTTTCAAGTCCCGTATCAGGTCAAGGATGGTGTGTGGGTGTAGCCTGTACCTGTCATGGATTTCTGGCTCAGTCAATTGGAACAGTGTGACAGGCAGTCTGTACAAATGCTCTTCCCGTCTCCAAAACCTCACTCCTGCTGCGCTCAGACGTAGCCGCCTTGCTATGACGTAGAGGGCCGCCATTGTGTTCACACGGTTGCATTTTGGGGCTATTTTTATGCACTGCACCTGATTACCACCTGCTCTGGATCAATGGTAAATAACGATTCGTTAATACCAATTTTGGTCAAATTCGATATTACCGAATTTTGCTACATCGCATTTCTGATTTTTTACCGATATTATTTATCGATTCGGTATTGTTTGTTTCGGTGTTCACCGATCGGTAACTGTTTCCCTTGGATTTACCGATTCGTTATTACCGATGGCATTCGGTAATACGTACATCGCACAGGGCTAAATACCGGTCGGTAAAGCCGAAATGTACTGAATTTCGGCTTTACCGACCGGTATTTGGCCATCTACATCTGGCCCTTGGTTACCTGGCTATACAAAGCAGTCCAAGAGCTCATTCTCTGTCCAGTGGACGCATTACGACAAACATAGGAGGACGAAGTGGGCCGGGTATTCAACTACAAAGAGTGGGAAAGAGCCTTAGAATACCGCAAGAAAGTTTCCAGAAATGCACGCTTCAGGAACATTCAATTCAATATACTCCATAGAGCATACCTCACCCTACAGCGTCTCCAACGCTTCTACCCTGACACACACTTCGCCTGCCCACGATGTCAGGCCCCCGAAGCTGACTTTAAACACATGTTTTGGGATTGCCCAGTTGTCCATCAATACTGGAGCCGAGTACACCACACACTCCAAGAGATCACAAATAATCTGACCCTGCCCTCTTGGGAAGCCAGTGCCCTCAGTATGTTCCGCAAACGGAAAACCGAGAAGGTACAGTACTGATTCGTTTCACTAGCTATTCTCCTGGCTAAGAGAGGGATAGCCATGCAATGGCGCGCCCCGAGAGGACCCCCCGAGGCTGCCTGGATAGGGGCAATGAAGAAATGGGGTGCAGCAGAGGAGAAAGTACTGCGGGATGAAGAGGTAAGAGGCATACGAAAACATCCAATATCCATAGAATGGGCACAACTGATGCCCCAATTTGCCCATGAGACAACGCAGCCACCCTCCTCGCCAACCTCCCAGCCACAGTCCCCATCAGAGCCCCCCCAGAGGCATGTGGAAGGTAACACACAATTATCTTCTAGCACCTAGGATGATTACCACAATGGTAGTACCCCCCACCTCCCCCAAGAGATACATAGAGCACACATTCCGCGCTTTCCCTCCAAACTGTCCCACCGAATTCCATAGAACATACCTAGAATACAGCCCTTTCTTACTGAAATCTTTTGCAGTACAATCCCCCAGTTCATCCCCCCATGGTTTAAAAGTTCTTCCCTACACCGGGGGTTCCGATTCCGATGCACAGTTAACAAGAACGCACACATCCAATGCCAGGTGAGGGGAACCACAAGGAGACGCAGAGGCTTCACACTAGGGGCCAGATGTAGGAGCCCTATAATTAGGGTTTTCAGATGTAGGGGGCTTGAAAATACAGAATCAGTATATTCACCGATTCGGTAAAATTACCGATTCGGTAAAATTACCGAATCGGTAAATTGATTCTGTAATTACAAATGTAGGTGGCACAGTTTACAGTGCCACAGGCCCTTAAGAGTCGGTATTTTACCACACAATCCTATTGTGTGGTAAAATACCGAATTCAGGTGTGCATGCACACCTGTGCAATGTGACACACAGACATGCCCTTAGGGCATGTATGTGTGCCACATTGCACACGAGCCTGTACTTGGGGTGCTAGAGGGTGTCAAAGTGACAACCCCTGCACCCTTGCAGGAGTCGGTATTTACCGATTCTGTAAATACAGAATCGGTATTTTCCATTGATTCCTATGGGCTTCAAAGCCCATAGGAATTAATGGGAAATACCGATTCTGTATTTACAGAATCGGTAAATACCGAATTTTACAGATTCGGCAATTCAGATTTTAAAAATACCTACATCTGCCCCCTTCCCATTTACAGACTCTTAAATACCGAATCGGTAAAATTCGGTATTTAAGAGTCTGTAAATGGGAATTACCTACATCTAGCCCCTAGTCCTTAAAGTAACTCGGACATACTTAACCCACAACCCAAATACTCCCTAACATGACATCAGAAGGTGGGCATGGGATATTTCCACAGTGGATGGCTGCGGAAAATGTGCACAGAAAACATATGTAAGAGTTCATTTCCTTCCCTTGATGTTGTATCTTCCCACTGCTCTTTACATAGACACTTGCCATGGATCAATGTACTTTCATGTTGAAATGATCTCCGCTCACTGGCATACTTGATGCAATGTAATACAGAATTTCAATAAAAACATCTAATAAAATAAAAAATATAAAAACACCACCACACACACCGGACACCGGACACCGAAGACGTATCAGAGGAGTAATATGTGGATGGTAATGACTGTGTGAGGAAGCAGGTAGAAGCAGGTAGAAGCATCCATCCCCACCATATGGCCTGTCCATGCCTAGTTCATGCCCTGGAAAAACATCTCCCACTGTCCCCGAACGACTCTGCGACATTTACCTGGACCCCGGACCCCGACATGGACTGCCATATCTGCTGTGGTTACTAATGACACAGCAATCCGGCTGCAGACTGAACTCTTCCTCTTCCAATTACCTGTTCATTCCCCCAAGGACTCTGGTTGGCACACCACTGGGCAACCATGTAATATGGGCCTGGCATGGCCATGTACTGCTCCTGCTCCGACACCCCACAGAATCACATGGCCAATTAGATGACTGTTGTTTATGTGTAATGAGACCACAGCTAGTTCACACCTTCACAATCTCGCACACCCCCCAACGTAGCCCCACGTCCATGTATTAATTATGGCTGTGTGTAGAAATGTCAAATTCGTTAGCAGTCGTGAAGTAGTGTCCCCCATCACAAGTGGCAACAGATGTGTGTGAGTAGGTCATGCGAAGAGATGTTGTGTGTGGACACAGCCTGTTTTGATGGATCACATTGATCTACATGGCAAGAAGTTGGACAGGTCTACCGGCAACTACCTCAACCACAATGTCTGGGTCACAGTGGTGGAGCTGCCAATAGGGACTCTGGGGCACAGGCGCCCCCATTGTACATGCAAAAACATTGTTCGACATTGTTCTACATTCTGTCCATCAACTGTGTTTTTTGCAATTTTCACCCCGAGTGTGCTGGGTATACTCAGACGTGAGTCCCAGGCTCTCCACACCACTGGAGTCAAGCTATCCAGGCTGATGAAGGCTAATAGCCAGAGACCGGTCCTTGGATGCTTGATTCCGGTCTGGGAAAGACATGGCTTGGTAGTTCGGACTGGACTGTTCCCATGAGGCACAGGGTCAGAGCTGATTTGCATATAGCCAGTGTCTAACCCAGGGTGGTGTGGAGTGCAAAAAAACGATGGATTTAGGCCCAGATCCTTGTACTGGGGTGAATGTATGACATTGTTCTACATTCTGTCCATCAACTGTGTTTTTTGCAATTTTCACCCCGAGTGTGCTGGGTATACTCAGACGTGAGTCCCAGGCTCTCCACACCACTGGAGTCAAGCTATCCAGGCTGATGCAGGCTGATAGCCAGAAACCGGTCCTTGGATGCTTGATTCCGGTCTGGGAAAGACATGGCTTGGTAGTTCGGACTGGACTGTTCCCATGAGGCACAGGGTCAGAGCTGATTTGCATATAGCCAGTGCCTAACCCAGGGTGGTGTGGAGTGCAAAAAAACGATAGATTTAGGTCCAGATCCTTGTACTGGGGTGAATGTAAGACATTGTTCTTCATTCTGTCCATCAACTGTGTTTTTTGCAATTTTCACCCCGAGTGTGCTGGGTATACTCAGACGTGAGTCCCATGCTCTCCACACCACTGGAGTCAAGCTATCCAGGCTGATGAAGGCTGATAGCCAGAAACCGGTCCTTGGATGCTTGATTCCGGTCTGGGAAAGACATGGCTTGGTAGTTCGGACTGGACTGTTCCCATGAGGCACAGGGTCAGAGCTGATTTGCATATAGCCAGTGTCTAACCCAGGGTGGTGTGGAGTGCAAAAAAACGATGGATTTAGGCCCAGATCCTTGTACTGGGGTGAATGTATGACATTGTTCTACATTCTGCCCATCAACTGTGTTTTTTGCAATTTTCACCCCGAGTGTGCTGGGTATACTCAGACGTGAGTCCCAGGCTCTCCACACCACTGGAGTCAAGCTATCCAGGCTGATGAAGGCTGATAGCCAGAAACCGGTCCTTGGATGCTTGATTCCAGTCTGGGAAAGACATGGCTTGGTAGTTCGGACTGGACTGTTCCCATGAGGCACAGGGTCAGAGCTGATTTGCATATAGCCAGTGTCTAACCCAGGGTGGTGTGGAGTGCAAAAAAACGATGGATTTAGGCCCAGATCCTTGTACTGGGGTGAATGTATGACATTGTTCTACATTCTGTCTATCAACTGTGTTTTTTGCAATTTTCACCCCGAGTGTGCTGGGTATACTCAGACGTGAGTCCCAGGCTCTCCACACCACTGGAGTCAAGCTATCCAGCCTGATGAAGGCTGATAGCCAGAAACCGGTCCTTGGATGCTGGATTCCGGTCTGGGAAAGACATGGCTTGGTAATTAAGACTGGACTGTTCCCATGAGGCACAGGGTCAGAGCTGATTTGCATATAGCCAGTGTCTAACCCAGGGTGGTGTGGAGTGCAAAATAACGATGGATTTAGGCCCAGATCCTTGTACTGGGGTGAATGTATGACATTGTTCTACATTCTGTCCGTCAACTGTGTTTTTTGCAATTTTCACCCCGAGTGTGCTGGGTATACTCAGACGTGAGTCCCAGGCTCTCCACACCACTGGAGTCAAGCTATCCAGGCTGATGAAGGCTGATAGCCAGAAACCGGTCCTTGGATGGTTGATTCCGGTCTGGGAAAGACATGGCTTGGTAGTTCGGACTGGACTGTTCCCATGAGGCACAGGGTCAGAGCTGATTTGCTTATAGCCAGTGTCTAACCCAGGGTGGTGTGGAGTGCAAAATAACGATGGATTTAGGCCCAGATCCTTGTACTGGGGTGAATGTATGACATTGTTCTACATTCTGTCCATCAACTGTGTTTTTTGCAATTTTCACCCCGAGTGTGCTGGGTATACTCAGACGTGAGTCCCAGGCTCTCCACACCACTGGAGTCAAGCTATCCAGGCTGATGAAGGCTGATAGCCAGAAACCGGTCCTTGGATGCTTGATTCCGGTCTGGGAAAGACATGGCTTGGTAGTTCGGACTGGACTGTTCCCATGAGGCACAGGGTCAAAGCTGATTTGCATATAGCCAGTGTCTAACCCAGGGTGGTGTGGAGTGCAAAAAAACAATGGATTTAGGCCCAGGCCCTTGTACTGGGGTGAATGTATGACATTGTTCTACATTCTGTCCATCAACTGTGTTTTTTGCAATTTTCACCCCGAGTGTGCTGGGTATACTCAGACGCGAGTCCCAGGCTCTCCACACCACTGGAGTCAAGCTATCCAGGCTGATGAAGGCTGATAGCCAGAAACCGGTCCTTGGATGCTTGATTCCGGTCTGGGAAAGACATGGCTTGGTAGTTCCGACTGGACTGTTCCCATGAGGCACAGGGTCAGAGCTGATTTGCATATAGCCAGTGTCTAACCCAGGGTGGTGTGGAGTGCAAAAAAACGATGGATTTAGGCCCAGATCCTTGTACTGGGGTGAATGTATGACATTGTTCTACATTCTGTCCATCAACTGTGTTTTTTGCAATTTTCACCCATTGTACATGCAGCAATGTGCATTGACCGTACACAGGGAGGGACACGATTTGTCATACTAATCGACACTCATCACAGTTGTACACTGGTGAAGTTGCGTAGACTTTATTAGCATGTGCGTGTCAGTACGGGCAAGGCAAGGGCCACAACATGCAGAGAAATCCTTAAGACACTTACACGCAGCATGGGAACATGTCAAGGTGAAAGAAATAGGGATGCAAAAATGAACACAATCATTACGGATGGCAACGGTCTCAGCCCACCTTGCGTCTGCTCAGTGCCCGGTGTCAGGGGACACGACCCACAGCCCAGGGGATCAACATAGTGCTGTACCACCAGACTGTGCTCTGCTGACAGTGAACAGGTGAAAGGGTCCGCCAAGGTCACATGTCGTACGACATTGCCATGTGTGTACTCTCCCTCTAGCAGTATGTCAGATTTCGGAACGTTGCTAAACGACGCTGCCCAGCTCCGCCCATGGGACTGCATCACCTTGCACAGGTGTGTTAGAATGCATGTGCGTGCACCTACGCGTGTTGTGAGTCTTGGCGAATGCATACATGTCCACTGTTGTGGTGGGATATGTGTCCATTCCTAAAGATGCAATAAGGTGTTGGGACTTGTGCTCTGGGCGTCAGTCCGTTGTGGCTGCAGGAACGTAGTTACTCATCCATAAATACCAGCACAGATTCATGGACAATCAGTTCCAGAAGTACGTCGTTCTCGAGTTCAACTAACACGAGGGAGAGCCAATCCATTAGCTGGGCCCGGACAGATGGGCTGTGTTGCGGACTGGTGAAACTGCGTGGACGGAGCACAATAGGGGAGCGCCTCAATGTGGTCACTGCACACGATGACTTGTGCAATCTCCCATCCACTGATGCCGGCACAGACACAACATATCAAGGCATCCCATGTCCGGGTATCCGGGTTTCACTCCTGTTCGTGGGCCAACAGGAGGCGCACACACCAGTCATAATCCAGTTCAGCTACTGTTGTGTTGGATATGCAGACCTTCATGGGCCACTCGAATGTGCATGTTAGACAGCGGAACCAGGGCTGGACGCATGTGACGTACGCAAGCCGGAAACTTGCACAACACAGACGGGATCAGTGCCAATGGCAATCTGTTGGTAACTGATTCGCAATGCCTGTCACATGGAACTGTACTGTGCACGAATGCTGCACTTGCCCAGGATTGGCTGCCATTGTGTTTGTTAGTCTCGTAGCACCAGCATTCCTCAGACCGGCGGCAGTTCTGTGGGCGATATGCCACTGCTCGGAGCAATGAGTCATATGTGTGTGCAACATTTGGACGTATAGGTTGTTTTTTGCCAATGTGTCAAGGGCGTCCAATGCAGGTGTACCTTGAGCAGGGACAAGTGTGTGTGGGGTGTGGACATGTTGGTCTTTCATTCGCGCTGTTCTTGGTGTGGGCAGTTGTCAGAGGCTGGTATGGTATCTCACTCAGGGGGTGCCGGCAGCATTGAAGCCCAAGGTCGGAGTTTCGGCTGTCCTTCCGCCTTGTGTATTGAGACAATGGAGCTTTCATACCTAATTTTAGTCTGACTACTGCTCGCATTTCGGAACTTTGGTGCACCCTAAATCTAAAGCCTGGCATCAAGTCAGCGCGAAGGCCACATCAATTGCGAAACACACACGACAGTTGGCATGTATGACACAAGGGCCTAATTGGCCTTGCGCTCCTTGTTCAGTCTCTCTCTTTCCTTCTTTCTTTCTCTCTGTCCTTTGATGAGTGCCTGACACACCTTATTATCTTGGATATGGTCTTGCAGGATGTCACTTACAGATTGTCTAGGGATGACCCGCCATGACTCTTCCAAATAGTTGTTTGGAGACAAATTTGATTGTGACATTTTGTTTGGACTTTCAATGGGGAATGGATGAATCTGCTTTTTCTGTACTCAAAAGTATGTTATTTGTTGTAATTGTACATCAACACGAAATCATGAACCAAATCATTTGCCTGACATCGTACAATCTCTTGGTCCGGGGGAGGTTGGGGTGTAGTCCTGGGTGTGGTGGCGGTGGGTGTTGTGGTCCTCTTGGGTGTCCGAGCTGCATGATCGTTTGCTCCATGGCATCTGTTGTTATTCAGGTGTGGCTCTGGGCTGGGTTCCCTTTTCTGGTGCAGGTTGTAGTCCGACTTTACACCAGGTGAGAGCAGGTGTTAAGATCACAAATTCCTGCTGCTAAAGCGCCTTATTGCGTGTTTTATCGCCGATCTGGTTGATCGTTGAGAATGTTATGATTTGGTGTTGTCGCTGCTTTTTGCATGGGAACGCCCACTATGCATCTCATTAGCAGCCGCAAAAAACATCACCACAGATGACCCCGGCAACTATCGCAGGTAAACTGGCTGAGATAAATTTATCACCCCATTCACAAGCTGGTGCCAACAGCCCATATCACCAAAGTCGTGATAAAATGCTGATAACTCTGTGATGTGTCCTTAAGATATGTCCCGCAGTCTTTTTCTGTCAACCATTGTGCTTGGTTTTGTTTAAAGGTTAGGGTCGTCTGGAACAGCCACTGGGGGATCATTAACTATAAGTTGTTTGCTATTAATTCCCTGATCTGATGCCCAACTGGTGGCTTCTTACATTAAAAAAATCGATGAGCCCAAGCTTGATATTGATTTGCCCTTGTCTGAAAACAATCTCCTTAAAGAAAGACAGGAGGTTCTCCTTCTTGCCCTTCTGTGCCTTTGTCGCCTCCTCATTGGTAGCAAACTCAGGGTCGAGGGCTACATCTTTGATGTTATCAAACTAAACAGAAGCCAAGAGAGGACTAAGTCACATATGTCCTAATGGCTTCTTTTTGCCCTTCCCAGTTCTAGAGCGTAATTTATTGCTTTGTGCTGTGTGTTCGTCAAGAAAAAAACTGAAGTGGGTCAGTTGCTAGCCCCTCTATGTCATTACTAACCCCTGTTGAAACGCCATCTACCTCATTTGATGTATTGACTGTCTGCAGAGCTACATCACATTTAGCACTGGGGCTGATCAAGGTTTGAGGTAACATTAAAATAGAGTAATGACTTCAATGCTTCTTTTAATGGACAAATCATTGGGTGGAACAGGCCGGATCTCATCCCTATTAACAGAGGCATTAAATGTCCTACATAATGACTTTAAAGTAATAACACCTTGCTGGTTTTTGTTTCTTGGAGCATTCAATACAGGCCGGTTTAGGTCAAGCATATTCGGTAAAATGAAATCCCCTGATTGCATTGCTCGTTCATAGTTTGCGGTTGCACATATTGAGTTTACTGTACACTAAAAACAATTGATTGTTCTAACAGTGCACATTTTATGCATTATTTCGGACGGAAAAACCTGGACAGCAGGAAGAGTGGCTAGTTGCCCTGTTGGAATAGACCTCAGGGGAAGCTGACCGGAATGGATTTATATTAGGGGAGTTACCAAATGAACTCCTATCTCTATGTCCATACGATCTGTTTTGGTGCCTGACTCGATGTCCCTCTGCGTTTACTGAGCTAAGAAAATCAAAGTCAAGACTGATAGTTTCTCACTTTCTGTCGATGTATGCACATTTATACTAGCTGTTTCTGGCTGCTCCATCGAATAGTTGCACTAATTAGTTTTACTAACTGGCATAGCACACTTAATCCATTTGTTTGAGTTGGGTCATTGGGTATATCTGCCCAGTTGATTACCTCAAAATCGGAGCCAAATGCCATTTTTTTCTAATACAACAGATACTTCAATAACCAGTAAGGGTGAGATGGCGACGATTAGAACACTGATTGATCTTGGAATTATTTTTCCCCCTTCCATAAAGAGGCAATTGGTTGTAGACTCAGTAGAAAACAGACCGTTAGTGCCGTGAGGCCATTTGCTTATCACCATGCTTCTGTCATTTAATTCTCGACAACCACTATCCTGAGAAACTTTGAGCTGAGGGCACTTAGATTGTGAGATCAACTTACGGTTATATTTATGCTGATGGCCCGATATCAGGGGAACTAGAAACCAATAGCTCGTGGCCTGAAGCCCGGGAACCAACTTCTCTGCCAACCACCTCACAGAAGTTCTAGAGTATTTACCAGAGTATTCATATGCACTCGGTTCAGCACTTCATAGACGTCCAAATCTAACACAAGGTTCCTTGCGTTGTCTCAAATTGACTGCACAAGAAGCTATACCCCCAGACAAGCTCTTCAAGCAGTGCATGCATCAGAGTGCCGAATAACTACAGACAGCTTCAAAATTGAAATCAGCAGGTACAACCATTACTATTTGACAAGGGGAACCAGATATCGACTCCTGCAAGGTCCTTCTGCCCTTGCCGCCACAAGCAGCACTGGAGCTGCCTTCTTGATGATGCAAGCCGCACGGCAAACACACACAACCCAGAACCTTCCCTCCAAAGATTAAGCGCCCTACTTCTGTCTATTGGACTCTATACTTGGCCTGGGAGCAAAGTAGGGCCATTGGGGAGGGAGTGCGGCAACATGGAGCAGGCTGCAGCAACAACCAGGGTACAAGCGATATTGAGGAGCTCCATCACTGGAGAAAAGGGCTGGTTGCTGATCGCACGCCAGTCTAAAGGACCAGGTCCTCTTCCTGGTTCCGTGTAGATTTCCTTGGCTAGGAGTGGCAACAAAGCAAGGGTTCTCAATCCCTGAGTTGCGTGGCTATTCTCAGCCACCTCTGCAGCTTACCTGCATTCCAGGATTTAGTGCTACTGCTTGTTTGCCTGTTGTAGGAAAGTAGGATCTGCTTCTTATGGTTACCCCCACTTTTTGCTTAATGTTCTACTGTTTTTGACTAGTAAATCTGCTGTCTCCCTTATCAGGACCCCAGTCTGACCTTGATCTTGCTAAACTGTTATGTCAGGTACACTCCAGGTTGGATACTGGGGTACCCCTAGTACAAGTCAGTCCCTAGTATGTGGTACCAATGCCCTGAGTACATGGGTACCATAGAGGCCTTTCATTGGCTGAAGCTTGTATTATGCCACCCATGAGAGGTCATGCAAAATGGAACTACAGGCCTGCGATTGCAGCCTGTGTAAGTTGGTGCATGCACCACTTAAAACATATATCCTTAGTAAGTACAGTGACCCTGAGATATAGTAAACCTATAAGTCTCCCTATAGCAGGCCTTGACAATCCTGAAGGCAGGGTGCTTGAGTCTAAATGAATGGGTGCCACTGCATGAGCAGGACACCCCTGCAGCCTACAGACTCCATTCTCCCGGGTTGTCAGTGTATTACTTATTTACAACATATCGAGTGGCATTATGTGACCATGCGATGACCAACTCGGTGTGGGGGTATGATTCCACCCCTCAGAAACAAGCTTTGTGAGGTCTGTGGTGTTCCCGGTACCAGCCTTCTAGTACCGGGCAGCACAAAATGGTTGCTGCCGACCAGAGACACATTTCTGCCCTCCTGCTGCTGAGCCATGCTCGAGCAGGGGAAGGCAGAACAATACACAGGCATCCTGTCACAGGGAAGTGTGACCACGTCCCAGGCAGGATTTAGTGTATTAGGGCCTGGGTGGGTGGGTGCGCTTGCCAGCGACCAAAGGTCTGCACAGGGACACCAAATGTGCCCCTCATGCATAGTCCAGTTCAAACCAGTCCTGGGAGCCGTTGGTTCCTGCTCGGTGCGAAACTGGACAAAGGACATTGGAGTAATTCCCCACTGTCCAGACCCTCCCCTGGGAGTGTCCCCTGAATCTGTCCAACTCTTTCCTGTGGGTACAAAAGGGCTTACCTGGCTGTAGGACACTAGATTCGATGTGGCCAAGATTCTGAACAAGAAATCAATGAACTTCAACCGCCTGGACACTCTGCACTTTGGGCCCGACTTTGTCTCCTTCTCAAACGAAATCCAGCAGTCTGAAACATTGTCTGTACCCGTGCACCATACAAGCTCCATGCAGGACCTGTGGAACGTCAAGGGCAACCGAAGATATCTCCCTTGGGGTGAAGGAGTCACTCTCCTGTATTCAAAGGCACCGTAACACAACTGCCAGGTCTGCTGAACCTGAGCTCCTGCGGCCTCTGAAGGCTCCAGCAACACAGGAGGTGGGTTCCACATCCCTCGAGGTCTGAGCTGTCCTTGCATAGAATTTGAGGTCGGAATCCCTTGTGGGACTGTAATGCTCGTACCCCTGTGCACCGTGTACTATTGCAAGTGCATATGCTTGTTGGTGTTTCCTGAACAAGTACATTGGGCTACAAATAGTCCCCCAACCTCTGGCACCACTTTCTACAAACAATTTCGGCCTCTTTGCACGGAGTGCTCTGCAAGCTGTCATTTTGTGAAATCGCTCAAGGTCCTCTTGTGACTCCTGTGCCTCCGGCCTATGAGTCCCCTTTGGCTTCCCCGGTTGCCAAATGCTTGCCCTGACTCCCCTTGCTGTGGTGGGTCTCCTGGACTTTGCTAGTCCAGACCGTAACCTTCCTTGACCTTCTTTGTGGGTTGCAGTTGCCAAGGCTTGTTGGTGCTCCCGCCGGACACTGACCCCTCAGCACTCGACTTCCTTCGTGGAACAGCTCGTATCAATGAAACTTTATGAGTTGTGCCGCCAACCACAATGCAGTCATGGGTGTTGAGTCAGCAGCAGCAACAGCTTCGTCGGAGAGAAGTGAAGCAGGGCGATGCGGACTGCGGTGCCCACAGGTCACGGTGCAAGCAGCGGCTCGGCGGTGTCTGTCATCGGTGAGGCCAGGGTTATGGTGCAAGATGCGGAGGGTGTGGTCTGAGGTGCGGTCAGGACACAGAGTCAGTGACGGAGTGGGTTGCGGTTCACTTCTCTGTGGCAACTGAAACAGCGGCTCCAGAAGCGGTATCCAGAAGTTGGTGAAGTCTTTGCAGTCCCTGAGACTTTTAGCTGGACTCCTGTTCTGATTTCAGGCCCTTTGAGATACTCAGCACAAGTAAAGAAAGTTCATTCCAGTCCTTTCACTGCCCAAGGCAGAAGCAGCAACTGCAGGCCAACCCAACAAAGCAACCACACAGCAAAAGGGCAGTACTTCTCCTGGCAGCTCTTCCAGCTCTTCGTCTTGGCAGGTTCCTTGATTCCAGCGAGTTTTAAAGTTTTGAGATTTGGGCCCCACTTTTTATAGCCCAAAATCATTTGTTCTCTCAGGCAGAGTGTCTGTGCTTAGTCAAAACCAGTTTGGTCCTCTCTGGCCCAGCTTCCCAGCAGGAGGCAGACACAGCATTGTCCAAGGCAGACAGGGCCTATTCAGGTGCAAGGGGAAGCTCCTCCCACCACTCTGAATGCAGACCGGGCCTATTCAACCCATCCCCAACCCATCTAGACTCTCATGGGCTGGGGAGGAGCATGGCTCCAGTTACTCCAAATCCAGACAGTCAATACACATCCTAGCAGAGGCACACGGGATGGCTAAGCAAGAAAATACCTACTTTCTAAAAGTGGTATTTTCAAACAGATTGTAAAATTCACCTTTACTAAAATATGCATCTTTAGATTCTGAGTTCAGGCATACTAAACTTTATTTTTCTATCTGGTCCCAATGGGAAGTTATATTTATAATATGGTATAAATGAACTCCCATGTTTTCCTATGGGCCAGATAGCCTTACAAGAGTGAAACCCGAAATTGGCAGTATTTCACTATCAGGACATGCCACACACATCAGGGCATGTCCTACCTTTCACATACACTTCACCCTGCCCACAGGTGTACCTTGGACCTACCTTAGGGGTGACTGACATGTAAGAAAAGGGAAGGTTAGGGCCTGGCAAGTTGGGATAGCCATGTCAACTTAGCAAGTGTACCAAACTCCACATAGGCTCTGCAATGGCCGGCCAGAGTTACCTTTACAGGCTGCTTGTGTGGGTGGCACAATCCAGTGCTGCAGCCCACTAACATCATTTGATTTACAGGCCCTGGTACACTCATTTGATTTACTCGTCAGTCCCTAGTAAAGTGCACTATGCCAATCATGGAAACACCAATCCATAACACAATTCACGCAGGAGCACATGCACTTTGCGCACTTTCCTCACTGCTGATCAGTGTTAGAGACACTAAGCCAGCAAAAGCAGTCAAAACCGGGAGATCAGAAAGCATAAAGACTTGGCATCTTTTGGCATGTTTCCCTGACTAACGGACACTGCCTGTAGTAGAGCTATGCCGGCAGCGGGAACAAGTGGAAGTGGATGGCAGTCTCCATGAAAAGTCTGGGTACCTGCATTTAATTTTTTACAATTTCAAGCAGCGAGATGTACCTGCCTTTTAGGATCCAGGCAAGAGTTTACAATGAACTACTCATTGAATAGGACACACACTTCAGCACAACTGGGGTTAAAAACACCTCCTAATCCCAAAGGGGGGCATTATTAGTGGATCACATTGAGTGTTTTATGTACTCTGATACACCAACCTACAATATCGACAAGTAGCTACCATCTAGACATTAAGAAATTCATCCCCAAATAATCAAACACTACTTGCTAAAACCTGTCTGAAATCTTGACAACGTTAACGTTAACACAACATATGGTCTTCAGATCACTGATCACAAACTTTCTTCTTTTTGAGATCCATACACTGAGTACCATTACATTTAAAATTTGTAAATTGCTATTGTTACTATTACAAATTAGCAAAACTATAGTACAACGTACTATATATAGAACAAATGTGTATTATTATACAATAAAATACCATGTGACATAATGCTACAGTTAAGTACCGTTTTACCCCTAACTACCACAATTGTAATTACCATTATTGAAAACTGGTGATCAGGCTTGCTAAGGACTTTCTATGTTCAGTTAAACAACAAATGCAATGAGGCCTCATGTTCACTGAAGTGTTACATGGCTTTCATAATTAACACACCAATATAAAGGAAATAAAATTTATAATAAAGCAATTTAAAATTTGTAGAGTTATAACTCAAAAGTGGGCAAGATATAGTGGACTACTACACTCTGCAATTACAAATGTATTGATGATCCCCATTTTGTTCCATGTTTTATTGAAAATTGCTACTGTAGCACTTATTACATTTTTTTATTATCCATGATTTGGAATGATCTTTTGAAAGTAACATAGTACAAATTAAACACAGGAAAAGGCCATTTGGACAAAAGTAAGTATTAAAGGGAGGGAGATAAAGGAAGAATAAATGTAAGATGAACTAACAACGGACAGGCATCATAAGTAAAATGAATAGAACATGTTTCCAAGATGTTATATATACACAGAAGTACACTCATCACAAACATAAATAAATTGTACAAATGTCACTTCAACATAATATGACCTAACAATATCTCCCATGTAAGTGGATGGTTGAGGTCATAGCAATAACTGTTAATATTTGAAATTTGTTTCGCTTTTCAGAGAACTTCATCTTTTACATAATTGATTGAAAATCCTCAATACTCCTGTTGATCTAAAGCCAGAAATGTTTGCTTCTTAATTGTGACTAAGCCTCTTGTTTTATAGGGTATCCAATCTTTGACAGAAGAGTCTCAATTGTGATCCCTCAAGTTAGAGATGCAACTTAGCCAGTGATGCCATGAATCTGCTTTCGACTTGATGGATCTGTACATTGGGGTACATTATTTTTCTACTCAACAGAAAATTTTAAACTCAAGTCATCTTCGGGAATGTGTAGCTGGCATGTTACTTCTTACCCCTTGCATTTTTACAGATGTGCTGTCCATTTTTGACATAATGTAAATTAAATCAAAACAGGAATTTGACTGTAGATCCTTTTTTTTAGACAGAGTATTTGAGAAGTTTTTCATGGGTACACTTTTTCAGCCTTATTTAGATCTGTTCCCACAATCCAGATTCATTTTTTTTGTATGTTTTAGGCTTCTTGTCAGGGAACAGGGAGTTTTGTGGTTCAGGGTTGTTTTTCAAAAACATCATGGTAGACCTCATGTGAGCAACGAAATGTGGTGGTTCAGCCAGTGGCGACGTGGAAAGGTTCTGCAATAGAGGAATTGGTAAGATAATGTAAGTTAATGTATCTTTTTGATGGTTATTTACCAACACATATAGCATCTTCATACATCAATATTTCTAGTGTACACTCTTAAGTGCATAGGTAAAAGCGGTGTCTGAAAAACAACCTGGCGCAGATATGAATTTTATTTTGAAGAAAAATGGGAACAGAATCCCTCTCACTGGGTTTCGGACTATAATTAAACAACTAGATAGGTTGATCAACCTAGACACTCCTAGAACT
Source organism: Lissotriton vulgaris (assembly GCF_964263255.1). Classification (NCBI taxonomy): domain Eukaryota; kingdom Metazoa; phylum Chordata; class Amphibia; order Caudata; family Salamandridae; genus Lissotriton; species Lissotriton vulgaris. The sequence goes on along the minus strand of NC_141698.1, from coordinate 606,039,137 downwards.
CAATCTTCAACTACCTCAGTTACCATGTGAAACCTCCAGGTCTCTTGTTTGAGATCGTGATGGATAATGGCTCAACATTTACAACTGAAACTTAAGTGTATAAAAACACAGTTGTTTGGGATCTTTCTTGGCTGCATGGTCAGCTAGTTAGTAGAATTTCAGAGGTGTGCACATCTCATATCTGTATGAATCAACAGCACTCGCACACACCTCACTTATGCCACATGCTTTCATCTTGTGGGGGATAAAGAATAAGGACAGCATTCCCTTTGATTGTGAGAACACCAAGTTGAACAGAACCGCAGGAAGTGAAACGACTGTGCCTTGTGCAGCTACGAGCTTGGTCACAATTACATCAGACATACCTGCAATACTGTATAATGTTAATATGGTTTATTTAAAGATTTTAAATATTCCCCAGTGAACTCAAACACCCAAACAACACATTGTATGCGGTCTTGCCTGTTTTTACACATTATTTGGCAAATGTTTTTAGGGAAGGTGCGTCACCGGATATGTTAATGATCCAAAGTCATACTAGTGGCATCTTTAAATGAGGTACGCAGCAGAAGTTAAAAACAAAGCATAGTTTATACAAAGAACTTTTTGCTAAAATGCTAGAATTGCTCATGTTTGATATACGTGTCAGCGGATGGAGAATCTTTGGTATATGCATGTCAGTATTGCTTGCTAGTATCAAAAGATTTAGGGGCATATTTATAAGAGAGGCTTGAATGTGGTGAAAATGTGATGCAAACCTAAGTCAGATTTATGAAGCTTTGAATGGTTTAAAAAATATGTACTGCGTTGCCCTGCTGTAAATTGCTGCTTTGCTTTACTCTGCACATGCAAGGTGTTCCATTGGTGTTGCAGTGGGTGTTCCCACGCAACTCCGTTTGTTTGTGATGCATTCGCTGATTTTCAGATTGCTAGGTTTACATGCCCTTGTAAGAATTACCCCTAGGCGTCAAAGGTAAGGAATCTGACGGGAACTGGAAAGTTTTCGTCAGCAGTACCCCTGCGCGTAGGAAGGATGGCGTTGTGCGGCTCCGCGCCCGTTATAGGCATCGTGATCGCCGGGATGACGTCACAGCAGCTACTTTAACGTCAGTGTGCAAGGGCGGCGTCTTTTCTTTCTTTTTCCACGTCAGCAAGTGCAGATCTGGAAAGAGCGGTACCCCAGTCAATTTTTGACTGAGGTTTTTGTGACTTTTGTCTCTGTTCTTTTGATTCTTTGACTCCAGGTGTATTTGGAGGCCGGTTTCAAGTCTGGCAAGGCTTGTCCCTGACTGATGGCGGGGATGGACCCGCAACGCGAGTGTCTCTACTGCCAGGGGCGCGACCACGACCCCCCGTCGTGCTCCGACTGCCGGACCATGTCTCCGAAAACTTAGTGGGAGTGGTCCCGAAAGTTGCTTGAGGCCCGGGAGTCGGCTCCGCGCCGCTCAAGGTCCTGGTCCCGTGGGAGGCCGAGGGACCGGTAGTGAAGCCGCCACCATCGTTCGACAAAGTCTTCGCACTCGGGGTCAGGTAAGACGAAGCAGAAGAAGTCACGTCACTCTTACCCTTCCCCTAGCCTGTCAGGCGACATGGCTGAGGGTGCGGGTGGTGCGACCCTCGCGGCTCTGGCGTAGCCTACACAGTTGCCGACGACCTACCCACCCTTCCTGGGTCTGTTGGCGACTTTGGCCCAGCTGCAGGAATTTCCGTCAGCCATGGCCCACCTTTTTGGTCCGTCTGGTCCTGCCGGCGCACATTGGAGGTCCTCGTCCTTCTTCGTCGACGGCTCCGGCCCAGAGGTCGTCGATGGCCTGGGCCTGGGCGCCGCAAGACTGGCTGGGATCTATGCATGGGTCCATGGGGATGTCGGCTGACCTCGTCCCATCTTAGACCTTCAGAACATCAATTGCTTCCTCCAAAAGGATAAGTTCAAGATGCTCACACTTGCTCAGGTTTTGTCTGCCCTAGACTCGCAAGCCTGGATGGTAGCGTTGGACTTGCAGGACTCCTATTTTCATATCCCCGTCCTGCCGGCCCACTGGCATAACCTGCGGTTCACAGTAGGCCACGAGCACTTTCAGTTCACAGTACTCCCCTTTGTCCTTACCAGCGCCCCTCGCATGTTCACGAAAGCTGGGAACTGAAAGCAGCCCTGGCAAATTTTGCCAGACCAGGCCCCATCCTGCGCGTAGCGAGCGAACACAGCAAGCAAGCCCGACCACTACTAGGGGGTTTGGGGGGATTCAATTGCAACAACTTTCAAAGCACAGTAAATAGTAGATGATGACCTTAAAGAGCACCAGGGTACCCACCCAGCCATATGTACCCATATACCTTCTTTCAGAGAGCACCAAAAATAGACACGAGTAGTGAATCAGAGAGATAAAAGTAAAAGTGAGACCAGCCCCCACATGGTGTGTAGCGAGCAAGCGCAGTGAGCAACCACTACTAGGCGGAGTTTGGGGGATTCTACCCCCAATCACATTTTGGAGACAGAAAGACCAAAACAAAGTATTTTTCAACATATTTTTCATTACATATTAGACTTTTAAAGCATAGTAAATAATTACCTTATAGAGCACCAGGATACCCAGTCATAAATCACAGACATTCCTAGAGAGAACACTAAAAAAGGAATTGCCGAGCACAAAACATGAATTTAAATATAACCAATTTGTTCTTCATATAAAATAGTATAAAGACATTTAAAAACGCACTTAACTTCAAACAATTGTGCAAATGTTCAGAGGAAAAAATGTACGAGACAATGTGCAAACACTCATGTATGGTTGGTGTCTGCATGTTGTGCACAATATGACATGCAATCACCTACCATACATAACATTCACATACCTACAATGCACAACATGAACACACCTATAGTGCACAACATGCACACGCCTACCATACACACATGCACACACCTACAGTGCGCAACATGCACACACCTATACTGCACAACAAGCAAACACCTATATTGCACAACATGCATACACATACCGCATATGAGATGCACACACATACAGTGAACAACATGCACAAACCAATGCTACACAACAGGCAGACACCAATATACATGCATACACCACTTGGGTGTGACGTCCAGATATATATATTGCACGACCTCAAAAGCACAGCATGCAGACACTTGGGGAGGCTCATCTGTGCACACTGTTTTGTTGGTGCGCAGCAGACACCCTGCCTGGTGCTCACAGCCCAGGCCTGTTTAGCGGAGCTGAGGAGCACATATAGTTGGTCCTCAGAATAAGTGGGACACAGACACGTGTAATAAGTTATCAGCATCGCTATCGTGGTCTCCCTGACCCCGCCTGCTCAGCCATCACTTTTCAATGTTTATTACTCGAGTATTATGTGAACTTTTAAGGAGGCCCTAAGAATCAAGGGTTAATTTCATAATTCAAGTGGCTGTGTCTGTAATCACTTTTCTGACACCATTGCCAACACTGTACAGCCAGGGAGATGCCAGTAGTCACTCTATTAGGAAAGTGAGGTGCACTTGGTGTGCCCTCTTAACTACAAAGCCCTGCTCTGGGTCTCACTCCAGATCATGGATAGCCCTTAGCATATACAATGATCATGCATGTGCACTGAGGCGAGGGAAAAAAACACTACAGCTTCCTATGGCCCATGGGACTTCGAGACAGGGTTGTGTGTTCTCCGAAGTTATGCAGGGGACTTTCTCCAGCCCAGCAAGCAAAAAACTCACCTTTTTGTGCAAGCCTGATTTTCTTAGTTACTCATTGTGCGAGTAAGTCTTTTTTTTTTTACAACACTGCAACTGTTTAACTTCGATTCTAGTGAGATCATGTGGTTTATCAAGAAAATGTCTTGAGGAAACTGTTAAACTTGATGTTTGCCAATCCATGGCTACATGTGTTGTGACGTTTGCGCTTCATTGCACAATTATACAAACTGGTTGCACACAATGTACCTGAAAAGCGGATGGTGGAAATGAGGCCCTTGCAACAAAAATGCATCGAAAAAGCCCCGATTTCGGTGATTACGTCCACCCCTCTTATTTTATTTGTTAAAAGCTGAAACACTTCAAAGAAGTTTCAATTGAAATGCCTGGAGACTGGACATGGCTTACCACAGCCAGTGCCTAGCCCTCGTTTTATTGCCGCCACCTGCACCATGCAGTTGTGCTGCGCGCACCAAATAAAAAATTGTAATCATGATGATTGTCAAGGTCCCTGACTGTGACAATCATTATGATAACATTTTTTGATTTATTGCCGCGGTGGTGCGCAACTCAAGCAAGCCTGAACTCAAGCCACCTGACATAGTTCCGCCCTGCTCACAATTAAATCCACACTGCGCAGTCAGATTAGAACCAGGCCGTGGCCTATACCTTTGGCTTTGTTTTAATCCCGGCTCGGTCGCGACGCCCGCCCAGTACCCAAGGCCACTCTCCCTCCTGTTGTCCTTCTTGCCCTCCTGCTATAAGAAAGCAAGCATTGGATATTCCAATAGGTCTTGCATTTGCGAGATTTAGTGCTATTGACGTAAATGCAGCGTCTTTTAGCTATGTGTTTTGGTTTGAAGTGGAGTGGATGTATGTGATGTGGAGTGGATGTATATGATATGGAGTGGAGAAGTGGAGTGGATGTATGCGATATGGAGTTGAATTATGTGGAATTATGCAGGTTGGGTTGGAAATCTGCGGTGGAATTGTGTGGTGTGGAGTGGATTTGTAAAGTGGTATTATGTGACTTGGTGGATAGCTAGGGGTGAGAGCTGCACAGAATAGATGGTGCCTACACATCCTGATATGGACTAATATATGCTGCATTGAATCTGACCCAGGCTGGCACAGACTGGTTTCTACCAGCAGTTCATAGCTCAGCCTTTGTAAAATCACGCTGGTCTGAATGTGGAACTGTCAAGCTCATATCAGTTGCCATCGCATAGGTAAACTGTTGTACACTTGTTTGTGATCACTGCAAGGAGGGCAGAGCAAAGAATGCAGGAGCCTGAAACCTCTGCTTGTCCTAGGTGCTCGCTGGTGAGCAGGGTAAGGAAACAGGAATACCTCTTTTTAAATTTACTTACTCAGTTTGAAGTGCGGGCTGTGCACTTATTTGATGCTAGCTTAATTAACAGTAGTATTGCTCACAAACACCCACTGTAGGGTAGGGAAGAAAAAAAATGTTCTGCAGTTAAGAACTGTAAAGTACAGTACATTTGCACGTAACTGCAACTCAAAGAATCTGAATACAATTCTATTTAGCATCAAGTGCTCAGAATAAATACACAACTCACTGAAGAGCAATCTCTGTGTATCCAAGAAGTGTTGCTTCTCTCTAGCTGAGGCTAGATTTCAAGGTAATATGTCATATCAGGGGAGTGTAGTGTAGTTCCTATATTCCCAATAGGCTCTGAAATTAAATGAAATGAAATGAAATTTGATTTGTAGAGCGCATGGCTGCCCGAAAGTGTCCCAGCGCTTGCTTAGGGAACCCGTCCTGGTATTCCCCTGAGAGATAACCCATTACTGGGCATCCCCAAGGTGAAAGCCAGGCATCCCGCTGCGAGGGGCCGTTGTGGAGATTAAGCAAGCTATTGCCCAGAGTTACAGAGTGGGACTCCATGATTGGAATAGGCACAGAGGCGAGAATTGTCAGGTCCGGGGTAATATGAGCCCAAGACCCGCCGAGGCGGGGAATTGAACCCTGGTCCGGGCCAGACCTTTGCATCAGGGTCTGCCGCTCCAACCACTTGAGCCACACTTCTCCACTAACCTGCGCATTGGAATAATATATCCTATAGATGTGACGTAGGACTTATGTCTACTAGGTCTCTATTGGATATATTAGACTTAATGGGGAGTGCCAGCTAGCTCAGAGGTCACTAGAAACTTTCTCGAGTTCACAAGAAGGGTTTTAATTTCTTACAACCGCATAAATATGACAACTTTGTTTCCCCAATATACAACTGATCTTCAGAGTCATGGAAACAATAGATAGATATTTTACCCCAGTCATTTGTGCATGCTTCGTTTCACCAGAGGTGCAGAGAAATAGAGAGACGGGCATTTTCAATAAAAAGTATTTATTGAACAGTCTTCTTTCTCATGCAGAAGAAATGAACTGCTACAATCGTAATACTGGCTGTAAAGTATAATGCGTACAGCAGGAAGAGTATTATAAAATAATACTGTAAAAGCATGGTATGGTTTTTAATCCATAAAATACATACATAAATAAATAAAGACTAAAAGTACTCAACTGGTGCTTCTAAAATACGCCTACCCCTATGTACCTAATCTAAGTCTTAGTACGAGGGAAGAAGTAAGCGTGGTGTAGCATAAGTTTAGTATTCTTTTTGCCAAGAATCTATACAAGATTTCTCTTAGGGTCTAATCAGCTACGTACCTTGGTTTAGAATGAAAAAGGTCAGTCTCAGGACTCGATTTCCCAACACCGCTGCAAGGGGAGCTTGGAAACACTGGAGCTGGATTTCTCGGCAAGAGAAAAGACAGCGTCTCTCTCAGTGCGTCTGCTGGAGGGTCGGCTTCCTTCGGCACTTGCTGTAGCAGGATGCGTCGGGCAAGTAGATAGTCAAACTGCTCCAAACCACCATGTGTTTGCTTGGGCAAGTTTGGGCATATTTATACCTTTAAGGTGCCGAGTTTGACGTAAAGGTGGACATAATAACGTCATCAAAGAGTCTCAGTTCTTTGAAAACTCCATGAGTTCTTGGACAAATCAATATTCAAGCAAGTAGAAGTCCCTAACTGCTAAAGCCAAGTTTTCCAAGAAATCGTTGTGGATTTTCGGAACTAGTGGAAGTAGCCATGCCGTATTTGGACTGCATGGGTTATGTCTAAATATGGTTATGATTTCTATGCCTATATAAGGATATAGTTATTTATACCTGTATAACGGCATGAATCGGGAAAATTACACTAGGGTCCTAAAATGCTATACAACACCCACACCACTTTATTATGTTCGACATTACTAAATCTCAGCATTAAAACATATCTAAAGCATGTGTTTACAATCCCACCCAAAGATACAAAATAATGCATTTGAAATGGTTGCGCACGAAAATGAGTATTAGTACAGTACGCATTAAAAGGCAATGATTTCATTGTAAGCATATAATATGACATTGGCAATGCTATCTGAATGAATCACAAACATTACATTTATTAAATGGCTCTAAATGGCGAAGAAAAAATGTCGAGACCATCCCATAGCAGAATATGTAATCGTTTTGGTTTGTGGATAAAGTCAATATTATTTCTAGGAAGTATTCAAAGAATTCTTGTTCTCTAAGAATAGTTCTACTTTAAGCAGATTACTTTGTGTCAAAGTTCATTTTAGGAAAAAAGTCAAATCAAATCGTAGAAAAATAGAGTTTCAAAATTAGAAGTTTTTGTTTTGAAAAAACGAAGGTCAAATTTAAAGTTGATAGAACGCTGTGTGCTAGTTTCAAAAGTTATTCTCAGTGTCAGGAGAAAACATTAAATCGTCTAGGCTGGCAAAGAAATCGTCTACCACAGTAGATGAAAGTTGAACCACTTCATTAAGTAGATCAATCGTACACAGATGAGAAGCTTCACCGTCAGCGTCACCCACGTTAGCAATGTTTGCAGTAGATGGTACCTGTGGGCCTGTTGGTTCACGTATCTCACCCTCAGCTAAAATTGCCGGTGAGACCTCAATGAATGCCGTCATCAGGATTGGTAGCCGTTGGGAGCAACAAAATGCATGAGCCGTTACCAAACCAAGCAAACCGTCAACATCCGTTGGCAGTGCTGATGGAAGTGTTAGACAGATATCCAACACGCATTCTTCTCCACAAAGCAGGCATCGTAGAACAGGTAAGATGCAACCTTGCCAGATTGGTCTGAATAACAGGAACCACGTGGTATTCAGATCTCTCAAACGAGCCAAGCCAAGAATCTGTGTTATGCGTTCACGATACTGCATTGCCAGAAGAGTATTCTCCATGGTAATCTAGCTATCTCTGGTGACTGGACTTGCCATAACGGAGCAGGAGGAATACAAATAGTATCCCTGCTACGAGTTCCAAGATGAGAGGCAGACCGCCGAACACAGAGTGCACGAAGTTAGGAAAAATGCCTAGGACTGCTTCAAAGGGTGCTAACAGTCCAGAAAAAATCGTCTTAAATACATGTACAATCCCACTGGTATTAGACATGTTTAAGATACGACCTAACATTTCTGCAAAATGTTTGGGGCAGTTTGTTGATAATAAGGCATGTATCTCCTCAGAGGACCTTGCAACTTGCAGATCATACTTCTTTCTGGACAAGGTCAGTGGCACAGTTTTTTGTAAAAGAATGGCTTTCATTCTGCTTAAAGTATCAATTCGAATAGAAGAGATGTTAATTGAAGGCCATAGTGGCGACTCCCCATCTGTCTTAGTTTTAGGAAACAATACTTGCATACAGCAAGAGACCCTGGCTGACACATTAACGAGATAGGCTATTCCTGGCATCATTCCACAACAGCTGTGATCATTCAACATTATGTAGCTCCCATTGGAAAGCTGCCTAAAAAATTGGATATATCACTGCTGCTGGGGAACTCTGCAGGTGGCATGATGAGTTTGAAGAACCATCACAGGCTTCATGTAAATTATTGCCTTGACATAGAAGTGTACCGCTCAATGTGGTTTTGCAATTTTTACCACTAAGAAATACCTCCTTTTCCCCACGCCAACATTTGTGTGTGTATGGTAAATCCCAGGTCGACTTTGTGTATTCTTTACCGAACTTTTCATACAGGCCTGCTGGTATGTGTTTTAAGCAATACTGAAACTGGAAAATCGTCACTGGCATCGTGATGGTGCCATGTATCATCCATTCAACGGCTGGTTTCTCAGAAACGGTTAATGGTAATCTTTCCAGTTTTTCTATGCTCAGCAGAGTATAGTCTGCTCCTCTCTGTGCCAAAGAGATTTGTTTATTTGTAAGGTTAAATCCAGTAAACAATGACGTGGTGTTGATTAAAGGCCAAGGCACATAGCCTGAACGAAGGTTTTGTAACGTCCAGCCTAGCAGCATTATAGAACTCAATTGAGACTGACAATGTTGTAGCATTAGCAAGTCCTGTTCCATTGTGTCTAAGGCAGAGGATACAATGCTGTCCCACGCCAACATTTGTGTGTGTATGGTAAATCCCAGGTCGACTTTGTGTATTCTTTACCGAACTTTTCATACAGGCCTGCTGGTATGTGTTTTAAGCAATACTGAAACTGGAAAATCGTCACTGGCATCGTGATGGTGCCATGTATCATCCATTCAACGGCTGGTTTCTCAGAAACGGTTAATGGTAATCTTTCCAGTTTTTCTATGCTCAGCAGAGTATAGTCTGCTCCTCTCTGTGCCAAAGAGATTTGTTTATTTGTAAGGTTAAATCCAGTAAACAATGACGTGGTGTTGATTAAAGGCCAAGGCACGTAGCCTGAACGAAGGTTTTGTAACGTCCAGCCTAGCAGCATTATAGAACTCAATTGAGACTGACAATGTTGTAGCATTAGCAAGTCCTGTTCCATTGTGTCTAAGGCAGAGGATACAATGCTGTCCAAAGAATAAATTTTGGACAACAGAGTTGTTAACCCATTGTCAACTACAGCGAGAGCTTTCTCTAAATGAATACGATCAATTTCTCGTATTTGTTCTGCAGTTTCCATTTGTGTGACTTTCCATGGTTCATTATAAGCAGCGTATAATGTATATGAAACGTTTATGACGTTGTTTGCGAGGTCCCATTAAGAATTCTCTCAAATCAATGCCATCTTTAAGTAAAGTTAAGTGTTGTTTTATATCTGGGAGTGCGGATATTTGTAGCCACTCAAGGCACAGTTTTCCTACACTGTAAGTTATTATTATCCCTGAATGTTGTCTCTGGACATATCTTGGTTCTGGCCTAGATACTGTAAACTCTTGTGCCTTGTTCAGGAATCTATCTTGACAGTTAATCGTGTCTGTGGGCCAGATTAACCATTTTTTCCATTCAGGATTAGTTCTGTTTTGTTGTAAAATATAATTTACGTCTACCTCCTCATCTGTAGTTCTATTACTATCAGGTGTGGGCTTAGGTATGGATGGTTTGTTTACATCTTTTATCTTAGCCAGGCCAAGACAAGATGTCTGTTGAACAGTTTCATTTAAAAACATTATTTGTTCTGGGATGATGCAAGCTCTGAATAAGGCCTCTAAACCTTGCCCCAGCCTGTCTTTTGTGCCCCAGACAGTTTTTGTCTCAATGTTGTCTTTCCAAAAGTCAAAACCTAGTGTGGACAATCGAGTATAAAAGGCTGCAGAATAAATTTGCTTAGTATTAGTCAACATACTTTTCATGCCTGTCTTATTAAAATTTTTAAAGTAAAAGGTTTCTGGATTTGTGACATTAAAACCTGAAAAGTATGGACATTTTTCATAAAATGTTTTTGAGCTACCCTTCGGTGGCGTTGGACAATGTTCCCATTGATTATTAGTTAAAACATTTCTAGGGTTTGCTGATTTGTGGAAATAATGACCAAAATGATTAAAACAATACAGTTCTTCATAATTTGATTAACCTTTTAAGTATTCATGTTTTGCAAATTTTGCTGACATTTATAAGTCTGCCATCATGTTATTAACAGTCTCAAAGTCCCAATCATCAGAAAATGTACTGGGTAAAACAAAATCACTCAAGGAAACCTTAAATTGATGAGTAATCTTCAGCAGCTCGACAGGACCATAAATGTCATAATCAGTTCTGTCCCATGCTATACCACCAGGTAGAGGAACGGCTGTGATGTTTACTGATGACAGGGTCTCTTTGTTCACGATGAGATGAATTGTGTGGCTTCAGGAGCAAGTTGATTTTCTGACTTGCTGTGTCCATTTTACTGTATTTTCCATCTATCAGTTTTCCCAAACTTAAAACAAGAATGAGCCATAGTAGGAGAAAAAGTACACCTAGCACAATTCAAAATTCAACCCATGGTGAAACCAAATATGTATTTGCAAGCTGGTGAAAAAGTTCTGTTACTTGTTCCTTGAAAGTTTTATTTGCTGTCCTTGTTTCGGGCTCACTAGGATCCTCAGAAAACGTATCAAAATTGGTAAAATAGCCAGAGGCAGTTCTGTCAATTGTTGGTATTGCATCCGGATTATTTGAAATCGCTGGAGCTGCTTATTCCCTGGACATGTTAGTATAGTCAGATGCTACATCATTGTAGACTGGAGTTTCTTGACAAACTGTTATGTGGGTCTCCAGAGGCACAAGTTCCATGGCTTTGTTACATAGTCCTTCTTTTCTCACTGCAGATTCTTCAAAAGTGATGAGTCTTTCAGTTTGAACCTCTTTTATGGTAGCAAGATTTGGCCACCTGCTACATCTTTGGAGTCCACTGGGCCTACTACTTATTATAGGCCACACGGTGTGGTTTTACCAGGTCAATTGACACGGACCGGTACTCCTTTCTTTCAGCAGGGGGGCAGTAACACTGTTCTGGATCTGTGGACTGCTAGTACAGGTACTGGTTTTCTGTAAGAAGCCCCAAATTCCTTCTTATCTGCTATTTTCTCTCTGACCAGATCCCCAATCTTGGAATCCAGACAGGTCTTGCTGAGACAGGTGGTTTTTCTTCAGTGGTCGTTGGCTTCTGTATGGTGCTGCTTAGACTTCTTCTGGTTTCATTTGAGTCCTGTGAAACAGCCAAACGTTCTTTGATATCTAAGGGTTTTTGTTCTACCACTGAAGTAGGACGATCGAGGTCTTCGACCATCATTCTAGTACCAAAAAGGATTTCATATGGAGTGATTCCACCCAGAGAATTTCTTGGCAGGTTATTAAGACTACGTTGGACACTTATTAGATGTTTGACCCACCCGTCACCCGAGCCTAATACCCTAGTTGTTATAGATTGCTTTATGTCCCGTTTTTTCTTTCTGCAACCGCATTTCCCTCAGGATTGAATGGACTAGAGTACCGCAATGCAACGCCCAAACGGGCCATGGCCTCATTGTAAGCTTGAGAGCTAAACCCAGGACCCTGTTCAGAATGTAGAGATTGCCGATTGCGTAAGTGCCGATAAAGACTCGCAAATCTTTTATAACAGTTTGGGCGTCAGCCGAGCGCTGAGGCCACATACAAATGAATCTTGCGCATGAATCCACTGCGATCATGATCTATTTATAGCTACCATCCCTTTGCAAGGGACCACAGTGGTTCAGATAAACACATGCTAGTGGTTTATCTGAAATTAAAAGGGGCGTCTGCGCTGGGCGTTTCACTGTTGAGACTTTCATTTTCTGGCAGATTTCACATTCCAAAACATAGTTTCTGGTCTGCTTCCTCATGCGCGGCCACCAGTATCTTTGCTTTAGTAATGACACTTTGGCAGAAACACTTGCGTGTGCAGAGGCGAGCCCTTCATGTGCTGCTAAAATTAGTCCTAATCTATGTTCCATGTTTGTGATTACTCTATCCCACACTCCAGGTATTCGAGCAAAAGGAACATCATTTGCATCAGTTATATATGAGTACTTGAGTGGAAAGACTTTTGGAAGTGTTTTACCACTGTCTTTTAGTGAAGCAGTGACAGCTTGCATTATTTTGCTATCTATTTTTGTTTTTGAACGAGTGATTGCATCTACGGAAGCCGTTTGCACAGCTGCCTTCGCTGCTTCATCAGCCAATGAATTCCCTTCAACGTGAACGCCATCACGCTGATGACTCAGTGTATGGATCACGTGAGTCTTTTGTAGTTCTTTCTGCAAACGGACTACTTGTTCCCAAAGCATTTTATGCTTAATTGTTCCACCTTTTGCATCTTTGAAATCGTTTTGAACCCAATTCTGCAAGTATTCATTGTAAGACTGGATGCAGTAATACGAATCGCACACTATGAGTGTGGGGAATTCGTGATCGGTATTTTCAAGCGCCATCTTGAAAGCCTGTAGTTCAGCTCGATGAGCTGTACAGTCTCTGAGAGATTGAGTTTTTGTGACCATAGGTCTGAATTTTCCATCGTGCCAGTGACCTTTAACAATCGTGCACGGAACACTATAAACTTGTTTTCCTCCAATTGCGGGCTGTGCTGATCCGTCTGTATAAATGATACATCCGTAATGTTCTAGAGGCAGAATCTCAGTGGGCAGAGGACATTCTTGTTCGTATTGGAGAAATTCTTGAGTCTTCAAGTAGGGGTCAAAAACGTATTCAACGTGTGTTGCAGGAAGAGAATTAATCCATTGTATCCATCTTGGTTGTAGAGCTTTTGCATACGGAATGCTCGCTTTTGTCACTGCCTCTAAAGGAGGTACAGGAGTAACAACTTTTATGCGTTTTCCCTGTGCGAGGGCTCTCTCTTTTGCACTGCAGTTTGAACCGCTATCAGAATTTTTTTCTGTTGAAGTGAATTTCATTTCAGCTTGTGTGTACAAGTGTGATTTGTAAGCTATTGGTACCTTTTCACTTTCATTAAATTTTAGGTATGTGAATCCGCATCTCCCTGGGATGATTCGGATTACAGGGTTGTGTTCGTTTACGTGTGTCTGTAAATGGGTTGTTGCTAACATGTCTGTTTGCACTGTTCGCAAAATTTCTATGTGTTTTTGAGTCCATTTAGTAGGTTTGAAATCAGGTTTGATTAATTCGTAGAGAGGTTTAACCCTTTCTGCGAAGTTTAGAATATAAGTTCTTCCGAAATTCAGGAATCCTAGAACTGACTACGTTTTTCAGCGTTTTTGGAGGTTGGAGCAGCACACATTTTTCTAAAAGGTTTGCTGCCAGGCTTTTGCCTTCACTTGAAAGTTCGTATCCCAAGAACAGAACTTTGAGGTGGGCAATTCTTGATTTCTTAAAATTGAATTTGTACCCTTCAGAGGCGAAACCAAGGATTATGGTGTTCACCCTCTTCAAGTGCTTGTCCAAATCATCGTCTGAAAGATAGATGTCATCGACATAAGATAATGCCTCATCATCATACGTCTGTAGTAACTCTTTTACTCTGGCTGAAAATAACCCCGGACTATTCTTGAATCCCTGGGGGAGACGACAGAAGTGACGCTGTGTCCCCATAATTGAGAAAGCAGTCAAGCACCTGCTTTCATGTGCGATATTTTGACAGAAGAAACCGTTTGAAATATCTAATGTGGTTTTATATTTTTTGCGCACAATGTTATTCATCAGTGTTGCACTGTGTGCATTTAAATGTCTGTAGTCCAAAATTAGACGATATGTATTGTCTGGTTTAAAGACAGGAAACAAAGGATTGTTCATGGGCGAGGTACATGTTTCAATCACCCCTTGGTATTCAAGTTGATCTAGGATCTCCCTGACCTGTTTTTTAGATTCTTGTTTAACTGGATTCCCACTTCTGAGCAGTTGGTTGATTTTTTAACTGGATCTTATGGTGAGGCGAATCCTCATTCCATCCCACATGATTTTTGTATAATGCTGGAGCCTGGGCTACAGCCCATTTTCTGGCATAGGTGTATTTTTTATTAATAGGAATGTGATTTGAGAAGGCTGGCATAATGATCTCTTCGCCATGTGGGCACTCTCTGACAAATTCAGGTGGCCAGTCTTTTTCAGCCAGAAGAATGTCATAACCCTTAGATAATTTTTCCCAAAAGAGTGAATTACATTTTCCTAGTTATGTCCCCCTCTATTCGGAGTGCTACTTCATATAACTTATGGGGTACACTAACCCTGGTATCTGCAGTTTCAACCTGAATGCATTCATTCAGGTCCACTGTCTCCAGATGATCCTTCAGGATCTTGCGAGCTATGGTAATTTCTGCTGCGCTGTCCAGCATTGTCTGGGCCCACTCCTCGTTCTTGAGTTGCGTCCTCAAGATCCTCGGCATGTCTGATCTTAAGACTTGCGACCTTCTTTTTGGTGAATTGAGTTTTCTTATTTTTCTGAACGTGTTGATCGTCTTTGGACTTCACGCGTTCTTCCATGTGTTCTGATCGCCCTCTTCTTTCGGATTTCTGCGAGGAAGTCTGAAAGGTACGAGAGGAACGTGTGTCAGTATCTTGATATCTATCATGTTTTCTCAAATTATCCCTGTTTCTGAGGTTATACCTTTTTTCAGAGGGCTCCTTTTGAGGAGACCTACCTCTAGATTAAGGACGCTTTTCTTTAGGAAGTGTCTGTCTAGTATTTTCCCGCTTCTTTTTAGGAGTAGTGAGTGTGTTTTTAATAAAAACCTTTTCAGAATTCTCTGTTAGTTCGGGCTTTACTGGTTTCCCTCCCAAACTATCTCTTCCTAGTTCTTCATAGGATTTTTCTATTATTCTGGCCAGTTCATATGGTTGCTCAGTTACATCAAGTTCTTTTAGCGGATTGCTACGGATGCTGCTTCACCTTTTATGTTAGCTAATATTCTAGCTGAGCCCTGTTTGAAATCTTTCAGTAACTTCATACCTAGATTTTTAATTTAAAAAATATATATTTTATTGTCATTTCATAATCTTACATTCACAAATGCCATAAACATCATTTAACAACAATCATCTCCAGCCTTAATTAATTAGAGCACTCAATATTGCATTACATATAGGTCAGCCCATCATGGCCCATCATCATTACAATTATCCGGGAATGTCGGTCTCTTCACAATCCCCTCACAGTTTCAACTTCGTATACAGCTAGCGCACTGTCTATCTCGTCTCGCCACCACTCATGGGCGGTCGTCTGGGGTCTCTATTTCTTGTGGCGGATCACAGTTATTCCCCCGGGACTCGTTCCACCTCCCCCATATTCTGGACCACTTTTTGGGACATCCTCTGTGAGTATAAACCGCTCTCTCTGAGACCATAGCAATGTCCATGTCCGTTCCCCGCTGCTGCAATGTAGGCTGTGACCCTGAGCCCCAGTTTCTGGCAATGTTCTGTTTAGCAAGTGTCATGCCCAGTGTAGCCCAGTTTGTAATGCTAGGTTTAGATCAGTGGGTTGCCAAATGTTCAGTAGGCAGCACCGTGGGTCCTGTTGAACTTCTACGCCGCCTACCTCCGATATGTCTGAACATTTTATCACATACTGTGGGAATGCCCTAAAATACAATCGTACTGGGATCAGGTAATGACAGACTTGCCCACACCCTCTAAGGCAAAATGGATCTGATGCGTGTCTGAGTTTATGTAAAATGGTGCGGGAGTAGTATACCCGATGCAACACCTTGAGTTGCACCAATTTGAGCCGTGATGGGATCGCCGCTTCTTGGGCCGACGCCAGCGCATCCAACCAATCGGAATCTTCTATGTCCCCCAGGTCTGTTTGCCATTTACCTCGCAGAGTCAGTGTGTGATCTGGCTGATTATTAACCAGCTTGCGATAAGTTAGTGAGATGGCTTTTTCATCCAGGTGGTCGGTAAGAATTCTGTCCTCCAGGGGCGAGGACTTTGCCAATTTGGTGCCTTGGGGAATTGCGCTTAGGAGAGCATGCCTGATTTAAATATATCGATAATGTTCAGTGTCTCCCATGTTGTATTTATCTTGCAGTGCTGCAAAAGTGAGGATCCCCCCGCACCCAAAGATCTCCAATTTTAGTGATACCTATGAGGTCCCATTGTCTGAACCCTTTGGTGTTTGCTAGGGTGCCCAGCCGCCGTGTCTCCCAGAGTGGAGTGGCAAGTGTCAGTACCCCTTCCCAAACTAGTGCCCTTTGTGCAGTATGCCAGATTATGATCGTGTGTGCTGTAGGACCTGTAAGCGTATGTTTCCGTTTGTTAGTGTAGAGGGCCTTCATCAAGTTGTCGACAGGGAGTAGGGCCCTGTACAGTCTAAACGCTGGTTCGTCTTGGGGGACATGCAGCCACTGATTTATGATCATTAGTTGTGAGGTCCAATAGTAGAACTTCACGTTCGGTAGGGCAATGCCGCCGTCATACCAGCTATGTACCAGCTTATGTTGCGCTACGCGGGGAGGTCTACCATCCCATAGTAGTGAGGAGATCTCAGCCTCAATTGCCTTAAAATAAGAAGGAGGGACAAGGTAGGGGGTGTTTTGGAGTGCGTATAGGAATCTAGGAAGCGCCAACATTTTAAATAACGCCGCCCTCCCCAGAAGCGTTAACGGCAGAAACCGCCAGTGTCCGACATCTGCCTTGAGCCTTGTAAGGGGTTTTGTCAGGTTTTCTCCTATGAAAACGCTTTCTTGTGGGGTGATATAAATCCCTAAATATTTGAATCCTCTGGTCGCAATTTGGAGCGAGCAACCATGGGGAAGCTCAGGCGTGGGGCGATGTAAAACATATATTAGCGATTTCGCCCAATTAATGGTGTATCCAGACTTCAGCCCGTACGCCATGAGGATTTCCATCAGGACCTTTAATGACTCCCCTGGGGATGTTAAATATATTAGTGCATCATCGGCATATAGCAAGATCAGGTCCTCCCAGTCCGCTTCCCACTGAATCCCACGAATCCCTGGCTCCTGCCGTAGCCATGCGGCCAGAGGTTCCAGTATGAGGGCGAAGAGGAGCGGCGACAGTGGGCAGCCTTGTCGTTTCCCTCTCCCCAATGCGATCTCTCTTGAAATATGGCCGTTCGCCACCACATGCGCCAAAGGAGCCGTATATAGCAGCTTAATGCATCCGCAAAATCTGGGCCCGAACCCCATCTTTCGGATGATTGCAAATAGGAATGGCCATTCAACTAGGTCGAATGCCATTGTGGCGTCCAAGGAGAGGATGGCAGCGTCTTCCTTTATCAAAGGTATTCGGGCCATTACCCCGTGTAGGCGTCGTAGATTTAGGGAGGTGTTGCGGCCTGGCATGAATCCAGATTGATCTGGATGTACTAGTTTCTTAAGATGCGACTGTAGCCTAAGTGCCAACACTATTTGCCAGTATCTTTGCCTCCGCGTTTATGAGCGATATCGGGCGGTAGGACGACGCCATCGTCGCGGGCTTGCCCGGTTTATGTATTGCTACAATCGTCGCCACTCTGATCTTCGGGCAGCACTCCGTGCTTCTGGCAGTCATCGTACATATTTAGTAAGTGGGGTGTGATGGTGTTTTCTACCTTCTTGTACAGCTCTACTGGCAAGCCATTGGGTCCCATGGCCTTTCCCGTGTGTAGGGCCTTTAAGGCCACCCCTAGTTCTTTGGCTGTGAAGTCTACCTCTAGTGTCTGCATGTCCTCCAAGGGCAGCGTGGGCATTTCCACACTACATAGAAATTGCATGTTTTCCTCCACTGTGGCTGTGGCGCGCAACGTATATACTTGCTCATAATATGTTGCTAGCTCCTCCACTATAAGTTGGGGGTCAGTTGTGATAGTGTCGCCTTTTAGTGTCAGCTGCGGTATCCATCTTTTTGCTTTCTCTTTTTTCTCCAGTCATGCCAGCATCCTCCCCGTCTTATCCCCTAGCTCATACACTCTGTGCAGTGTGTCTGTGTGCCTAGTTTTTGCTTGTTCCCCAGCGTATGCTCTAAATTCTTGGGTCGCCAGTGACAAGGCTTGTGTTGTTGCTTCAGCGGGGTTCTTTGAGTGCACCTCCTCTGCCCGCTGTTCTGCTAGTTCCAGGGCTTCTAGGTGTTCCCTGCGTTCCCATTTATGTCGTGTTATGGTGGAGATTGCGTGACCTCGAATCACTGACTTATAGGCTTCCCATAGAATGCTTGGCGAGTCTACTGAATGTGTATTCTCTGCAAAGTATTGTTCAGTGGATTTCGTTAGGGTCTTAGCTATTTTAGGATTCTGGAGGTATCCCGGATAGAGTGGGTAAACCCACCGCCTGCTAGCATCTGCATCACATAAGTGAGCTGTATAGGGGAGTGGTCAGAAATGGCTCACAGCAGGTTTTCCACCGCCCTTACATTCTCAGGGGTGATATTTAGCGTCAGTAAGTAATCTATGCGGGAGAGACTATTGTGTGCCCCTGAGTGAAAGGTGTATTGGCGATCTGTAGGATGCTTAAGCCGCCAGAGGTCAGTCAGACCCATCGCATCTAGGAATTCTCTGAGGGCCAGATTGTGTCCGTTTGTGTCTCTTGGTGGCTGCCTATCTACAGCCGCGTCCACCACTGCGTTGAAGTCCCCTCCCAGAATCAGCTCACCATCGGGGAGATCAAGCAGAAATGTACCCAGGTCTCTGAAGGCCGCCTGATGAAGCGCCGGGGGAATGTATACCGAGACCATGTTGTATCTGCGCCCCTCCCATTGACAGGACATGGCGGCGAATCGACCTTGGTCATCGGACCAGGTGTTCTGCACTACCAGTGGGGAGCTTTTATGGACCAATATACCAACCCCTCGGGATCCCGATGTAAACTCTGCGTGTGTGACCATTCTAAATCCCCAACGGTCCATGGCTTTGCATATCTTGCCCATTAAGTGTGTTTCTTGGAGCAGTGCGACCATGGGGCCCTTCCGTTTGAGATATTGTAGAACTAGCTCTCTTTTTATCTTGTGCCCTAATCCGTTTATATTCTAGGATATAACTGACAGTGTCGGGTATGACGATCTCGGTGTTTGGGAGCCGGTGTCCCCTTCTTCACGGTGCATCATTACGGTCAGTGTATAACTCTATCAGATATGTATTATTCCCTGTGGCTCCTGGGCTGAAACATGTGGTGCATGTACATATACATTTCAAAGGTACAGACAGTATTCCTATTTGAGTGCCTGTGCTTATGCTCCATCTGGTCAACAGTAGGCATTCATGGAGAGATTGATAACCAATCAACTGAGAACTGAACCAAAGGAAACTTACAAAATCTAAAACCCTTGACCTCCACCCTGCCTCCCTGCCCGGCGGATCCAGAACCGTCCACCACCCCAACTGAGCAGAGTGCTTACTATCTCAAACCAACTAGAGTGTTCGTGAGGGTGAGACTACTGTGACTTTTATAACCCTCCCCCCTAAGAGTGTCCATGCGGCGCTGCATCAATGTAATAGGTCCTACCTGCGGGAGTCCCCGTAACTTGTCTCATTATCTCGTCTCATAGCGTCCCTCTGAGACTTCAGCCAATATGCCATCCGGCCTCCCCGCCTTCACCGCCAAGTCATGGGCCGTGTCCAGGATATCAGTGTCCAACCATGGTGACGTGGAGCGTGCCGCCTGTTGAAGTCCGTGATCCCCATTTGGCCGTGTTACAGTGTCTTACCGCCGATGCAGTGTGCTGTGGACATCTTCTGCCTCTTCATCTGTTGTTCCATCTTGCTTCCCAGTGCTTGGGCCCTCCTGCCGGTCCCCATCCTTCCAGCCAGTCTTGCGCGTCCCTGGGCGAGTCAAAAAACCACTTCTTCCCCTCCGATTCTACACGTAGCTTCGCTGGAAAAATCATTGAGAAATTCAGTTCCCTGGTTCGGAGTTCCCTCTTTATCTCTGTGAAATTGCGCCTTTGCTGTGCCACCGCTGCAGTGTAGTCAGGATAGAAAGTTACTTCTGCGTTATCGATTTTGAACGGAGGGTCAACACGTGCGGCTTGCAGGATGGCGTCACGGTAGAGGAAATTGAAGATCCTCGCTAAAATTGGACTAGGTGGTGCTCCCGGTCTTGGCTTTCCTCCCGGCACTTGGTGGGCCCGCTCCACTGAGAAATAATTGGACAGACCTTTCGGTTGCAGCTTAGTTTGAATGAGGTCTTCTACGAAGAGGTCTAATGCTGGGCCTCCTGCGGACACCCACCAGGCTTGAGCGGCCTTCTTGCTCATCGAGTTTGGCCTTCAGCATAAGGTTATCATCTTCCAGTTTCTGTACTTTCTGTTTCAGTTCTGCGGTGTCTCCTGTGAGTCCTGTCGTCGCCTTTTCAACCTCTATCAGGCGGTCTGATAGCTTTGAGAAGTCCGCCCTTATTAGGGAAACGTCTGTGGAGATTGTGCCCATCGATGATTGCATCGTTTTCAATGCCGCCATGACATCTTGTAGGGTGACCTGCTCGGCGCCATCAGGCGGGTTGGTTGGTCGGGCGGTGTGCACGGCGTTTCCCCCTTTGGATTGTACGGTTTTTTTTGTGTATGCATATTTGTATAGTCTCGGAGGCGGTTGTATTCTGGGCCCCCTGCCGCTCATCGCGCCTTGTCCTGAGGAATGTCCCCGTAGGTGTGCCGCGTGGATACTAGGCTATACCTCGTCTGCAAGTGGGCTCTTACAGGCTCTCCTGATTCCCCCCTTGTTGACTGAATTGGCGCACTAGGGCAGCAGATCTTCGTGGTTAAGGCCTGCTCTGTCACTTCTACGGCTGTCGCCCACTACAGCCTCAGTGGCACTCTTACCACTGGCTGGCCTGCCATGTCCCGGTCCCACGCTGTCTCTCACTGGTCTTGCGGTGCGTGTGGGAAGGCACCCCTCCTTTACCTGCCGTCTGGTGCCCCCTGTGGCCCCTAGGGGCTCGTCCTCCCTCCATGGCGTCGTCACTGTCTCGCTGCCCAGGCGCTTATTGTAGATGCTGCAGTTCCACTGGCCCCGGGATTATCATCGTCGGCCATTTTGTTAAAAGTTTTGCAGAGCACGTTTCAAGGAGACAAAGATAAGGTGCACAATATTTTTGGAACACTGTATCCTTCAACATTGTAAAAAACCAAAAACTAATACATAGGATTTTGGTCCTACTTAGTTATGGCGGATTTTTTATGCTTTTGCCCACTCCAGACGTCTATTGGAGTATTTTACGGTAAAAGGGGGTGTCTGTGAAAAGCACGACTGAGTTACTCTAGTATCTAGCGTTAAATTAGTGCCTTACCAAACGTTGGGCGCCATGTAGTGTAGTTCCTATATTCCCAATATGCTCTGCGCATTGGAATAATATATCCTATAGATGTGACGTAGGACTTATGTCTACTAGGTCTCTATTGGATATATTAGACTTAATTGTGATTGCCAGCTAGCTCAGAGGTCACTAGAAACTTTCTCGAGTTCACAAGAAGGGATTTAGTTTCTGACAACCGCATAAACATGACAACTTTGTTTTCCCAAGATAAAACTGATCTTCAGAGTCGTGGAAACAATAGATAGATATTTTACACCCCTCAAGAAAAACAACAATACCCGTACCAAGAAAGCCAGATGGTTTACCGCCGAACTTCGAGAGTCCAGGCGCACATGCCGCCGCCTCGAAAAGGCCTGGACAAACACCAAATCCACAGAAGCCCACAACAACTTCAGAGCCGCCACCAACGCCCACCATCAACTCATCAGAGAAACAAGGAAAAAAGCGATTGAAGACAGAATCTCCACCCACGCACACAACAGCAAGGAACTCTTCAGCATCTTCAAGGAGTTCGCCCAACCCACCAGCGAGTCTACCGACATCCCTCCCTCACAAGACCTCTGCGACAAACTCAGCATCTTTTTCCACCACAAATCAAGAGCATCTACGACAACTTCGACGAAGACAACCAACACACTGAACCCTCACCAACCACCCCAGACACCCGGAAACCAGCGATTGATGACTGGACAGCCCTGACCACCGAAGACACAATGAAGACAATGAAGTCAATCCACTCAGGGGCCCCCACGGACCCCTGCCCCCACCACATCTTCAACAGAGGCGCCAACAACATCGCACCCATGCTCCGCAAAACCATCAACCGCTCCCTGGCGACCGCCTCGTTCCCCGACGACTGGAAACACGCCGAGGTCAACCCCCTCCTAAAGAAACCCTCAGCGGAGCCCACCGACCTCAAAAACTACAGACCCATCTCCCTGCTCCCGTTCCCAGCGAAAGTCCTCGAGAAAGCCATCAACAGCCAACTCGCCACATTCATTGAAGAACACAACATCCTCGACTCCTCCCAATCCGGCCTCAGAAAAAACCACAGTACGGAAACCGCCCTCCTCGCCGCAACAGATGACATCCGCACCTTACTGGACAAAGGAGAAACAGTAGCCCTCATCCTCCTCGACCTATCAGCGGCGTTCGACACAGTCTCCCACCGCACCCTAATACGCAGACTCTACGATGCAGGAATCCACGACAAGGCCCTCGACTGGATCTGCTCCTTCCTCTCTGGCAGGACGCAGCGGGTCAGACTCCCCCCTTTCCTCTCGGACCCCACACCTACCACCTGCGGAGTCCCCCAGGGCTCCTCCCTCAGCCCGACGCTCTTCAACGTCTACATGGCTCCACTTGCCCCCATCGTCAGAACCTACGGACTCAACATCGTGTCATATGTAGACGACACCCAGCTCATCCTCTCCCTATCCAACGAGCCCAACACCGCCAGACGCAACTTTCGAGAAGGCATGGAAGCCGTCGCCAAATGGATGAAAAACAGCTGCTTACAACTAAACACCAACAAAACAGAAGTACTCATCATGGGCCCAAACCCCGACGCCTGGAGCGACACCTGGTGGCCCACCGCCCTCGGAAACCCGCCAACCCCCACAGACCACGCACGCAACCTGGGAATCATCCTGGACTCCGAGCTCAAAATGGACCGCCAGATCAACTCTGTCTCATCTTCCTGCTTCCACACCCTCCGCCTCCTTCGTAAGACCTTCAAATGGATCCCCCTCGAACACCGAAAGACAGTCACTCACGCCCTGATCACCAGCAGACTCGACTACGGCAACGCACTCTACGCCGGAATAAACAAAAACCTCATCCGCAAGCTACAGAAAATCCAGAACGCCGCAGCAAGACTGGTGTTCAACCTGCCAAAACACTGCCACATCTCCCAGCACCTGCGCACACTCCACTGGCTCCCCGTCGAGGCGAGAATCACCTTTAAGATGCTCACCCATGCACACAAGGCCCTCCAAGGCACCGGACCAGCATACCTGAACAGCCGACTCAAATTCCACGCACCCCAAAGGACCCTACGATCAGCCCAGCTTTCCTACGCCGTAGTCCCCCGCACCAGAAAGACCAGATTGGGAGGCCGCTCCTTCTCCTTCCTCGCGGCCAAAGCATGGAACGCCCTTCCGCTCCACCTCAGACAGACAACATCGCTCCCCATCTTCGCAAGAAACCTCAAAACCTGGCTCTTCGACAGACTCCCTCCTTGATAGAATGGAACCTGCACCCCCCCTCGCCCCCCACCCCAAGCGCCTTGAGACCCTTACGGGTGAGTAGTCGCGCTTTAACAAACTCCTGATTGACTGATTGATTGACTCTGTCATTCGTGCATGCTTCGTTTCACCAGAGGTGCAGAGAAATAGAGAGATGGGCGTTTGCAATAAAAAGTATTGATTGAACAGTCTTCTTTCTTATGCAGAAGAAATGAACTGCTACAATTGTAATACTGGCTGTAAAGTATAATGCGTACAGCAGGAAGAGTATTATAAAATAATACTGTAAAAGCATGGTATGGTTTTTAATCCATAAAATACATACATAAATAAGTAAAGACTAAAAGTACTCAACTGGTGCTTCTAAAATACGCCTACCCCGATGTACCTAACCTAAGTCCTAGTACGAGGGAAGAATTAAGTGTGGTGTAGCATAAGTTTAGTATTCTTTTTGCCAAGAATCTATCCAAGATTTCTCTTAGGGTCTAATCAGCTCCGTACCTTGGTTTAAAATGAAGAAGGTCAGTCTCAGAACTCGATTTCCCAACTCCCCCCAAGGGGAGCTTGGAAACACGGGAGTTGGATTTCTCGGCAAGAGAAAAGACAGCGTCTCTCTCAGTACGTCTGCTGGAGGGTCGGCTTCCTTCGGCACTTGCTGTAGCAGGATGCGTCGGGCAAGTAGATAGTCAAAGTGCTCCAAACCACCGTGTGGGCATATATATACCTTGAAGGTGCTGAGTTTGACGTAAAGGTGGACATAATAACATCATCAGAGTCTCAGTTGTTTGAAAACTCCATGAGTTCTTGGACAAATTAGTATTCAAGTAAGGGGAAGTCCCTAACTGCTGAAGCCGAGTTTTCCAAGAAATCGTTGTGGATTTTCGGAACTAGTGGAAGTAGCCAAGCCGTATTTGGACTGCATGTTTAAATCTTTAAATATGGTAATGATTTCTATGCCTATATAAGGATATAGTGATTTGTACCTATATAAGGGCATGAATTGGGAAAATGACACTATGGTCCTAAAATGCTATACAACAGGAGCTTCCTGCCCTTGAGTTTTAGTTGAAACTGCAAGTGTCTTGTCCCCTTTGAGACGCTTCATTAAAGTGAAGCACAGGACCCTAGCAGTTTTAATCAACTTTTTTTTGTTAGGAAACTGAATGCATAGTGCCCTTGGGAGGAGCGTGCTACTCTCCTCATTGCGTACTCAGGAAAGCATTGAGGGCAACCCGCCGGCAGGAAAATTTTGAGGGCATCCACTATTAGATTTTCCCTAATGTTTCTATTGTCTGCCTGGTCTGCCACATAACGTGTACATTTACCGTGAACAAAAAGCACACTTATTACATTTTAAGAATGGGGGGGCCTGCTGACCAGGTCAGGTACCCATCCCCCTGCCTCCTCCCGGAGGCTGGCAGCCTTTCTCCTCCATTTTGGGACACTATTGGTAACAGATAATCGTGTTCGATACATGGATAAAGGGGGTTGTCCCGTGCCTGTGTGGGGTGGTGGAGCTGATGCGGTTCAGGGGTGTCCCGTTGCTCTACTAGCTCTGTCAGCAAGTCATTCTTTCACAGTCTTGCCAAGGACAGATCAGCCCTCACACCCACCTTTTAGGGTTTACTTGAGGTGGTCCTGATTCAAGGGGGTGGCTGCCAGTAACCAGGCATCATGACACTCCTATAGGCACAAAAAGTAGGTCGCTGTTGTTGGACTTGGCCCTTCTGGCAGGTTCACCCCTAAACGTTTTGCTTTTTATGGTGACCCAGTGTTAGTGATTTTTGGCTTCTGCGCACTTTACCACTGTGTCCCAGGGT
The DNA here is from genome assembly GCF_964263255.1 of Lissotriton vulgaris. Classification (NCBI taxonomy): domain Eukaryota; kingdom Metazoa; phylum Chordata; class Amphibia; order Caudata; family Salamandridae; genus Lissotriton; species Lissotriton vulgaris. Next base: position 606,013,350 of record NC_141698.1, on the reverse strand, counting down.
AATGTGCGTGCGTGTAAGTGAAGTTGGCCTGCACTCCCATAGGAATGCATGGGGAATGTATGTGCCCCTGGTAGTTCCTGAGGCGTGGGGAGTGCAGGTGCGAGTTTGGTATGTGCGGACTCGTGTGATTAATTGCTGCGCGATGATGTGTGCGGCGTGAATGTACCTAGTGTGGAAGTACCACTTCTAGAAATTGGCCTGTCTGTGTAAATTATGTGAATTGGCTATCTGGCTTGTGATTGGCTGGAGCTGGCTGGTGAGCCTGGCTCCAGGAGTCAGGATGGGTCTGCCCCGGTGGTGAGTGGAGAGATCTGCATGATTAATGTGAGGGAGGGGTGCACCTGGGACCTGAATAGGGCTGGGCTTTCCCCACACAATGCTGGCTCCGCCCCCTGTGGTGCGACTGATGACCCTAGCCTGACTAGTGAATGGGAAGAGTGGTTGAGCACAACAGAGTGCTCCAAAACCAGCTGTGACTGGTTTTCCCCCCACCCTGCAGCCAGACAAAGGATTTAGGTGTATAAAAAGGGGCTATGTCCCCTTACAAAATGTTCTTGCTGATCCTGTCTTGAGGGGGGCCTGCTGCTGCCGCTGGGCGCCAAGAGGACCGCCACGTGGCCTGTCTGTGTAAATTATGTAAATTGGCTATCTGGCTTGTGATTGGCTGGAGCTGGCTGGTGAGCCTGGCTCCAGGAGTCAGGATGGGTCTGCCCCGGTGGTGAGTGGAGAGATCTGCATGATTAATGTGAGGGAGGGGTGCACCTGGGACCTGAATAGGGCTGGGCTTTCCCCACACAATGCTGGCTCCGCCCCCTGTGGTGCGACTGATGACCCTAGCCTGACTAGTGAATGGGAAGAGTGGTTGAGCACAACAGAGTGCTCCAAAACCAGCTGTGACTGGTTTTCCCCCCACCCTGCAGCCAGACAAAGGATTTAGGTGTATAAAAAGGGGCTATGTCCCCTTACAAAATGTTCTTGCTGATCCTGTCTTGAGGGGGGCCTGCTGCTGCCGCTGGGCGCCAAGAGGACCGCCACGGGGACTGCCTCCTTGCCAGGAAGGCCCTGTGAGCTGGTCCCTGGGCCCAGCCTTTGCCCCACCCCTGCCTTCCTAGGACTTTTTGCTGGACTTCGCCTGGGAGTGTGACTCTGTTCCTGAGGCGCCTGGGAAGCGCTTTCTTTCTCCTCCAGGGGGGCGCTGTTGTCTCCAGCTGTAGCCCGGAGCTGTAATTCCCTGTCCCAGAGGAATTCCCTGGCGTGGGGATCCCCCTTTGCTTGGTTTCGACGTGCAGGTGCCCACCCTGCTTCTTTGAGTGCTGGCGAGAGTTCGTTCCGGGAGCCTGCCCCGTTTCTGCGGTTTGTATCCCTGGCAGGTGCCCACCCTGTCAGGGACTTTGTGTGTGCTTGAAACGGGTGCCAACCCTGTTTTTAGTATTTAATTATAACTAAAGCCTACCCCGTATTCAACCGCCGCGGCCCGCGCCGCAAGGACAATCACCCCGGGCCGCTGCCTAGTGCGACCCGGAAGTACTTCCTTCCCGAACCGGAAGTCGACGGGAGCCCACCCCGCGCTCCGGTGTTAGCAGCAGAAGCGCCGGAGAGGCTGAGGAGGAGAGCTCCGCCCATGGCATCCAGGGGACGAGCCGGGCCGCCAGAGTGGTGCTGCTGCACGGGAGGCTCCGCAGTAGAGGTGAGCCCCGGAGTGCAGCTGGGGAAAGCGGAGAAAAGCCCCGCCCAGCCAAACCCCAAGGAGAGCACCAGCACCGTAAGAAGACAGCCGGTGAGTGCTAAGGGGTCTGGGAGGGAAGCTCCCTGTGTATTAGAGCGCCTGAGAGAGGCACCGTTGTATTTAAAGCCCAAGCAACGACCTGGGGGCATTTCGCATCGAGAGCCGGAGAGGCTCCTACACCCACATTCTCTGGGGCATTCCTGGAGGTAGAGCGGCCCCAGCTGACAGCGGGTCGCTTCCCCAGTGGTGGCAAATCTCTTCAGAGCCCACGAGGCTCCAACGACGGGGGCATTGTGTGGTTCAGAGCCACGAGGCTCCAGGAGGGGCATTGTTTTCTCGAGTCCCCAGTGCGGGACTCCCACGTGATTGGGGGCATTCTTTTGCTGAGAGCCCACAAGGCTCCCCACCTCCCATGTTGTTTTGGGCCCCCATGCCTACGTGAAAAGCCCAGAGGAGTTCTACAGCTGCCCAGCACTTAGTGGGCAGCTGCTCCGTTTAGGCTTGCCCCTGTGCGCATTTCTTCTGGTTGCTGCCTGCGCAGCCTGCCCTGACAGTCCTGGACACAGGGCGTTCCGGCCCCTGAGAGGCCAAAGTGGCCTGGGGACAGTTCTGTTGTTGTGCCCTTACGTGGGGTACATGTTTTGGCCCTATGTGATCTTTGCGCAATTTGTTATGACCTGCCTAATGTAATTTCTGCATCATGTATAATGTCTTTGTGCCTATACCTCTGAATGTGTTTTCATGCTTAGGTGGTTGTTCTTCCTAGTATAGTTATACTAGTGAGTTCATGGTTCCCTGCGTGATATTTTCCTAAGGTGGTTAGGGTTGCGTAGGTGGTACTTATCTTTGACCAGTGGTTACTGGTTGTGTGCTACATTTGCTATTTGGTGCTACAGTTATTATATGTTCTATGTTCTATGTTCTAAGTGTTAATTCTACCAAGTGCTAGTTCTAAAAGTACTTATTCCCGACAGTGGTCCATGTGGCCCTGTCCCATTTATATAATCACCTGTAAATTCTGCCCGTGCCTCTGGTACATTGTAAAGTGTGTGTTTCTTATCTAATGTGTTTGGTATAATACATAGGCTATTTTTACATATAACCTTCTGTGGAGTTCCTTTTGTGGGGGGCCTCGGATGTTGTTGCTGGGGGTGCGTGCGCAAATACTTAACTTACATTGCATCCGGGATAAGCCTTACTGCTCGCATCACGTTGCCTAGAGGGTGAGCAGGGGTTATCTTTGGCGTGTAACTCCCTTGCCCTGACTAGAGTGGTGGTTTCTGCCTGGCTTTGGCGCAAGCCTTAGCCAACTGGAAAACCCATTTCTAACAATGGAAGGCAAGGGGAAGGATAAGGATTTGTGTTTGCGCAGTACCACAGCGACGACTGGCTCCACTACAAAACTCTGCATTTTAGATAGTCACATAGAAGGGGATTATTGTTCTAAGTTTGTTCTAAATGTCATTTCTTTGGAATGTAAACTTGTGCACTATGAGTTAGGTGTCACTACCTCGGGAGGGTAGATTATCTCCCAAGTGCAGTATGAGTTTTTGGTTTCATCAGAAAGATGGGATCCAGTGGAAGCAACAAACGTGTGTATCTGAATTCACCAGTAGGGGTGGGATCCAGTGGTAACAGTGAAAAGTGTGTCCAGTACATTTGTTCCCCGCCCCGCTCCCAGAGTTTGGTACCTGTGTCACGTGTGGTCAGGTTGAGAAATCAGGGGTGATAGAAACTGCCTTACCAGTCCGAAGGGGGGGGGGGGGGTTGTGTGTGGATGAATGGTGTGTTGCACTAGACAAGTGAGTGTGAGTTCCCTAGGATAGGGAGCTTGCTGAATACTTTGTGAATTGTGTACTCTTGCTTCAGCTCAGACAGTTAAGTCCCCTGTGTTGCACGTGTCTGTGAGCATCCTGCCAAGATGGAGTCTGCTTTTAGTTTCTGGGGTATGTTTATGCATGAGTTGGTAGAGTTTTGCGAAGAGAGAGACATCGCAGTGAATGAGTCAGACACCAAGTCCCAACTTAGGGAAAACCTAACACAATGGCAGAAGGATGTTGAAGATGATGATGAAGAAAATTACAGTGCATGGGCGCCAGCAGATAGTGAAGACCCCATAGATAGGGAGTCCCTTGCTGGGTCCAGTGTAGGGGGCAGGGCCTCATCCCTTTCCCGGTCCCTGTCCCCAGAGGAGTGGGCAGATAGGAGGGAAGGGAGGGAGCACCAGCTGGCTTTGGAGAAGCTCAGGTTAGAGCATGCCAAGGAGATGGCGCAGCTGGGTGTGCAGGAGAGAATGGCAGAGGCTTAGAGGGCCTTTGCCAGGGAGAAATTAGCTCTGGAGGGTAGATTGTTCCCTGCGCGCAGTTTTAATTTTCTGGACTCCCCAGGGAGGGTTGAGTCCAGTGGTGGCAGCTATATAGACTCCAGTGCAGGAAGTCCCATTCCCAGTACCCAAAGTATGGTACCTTGGCCCCACGAGGAGGAGTACAGGTTGAAATTCAGGGACAGTAAGAAACTGTCTCACCAGTCTTGTGAGGATTTTGTGGATGAATGTTATGGAACACTGTCTGATTGGGTATGGGTTCGCACGGAGTCTGATTTTGACATACTGTTCAACATGGTTCTCAGAGAGCACCTGCTCAGTAGTTGTTCGCCAGGGTTGTGCCAACACCTGTTGGAATGTGGGTTTACTGATCCAGGTCTCCTGGCAAGGGAAGCAGACCGCTTGGAAAGTGCTAGATGTTCTGAGGAGTCATTGGTGAGTGATTTCAAAAGTAGTGGTTCAGGTATCTTCCAGCCCAGCGTGGTGGAAGAGGCTCAGTGTAGCCCAGCTAGGTCTCAGTATAGTGAGGGGGGTGTAGGGGCTTACGGCCTGTCTCAGTGGAGCAGGAGTGAGTGTGTGACTGAGAGTCCCCAGATGCCCGAAGCCCTATCTCAGAACCTGGGTGGTTTCTTTAGGGAACACCAGGTTGGGGACCTAGGCTGTCCTGTTAGTCCATTTGAGGAAGATCACCTTTATATTGAGTTAGGCGCCTTCACGCCCATTGGGCTAAGTTGCGCATGTATAAATCTCACTTCATTCATTCATTCACCTAGTATCTAGGGAACCTGGAGCATCTGTAAATAGAGCTCCCGTGGTTCTAGTGTCCGGCAGTGCTACTCCAGTTGGGAGGGCACATGAGTCCGAAGTGAGGAGTGATTGGGGGATGAGTTCCCTAGTGGAAGAACCAGTGGACCAGGGACTAGTCAGTTGTGCTAGATTCCCTTGGGGGGACCCGGGTGACACCACTTCTGTTCTGGGGGATCTTCGCGCACTGTCAGGTGGACAGGGGGCAGGAGAACTGCGCCACACAGACAGTCACACACCATAAGAGTCATGTGTCAGCCTCAAGGGGATGGTGTGTAAATCCCCAGAAGTCCTGGAGTGCCAGGCAATTATTCCACCAAAGGTTTTAGACCAGAGGTTGGGAGGCCAGGTTCAGGATCTGCCTGACCTCGAGAAAACTGTGTCCTGACCGGTTCATCTTCCAGGGGTACCACTCCAGTTGGGGGGGGTGCAGAATTCTGGAAGGGGGTGGAGAGGGTGGGAGAGCCCGCCTCTGACCCGGTGCAAGCTGAGGGGTTAAACCCTAGGTTGGGTGAATGGTGTTCTAAGGGTACTCCTCGCAGGAGGTGGAGGAACCCTAGAAGGAGAGGTAGGGGGAGGAGAGCATCTCCTGTGACTCCTGGTCGGCCTGAGGGTGTAGACCCAAGGCTGGAGAACCAGTGGCAGTCTAGCCCTGTCCTACAGACAGGAAGAGTGGAGAATGGCTACTATGTGCCAGGGGTTACTACCCCCACTCTGTGAATAGGCAGGGACCAGTGGCACCTGGCTGGCCTAGGGCCTGGTCTTGGCTGCGGACAGCTTGGGAGTACCAGTGGGGTAGTCCAGTTGTTCCTGACAGTGTTTTTAGAAGGAACCCCATGGTTTCACCATGGCGTAGAACAGGAGGGTGTCCCTGCAGTTGCGGGCCCGCGTCCATGTTCTATCGCCCCAAGCAGGGAAGCCCATCATGGTGGTGATTGGTCTACCCTGCGTTTTGGCTGGAAGGGGGCTGTGTTGGACTTGGCCCTTCTGGCAGGTTCACCCCTAAACTTTTTGCTTTTTATGGCGACCCAGTGTTAGTGATTTTTGGCTTCTGCGCACTTTACCACTGTGTGCCAGGGTAAAGTGCGTGCGTGTAAGTGAGGTTGGCCTGCCCTCCCATAGGAATGCATGGGGAATGTATGTGTCCCTGGTAGTTCCTGAGGAGTGCAGGTGCGAGTTTGGTATATGCGGACTCATGTGATTAATTGTTGCGCGATGATGTATGCGGCGTGAATGTACCTAGTGTGGAAGTGCCACTTCTAGAAGTTGGCCTGTCTGTGTAAATTATGTGAATTGGCTGTCTGCCTTGTGATTGGCTGGAGCTGGCTGCATGATTAATGTGAGGGAGGGGTGCCCCTGGGACCTGAATAGGGCTGGGCTTTCCCCACAGAATGCTAGCTCCGCCCCCTGTGGTGCGACTGATGACCCTAGCCTGACTAGTGAATGGGAAGAGTGGTTGAGCACAACAGAGTGCTCCAAAACCAGCTGCGACTGGTTTTCCCCCCACCCTGCAGCCAGACAAAGGATTTAGGTGTATAAAAAGGGGATGTGTCCCCTTACAAAATGTTCTTGCTGATCCTGTCTTGAGGGTGGCCTGCTGCTGGGCGCCAGGAGGACCGCCACTGGGACTGCCTCCCTGCCTGGAGGAAATTACAAAAAACAATTTGATGGACAGAATGTAGATCAATGTCTTACATTCACCCCAGTACAAGGATCTGGGCCTAAATCCATCGTTTTTTGCACTCCACACCACCCTGGGTTAGATAATGGCTTTATGTAAATCAGCTCTGACCCTGTGCCCCATGGGAACAGTCCAGTCCGAACTACACAGCCATATCTTTCCCAGACCGGAATCAAGCATCCGAGGACCGGACCGGTTTCGAGGTAACACCTCTCATCAGCCCGGCTAGCTTGACTCCAGTGGTGTGGAGGCTCTGGGACCCACGTCTGAGCCTGGAGGGCCCTGTGAGCTGGCCCCTGGGCCCAGCCTTTGCCCCCCCTGCCTTCCTAGGACTTTTTGCTGGACTTGGGAGTGTGACTCTGTTCCTTAGGCGCCTGGGAAGCGCTTGCTTTCTCCTCCAGGGGAGCGCTGTTGTCTCCAGCTGCAGCCCGGAGCTGCAATTCCCTGTCCCCGAGGGATTCCCCGGCATGGGGATCCCCCTTTGCTTGGTTTCAACACGCAGGTGCCCACCCTGTGTCTTTGAGTGCTGGCGAAAGTTCGTTCCGGGAGCCTGCCCCGTTTATGCCGGTTTGTATCCCTGGCAGGTGCCCACCCTGTCTAACAGGTGGTGTGTGAAAATGGACACGAAAACGTTTATACTTTTCAGCCCACAATTATACCAACACCTTTAAAAAACTTATAGTGGCCTGCTGAAACAAACTAAAAGTATATTTTCAAGAACATGCCACGCACACTCCTCACAAAAACACACATTTGAATATGTTAAGTTTGTTTCTTCACACTGATTTAAACTCTCAGCAAAACACGTAGCTCTACACATACACAAACTTACATACATGGAAACATTGTCAGCAAAGAAGAGACACACACACAGGCTGACAAGAGACACACAGAAAAATAATAGGGAGGAATACAAACGCCATCAGAAAAACAGTGAAACACAAATAACTAATATAGATGCAGAAACAAACGGAAGAACACATGCACACAACAGTCTCTCAATCTTTCTCTCATTCAGGCACACCCAGACACACAGGCAGGCACATGCGTAGACCCACAGCAACATTGTATTTCTTCCTGTGTATGGCCATCTCTCCATGTGTGTGTGGGAAAAAACAATCATTTACTGAGTACAAAACATCACAGAAAATGATTTAAATACTGCATCGTTTTTTGCTATGCATCTACATAAGGATGCACGCCTACACTAACTCAAACACACAAGAACACATTAAACACAACAAATTTGCGAACCCACAAAAAACAACAAATAGACAGCAGAACACACGTGCCAACGCTATAGGCAGCAAATATTTGCTGACAAATGCAGATATTGCCACAACCAATTTAATTATTACAAAAATGAATGATCGGTACAAGCCCCAACCAGAGACACTCGCTAACTTGGGGATGATGAATACCACCTGGACATTGGAGCGTAGTAGTGGAAAGAATTCTGCCCATGATTATTGCCAACAGCCAGGGTGGACGAACAAACTCACCTGCTGCGGGTGGCAAATAGAGCCCAGGCCAGGGGGCTGGAAATAATTTAATAATAGCCGCAACGGTGCCTATGCTCCAGCCTCTATGTCTCTCTCATGCCAGGCAGTCAGGCACACTTGTGCAAGCCCCAATGCACATGCGACAGCCCCACCCTAAGGGTGAAATTAAGAGTAGGTGGCGGTGGCGCTCAGACGCGGCGGTGGAGGAGACATCTGTGTGCCGCCTCCTCCTGATTATTTATTCACCTGGCTCGCTGCTGCTGCACTGGGTGGTGTGCAGTGCACCACTGCACTTGTGCTTTTTTTTCTGTACCGCGGAGCGGAGACACAGAGGAGTAGACATTCTGTCCGAGTCTGACCCCCGCTCCTGCTCCGCAGCGGAGGTCAGAGAAATCCGTCGCCCAGTGAAAAACCCAGCCCCCACCCCATCCAGCCTACCGGGGGATTGCCCGGTGCCTGGAATTGCCAGTCCGGCCCTGGTCCTGGGTTTCGGTCAGGATGACCTTGAGGCTGCTGGGCCTCAACGCCTCCTGCATTTTGCTGACCAATCAAGCCAGGTGGCATATGCAGGCTCCACAGTGGGACCTGAAGTTCCAGTGGTCCGAGTTACAAATCAATTAGTTTACAGGGTTCATTCTGTATTACACCATACAGACAAACACCACATGTTCATTTCTCTGAATATAACTGAACAATTCTGAAGGAAGGGATATACAGTGTTCAAATTCAAATTGCATTTATTTCTGCAATCATTTACTTCTATGGTTTGTTCAACATATTATGTCGCATATATTCAACAACATTACTTCAATGTAATTGTGAAGTCATTACATTTAAAGTGCTCTCAGTGAGGAAGGGAAGGGAAGTGCAAATGTTGTGAGGGACTGGGTAAAGGTGGTGAGATATTTAAGAACATCGCGTTAACATCAGAAACGCCTTTACAATCAAAGTAGTATAAAAGTTCCCAGGTTACATCACACATAGGTTGAATATATTCTTTTCTTTAAATCCTATGGTGTGTTAGGTTGGCGTAGTCTACGCTTCGACCCCCATGTACGCTTAAGGGTTATTCATGCCTCATGTTGGGGTCTTCGTCAGGAAAGCGGATAGAGAGCAGCAAATGACGATCGGCATCTGTACCGTCGTTATGTGGGCCTGGGCGTGCTCCTTGAAGTTTTGGACAATATTCCTCATGGAAGAATTGCCAACACCATGTCATGTGTGGTTTCATTGCAAACGGGAGTGCGGGCGGGCAAGAAGGCACGAAGAAACGAAGTGCGGGGTGGGTAAAGAAGGCACAGACTGTGGGGGGGGGGACACGGGAAGAAAATAGTACTGTGCAACACTTGAAGTAAAGGGGCCAGTCGCCATGGAAGGATACAAATGACGACATGGAGGTCATAAGGAGGGTCTAACAAGCTTAAAACCAATCGGAAGGCAGCATTTAGGAATGACAAAGACACAAGAGAATGAAAAAGATGGGTGGAGAGCAGGCGGAGCTTCCACTCCATACGGAATACTGCATGCCTCGCAAACCGAACAGCGCATGCATACTGCCGTTGTAGGCTTGACCTAAAAATGTGGATAATGGTGTCAATAAAGAGCTTTGCACATCACTTACTCTATTTCATTTCTGATCGGTTGTTAAAGTGGAAAATATTCTAACAACAGCTCATCTGACAACAAGGGAAAAGCAATTCAAAGAAATAAGAAGAAGAATGTTTAGAAGTAGGGTAATAGAGAATTTGGTAAGAAATATTAAGCAATAGAAGAGTAGAACGGCAGCACTGTAGCCAATAGAACACATAAAAAGTGTAGTAGATAAAGCATTCCCGAAAAAGCATTCCCCCTAAAGCATAAGGGATTTATCTTGATACTAAATAGAATATACATAACACTGTTTTACCCAGTGTTCTCAAAGAAAAAAAGCCTATTAAAGGATGATTAATAAAAGTAACTTTTGCCAAATTATTGAAGGAGAATGGAAACGTACATCTAGTACTGAGATTTCCTTTAATGAAGAAAGCTACTTACAGGAGAACACATTATTGCATGCAGTTAAAACAACTGGACGATGCTATGAGGTAAAAGATTGTAGTTTTATTACAAAAGAGATGGTTTGTAGAAATGCAGAAGAGGAGACAGCTGAAGAGGTACAGGGGTGCTGTAGAACGTTGCAAAGGTTCAGATCCATGTCCTCCAAAGATTGTTCACAATATGGCAGAAACTGTGGAGGGAGTACATGGCGTCTGCTACTTGAGCAGCCGCTTGTACCCGGAGCGCTTTCTCCAGTCCCATAGCGTTATGCCGCCTTACCTGGTCTTTTTCGTTTGTTAAACTGCCAGAGTGTTCCCAGAGGTTCTCCACTGGTCGTTTTTCGATTAATTTACTCACCGACAACATGGAGTCTGTCAGTTCTTCACTCAACCAGGCTGAATCATTAACCACAGCCACCAAAATTTCACCTGCAACAGTGCATGATAACGCTGGTTGACCAGAACTATGTTGAAAGTGTCAGTCAAGAGTGCGGAGAGGCAGATAAAGGTCTCAATTTTCAAGATTCGTGTGGGCCCTCAGCAGCCTCATTGGGAACTCGTTTTGCTACGTTAACAGAGGATATAAAGAAAGGTTTCTCTGTATCAGCTACTAATCAAGGCGAGATAAGGGAGTGCTATGAGTCCCTAGAGAGTCCTGGTGTTTAAGAGATCCACTTTCCTGAGTCCCTTGAGAAACCTGTGGAAGAACTGAAAAACAATCTTGGGGTTGCAGAGGCTGAGATCCAGACACTTAAAAGGGAGGAAGATGCTCTCTGTGACAGAATGGAGACGTTGGACAAAAAACTCCCGTAGGAACAACCTTCGTCTTATATGCTTTAAGATCTGACCCTTCAGTCCCTTCCGGAATGTTCATATCATTTCACTTCTTAAAGAAGCTTTGAAGCTTGAAGAGTCAGATGAGACCCTAGGAAACGACACATAGAGAGCCAATAGAGACCCTTCCGAAGGAATCCAAATAGAACACAGCCAAGAAAAATCCTTATTAATTTTCTCACTCACTCCCTAAAGGAGAAAATTCTTAAATTGGCTTTAAAGGTAAAAAACATTAAGGATCAGAGATTTATCCTTTGAAATCCATTCAGATCTTGCCAGAGTTACCCTTGAAAGGCAGTGGGAACTAGGTAGGAAGATGGACGACTTCAAGAAGACTGGTGCAGTTGTACAGCTGAAATTTCCTGCCTTCCTGAAAGTTATGCAGAACAATAAAATGAAAAACATAAGATCAGTCCAGAAGGCGGATGAGTTGCTTGACACCATCGGCAAGAATCTCCCCTAAGAGTAGCTCTCTATTCTTTGGGTTAAGCTTAGATTGAGGCAAAAGCCCACTTTTATTGCTGGCTTCTTTTTTCCTCTGATTTTGTACAAATCAAAAAGAATGGCTGAATGATGACATTAGTGAATAAGTGAGCCACTCAAATCATCTCGATTCTTTTAGTATTTACTTATTCTACGGCATGGGTTTCATTCTGTTTTGTTTGAATATTACACATGTTTAGAACGGGATGGGTTGGGCCGCTCTGGGGTGCAACACCTGGACAAAACCGGTCCAGATAAATAGGGGAAGGGTTCTCGAGTGGGGGGGAGCACAGGGGCATAAAATATAAAAATACCTAATTTGCCTCAAATGTATTAGATTTAGCCCAGATAGCTGTAGGTGGATTTCAAGGGGTTCGGCGTTAGTTTTTCCTTGGTTTATTGCAGATCCGGAGTTTCAGACTTAAGCCACCATGAAATCACTCCAGATACTCTCCTGGAATGTCAATGGTCTGCGCGTGAGGTCTAGACGAGCCAGAATTTTGCAATATCTAAGGGACTCTCCAGCACAGGTCATTGTCATCCATGAGACAAATCTTCTAAAGGAAGAGAACAAGGAAATTCGTAAAAGTCCAGAAAGGGGTAGACTCCTTTACCTTTACTAACCAGACAGCTAATATTAAAGGGATTTTGATTCTCTTTAAAAAGCAAGCCAATGTTTAGATTTGACAGCATATGGAAGACCCGTATGGCATATGGGTGATATTGAAAGTTTCTTTAATGGGCATTCTTCTTACTTTGATTGGCTATTACGGCCCGAACTAAGATGACCCTTTATTTCTCCTCCCAAAATTTTGCACCTTCTAGATTTTGCAGAACTAGTTATTATGCCCAGGTATTATAATATTGTTCTCAACCCTAAACTTGACAAATCTGCGAGTAGTAGAGCCGTTGTCTCCTCAAGATCTAGGGTGTATCTTCAGAACACGATGGCCCAAACTGGTTTATGCGATATATGGAGGGAAAGGTCAGGTCAGCAATTGGGAGTATCATATCGAAATTTTAAGTACAGAAATAAATCAAGAATTGTTTATATCTTGGTTAGCCACAGCCTAAGGGGCAAGGTTTAAGATATAATTTACATGTCGTCCCATCTGTCGGATCATTCAGGAATATTACTAGATTTTGACTGGGTACAGGCCCAGCAGCCCAGAGCTTGGTCTTTCGACCGAACTCTTCTCCTCAAGGAGGAAGAGATGGCCTTCCTATCTAATTTGGGCACAGTAACTATCACCGTGGTCTGGGACTCCCTCAAAGACTTTTTAAGGGGCATTATTACTATCATGTCGAGTTATAGGAATAAAAAGTATAGTGGAAAGATCACATCTCTGGAGGCGGAAATGACGGTAGTGGAGGCAGAACTGAATAGTCAGTCTCTTAAATTTACCCAGGTCTTCAACTGCTCCATTAGGCTGTTTTGGGTAGACAGCAAGGATGGCATCCTTCAATCAAGGCTTATGCGTAGATGGGAGGCAAGTACGTTCGCTCATTTTGAGTATCAGGAAGGGGCAGGAAAACTACTGGCATGGAACGCCAAAGCAGACCGGCTTCGTAATCAGATTAAGGAAATCCAAGCTGGTCACGAGGCAGTTGCTCTATCCTCTGGCAGAAAAGGCCTTGCCAATTTTTTGTGTGTAGAGGACAGGCCTAAGGTCAATCTTCTTGGAATATATCCTGAAAATACTTAGACTGGCTGGATAGGACCACATTGACACCTAAACAACAGGAAGACTTAGAACAAGACATCACTCAAGAGAAAGTGAAGAAGGCTTTAGTTGCCTGCAAGAGAGGCAACTCTGTGGATCCGACGGGTTAATCCCGGTATTGACCAAACTATTCAACATGATACTAGCAGAGGGCGTAAGGCCCCCTGGATCTTGGAATGACGCTACAGTTATCTTGATTTTGAAATCGCTACAGTTATCTTGATTTTGAAATCTGGTAAAAATCCAGCGAGCAGCGGGTCATATCGACCTATTTCGCTCTTAAATGCGGATTATGAAATCTTTGCCTCAATCTTGGCAGCAAGGTTGTGGTCTGTGGCTGATGACATCCTTCACTCAGATCAAAATGGGTTTGTTAAAGGTAGACATCTATCAGACCTCACATATGATCTTATTGGAGCAGTAGATATTGCCTCTACATTTTCACTCCTTCTTGCAGCCTTGACTCCTGATGCCACCAAGGCTTTTGAAAGGGTCAATTGGGTTTACCTGTCGGAAGTCATGGGGAGATTTAACTTGGGCAAAAAGTTCTGTCTTACCATCCAGATGTTATTTCAAGAGCCGTAAGCTAGGTTGTTGGTTAATGGTAACCTGACTAAACAACTTTAGATCACTAGGGGTACCAGGCAGGGCTGTCCCCTTTCCCCTCTCCTTTTTGAGATAATATATATATATATATATAAATATAGAGAGAGAGCCTTTTGCTCAGAGGATTCAAGAAGACCTTAGCATTGTGCCTTTCAGATATGGAGAATGGGGGAGGAAGGTGGCCCTGTATGCAGATGACATTTTGGTCCTTTCGGCAGACCTGGAAACAGCCTTTCCGGCAGTGATCAGATTGGCACCGGAATTTGGGCAGGACTCAGGGTATGATGTGAATGCCGGGAAGACTGAGATCATGACGTGGAATCTTGAGAGGTGCCAACATCAGGTCAACCCCAGCATGCGATACTTGGGGGTCAGAATCATCCAGGATATGCACTAAAGAACAAGTTACTTACCTCCGGTAACGATATATATCTGTAAGAAACATTAGTTAGTTAGATTCCTTACCTCAGAATAATCCCCAGGCGTCAGATTGGATCCGGAAAGTTTTTTCATCTGACGTACTCCTGCGCCTCGGTAGCCGTAGACAGCGACTCCGCGTCCGTCGTCAGCGTCGGGATCTCCAGAATTACATCGCTGGAATACTTAGACGGTGCCCTCGTGCGCTGTCAGTTCTCTACATAGCTTTCCGCGCCAGGAACACAGAGCCATGCAAGAAACCGACACTGGTGCTATGAAACTAGAGCCCTGACAGGGAAATTCCTTAACCCTAGATATCGGTTCGCAGAACGGGGAGAATGGGTGGGGCGGTAAGGAATCTAACTAACTAATGTTTCTTACAGATATATTGTTACCGAAGGTAAGAAACTTGTGCATCTGAAAGAAACATGTTAGTTAGATTCCTTACCTTAGAATAGATACCCCAGCAATACCAACCCCGGTGGTGGGTCTGCGAACCAAAATCACACCAGAAAGTCCTGGAGAACCGAACGGCCAAAGAAGCCATCTCTCCGGACTTGGCTGTCCAGGCAGTAGTGCTTGGCAAACGTCTACAGCGAAGCCCACGTAGCTGCCTGACAAATGTCCTGCAAAGGGACTCCCCGTCCCAAGGCAATAGTAGCCGCCATGGCCCGAGTGGAATTGGCGCGCAGCCCCACAGGAGGATCCTTATTAGTCAAGGAATAACAGATCTTAACACCTTGGCTGCTAGGCGTTTTCCCCCTCCTGTGCTGGAAATTGCCATTTTGCTGGTGTCATGACGAGCTCAGCTCGTCATCAGCACAGCTCAACTGTGCATCATGACGAGCTGAGCTCGTCATGAGCATCGAAAGGGTTAATAGACAAAATGACCCACCGAGAGATGGTTCGTTTGTGCACCGTTTGTTAGCGCCCAAGTAGCCAACAAAGAGTTGGTCGTCCACCCGGAATAGTCGTGTGCGGTCCAGATAAAAGGAGAGCCCATGTATTGGGTCCAGACAGTGGAGCCTCTCTTCCTCTTTTGAAGGATGCGGAGGCATGTTAATGGTCTGCCAGATGTGAAAGGCAGTAACCACCTTGGGTAGAAAAGAAGGACGAGTCCTCAGAACAACTTTGTTCGGATGGACAGAAAGGAAAGGAGGCTTAGAGGAAAGAGCCTGGAGCTCACTCACTCTTCAAGCAGAGGTGATGGCAACCAGGAAAGCAGTCTTTAGAGTCGGAAGACGTTAGGGACAGTTGTGGAGCGGCTCAAAGGGAGCACACATCAGATAGGTTAACACCAGATTCAAGTCCCACTGAGGCATTACATAGGGAACAGGAGGAAACATGTGAGTAATGCCTTTCACGAATCTATTTACAACAGGGGACTGGAAACGAGAAGGCTGATCAGGAAGCCTCAAAAAGGCGGAAACGGCCGAAAGATAGCCCTTGATAGTGCCCAGGGGAGAGCCCTGCTGGGCCAGAGAAAGAAGAAAGAGGAGAACCTCTGAAAGAGGGGCAGATAGGGGATCCACAGCCTTTGCTGTGCACCATGCCACACATTTATTCCACCTGCAGGCGTATACCGTTTTTGTGGGGGGACGCCTGGCTGCCAGAATGACATTACAGACTTCAGGAGGCAAGTCAAATGGCATCAACTGTCGCCGTTCAATCTCTTAGCATGTAGGTGGAGGCTGGACAGGTTAGGGTGGAGGACCGTCCCCTGCTGCTGCAACAGAAGAGCCATTCGGGATTGACACAACATACTAACTGTAACACCTCATGGCTAATCTATGCAATTATGTGCCCATGTGGGTTTTTGTACGTTGGTCAGACAACACAAAAAATAAAATGCCGGATTCTGCAACACATGAGCCGGATACGTTGTAAAACCCAAGGGGCTCCTCTGGTAGACCACTTTAGCAGATTTGAACACTCAGAAAACAGCTTGAGGTGGTGGGTTATAGAGAAAATAACACAAAACCCACGAGGAGGTAATCTACACAACACCCTGAATAGAAGGGAATGTAAGTGGATATACTCCCTCAACACTGTTAATAAGGGACTCAACGAACTTGAGGAGATGAACAAACAAGTAGCACTGTTGGGTATATGAGTAACTTAAAGATCTGTATATCAGTACCATTGTGTTCAGGTGACCTGAAAAGTATGTCTCTTACATGAAAAAGTTTTTCTTAAAAATTTCTCAAGTGACAACTATAATGAACAACACTGTTTGTGCTTAATCGTTTTCATCTTTTTGATATATATGCTGTGTTGTCATGATCATATGTGCATATATATGCTTGCATGTATCCAATTGTCTATAAGTACAGCAAAAGGTGTTTTATTTGCAATATTTGTGAAGTGTATATGTATATCTCACCATACCGATTGTCATTCTCATTGGTAAAATCCATGATGTTATCCAGCTAATTGGTTAGAGCTATGACCGTTTATACACCTATATACAAACACAGCTATGACAAGTGAGCTGTCCATCGTTTGTTTCTCTTGTGAAGTTGACACTTCGGTAACAGAATCGAAGTATCGCATTTTAGGACGCTGCCAATGTTGTCATCAATTCCTGGTATTTAGTTTGGGCTGAGCAATTCATTCAATATAATTTTTGACAAATTGTTTAAAATTTTTTATAACATCGATAAGCCCCCTACTTTTAATAATACCGTGCATTATGTTTAAATAAATAATTTTTGTTAATGTCTGCCGGTTATCTAGAGACCACTGACCATATAACACTGCACCTTGTATCATCGCTACGTGGTTCCCAAAAACAGTCCGCTTTCTATGTTCAGTTTTGTTAGAGGCGGATAGGTACAACTACACGCGCAGGCGCTGTATCAGTAACAGCGGCGTCCTTGAACAGAGCGAGGCTTGGCTGTAGTACGTGGGTCGTTATACCGGCAGAAAGGTAAGAGTTTCTAAGGCCGGTTACGTCTTTCATAAGCCTTGAAATTCAAGGTTTATGTAGTGAAACTATCTGTACAACCACGAGTGAGACAATAAACTATCCGTGTCTCCTTTTTCCACAGAAATCTGACCCTAGGAATAGGCGCCCTTACTATATGCATTGAAAATCGCGCATATAAGGTAAATGGGGCTTATATCGGTTTTTTAAGTTTGAAATACGTAATTCTCTTTTGTTGATGAAAAATGTATATTCTAAGTGAGACTACATTGTGTCTCTGTTTGTAGCTACCTGATGGATTAAAATCTCCAAGGTAAATCTTTGGGATTCAACCCTATTTTCAGTTGTAAATTTCACATTTTTTGGTGTATTGTACATTGATACCGATATAATTATTTGTAGGTATTAACTTACCATGATGCATGCATGAAGCATTGTATCCCTCCCAAGATGTGGTGAGGATGGAATCCACAAAATAAGGGTAAATAAATAATAATTTCCTCTCTAACATATGTATGTGTTTAGAGAATTGTTTAGACCTAGATAAATTCTGGGCTTTACTATTTGTTTGACAGAATATTATATGGAAAGTTGGAATTCAGGACCACTTCCTCTTGCTCTCGCACTATTGAAGGGTAAGAACATAATACCTCTCATGGGCTACGGCCTTGCAAAAACCTACCCACCTCAGTTAGTAATCGCCAATTTTATCTTTCATAGGGTTAATGTTATCCCTTGGTTGCCTTCGTTTTGTTTCTCCAGTCCTGATGAAGACTCGCAATCCCCAGGTTTAAATCACCGGTCGGGCATAAGACGAGTCGAAACGTCGACGGTATTTTCTAATTACCCTTGGACCAACTAAAAAAGAACTTTATATAGTGCAAATTATCTTCAAGATATATGTCTACTTAAAAAAGTGTTCTGATTAAAAAACCTAAAGAAAGGTTGGCCAGGGTCTCAATACAGCTAAGCATAGGTCCGGTATTGTTCTTCAAATAATGTGAATAATATTGTCTCTATCCACTAATTTGTTTTCCTTTCCGTTCACTTGTTTCACATCTTTGATCACCCCCTTTTTTGCAAAATTCCTCTCTTGGGCAACCTCTGCTTTTATCAATTTGGAAATGAAATATTGTGTATAAAATGAATTGTTAAAATACAAAAAAAACAAAAAAGATGATGAATAAGTTAATAAATCAAAAGTAATTTCTTTTAACGGTGGTGTAGGTTTATTTTGTGGTACAAAGTTTTTTCAGTACAATAGAGCAGACTGATTGAGGTTGCTCTACTTACAAAATATTGCGGATATTATAATTGATTTAAGTCATTCTGTATAATTAATAGGTCTAGGACCATTGTTTTTTTGATATCGCTGCAACAGAAGAGGCAGACGAATCGGGGGATTGATTGACATACTGAGTAGCTCAGGATACCAGTATCTTCGTGCCCAATCCGGAGCCACAAGGATAATTTTGGCCCGGTCGAGCCTGATCTTCTTCAGCACTCTGGGCAGAAGTGGTATAGGCGGAAGGCATACAACAGACCGCAGCTCCACTCGCGACGAAAGGCGTCGCCGAGCGAGTGCCGCCTTGGAAATTCCACCACGCAGAACTGATGACTTTGCGCGTTCTCTTCCGTGGCGAATAGATCTAACCAAGGCTCTACCCACTGCTGAAAGAGACCTTGCGCCACGTCGGAGTTCAGACGTCATTCGTGATCCATCATGCACCAACGGCTGAGTCTGTCCGCCCCGGCGTTCAGGGAACCTGCCAGGTGTTGAACCACCAGGGTGATGCCCTGATGTTCCAGCCATGTACAGAAGCCCAGAGCCTCCTGACAGATGGTCCACAACCCCACCCCGCCTTGCTTGTTGGAGTACCACATGGCGTGGTGTTGTCCATGAACACCTGCACCACACTTCCCTGGACAGAGGGAAGGAATGCTTTCAGTGCAAGCCGAATCACCTGAAGCTCTAACAGGTTGATGTGGAGTCGGGACTCCGCTGGAGACCAGAGGCCTCTGATCCCCCCCTCCCATGTGCCCACCCCATCCCATGAGGGACGCATCCGTCACCACTGTATGCTCCGGTTGGGGAAGGAAGAGGGATCTGCCCCGGACCCAATCGCGATTCGTGAGCCACCACTGCAGTTGTCTCGCAGTGCCCTCTGAGATTAGGGCGTGGTCAGACAGGTTGCCCTGATGCTGTTCCCACTGGAACTTCAGGTCCCACTGCAGAGCCTGCATCCGCCACCTGGCGTGATGCACCAACAGGATGCAGGAGGCCATTAGCCACAGAAGCCGAAGGGTCAACCTGACCGAAACTCGGGGTAACGGCTGAAAGATCGGAATCAGAGCCAGAATATCGCGAACCTGCAGCTTAGGAGGATAAACCCGAAACTGCGCCGAGTCCAGGACCGCTCCGATGAAAAGGAGCTGCTGGGAGGCAATCAGGTGCGACTTCGGCACGTTGATGGAGAGCCCCAGCAAATGCAGGAGGTCGGAAGTAGTCTGGAGGTGGAGAAGAATGTCTGAGGTGAGCCCGCCTTCAACAACCAGTCGTCGAGATAGGGGAAGACTGGAACCCCTAATCTGCGCAGATGAGCTGCGACCACCGCCATCCCTTTCGTGAACACCGGAGGGGCACTGGTGAGGCCGAAAGGTAGCAGGGTAATCTGAAAGTGCTTGTGGCCTACCGTGAACCGTAGGTAACGGTGGGCCGGCAGGACGGGAATATGGAAATAAGCGGCCTGCAAGTCCAAAACTACCATCCAGTCTCCAGCGTCTAGGGCAGCCAAAACCTGAGCTAAAGTTAGCATCTTGAGCTTCTCCTTTCGGAGGAAGACGTTGATGCTCCTGAGGTCCAAGATAGGGCGCAGGCCCCCTTTGCCCTTCTTGGGAACCAGGAAGTGGTGGGAGTAACAACCACGTCCTACTTCTGGCCCAGGAACGCACTTAATGGCTCCCTTGGCCAAGAGGGTCAGAATTTCCTACTGCA
Organism: Lissotriton vulgaris; assembly: GCF_964263255.1. NCBI lineage: Eukaryota > Metazoa > Chordata > Amphibia > Caudata > Salamandridae > Lissotriton > Lissotriton vulgaris. The sequence goes on along the minus strand of NC_141698.1, from coordinate 605,993,293 downwards.
GAAGTTGCTAGTGATTCCCCGACATGCAGTGGTACTGCGGTGGCATGGCTGGAGGGGTCGCTTTGAAGGGGAGGGAGTAGCCTCTTTGGACGATTTGCACCTGTCAGAAGAGGTGGTACGCCAGTGGAGTAGGTGATGGCGAACCCTGCCTCCCATCGGCGTTGCATGGGCCTGAAAGTTCAGACTAGGAAGGCTTTGAGGCGGATGCTGTGGGAGCGGTTATGGACTGACCGGCTCTCAGACCCCCTGTTCCGCCACGGCGGAATGCACGTCCGCGACCGTGTTGAGGCTGGTTCTGCGGCCTGTGGCTGGACGAACGTGCGGGGGCGTCCCTTCCTTGGCCATGAAAGGGACGAAAAGCAGAAGTCTGCTGGCGCCGGGCCGAAAGGCCCAAGGACTTGGCCGTAGCCCTGGAGTCCTTAAAGCGTTCCAGTGCGCCATCGGCCTTGTCGCCAAAGAGGCGAAGGCCATCAAAAGGCATGTTCATGAGAGTGCTCTGAACATCCCCCGAAAAGTTAGTATACCTCAGCCAGGCTTGACGACGAATCGCCACCGTCGTTGACACCACGGACTCGCTGGGCAGAACGATTGCAAGTCCACACCGAATCAATCAATCACAGCATTTATATAGCGCACTACACACCCAAAGGGTCTCAAGGCGCTAGGGAGGGGGGGTCCGCTACTGCTCGAACAGCCAGGTCTTGAGTTGCTTCCTGAAGGCGAGGTGGTCCTGGGTCCAGCGGAGGTGGGTCGGGAGGGAGTTCCATGTCTTGGCGGCGAGGTAGGAGAAGGACCGTCCTCCTGTGGTGGCTCTTCGGATGCGGGGGACGGCGGCGAGGGCGTGGCCGGTCAATCGAAGCTGGCGTTTGGGAGCGTAGAAGTTGACGCGGCTGTTGAGGTATCCCGGGCCTTGGTTGTGTAGGGCTTTGTGTGCGTGGGTGAGGAGTCGGAAGGTGATTCTCTTGTTGACCGGGAGCCAGTGCAGGTCTCTCAGGTGTCCGGAGATGTGGCTGCGCCGGGGGATGTCCAGGATGAGACTTGCTGAGGCGTTCTGGATCCGCTGAAGTCTCTTCTGGAGCTTGGCGGTGGTTCCAGCGTAGAGGGAGTTGCCGTAGTCCAGACGGCTGGTGACGAGGGCCTGGGTGACCATCTTCCTGGTCTCGGTGGGGATCCACCGGAAGATCTTACGTAGCATGCGCAGGATGTTGAAGCACGACAAGGAGACGGCGTTGACTTGTCTGGTCATGGAGAGGGAGGAGTCCAGGATGAAGCCCAGGTTGCGTGCGTGGTCTGTAGGTTGGGGTGCGCTGCCCAGGGCTGGGGGCCACCAGGAGTCGTCCCAGGCAGAGGGTGTGGATCCCAGGATGAGGACTTCCGTCTTGTCCGAGTTCAGTTTCAGGCGGCTGTTCTTCATCCATTCGGCTACCTCTTTCATCCCTTCGTGTAGGTTGTCTCTGGCGGTGGCGGGGTCGTTGGTGAGGGAAAGGATCAGCTGGGTGTCGTCGGCGTAGGAGATGATGTTGAGGTTGTGCTGGCGTGCAATGTCTGCGAGGGGGCCCATGTAGACGTTGAAGAGGGTTGGACTGAGCGAGGAGCCTTGAGGGACGCCGCAGATGACTTCGGTGGCTTCCGATCTGAACGGAGGGAGGCGGACTCTCTGTGTTCTCCCCGCGAGGAAGGAGATGATCCACTCCAGTGCCTTCTCCTGGACTCCGACGTTGCTGAGGCGCTGTACTAGGGTACGGTGGCAGACGGTGTCGAAGGCCGCGGAGAGGTCTAGGAGGATGAGGGCCGCTGTTTCTCCGTTGTCGAGCAGGGCACGGATGTCATCGGTGGCTGCGATCAGGGCGGTCTCGGTGCTGTGGTTTGCCCGGAAGCCAGACTGCGAGGGGTCGAGGGATCCGTTCGTCTCGAGGAAGGCGGCCAGCTGCTTGTTGACGGTCTTCTCGATGACTTTTGCAGGAAACGGGAGCAGCGAGATGGGGCGGTAGTTCTTGAGGTCGGTGGGGTCGGCTGATGGCTTTTTGAGTAGGGCGCTGAGATCGGCGTGCTTCCAGCTCTCCGGGAAGATAGCGGTGTCGAAGGAGGTGTTGATTATGTCCCGCAGGTGGGGTGCGATGACAGCGTCGGCCTTGTTGAAGACGTGGTGAGGGCAGGGGTCGGTCGGAGATCCGGAGTGGATGGAGTTCATCGTGCGGACGGTGTCTTCGGTGCTGATCGGGGTCCAGGCGCGGAGGGTGGTGGTGGGGGGCGGGGGTTCGGTCGTGGCGTGCGTCGGTTGAGTGCTGAAGCTGTTGTGTATGTCCGCGATCTTGTTGTGGAAGTAGGAGGCAAGGGAGTTGCAGAGGTCTTGCGAAGGGGTGATGTCGTTGTTTCCGGCGTTGGGGTTGGAGAGCTCTTTGACGATGTTGAAGAGTTCCTTGCTGTTGTGTGCGTTGTTGTCCAGTCGTTCCTTGAATGCGGTTTTCTTGGTGGCGCGGATGAGTTGGTGGTGCTTTCGGGAGGCGAGCTTGAGGGCAGCCATGTTGTCCGGAGTTGGGTCTCTGCGCCAGGTTCTCTCGAGGGCTCGGCAGTTCTTCTTGGAGTTCTTGAGTTCATCGGTGAACCATGGGGCTTTCTTGCTGCCGGGTCTGCTAGGCGGGGTCCACAGGGGGGCGAGGTCGTCAGCGCAGTCGCTGATCCGCTTGGTGAGGTTGGTGGCTGCCTGGCTTGGGTTCGGTGTGCTGGTGGGAGGGTTCATGCTCAGGGAGGTCGTGAGTTTGTCGGCTGTGATCTTGTTCCAGCTTCTGCGTGCAACCTGTTGCTGGTGGTGGTGGATCGTGGTCCTTCTGAAGCTGAAGTGGACGCAGCTGTGATCCGTCCAGTGGAGTCCGGTGGCGTGGCTGAAGGTGATGTCCTTGCTGGATGAGAAGACGGGGTCGAGTGTGTGTCCGGTGTAGTGGGTAGGGGTGGTGACCAGCTGCTTGAGTCCCAGGTTTGCGAGGTTGTCCAGCAGGGTGGTGGTGTTGCGGTCGTTGTTGTTCTCCAGGTGGAAGTTGAGGTCCCTGAGGAGGATGTAGTCAGCAGAGCAGAGGGCGTGCGGGCTGATGAAGTCGGCGATGTCTTCGCTGAATTGTGTGCGTGGTCCCGGGGGTCTGTAGATGAGGGTGCCTCTGAGGGTGGTCTTGGGGTTGATGTGGACCTGGAAGTGAAGGTGCTCGGCGGGTGCGAGGGTGTCGTCGGTGTTGGTCGAGATGCGGATGGTGTTCCTGTGGATGATGGCGATGCCTCCTCCTGTGTTGTTGATGCGGTCCCTTCGGATGATCTTGTAGCCGTCTGGGATGGCGATGGCGATGTCGGGCGCTGAAGAGGCGTTCATCCAGGTTTCCGTGAGGAAGGCGACGTCCGGTGCAGTGGTGTCGAGCAGGTTCCAGAGCTCGACGGCGTGTCTGTGGACGGAGCGGGTGTTGATCAGGATGCATTTCAGGTGGCTGTGGCTGTTGCTCGTCTTGGTCTTGGTCATTTCTGGTGTAGTGGAGGTCTGGATGCAGGTGAACTTGCAGGAGTTGCAGCAGCAGGGTCCGTGGGTGCGTCTCGGGGTGGCTCGGTAGCACCCCGGGATTCTTCCGGCGTTGAGTGCGTGGAGTTCGGTGGCGTTGTAGGTCCGGCGGATGGGCTGGTTTCTGCAGGGGCCAGGGGTCCTGGCACTGGGCGTGGTCCAGGCGCGGACGGGCGCAGACGGGCTTACCTTTGGCGCACCTTCGGCGCTCAATCGGTGCTCCCGCTGCGCGCGTCCGCTGCGCGGTCGCTGGGGGGGGCGACATAAGAGGGGGACGGGAGGGCGGGTCAGCTGGGCTGGGCTGGCGTCTGGGCCAATGGGCCAGTGGTGGGCGGGGCCACAGGGGGCTAGCGGCGGGAAAAGTGGCGAGCGGCCGGCTCAGCAGTGGCTGGGCCGCTCGGGGGCTGGGGGGGCGACGGCGTAAAGGAGGCTGGCAAGGAGGCAAGGAGGCTGGCGATCAGCAGGCGTGGGGAGCAAGGGGGTGACCCGGCCTTGAGAAAGGCACAGCGGTCACTCCCGTGGTCAACCAGGCTCTCCCCTTAAGAGGGGGACGGGAGGGCGGGTCAGCTGGGCTAGGCTGGCGTCTGGGCCAATGGGCCGGTGGTGGGCGGGCCACAAGGGGCTAGCGGCGGGAAAAGTGGCGAGCGGCCGGCTCAGCAGTAGCTGGGCCGCTCGGGGGGCTGGGGGGGTGACGGCGTCAAGGAGGCTGGCAAGGAGGCAAGGATGCTGGCGATCAGCAGGCGTGGGGAGCGAGGGGGTGACCTGGCCTTGAGAAATGGAGTATCGTGCTGCATCCCGCCCCTCAGCAAGTGCTTGGGCGAGCCGTGTCATGGCCTCCTCCGGACACTGGGGCAGCAGGTCCGCTACTGTATCCCACAGAGAGTGGATGTAACGGCCCAAAAGACATGCGGTATTAATGGACCGCAATCCAAGACTAACCAAGGAAAACAGTTTCTTGCCAAACTGCTCCACCTTTTGGATTTCCGGTCTGGTGGTGCGGTCGGGAATGCAGTTTGGGACGTGGAGGCCTGGATAAGGAGTAGTTTCTGTCCTGTAACTCCAGTTCTGTAGTAGGGGTATCTCTGTTATAGTCATAATCTAGTGAATAGTTCCGCCCATGTGCGCGGACCCCGGAGCAATCAAAAATAATCTCTTAAGCTGTCAAAACATGCAGACCTGCATAGACACTTAAGAGAGAATTTAAAGACAGATAATGCAGCCTATATCCACAGGCTACACTGTCCAATACTTCAACTAGAAATTCCACCAAAAACCACAAACAGCACAGCCTGTCCAGGGTTTTCCACAGAGAAAACCTTGCCTTTAACAGAAAAACTCTCTGGAATGATAGAGAAGAAGGAGTGGACAGACAAACCCCATAGGCTGCCATTATGTGGCTCAAAACAGGATACTGTGCCTTTAAGAGAACTTTCCAGAAGCCTCACAGTATCCCAGAATGCAGTGCAGGTCCCTTTCACCTTCAGTTCTTTTTGAAGGCGTAACACGCCAGACCTGTAGCATTTCTTACATGAATATCTCTCTCCACCGGGGAGGAGGGCGGGCGCTTATGACTATAACAGAGATACCCCTACTACAGAACTGGAGTTACAGGACAGAAACTACTCCTTCTGTAGTAGGGGATCTCTGTGTATAGTCATAATCTAGTGAATAGAATGGCAAGCCCATCCCCACACCAAAGCGGCGGTGGAGAACCGAGAAATAACACCACTACTGTGCGAACCAATATCGCAGCGAAGCCTGCCCAACCTGAGCATCTGCCCTGGCATCAGTGTCCAGACAGTAATGCTTAGCAAAGGTATGGACCGACTTCCAAGTGGCGGCCTTGCAGATTTCTGCAATTGGAACATTAAGTAGCACAGCATGTAGTGTAGTTCCTAGTTTCCCACTAGGCCCTGCGCATTGGAATAACATAAACAGTAGTATCGACGTGGAACTGGCTATATTCCAGGCCTCCACTGACTATGCTAAACTTAATTGGGTTGTGTTACCAACTAGCTCAGAGGTCACTGGAAACTTTCTTCTCTGCATAGGAAGTGATCAGCTTCCTTGGCACAGACAAGAAGGGATTCAGCTTTCCAACAACCGTGCAACATGACAACTTTGCTCCTCAGATCAAGAGTCGATCTCTAGGGTCGTGTGAAACAATAGACATAGATTTCACTCAGTCAGTCTAGTGCAGTTCACTTTCACAGTATGTAGAGAATAGAGAGACGGGCGTGTATCAATAAAGGGTTAACATTTATTGAACAGTCTTTCTTCTCATACAAGAGAGATGTATTGCCACAATTGCAATAACTGTTATTATAAAAAGTACGTACAGTAAGATAAGAATAGCGAAATAGAACTGTAAAAGCATTGATATGGTTTCTTAGCCATACAATGGTTTAAAAGTAATAAAACATATATACAGTCATATATACATTAGGCTAACATACTCAACTGGTGCTTCTAACTAAGCCTACCCCGGTGTGCCTGACCTAAGCCTAACACGTGAGAAGGGGGAGTAAGTAAGTAGCTTAAAGTTAAGTTGGTTTTGCCAAGGTTTGTTTCAAGAATTCTCTTCTAAGGGTTTAGTCAACACCATACCTCTGAATAGAATGATGGAGGATTGGTATCTCCTTCAGGGGTCTCTCTCGATATCCCAGTCACCTGCGAGGGTAAACTGGAAGCGCCGGGACTGGATTTCTCTGCACGAGAAAGGCAGCGGCTTCTCTCAGCGCGTCTGGAGGAAGGAGGGGTGACAGCGTCCGCGGGCAGCTGGGCTGGATGTCTTCGCAGAGGACGGCTGCACGGCTCCTCAAGCGTACTGCACCATAGGTCGCGCTGTAGCGGCGATAATGGTAATCAGTAGCTTCACCACCACAGGATAGCAGGCTGCAGCGACAGAGTGCTAGTTTTTACCAACACGGGGTCATGCAGGCAGCTGGCATCAGCAACATGTTCGCTCATTGCTTAAGGCAACGTTGGTAATATTTATACCTGACAGGTGCCGGGTTTGACGCAAGTTTGCTGGACATAAGACGTCAATTAAAGATGTCACTAGGAAGTGGCAGCTATCAGTTGCTCATTAGAGTTCTATTACTAATCAAAACATAGCAAGCGGGGATTTCCAGGTTTGCTAAGTTTTTATCTTGTTGAAGAACTCGGAGTGTTATCTAGGAATATCAGATAGTGACTGCTGCTCTGTCATTGCACTAATTGGTCGCAAAGGAAGTAGCAGAGAGTCATGCTGGAATGTGGCTCTGTGGCTCTGCTCGTGTGAGGCCAGAGATGACTTTACAGAAAATCGCACTTGAACGGTTATGCCAATATAGGGAATAAATGGATTTATAGCCGAATAGGGGCATAAGGTCACAGTATCGATCAGGAACCTAGATAAGCACATGACACCCACTCCACGAATTCATGTCCATCAAAATTACTAAAACTAAGCAATTAGATGCATGTGTAACATGGTGTAACATAGCCCACCCCAAAATACATAAATGCATTCGAAATAGGCGTACTTGTAATACATGGAATTTAGGTACTGTACGTAGTTTTAAAAAGCATAGTAATCATTCAAAAAATTATTGCATATGAAATCAATGAACGATTATGCATAAAGAATTACACATGAAGTATCTCTGACAGAAGAAATGCGAGATAAATCATCACATAAAAATGCATTGTAATAACATGTGTGCTAGAGGCTGGTGTTATGTTGTTATGTCTCTAGATGTGTTTTTAGAAATAGAAGTGTGAAGCTTCTGTTCTCTAAGAATAGTTTTTACGTTAAGCAAAGAATTGTTCGTGCCAAAAAGAGAGGGTCAATATTTTTAAAAAAATTGTCCAATTCAAAGAAAATCAGTTTACCAAAGCTCCTGGCAGTTTTATGTTGATCAAAACTGAAGGCCGAATTCAGAGTTCATGGGAACGCTGTGTGTCGGAAAGCTTCTCAAAAGTTATTGTTTCTCTGTGGGTGAGAACATCGTATCAGACAGGCTCGCAAAGAATTGGTCTACAAAATCAGGTGATAGTTCAACCAAATTAGATAGCGCTGTAACTTGGCAGGTGTGAGAATGATTGCTGTCATCGAACGCAGGATCAGCAATGCTCACAGAACGTTGTACCTGGATGATGTTGCTTTTGTCACTCGCTCCACTGTTACCACTTGGCTGTAGTACAGGAGTCTCCACGAATGCCGTCATCAGGATTGGTAGCCGTTGGGGACAACACAATGCGTGAGCCGTTATTGGACTTAGCAAAGTATCGACGTCCATTGGTACTGCTGATGGAAGTGAAAGACAGATGTCCAACACGCATTCCTCGCCGCAAAGCATACACCGTAGCACAGGTAAAATGCAATTTTGCCATATTGGTCCGAATGAAAGGAACCAGGTCATGTTTAGATCTCTCAGCCTGGCCAATCCGAGGACGTTAGTTATCCTGTCCCTGTAGCGCATTGCTAGGATTGTTTCTTCCATTCCCATGGGAGCTATGTCTGAGCCGAGGTTTGCCATAACGTAGCAGGAGGGTCAAAAATAGAATCCCTGCGATGAGTCCAAAAAATAGTGGAATACCACCAAAGATGGAGTGCACAAAATTAGGAAAGATTCCCAAAATTGCCTGGAAGGGTGTTAGCAGTCCCGTAAAGACTGTCTTAAATATGCCTGGGATGCTTGTAGCACTAGACATGTTAAGGAGTTGCTCGAGTATTTGTACGAAATGCACGGGGCAATTTGTTGATAAAAGGTCATGGACTTCAGTAGCCGTCCTTGCGACTAGAAGATCATACGTCTCTTTAGATGACTTTATAGGCACTGTTGTCTGTAAAAGCACAGATTTCATTTTGCTTAATGTATCAATTCGTATAGAATAGAGATTCAGACGAGGCCAGAGGGGAGTCACTGTGTCTGGAGGCCCGCTCGGGAACAATGCTTGCATGCAACATTTGACCATGGACGTAACTTCTACTAGATAACTTAGTCCGGGCGCGAGGCCACAGCACCTGTGATCCGTTCTTAGAATGTAACTCCCGTTTGCGAGTTGCATAAAGAAGGGCTCTATCTGAGTTGCAGGTGTGACTAGCTGGTGGCATGAAAGGTTGTTTGAATTGCCATCACATGCTCCGTGTAAATTAATACCCTGACACAAAAGTATACCGCTTAGTGAGTGTTTACAATTTTCACCACTAAGAAATACATTTTTGTCGCTGTCACTATAGCAAGAATGAGTGTATGGTAATTTCCATTCGGATTTAACATATCCCTTACCCAATTGTTCATACTGGCCAGCAGGTATGTATTCAAGGCATTTCTTAAAGCGGAAAGTTGTTATCGGAATTGTGATAATTCCGTGTATTATCCATTCAATGACAGGACTCTCTGACATTGTCAATGGTAATCTCTCGAGTTTCTCGATGCTCAAGATTGTATAGTCTGCTCCTTTCTGTGCCAAACTGATCTGTTTATCAGTAAGGTTAAAAATGGAAAATAATGACGTTGTGTTTATCAGACGCCAAGGCACATAGCCTGAACGAAGATTTTGCAGCGTCCAGCCTAGTTCTATAATAGAGCGTAATTGAGACTGGCCATGTTGTAACATTAGCAAATCTCTGTCTATCACATCAAAGGCAGAGGATACAATATTGTCCAAAGAATATATTCTGGAAGACAGAGTCATTAACCCATTGTCTACTACAGAAAGTGATTTTTCCAAATTAATACGATCAATTTCTCGTATCTTTTCAGCAGTTTCAATTTGCTTTACTTTCCAAGCCTCGTTGTAAGCAGCATAGATGCTGGTCGCTATGAAACGCTTTTGACGCTGTTTGCGTGGTCCAAGAATGAAATCGCGCAAATCAGCACCATCTTTTAATAAAGACAAGTGTTGCTTAATTTCAGCCAGTGTGGATGTAGTTAGCCATTCTAGGCAGAGTTTACCTACACTGTATGTGGTTATAATTCCTGGATGTTGTCTCTGGGAATATCTAGGGTCTAATCTGGTCATTTTTAAACCCTGTGTTTTATTCAGGAACCTATCTTGACAGCTATTTGTGTCTGTAGGCCAGATTAACCACTTTTTCCAATCAGGATGTGTTCTGTTGAAATGTAAAATGTGTGACACGTCTAACTCATTATCTGCAGTTGTATTCTCAGCTATTGGTTTTGGTATAGACGGTGTTTTCATTTCTTTGTTCTTAGCTAGGCCAAGACAAGATGTTTGGTGTACAGTGTCATTTAAAAATAACATTTGTTCTGGTATCATGCAGGTTCTAAACAGTGCTTCTATGCCTTGCACCTGCCAATCTTTTGTACCCCAAATTGTTTTCGTTTCAATATTATTTTTCCAATAATCAAAACCAAATGTCATCATTTTGTCATAAAATGCTTCTGAATATATCAATTTAGAATTTGTCAGCATTGTTTTCATTCCTGTTTTATCTAATAGTTTATAATAAAACGTTTCTGCATCACTGGTGTTAAACCCTGAAAAATATTTGAATTTCTCAAAAAATGCTTTAGAACTGCTTTTAGGTGGTGTAGCACAATGTTCCCATTGATTATACATAAAAACATTTCTAGGCTGTGCAGATTTATGCAAGTAATGATCCCCATAGTGGGTGTAACAGAATAACTGCTCATAACTAGATGAACCTTGTAAATAATCATGATCTGTGAATCTAGCTGACATTACTAAATCAGACATCATGTCATTAATACTGTTAAAGTCCCAATCATCAGAGAATGTACTTGGTGTCACAAAGTCACTTAAGGAAACCTTTAGTTGATGAGGATACTTCAGGATTTCGACCGGACCATAGATCTCATAGTCTGTTTTCTCCCATACTACCCCACCAGGTATTGGAATTGCTGTGACATTTACTGTTGACAGTTCTCTTTTCTTCACGTGGGATGATCTGTGTGGTTTCAGGACTAGGTTGATGTTCTGACTTGCTGTGTCCATTCAATTGTAATGAACTTCCCTAAAATTAAAACTAAAATTAGGCATAGTAGGAGTATGAATACCCCTGAGATAATCCAATGCTCAATCAACGGTGAATCCAGATATAGTTCTTTGATTTGTTGAAGGAGTCCTGTTGTATTTTCTTTAGAATACTTTTTTGTTTCTGGCGTCACTTCGGGGTCACTTAAATCTTCAGAGAAGTTGTCGAAGTTGATGAAATAACCAGAGGCAGTTCTGTCAATTGATGGGATTGTTCTTTCAATCTGTCTCTCGGTAGCACTTTCTGATGCCACATCATTGTAGACTGGTGTTGTTTCTTGACGAACTGTTTCAATCTGTGTTTCAAGAGGCACGAGTTCCATGGCATTATTGCATAGTCCTTCATTGTGCACTGCAGGCTGATCGAATGTGATTAGTCTTTCAGTTTGAACCTCTTGGATTGTTGCAAGTTTGGGTATTCTGTTGTTTCTTGGGAGTCCACTGGGCCTACTGTTGATTATAGGCCACATGCTTGTGGTTTTACCAGATCGATGGACACGACTCTGTTCTCCTTTTTACCAGCAAGGGGCGGTAGCACAACTGATCTTGTTCCGGTGACTGCTAAGACAGGTACTGCTTTTCTGTAAGAAGGCCCAAATTCCTTCTTAACCGCGATCTTTTCTCTGACTAGATCCCCAATCTTTGGAATCCAGACAGGCCTTGCTGGGGCTGTTGCGGGTGGTGCCTCGTCAGTGGTATTTGGCTGTTGCTTTAACTTTATGTTGCTTAATGATTTTCTTGTTTCATTCAGTTCCTGTAAAACAGCCAAACGGTCTTTTACTTCAAACTGCTTTGTTTCTTCTTGTACCACTGACATCTGACTATCGAGGTCCTGAACGCGCATTCTTATTCCGAACAATAGTTCGTATGGGCTGAAACCTTTTAGAGAATTTCTTGGCATGTTGTTAAGACTAGTCTGGACACTTATTAAATGTTTGACCCACCCAGCGCCTGAACCTAATACCTTCGCTGTTATAGATTGCTTTGCGTCCCGGTTTTTTCTTTCTATCACACTATTCCCTCCCGGGGTATGACTGACAAGAATACCGCAACCCAATTCCCATGCTGGCCATGGCCTCCTTATAGGCTCGAGAGCTGAAAGCAGGACCCTGGTCAGAATGGAACGTGGTAATTGCGTATATGCCGATATGGACTCGCTAATCTTTTATAACCGTTCTAGCGTCAGCCGAGCGCTGGTGGCCTCATTATTTTAAGTGCATTTCGTCTTAACTGTGTACACTGGGACGCGCTTCTCTTCTTTGATTGCGCAGATAGACCGCCTTATGCTGTCTAGTAGGGATCCTGAAACTACTCTGGCCTGTTCATTACTGCGATCTCTATTGCAGTCTTCACAATTTTGAGCAAAACATTGAATATCTATACTCATTCCTGGCCACCAGTACTCTGATTGCAATTCTTTCAGAGAGGCTTTGATTGTTTGGTGTTTCAGACCCAACCCCATGTGTGCTTCCAGTAGGAGGAAGCCCCTCCTGCTCCTGTTTGGAATTACTCTATCCCCCACTCCAGGGATTCGAGCAAAAGGAACGGAGTTTGCATCGATTATGTATGCATAATTGAGTGGATAGTTTACGGGTAGTGCTGCACAGTCGCCTTTTACGGTCGTTTTTACTGCTAGCATAGTGTCCCCGTCTATATACTTATCTGTACGCTTTTTTGTGGCTACGGAAGCCGGTTTAGTTGCTTCCGCTTTGGCTGTATTAGCCAATGAATTCCCTGCAACGTGAACGCCATCACGTTGAAGACTCTGTGCGTGTATCACGTGAGTCTTTTGTAGTTCTTTGTGTAAAAGAGCTACTTCGTTCCAGAGCAATTTATGCTTTATTGTGGCACCTGTGTCATCTTTGTAGTTGTTTTCGATCCAACTCTGCAGTTTGTTGTTGTAAGAATTGACGCAAAAATGAGAATCGCACACGATAAGTGTGGGGAATTCGCGTTCTGCATTTTCGAGCGCCATCTTTAAAGATCTGATTTCAGTTCTCTGAACCGAACAGTTTCTTACAGATTCAGTTTTTGTTACTTTCGGTCTGAATTTACCGCACAGCCAACGACCTTTAATGATCGCACATGCTGCATTGTAGGATTTACTCTCTACATTAAAATGCTGTACAAAGCTATCTGTATAGATTATACAGGCGTATTGTGGGAGAGGCATGATTTCGATTGGCAGAGGATATTCTTCTTCATATTCTAAATCATTCAGTTCTGTGTATTGCGGGGCGAAATAGTATTTCACGTCTTCCGCTCCAAGAGAATCTATACACTGTATCCATTTCGGATCCAGTGACACTGTAGGCAGGTTTACTGGGCTGAATAGCGCCTCGAAGGCGGATTCCGCTGTAAGGATATTAATCCGTTTGCCGTGTGCTAGTTCTCGTTCATTTGCTAATGCGATTTGCACTGCGTTCACAGTTTTTTCTGTGCGACTGAATGTTTTTTCTGCTTGTGTGTACAAGTGAGATTTAATTGAAATTGGTACCTTTTCTCCCTCATTAGAGGTTAGGTACGTGAATCCGCATCTTCCTGGGATGACTCGGATTACAAGATCGATCGTGTTGTCACGTGTATCTAATTTAGTTTTTGCTAACATGTCTGTTTGCAGTGATCTCAAAATTTCTGTGTGTTTTTGAGTCCAATTGATTTGTTTTAAATCAGGTTTAATTAGTTCGTAGAGAGGTTTAACCCTTTCTGCGTAATTTAGAATGTAAGTTCTTCCGAAATTCAGAAAACCTAGTATTGATTGTAAATTCTTCAGCGTTTTTGGAGCTTGGAGTACAGCGCACTTCTCTAAGAAGTTGTCCGCTAGGCTTTTCCCTTCACTTGATAATTCGTACCCTAAAAATAGTACTGTCAGATGGGCAATTCGGGACTTTTTAAAGTTGAATTTGTAACCCTCTGCTGCGAACCCAAGTATAATGGTGTTCACTCTTTTCAAGTGAGTATCCAGGTCGTCGTCTGTGAGATAAATATCATCTACGTAAGATAATGCTTCATCATCATAGATTTGTAGTAACTCTGTTACCCTAGCTGAGAATAGTCCTGGGCTGTTCTTGAACCCCTGTGGGAGTCGACAGAATTTTTTCTGTGACCCAAATGCGGAGAAAGCGGTCAGATATCTGCTTTCTGGTGCAATGTTTTGACAAAAGAAACCATTAGAAATGTCTAATGTCGTTTTATATTTTTTCCTAACTATGTTATTCATTAGGGCTGCACTATGCGAGTTTTGTACTGCAAAAGTTTTGCAACATGTATTAAGGTGTCTGTAGTCCAAAACTAGACGATATGAATTGTCTGGCTTGGAGACAGGAAACAAAGGATTGTTCATTTGAGAGGTGCATGTTTCAATCACCCCCTGGTACTCAAGTTGATCTAAGATCTCCCTGACCTGTTTTTTAGCTTCTTGCTTTATGGGATACTGCCGTTGGGCAGTTGGTTCACTTTTTAGTTGGATTTTGTGAGGAGGTGAATCCTCATCCCATCCTACATGATTTTTATACAATGCAGGTGCCTGGGCTACAGCCCATTTCCTTGCATATGTGTATTTTTTGTGAATCGGTATGTGATTCGAGAAGGCAGGCATAATCACTTCTTCGCCACGAGGGCACTCCCTGACAAACTCCGGGGGCCAATCTTTTTCAGCTAACAGAATATCATAGCCTTTTGAGAGCTTATCCCAAAATAGACCCCTAATTTTCCTAGTCTTATCACCCTCTATACGCAATGTTATTTCGTATATTTTATGGGGCTCGCTAAGTCTGGCGTCGGCAGTTTCAACCTGAATGTATTCATTCGTGTCCACTGTCTCCAGATGACTCATCAAGATCTTGCGCGCTATACTGATTTCTGCTGCACTGTCCAACATTGTCAATGCCCACTCCCCGTTTTTCAACTGTGTCCTCAGTATTCTCGGCATGGTTGATTACTCTAATACTGGCTACCTTCTTTTTCTGAAATTGAGATTTCTTATTTTGAGCAGGTTCCTTGTCTTTGGACTTGGTGTGCTCTCCTGGGTCTGACCGTCCTCTTCTTTCCGAATTCTGTGGAAAAGATCGAGAGGGACGTGTATCAATACTTTGATATCTATCAGGTTTTTTTATATTATCCCTATTTCTAAGGTTATATCTTTTCTCAGAGGGCTCCCGTTGGGGAGACTGGCGTTCTCGAGTCGGAGTTCTTTCCCTTCGTCGAGGAGACCTTCCTCTGGACTGGAAAACTTTTTCCTTGGGAGTGGATTGTTTATTTCCATCCCAGCTCTTTTTAGGAGTGTTTAAATTATTTTTAATAAATAATTTTTCAGGATTTTCGAGCAGTTGGGGCTTTACCGGTTTCCCACCCAAGCTGTCTCTACCTAATTCCTCATAGCATTTTTCTATGATTTTTGCAAGCTCAACAGGATCTTTTATATCTGTTTCCCTCAACTTCTGGCGAATCGCCACGGATGCTGCTTCTCCCTTTACATTGGCTAATAATATAGCCGTGACCTGCTTGAAATCTTTCAGTAATTTCATACCTAGATTTAAAGCTGGTTCTGGACCGAATTCATTTTGAATCTGTTTTAGCACTTCTGGTATTACCGCCATAGACGGAACACCGTGTGTTTTTGTGTAAATGGAAGCAAAGACTGTACCCCAAGTGTCACAGTCCTCCACGTGTGGTGCGATTCCCATAGGAAGGCAGATGGTCAAGATTCTGTGTTTCTCAATAGGGGTAGTATCAGGAAATACTGCCTCTATTTGAGTGATTTTCTGGGCTAACCAGAAAGGAATTTGTTCCCGTTTTACGGGTGTTTTACCAAGACATGACTGTATGTTCTGTGGTGTAATTTTATTTGTGTTCCCCTGATGAGGGGTCAGCTGGTGTGAATTAACAGCTGGCTGGACTGTTGCAGTCCGTATTACATATTGGACTAATTGCCTATGTATTTTTATTAATGTGTTTAGCTGTGCTAACAGCTCTTCTCTAGACATTTTTATAATGTCAGGATGTGGTGTGTAGCTGGCTAGAACCGGCCACGTGGCTCCTGGTCTACCTAGTGGACCGAGCCTGATTATGTGATCATTGTGTTTTAGGGCGCCATTAAACCAGAGCAGGTGCTCTTGAAATTTAAGTGGAATTTCAACCTCCTCGAAAGGGGCGTACTCATCCGGAGGTTCCTCTATTTTGTAATAGTGAAACTCTTGTGTTATAGCGTTTACCGCTGGAAAGTTTATCCATGAATAGAATACCTCTGTCTGCCGATACTCGTGAGCCTCTATCACGAAAATTACTGTACCACCTTGAGGTGGCAGTCCGTTTTCTATAAGTTTTAAAGTTATAGATCTTCTTAACTGGACCGGGATGATAATAGCACCCGGGTCTGTGTATTCGGGACCTTGCTGAGTCGCATCTGCTGCGGCCCCAGAGGTGCCGTTGTTTTCTACTGACATTTCAAAAAATGCAGGTTTGCAGAGTAGGTCTCCAAGGAGACAAAGATTAGATGCACAATATTTTGGAACACTGTATCCTTCAACGTTGAATAAACCAGAGCTTTACATAGGAATCTCTTCCTACTAAGGTCGGGCGGATTTTAACCTTTCACCCACTCCAGACGTCTATTGGAGTATTTACGGGAGAAAGGGGTGTGAAATATGCACGACTGAGTTACTCTATAAGTCTTACGTTAGTTTATCGCCTTACCAAACGTTAGGGCGCCATGTAGTGTAGTTCCTAGTTTCCCACTAGGCCCTGCGCATTGGAATAACATAAACAGTAGTATCGACGTGGAACTGGCTATATTCCAGGCCTCCACTGACTATGCTAAACTTAATTGGGTTGTGTTACCAACTAGCTCAGAGGTCACTGGAAACTTTCTTCTCTGCATAGGAAGTGATCAGCTTCCTTGGCACAGACAAGAAGGGATTCAGCTTTCCAACAACCGTGCAACATGACAACTTTGCTCCTCAGATCAAGAGTCGATCTCTAGGGTCGTGTGAAACAATAGACATAGATTTCACTCAGTCAGTCTAGTGCAGTTCACTTTCACAGTATGTAGAGAATAGAGAGACGGGCGTGTATCAATAAAGGGTTAACATTTATTGAACAGTCTTTCTTCTCATACAAGAGAGATGTATTGCCACAATTGCAATAACTGTTATTATAAAAAGTACGTACAGTAAGATAAGAATAGCGAAATAGAACTGTAAAAGCATTGATATGGTTTCTTAGCCATACAATGGTTTAAAAGTAATAAAACATATATACAGTCATATATACATTAGGCTAACATACTCAACTGGTGCTTCTAACTAAGCCTACCCCGGTGTGCCTGACCTAAGCCTAACACGTGAGAAGGGGGAGTAAGTAAGTAGCTTAAAGTTAAGTTGGTTTTGCCAAGGTTTGTTTCAAGAATTCTCTTCTAAGGGTTTAGTCAACACCATACCTCTGAATAGAATGATGGAGGATTGGTATCTCCTTCAGGGGTCTCTCTCGATATCCCAGTCACCTGCGAGGGTAAACTGGAAGCGCCGGGACTGGATTTCTCTGCACGAGAAAGGCAGCGGCTTCTCTCAGCGCGTCTGGAGGAAGGAGGGGTGACAGCGTCCGCGGGCAGCTGGGCTGGATGTCTTCGCAGAGGACGGCTGCACGGCTCCTCAAGCGTACTGCACCATAGGTCGCGCTGTAGCGGCGATAATGGTAATCAGTAGCTTCACCACCACAGGATAGCAGGCTGCAGCGACAGAGTGCTAGTTTTTACCAACACGGGGTCATGCAGGCAGCTGGCATCAGCAACATGTTCGCTCATTGCTTAAGGCAACGTTGGTAATATTTATACCTGACAGGTGCCGGGTTTGACGCAAGTTTGCTGGACATAAGACGTCAATTAAAGATGTCACTAGGAAGTGGCAGCTATCAGTTGCTCATTAGAGTTCTATTACTAATCAAAACATAGCAAGCGGGGATTTCCAGGTTTGCTAAGTTTTTATCTTGTTGAAGAACTCGGAGTGTTATCTAGGAATATCAGATAGTGACTGCTGCTCTGTCATTGCACTAATTGGTCGCAAAGGAAGTAGCAGAGAGTCATGCTGGAATGTGGCTCTGTGGCTCTGCTCGTGTGAGGCCAGAGATGACTTTACAGAAAATCGCACTTGAACGGTTATGCCAATATAGGGAATAAATGGATTTATAGCCGAATAGGGGCATAAGGTCACAGTATCGATCAGGAACCTAGATAAGCACATGACAAGCAGTCGTGTCAGCTTTGCCCCTGGTGGAATGAGCCTTAGGTTTATCTCCTAAGGTCGTATTAGCCTTTAGGTATCACAATTGTATACAGGACACAATCCACCTAGAGATGGACTGTTTTGAGGTAGCAAGACCGGTCCTGACTGATCCAAAATTGACAAACAATTGATCTGAACCATGAATATCTCTGGTTTTATCCAGATAAAATTCCAACACCCTTCTAACATCCAGGGAATGTAGGGACCTTTCCGCTGGAGATGCAGGATTCTGAACAAACGTAGGCAAAGTTATTGTCTGGTTGACATGAAAATCAGAAATAACCTTTGGAAGAAATTTAGGTTGAGTATGCGTAACAACCTTAGCAGCATGAAATACAGTATAAGGTTCTTGGCAACACAACGCCTGAATATCACTCCCCCTGCGGACCGATGTGATGGCCACGAGGAACACCACCTTCCAGGACAGGTGCTGCAACGAAGCCTTATGAATAGGTTCAAAAGGCTCCTTCATGAATCTGGACAGCACCACATTCAATTCCCATGAAGGCGAAGGAAGCCAGACAGGAGGGAATGCTTTCTTCCAGCCTTCCAAAAAGTCTTTGATCACAGGGATCTGGAAGAAGGAAGTCTGAAGGGCATTTCCTGTAGGCAGTCAGCGCAGCAAGATGAACCGTAATGGATTGGACATTAAGGCCCGACTGCGCCAGGTGTAGAAGATACGGAAGGATGACATCTTCCTTACACGTCGTCAGGTCATGGTCCTTGGACTTGCACCAGATGCAAAACCTCTTCCACTTGTAAGCATAAGAAGTCCTAGTGGAAGGTTGCTTAGCCTCCTTCAGTATGTCCATACAAACTTCTGGTAGATGCAAATGGCATATTGCACTACCTCAGGAGCCATGCAGCCAAACTCAAAGACGAGAGGTTGGGGTGCAACATCTGCCCCCTGAACTTTGTGAGAAGGTACGGCCTGCAAGGCCGCCGTATGTGAGGACGGAGAGACCGGTGAAACAGGTCCGTGAACCACCACTGCCTGGGCCAGTCCGGGGCTATCAGGATCATCCGCGCCCTGAACTGGGACAGCTTGATGAACACCGCCGGAATCAAGGGAAAGGGTGGAAAAGCGTACAGAAAGCTATTCGACCAGTTAATCCAGAACGCATTCCCCAGCTTCCCCGCTGGTAGTAACTGGAGGCGAAGTCTCGGCATTTGCCGAAGACTTCTCCCAATACTTCGTTGTTTATAACCCATTTGTGGTTTTCCTGACTCAGTCTGCTCAGCACGTCTGCCTGAACATTCTGCACACCTGGCCGAAGGGTAGCGGTTATCGTCAGTCCTCTGGGTAGAAACCAGCGCCAGATCGCCCGCGCCTCCTGCAACAGAGTGCGCAATCTTGAACACCCCCTGCTTGTTGAGGTAATACATTGTGGTCGTATTGTCCATCTGTACAAGCAGAGAGATGGTCTGGAAGGACGGAAGAAACGCCTTCAGCGCCAAGCGAACAATTCTGAGTTCCCGGAAAATGGTCTGATACGTGGACTCCATCAGGGACCACGTACCTTGAATCTGCAAGTCTCCGGAAAGCGCCCCCCAGGGAGACGCATCCGTCACGATAGTCTGTGTGGAAATGTCCTTGTGAAAGGGAACCCCTCTGAGAAGATTCTCCGCTGAACACTAGCACTTCAGAGACTGAAGAGCACGCAGAGACAGTCGTATCTTGTCGTCCCAAGATCCTTTCCTCTAATCCCACTGATCCTCCACGCACTCCTGCAAAGGTCTCATGAGCAGCCGTGCGTGTGGAAGATACAAGAGGCCATCGACCCCAGTAGAGAAGACACCGTCCTCACTGTTGTAGATGGAGCGGTCACAAGAGCCGGAGCCTTCCTAAGGAGTGATAATCGTCTCTCCTCCGAAGGAGACACGCTTGCTGACAGCGTATCGGTGGAGGCTCCCAAGTACTGCATGCACTGAACCGGAATCGGGACAGACTTGGACATGTTGATGTGCAACCCCAGCTTGTTCAAGAGAACGCACGTCCTCTGGAAGTGTGCCTGAGCTTCCGAGAAGGAGGAGGCCTTGATCAACCAATCGTCCAGGTACGGGTAGAGAAAACACCTAGTTTTTCCTCAGGCGTGCAGCTACCACTGCCATGCACTTCGAGAACGTTCTGGGCGCAGACTTCAGCCCGACTGGCAGTACTGTGTGCTGATAATGATGGGCGCCGACTTGGAATCGCAGGAACTTCCTGTGTTTGTGTGCAATGAGCACATGGAAGTACACATCCTGTAGATCTATGGCACAGAGCCACTCTCCCTGTTGCAGCTGAGTATAAACCTGATGCAACGACAGCATGTGAAATTCCACTCTGCGAATCCACTTGTTTGCTTGTCGCAAATCCAGAATGGGCCTGAACTCGTTCTTGTCCTTCTTGCGAACCAGAACGAACCGGGAGTACAGACCTCTTCCCCTTTGAGACAGAGGTACGTCCTCTATCGCCCTTTTCCTTCACAGGATATTGGCCTCTGCTTGGAGCTCGCGCAGGTGAAACCGCGAGCTGACCGGAGGAATTGCTGGAGGAGGGCCGATGAACCGAAGACTGACTTAGACCCGGCCGGCCTTTGTTCGCCTTTGTTTGCCGAGGAGCAACAAGCTCTCCCGCGTATGTGCACAATATACTTGTAAAGCAATAAATGGCGGCCTGGGACTCCAAAAGTCTCCGATTCAGACTCCATGCGAGCCACTCACTACTCTCATGGCAGCCCAAGGGTTGCCCAAAGAACGGGAGAGCAGAAGCACACTGCTGAGCCGCAGGCTGCAGAGACGTCAGACAAATAAAAGTATGGCAACGTAGGACAAACCCACAATACCTGGGGGTCGGCAGGAGAGAAAACTCCGCTCCGACACCGATGCTTAGATCCGAAACTATCAGGCCCATTAGACCATCTCTTGTAAGGCTTTCCTCCTGTCTCTCTGCAGGGGAACCACAAATCGGTGAAGAAAACACCCCCACAGAGGGATCTTACCACAATGGCCCAGCAACAGCGGGCCACAGCATGATGTCTACATGCCGCAACCCCCGCGACCAAGTCCGGAGCACGGTCGGAGGCAGAACCTCCTGTCAGGTGGTAGT
Organism: Lissotriton vulgaris; assembly: GCF_964263255.1. NCBI lineage: Eukaryota > Metazoa > Chordata > Amphibia > Caudata > Salamandridae > Lissotriton > Lissotriton vulgaris. The sequence continues at coordinate 605,972,379 of NC_141698.1, read as the reverse complement.
GGACGAAAGTTAAGTCCCGCCAACCAGTTAAGAGTCGGAGAGAGACTCCCCGTACTCATGGAAGACGCATCCCTGGCCTCAAGGCACGGGGGTTGCAGACTGAGGGGCCAAAGGCCCCTGGGGTGGTGGGCGGGAGAGGGAACCAAGAGAATTCCGAAACATCCCCGGTGGTCTCACCAGTGGAGGTTGAGCAGGAGGCGACCTAGCCGATGAGTAGGTATGCCAATACTCAAAACGAAGCAAAAGGGCCAACGTCCCTCGCTTACACGTGGTGAGTAGCCACAAACTCCCCATCTGAAGGGTTCCTCGACGCTGATCAACTGCTCTGCGTCGTGAGTGGACGGTGCCGGGAACACAAGGTCCCCTCCTAGGAAGAGAGGCACACCACGGAGCGAGGCCTGGAACAAGACCCAGGCGTCAAGCGTCTGCAGAATTCTGCGGCTGTAACCCATGACGTCGACCTCACTACGACGGCACCATCACTAAGACAGTGACTGACTCTACGACAACCAACACTCAGATGTCAAAATGTCACTACGGTGTCAAACACAGAGGCGCCGAGCCATCCTTAATGGTGACGTCCGGACCCAACGGAAGAGAGCGGAGCCCAAGTGACCACCCAAAAGGAGCATCACTGCTCCATGACGTCGAGCCTCACCGCTCCATGACGTCGAGCATCACTGCCCCATGACGTCGAGCATCACTGCCCCATGACGTCGAGCATCACTGCCCCATGACCTTCGAGCATCCCTGCTCCATGACGTCGAGCATCCCTGCTCCGTGACATCGAGCATCCCTGCTCCATGACGTCGAGCATCCCTGCTCCATGACGTCGAGCATCACTGCTCCATGACGTCGAGCATCACTGCTCCATGACGTCGAGCAACACTGCTTCATGACGTCGAGCATCACTGCTCCATGACGTCGAGCATCACTTCTCCATGACGTCGAGCATCACTGCTCCATGACGTCGAGCATCACTGCTCCATGACGTCGAGGCACTCCATGGCGCTGAAGCACTCCATGACGTGGATCATCACTGCCCCATGACGTCGAGCATCCCTGCTCCGTGACGTCGAGCATCCCTGCTCCATGACGTCGAGCATCACTGCTCCATGACGTCGAGCATCCCTGCTCCGTGACGTCGAGCATCCCTGCTCCATGACGTCGAGCATCCCTGCTCCATGACGTCGAGCATCACTGCTCCATGACGTCGAGCATCACTGCTCCATGACGTCGAGCAACACTGCTCCATGACGTCGAGCATCCCTGCTCCATGACGTCGAGCATCACTGCTCCATGACGTCGAGCATCACTGCTCCATGACGTCGAGCAACACTGCTCCATGACGTCGAGCATCACTGCTCCATGACGTCGAGCATCACTGCTCCATGACGTCGAGCATCACTGCTCCATGACGTCGAGCATCACTGCTCCATGACGTCGAGGCACTCCATGGCGCTGAAGCACTCCATGACGTCGATCATCACTGCTCCATGACGTCGAGGCACTCCATGACGTCGAGGCACTCCATGACGTCGAGGCACTCCATGACGTCGAGGCACCCCATGACGTCGAGGCACTCCATGACGTCGAGGCACTCCATGACGTCGAGGCACTACATGACGTCGAGGCACTCCATGACGTCGAGGCACTCCATGACGTCGAGGCACTCCATGACGTTGAGGAACTCCATGACGTCGAGGCACTCCACGACGTAGAGGCACTCTATGACGTCGAGGCACCCCATGACGTCGAGGCACCCCATGTCGTCGAGGCACCCCATGACGTCGAGGCAACCCATGACGTCGAGGCCCTCCATGACGTCGAGGCCCTCCAAGACGGCCCGACGCAGACCGGAACCGCGTCATAGCTCAGACGTGCCCTTACTGGGGAGAACCCCAGAGATCACAGCATGGGACTCGGTGGAGGACCTACCCTCTCCTTACCCAGAGGCTGAAGATGCCTTCAAACTCCTCTGCTTGAAACCTGGGAGCCGAAGCCTCCTAGAAAAGAAGGTACAGAGAAGACAGGCGTCAAAAGACACAGGCAAACACAGAGTACAAACCCTGTGAGCTTCAGCATTGGTCTTTAGTTCAGCTGCAGACAAAGCACTTGTCAGACTAGAAATAGTCTAAAGACAAGAAGACTGCAGAAAATTCTGCCAAAAAAACACAGCAGAATGTAGATAAAGGCCAAAGACGTCGAGTGAAGCTACAAAAACCCAAAATTATCACAAAATAGTATAGAAAAAACTCAAAAAAGAAGAGCTAATGCTCCAGGGTCCTGCTAGCAGGAGCCGGAAAAAAGAACTGAAGGTGAAAGGGACCTGCACTGCATTCTGGGATACTGTGAGGCTTCTGGAAAGTTCTCTTAAAGGCACAGTATCCTGTTTTGAGCCACATAATGGCAGCCTATGGGGTTTGTCTGTCCACTCCTTCTTCTATATCATTCCAGAGAGTTTTTCTGTTAAAGGCAAGGTTTTCTCTGTGGAAAACCCTGGACAGGCTGTGCTGTTTGTGGTTTTTGGTGGAATTTCTAGTTGAAGTATTGGACAGTGTAGCCTGTGGATATAGGCTGCATTATCTGTCTTTAAATTCTCTCTTAAGTGTCTATGCAGGTCTGCATGTTTTGACAGCTTAAGAGATTATTTTTGATTGCTCCGGGGTCCGCGCACATGGGCGGGACTATTCACTAGATTATGGCTATACACAGAGATCCCCTACTACAGAACCAGGCTCTCGGGGTGAGATGATGGAGGTGCCGGGCCACGTTCCGATCCACAGGGGGAACTGTGGTGGGCTTGGACCAAGTGCCCATCAGAACGTCAGTGAGGGCTTCATTAAACTGCAGTAATGGCTCCGAGGAGGATACTGGCGGTTGAAGCACCTCGGTGAGGAGGTTAGTCCTCACGGCCGCTGCAGGGAGCCCAAGGTCCAGGGCCGTGGCTGCCCTGCGCAGCACCACAGCATAATTTGCTCCCTCCTCCGTAGCCACGGAGGGGGAGAGAGAAAACCACTGTCAGGCGAAGTGTCTAGACCACTGGCCTCCTCCAGCTCATCTACCCAGTCCTCATTTAACTGGCCCTGCTATGCCGAGGGTCATCAGACCCCTCCCAGTCCTTCCCATCATCCATGTCCTGTTAAACAGGCGGAAATGACGAAGCTGGGGCATAGGTGAAAAGCTCACCAGTCGGCGATGGCGCTGATCGGCGCCGCTCCGATGTCGATCGGCGCGGCTTCGACGCCGAGCTCGGGCCGGGGCTGAAACCGGGGCCGGCGTCGCCCGAGCACGGCGCCGGTGGTGGCACTGAGGGGGTCGGCGCCGGTTGAGGAGTCGTGAGGTCAACCGGTCCTGCGGCACCTGGACCGAATTCGCTGGTGGCACCGAGGCCGAAGCCGCCGGCAGCACAGTACTAGGACCCCAGACAGACCAGAGGGGCCCGAAGGCGTGCCGGCGGAAAGAGAATCCTCATGGCCCTGAGGAAGTCTCGAATATACTCCGGAGTCGCATTGAGCCCAGGGACCGGATAGTGTGGGGCCGGATGCGACTGTGCGGGCCCCGACGGAGCCGCGTGGGAGGTGCCACCTGAACCCTCGGCCGAGTCATGCGACCGGCGATGGGAGGTCGAAGAGCAATGATGCTTCTTCGACTTCTTTTTTCCATGCCTTGACTTACCCGAATGCGAGGACTTGGATCCAGACGATCGATGATGACTGCGGCTCCGCGACTGGTCACTCGACCTCCTCCTCGACCGGGACCTCGAGCGGCGCGGAGCCGACTGCTGGATCTCAAGCAGCTTACAGGAACGCTCCCGCCTAGCCTTCGGCGTCAAGGCCCGGCAGTCGGGGCATGACTTGTCGTCATGGTCGGCTCTCAAGCAGTAGAGACACCGGCAGTGGGGATCGGTAACCGACATCAGTCGGTGACAAGCGTCTCACGCCTTGAAACCGGGCATCCCTATTGGCACCAAGAGTCGAAGTCAACTGGAAAAAGATAGACAAAATTGTCCAAAAAGTTAGTCAAAAAATGACTAAGGGTACACTCTTCCCGGATCTGCGCTTGCTGGAGCGGGAAAAAGAAGAACTAAAGTCAGCGCACGAAGCCGGCGTCTAAGTACTCCAGCAACATCATTCCGGCGATCACTACGCCGACAACGGACGCTGAGCCGCAGACGACGCCTACCGACGTGCAGAGGTACTGCTGACGAGAAAACTTTCCGGATCCAGTCTGACGTCTGGGGGTTATTCTAAGGTAAGGAATCTAAATAATGTGTTTCTTTCAGATTTAACTTCTGCAATCTTGGGTAAGTCTCAAGGGAGTGTCAAAAACAGATGAAATCTTGGGCCCATACCCCTTTAACCATTCTGGGGAGGGTGAATTTATTTAAGATGGTGGTACTACCCAAGATAACCTTTCTCTTTAATTCAATCCCCCTACACTGTGATAAACCAGCTATCGATACATTTCAGCAGATCTCAAACTTTTATCTGGGCATAAAGAACCACAGAATAGCCTGGAAAAAGTTAAGGCATAGGAGAGAGAAGGGGGGTCTCACGCTACTTGACCTACAGTATTATGCTCAGGCCTTACAGGCATTTTTAACAACATCCGGGAGTGTGAAAACTGAAAGCAATGGGGCAGGAGGCATGTTCCTGGCTATGTTAAGGGAGGCCAGTCTACCTGAGGAGGGCTTTTTGCTTAAATTTGGGGAACCAAAATTCTTCAAAAAGGTTAAACTCGGGGAACGTGGCCAAGATGGCGGAGTGAGCGGACGTGTGTCTCCACTGCTCCCGCCGGCGGCCGTTTTCAGCACCAGTTCTGGCGCACCCAGGTCCACTGGGTGTTGGGCTGCGGACTGCCGGAACCGAGTAAATAGCAGGACGGGTCCAGGGAGCTCGGCAGACGCGAGGTGCGCCACGTAGCAGGCAGTCTAGAGCCTCGAGAGCACGAGGCGCCCATCCTCAGCAGGGCCGAAAGTGAGGCCGGCTCCCGGGGAGGTACGCAGCCGAGCAGAGGGCCCCTGCCCGGCGGCCGTGGAGTTGCCTGAAGCACACGCCTGGGGCGTTCACCGGAGTGCGGAGCGGAGACCTGCGGCAACGGCGGAGGCGGACGCATAAGAGGAGGCATCGACGCGGAGGTCCAGGGTACGGCGGAGCCACCGGGAAGCGCTGTGAGGCCCGGAGACCGGAGGGGACGGGCAGCTGAAGCAAAGGCCTGGAGCAAGACTCACGAACGGAGGCTCCGTACAGCGGCTCGGTGAGTCCGGGGTCAGTGAGGCAGTGACCACCTTGGGAAGAGAGGGGCGCCTTCGACGGGCAGGTCGGCCCGGCGGTGTGGGCGAGGCCTCAACAGAGACGAGCGAGGCGTAGGCCCTGCTGGCCTGGGGAGGACTGCGACGCAGGGCAGCGAGTAGCTGTGTGAGGTCGGAGGCATCAGTGGGGCTGTTGGCCATTTTGCAGCTGAGGTCGGCGCTCCCCGTCCTGGAGGACTGAGGTCGAGTGATCACCGGTACAAGGGCCTTACAGCGGTGAGGAGGACCCCGCAGACAGCGCATAGAGCAGCGGCCAGACAGCTGGGGGACAGGTTCGGCCTACCAGGAGTGGGCAGAGGCGGGTTGACGCGGGACCTGCCCGGGCCTAAGACGTCGGTCGAACCCGAGTGCAGGCAAGCCAGAGGGAGGGGACCGTGCCAAGTTGAGCGGCTGGGGTGTTTTGGCCACCGCGGAGATCCAGAGCCACCTAGCAGGCACGGTGTGACAGAGGTCCTGACGGACTTGCTGAGGAACACGGGATCGCCAGGTGGAACGAGTACCGGGGCTGCGTGATGTCCACAGGCAGGCCTCCCCGGGCAAAACGGTGAAGAAACTGTTCGGGAAAACGCAGACCCCCCAACAAAAAGACACAGTGGTCCCGACCCCGAAGACGATGGAACAGAACACCGACTGCGGGTCGGAGCCCATCACGAAGGCCTTTCTGGAATCCCTTTTTGCATCCTTGCGGGACAATATTCAGACCTTTAAGACGGAATTTACCAGCGAAATCAGAGTGCGGCGTGAGATGGACGGCATAGGGGAAAGGGTTGCAGACCTGGAGACTAAAAGCGACGATAAAGACACTGAACTCGCGGCCCAACAGCAAGAAATCATCCGTCTGCATGATCAGCAGGTGGACCTTCAGCTACACTTGGAAGACCTGGAGAACCGCTCCAGACGCCATAATATTCGCATTCGCAACGTGGCCACGTCCGAGGCCACTCAAGACGCGTTTCGCTACGCTAGAGAACTCTTCAACCACGTGCTGGGGCGGCCATTAGACTCACTCCTCCAACTAGACAGGGCACACAGGACTGGGCCACCTCGTGCGGCGATGGCGTCACCCCCAGACATACTGGTTTGTGTCCAAGACTATCGCACCAAAGAAGAGATACTCCAGAGGGCACGTCAGAAACATCCGATCGCATTTCAGGGCACGTCGCCGCTGCTATTCTAAGATTTGGGGGCCCTCACGCTGCACAAACGCCGTCTTTTCAAACCCGTCACATCGTATCTTCTACAGAACAATATCCCATACAGTTGGGGTCACCCCTTCCGCCTCATCTTCAGACTGGAGAACAAACAGTACCAGCTCTGGTCGGTCTCGGAGGCCTGCACTCTGTTAGGAATAGAAACACCCGAGGAAAGCACCGAGGCCTCAGGAGCCATACCGGAGACGGAGGGGCGCAGGCCTCAGTGGAGCCAGCAGCGGCGGCGGAAACGAGTGAAGAAACCTCCGGTGACGGAGATTGCGGCGGGTGAATGCGCCGCTGTGGATGCAGTAGCCACGGATAGCGGTACCGGCCCCACAGGGTGAAGAACCTGCTGAGACCTGATGATCTGGTTGCCCGTTCTGGCCACAGGGCCGTCGGTGGGAGAGTGCTCCTGGACAGACTAGTAAGACTACCCTGTGCTGTTTTTTTTCCTTTTTAGGATGGGTTCTGGCACAGGAGTGTTGGAGTTAGTGAGCTGGGACAGGTTTGGGGACACCAGATGCGGAGTTCCCGGGGAGACATGCGGAGCGGGTTGGGGTTTTGCACCTCTAGATGACGATGGATGAGCTAGTTATCCTCACACTGAATGTGCGCGGCCTGAACAACCCTGTCAAGCGTAAAGCGATCTTGCTTTAGTTGGAACAGTCCCAAGCAGACATATGCCTCTTACAGGAAACGCACCTTCTTGCCAGGGATTGTCACCGGCTGAGGTCTTGTAAATTTCCCCACCAATTCTTCTCCTCGTGCCCTGATAAGAGGGCGGGAGTTGCGATCCTGGTGGCACAAAAGTTTAAAGGCAAGGTGTTGGGGAAATTGGCTGAAACCAAGGGGTGACTGTTAGTATACAGGTTTGCACTGTGGGTCAGGACTTTCACGATTGGTTCGATATATGGGCCCAACGAAGGCCAAGAACAGTTCCTGCACAGAGCGCTCACTGATGTCACTGACAAGACTGACCATCACTTAGTTTTGGGCGGGGACTTAAATCTGGTTTTTGACAACATACTGGACAGGTCTTGTCAACGCACTACACAGGTGGGGGCGCTCACAGCGGCAGGCAAAGCTAGATTACAGGATCTAGGGTTAGTGGATCTATGGCATACGCTTCATCCTGGTGAGAGGGATTACACATACTTCTCGGCTGCTCACAAAACATATAAGCGTCTCGACTACCTGCTTGTTTCCACTGCCACTAAAGCGCTTGTCACTAGAGCCGACATAGTTACTGCTTCCCTTTCTGACCACGCTCCAGTTACGGCCTCCCTTTCCATGCCAGCTGCCCAACACTCGCGTAGGGTTTGGCGCCTCTGAGATTCACTGCTGCAGAGGAAGGTGGTGGTCGCTAAAATCCAGAGCGTGATCACTGACTACCTCTCCCATAATAGCAACGGTGACACCACTCTGTCTACACAGTGGGCTGCGCTGAAAGCTGTTCTTAGGGGTGAATTTATATCTATCTCGACAGCAGAAAATGCGGAACGCCAAGCTAAGAGGGATGAGCTCATACTGCAGACCAGGGAACTAGAACAGATACACAGGAGAACGGGGGCTCCGAGAATATGGAGGCAATTAAAAATTGCCCGCCAACAACTCGCAGCCTTAGATCTAGATAGAGCAGAATATGCAGCCTTACGACTGCGCCACGCCTATTATACGGGCGGGGACAGATGTGGGCGCTTGCTACTGCACAAGCTCTGCGAGGTCACGCAGCGCAGGGAGGTCCGTGAGATAAGAGGGAGCGATGGTATTACAGTGAACGGAAACCAAGCCATAGCGGAGGCCTTCAGTGCATTCTATGTGGAATTGTACGCGGCCAACCCTCTAAACCCGGAGGCGGAGACAGACTTCTTAGCGGCCATCCCCCTGCCGGCGTTGACGCAGGATCAGATCGATTGCTTAGAAAGAGACATCCGACCGGAGGAAGCGATTTCTGCCATCTCCTGGCTCAAGCTAGGCAAGGCTCCGGGTCCGGATGGCTTCCCGGCAAGCTTTTATAAAACATTCTGTGGCCAAGTGGCTCCGCTGCTCGCCCAACTCTTCACCTCCTTCGCGGAGGAGGGAGCGATCCAGAGAGACCTACTGGAGGAGTCCATTGCAGTTATACCTAAACCGGGTAAGGACCCCGCCGAGTGCGGAGCATATAGGCCTATTTCCCTCTTAAATGTCGATCTTAAGCTTTATATGATAAATACAAACGATGTGTGGAGGGTCAAGGGGAATATTTAACGACCTGTCTGCTCACTCCCCTGTCGTCAATGCAAAACACACAACAGAGCAGAACAGGTCTTAAAGATGGTGTGCACCTATACCTGTAACTCAGAAACAGTGGGATGTGTAAGTGAGCCAATGCTGTTGAAAGTTATTGGTAACGCAAAGCTAGAATAGTTCCCATCAGACCCCCCTCGTTGTGGAGTTAACGTCACGTGGGAATTGCTGATAAATCCATGCCAAATCCGACCATATAGTGCCGGTGTGGAAAATGGATGCCAGAAAACTAGCCATGATGTTTACCATAAAGTGGACTAGAATATGTGCAGTGCTCAAGTGATAGGTGATACATAAAATTGACAGCTTTCATAGCTCGGAAAGAAGGGCTACAGGTCTCCAAATGGCAGGGGACGCAATGGGGTCCCGGGGATGCTTTCCAGCCTCAAAATGTTTATGACGCGGCCGGCCCAGGTTGGGTGGTAGGCGGCTTGCTGTGTATAAGATTGCTTCCTCATGACGGGACCGTTGGCTTGTAACTTCCTTAACATCGCTCGGTGGGTCGGTCCTCGGACTGATCTGCGACTCTTATATGGCATTACTGTTTGCTAACCTTTGTAAAATCAATAAAACATTGAATACTAAAAAGGTTAAACTCAAAGTCCTCCAGGCAATGGTCAGAGCATGGGCTAGACTAAAGCACCTGGTGGGCCTCAATTATTTTTCAAGTCTAGCGCCACTTGGGACTCACCAGAATGTCTTCAGGATAAGCTTGCTTTACCACTCAGAGAAGCGGGTTTGAAAGTATGGGGAGATCTGGCCTATGAGGGTACACTAATTTCATGGGAACAACTGAGAGAGAGAGTGGGAGTGGGCCTCTCAAAGTTCAAGAACATCCAACTGCAGACCTGGGCCACAACCCAGCAAAGCCCGAAAAAATCTATCGGCTGGGGTAATAGTCTTGAACAGTAGCTAGTAGCCAGGCCAGTGGGGAGAAGGGAAGTCTCATACTAGGCAATAGAAGAGGCAGTGGATGGCGAATTCAAACTCTCAAATGAAGTATGGAGTGAACATCTTCCAAATATACAGTGCGAGCAACTGTGCTAAAGAGAGTCGTTAATGAATTCTGCCATAGTAAAACATGCTTGGCTGAAGAGAAACCACCTATTCAATGAACATGGACAGGGCCTCTCTTTCCCCTCTAAAGCTAAGTTTTCAAATGGGTCGCAAGCCAGCTGTAGGAAGTGTGGTCTAGTCGAAGCCTCAGATATTCATACGTTCAAAGAATGCCCTGCCATTGTTTTGTTTTGTTTTGGGATGGAGTTCGGAAGACATTGGAGAGTGTTTTGAAAGCGCCAATTCAAATAGATTTGGCCCTGATAATCTTTGGCCTTACAAAGCAAGTCACTGGTCCAGCTAGCTCTCTTTTATTTTACGCTATTTTGCTAGGCAAATATGCAAGCGTTGGATTGATACTACTCCTCCCATGCATTCTGAGTGGTTGGCATAGATGTTCGAGACATGTAAGTTAGCCGTGTTTAGAGCTTGCAGCAGTAAAAAGACAGCATTTGGGACCTGTTGCTTAAGTGGGTTAAGGCATGAATGATAGGGAGGCATACTCTTGGTTTAACAATATACCCATGAACAGCGGGTCTATGATTATGCCTCCTTGGTACTCTTCGGGCCACGTTGGGCACCCCTGCTCGTCAACCAATGAAGATGTTCATCAGGTTCTTGCGGACCCAGTCGGAGAGAAACCTCTCCCCCTTTTAGGGGGAAGTAACATCCATGTCTGCCAATGTACCTTACAGGCTGAAGGCACCGTGAGATTCCAACTTAACGCCTACTCTCCTCCGATGACTGAGTAATGGTACGGACAGCTTGATTGTTTAATGGGGTTTGAGGCAAATGAGGACAACATTTTTTACAAAAAAACAAAACAAAACATGGCAGGAACTGTTGCTCCCCCCCTTACTTAGCTATTGAACATTATTATTGACTCAGAAATATTTCCTATTGATTTGAAAAAGGCCTCTACCCTCTCATTGTTGAAAAACCCCACGTTAGATCCTAAAGAAGTAAAGAACTATCGTCCTTTATCTCGTCTGCCCTTTCCAGCAAAAATCCTGGAGAAGAATATGAATATTGCACTCTCTACATTTTTAGAAGAGAATTAAATTATAGACTAAGCACAGTTTGGGTTTAGACCAAATCATAGCACTGATTCACCTCTATTAGTTGCGATAGAGGAGCTTAGAAGTATTCTCGACCACAGCTGGTTGCGGTGATGATTCTATTGGATCAACTGACTGCCTTCCATACCGCGAATCATGCGATTAAGCTTGATCATTTGGTGGAAATCGGAGTCGGAGGCTTGGCCCCTGAACTGTTTCGCTCTTTTCTTTCCGACAGAAGGCAATCGGTCACCCCGGGAGGACTTTACTTCTAAGTCCCTTTTATTGCCTTGCGGCGTTCTCCAGCGTTCATCATTAAAGCCTACACTTTTTAATATTTATGTGGCTCCTTTGACTAGACTGATTCATCTTTTTGTTCTTGCCCTGGTATCATTTGCCGATGATGCATAAATTGTTGTGTCCATTTCGAATGATGTTTATGATATAGCACGCCACTTTAACAACTATTTGGTTGCAATTGTAGAATGAATGAGCAATAATATTCTTATGTTGAACTCAGACAAAACTGAGGTTCTCCTTTTCGGTGAGGGCACATATTTTTAGGGGAAATGCTAACGGACTCAGATGCTCGGCCCGCTTACTATTCTGGTATCTTCGGGCAGGAACCTCAGAATTATTTTTGATTCCAGTCTTTTATTCAATGCACTAATTGGCTTCTGTGTATTACTTTCTGCTGCGCACATTAAAGAGAGTGCTCCCTTTCTTTCCTTACGGATTGCAGAAATCAGAACCTAGACAGTGACCACTATTTTAATGCATTATATTTAGGCATTCATCAAAGTTCTCTGAACAAACTTTAAGGCCTACAATATGCAGCTGCTCAAATAAAAAACATTTTCAGAAAGTACAGCTATTGTCAATACAAAAATGCCGGATACCTACTATCCAAAAAGGAGTCCACATCTTGAAAATGTATGTCTTTATGAAATACTCCAAAACTACAAATATCGAAACAATGTCACAGAAAATGTGGCTTAAGATAAATTAGCATTATCTGGTTGAAATGGTTGTTTGGCATGACATAGCAAATGCAGTCTCATTAATCATACAAAACTGAGTTGCCAAACTGCTGAAAAAAGAGAGTATTTGGCACTTCTGCAGCTGTTTCAATGTTGCAAAGGACACAGCTGAGTGCTCTGTAATAACTAACTATTTGACAATGTTACATGATGAAACAATTGGTGCTGAGATAGCTAAGGAGAGTCCAAAAAGCAGCCAAAGTTCTGATTCTCTAAGTTAAGATCCTCTTAGACACTCATTTGAAAAGAATGTGTATAAGGAAAGTGCACGACTCGAAACACGAAATATGTTTGAGGTCTGGTTTGTATGACTTTTTTTAAAGAAAATATGTTTTTGCTTACCACCAACAAGTACTACAGATGTTGGTACACAAGCCACACTCTAATCCTGAACCCTGTCACGTGTATACTGCTCCTTATCAAGCCAGCAATTTCAGTTCTCAAGCAGCAGCTCATACTGAACTGCATTAGTCTTTAGCATGAATGAATGGATACTCATAATGCAAGAGTTGCATCACAAGGCAACAATACCTGCATTTACTACATCAAGCTCAGCACTGCATGGCATGGTAAGTATATTATAGGTGGATGTGGAGGTAAGATAGTATTACCTTGATGATGTAGTGCATATGATTTTGTTATAGGTCGATGTTATCAATCTCCATATAGTGTCATACCACCTGATGAATACCACAACAGACATTAATTAGAGCTGACCCTAAATAAGAACTAATCAGTTATATTCCACTTCCTAGCTCTTTTCCTTTCTCAATCCAAGGGATTATTCCAAACCGTGGATAAGAGAGAGTGAAGAGGCGAAGACAGCATCTCTCATATTAGAAATTGAATATTGATACACAATGAGAAAAGGACTATACCGATATTGTTTCAGAAGGAAGACTAAAAAGCGTGATTTAAGCACGATATCTCACATAGTCACCTTATTATTCTCTGATACTTACATGCTCAGGAATGTCAAAGCACATGCCTTTTTCCTTCTGAACTGTACTCAGACAATGAAGAGAGGGTCCGCTCTACGCAGAGCATAGCAGGAAGAGATGGAGGGTGCACTTTGTTTGGTAATCATCTACTTACAAAGATGCTATCCTTTACCCACTTAGAGTCATTATGTGAAGTAATGTGGTGATGCAGCATGAAGCCAGCCAGCACTGCCATGATTAGAATTCTTGAAAGAGATCTTTTAACGGTTTTGGTATACAAATGGTGCGAAACAGGATCCGCAAACAAAGAACGTTTAAGTTAACTAAAGGTCAACCTTGAATAATTGGGTTCCCTGTGGTAAGGTTCAAAACAAAGTGTTGGGGCCTACAGAGGATGGTAAATGAGCCTCAAATCACAAGATCTGAAAGAGACACATTAGTGATTGACACCTGGGGATATACTAAGGTAAGGAATCTGACTGGATCCGGAAAGTTTTTGGTCAGCAGTACCCCTGCGCGTCGGTAGGTGGCGTCGTGCAGCTCCACGTCCGTCACTGGCGTCGTAAGCGTCGAGATGATGTCACGGAGACTACTTAGGCGCCACCCATGCGCGCCGAAATGAAATGAAATGAAAAATTATATTTATATAGCGCCAAACTACCCGGAGTCCTCGCAGCGCTTATAATGATTGCTAAAATGGGCTACCCTAAGGTTAACAGGTGTTTGTGTACAGATATGTTTTCAGTGCTTTCCTGAAAGCCATCCTGTTTGGGTTCCCTCTCAGGGCGAGGGAGTTCCAGAGTTTGGCAGCAGTATGGGAAAAGGAGCGGCCGCCCCATCTAGCTTTGTTGATTTTTATTGTAGTCGCTAGATGCAGTGAACCGGAGCGAAGGGCTCTGGAAGGAACATAGGGTGAAACTAAGGGGAATAGGATGGCAGGGCCCGTTCGGTGAAGGGATTTGTGCGCAATGCACATGGCCTTGAACTGGGTTCTGGCGGCGACTGGAAGCCAGTGAAGGTCCTTTAGGGCCTGCTTAGCTGACTGCCAGCGGGGGATGTTGTATAGTAGGCGCGCGGCACAGTTTTGTGTAACCTGGAGCCTGTGGGTCACCGCTGCCGGGGCTCCTAGGTACAACGCATTTCCGTAATCCAGGCGAGAGAGGACCAAGGCCTGGACCATGATTCTTCTCGCCTGGAGGGGAAGCAGAGGGAGCACTTTCCGAAGCATCTTCATAAGCCCCACACATGTAGCCGCTGTTTTAGTTGCTTGAGCCGAGAAATCAAGCGACTTATCGAGCCAAATGCCCAGGCTCTTTATCTGGGGCTTGGGTGGGGGAGGGGCGCCAAGGCAGGAGGGCCAGATGGAAACCAAAGAGGTCAATGGAGAGTTGCCCAACAGCATAACCTCCGTCTTCTCTCCATTGAGTTTGAGGCAGGAAAGCTGCATCCACCTAGCAACAGCCTCCAGACGTCTGTTCTTTCTTTTTCCGCGCCTGCACGCGCAGATCCGGTTAGAGCACGTACCGTAGTCACTTTTTGACAAAAGAAGTATCAACAAAAGTTTTGACTCCTGGTGCGCGTAGGAATGCCCGGGTTTAAATCCTGCGGGGTCTGTCGCCGTACAATGTCGGTGGCGATCCCCATGACATTTATCTCTACTGTCTGGAGCGCGACCATGACTCCCGGTCATGCTCCGACTGTCTGGCCATGGCTCCAAAAGATTAGTGGGACCGGTCCCGAAAGTTGCTGGAGGCCCGGCAGTCGTCTCTGTGCCGTTCGAGGTCCAGGGGTCGCTCGAGGGACAGACCGCGGAGCCATCATCATCGGTCCTCGGGTCAAAGTCTTCACCCTCAGAATCGGGTAAGAGACGTCACAGGAAAAAGTCGAAGAAGTGTTTTTACGCTCTCCGATGTCCCCCCGTCAGCCTCCGGACACGGACGAGGGGGCCAGGGGTTCTTCCCCTGCGGCTCCGTTGGAACCGGAGAGTCCCACAGCCTACCCACCTTATCCGGGTCCGTCGGCGACTCAGGCCCAGGTGCAAGAATTTCTTGCCACCATGGACCACCTTTTCAGGCCTAGGGCTCCTGCCGGCGCATCTTCGGGCCCCATGGTCCTAGTTGAGGGCCCTTGCTTGCCACCGCTGGGTGCTCTGGCCCGGGCACCACAAGATCCACCGCCGGCAGTTCCGGCGGCAGGGTCCTCTGCCAGCGGCTCCGCCCCCCCTCCCCCCCCCTCCCCCCCCCCCCCCCCCTTTCCCGACGGCTCCGTTCCTGGCACAGCATTGGGTCCTGTTCGTCCCACCTCCACCCTTGCCTGGGTTTCCAGACAATTTTGCTCCAGCTTGGGACCCTAATTGGGACACGATTTGTATTCCCCTGTTCCTCCCCCACCGCAGCAGCCTGTGCCTCGGGTCGTGGAGGAGGGGATGACTGGGAGGGGTCTGAGGACCTTCTTGCACGGCACTGAGAGTCTGAACAGGAGTGGGTGGAGGAACCGGAGGATGCAGGTGGCCTTGACCTCTCCTCTGAGCCTGGTTTTCTGTCTCCTCCCGCTGTCATGGAGGAGGGCGCCACATATACTGTGGTGCTCCGCAGAGCAGCTGAGGCCCTTGACCTTGATCTGCCTACTGTCACTCTCAAAACAAACCTCCTTACTGAAGTACTTTAGCTGGCGGCAAGTTCTATGGAAACTCTGCTTCCGTTTAATGAGGCTTTAACTGATATTTTGATGGGCACCTGGTCTAGACGAGACACGGGGTTCCTGTGGATAAGAACGTGGCCAGGCGTCATCGCCCGGCACCGGGTGACCCTGCCTTTTAAACGAACCATCCGAAGCAGTTTGGCAAGAAATTATTTTCCTCTGCCAGCTTGGGGCTGCAGTCAGTCAACACCGCATGCCTCTTGGGCCACTACTCTCATGCTGTGTGGGACACGATGGAGCACGTTCCTGGGCCAGAAGTAGGATGTGGGTGTTATTCTCACTTGTTTCTGGTGCCCAAGAAGGACAAGGGTCTGCGTCCTATCTTGAACCTCAGGGACGTCAATCGCTTCCTCCGGAAGGAGAAGTTCAAGAGGTTGACTCTGGCTCAGGTCTTTGCTGCCCTCGACCCTGGAGACTGGATGGTGACGTTCGACTTGCAGGACGCATATTTTCACATCCCCGTCCTGCAGTTCCACCGCATGTCGGGGGATAACTTTAGGCTCCTTCAACAGGAAGTTATGGCCCTCTCGGCCAAGGGGGCCATTGAGCGCGTTCCTGGGCCAGAAGTAGGACGTGGGTGTTATTCCCACTTCTTTCTGGTCCCCAAGAAGGAGAAAGGGGCCTGCGCCCCATCTTGGACCTCAGGAACATCAATCGCTTCCTCTGGAAGGAGAAGTTCAAGATGTTGACTCTGGCTCAGGTCTTTGCTGCCCTCGACCCTGGAGACTGGTTGGTAGAGTTCGACTTGCAGGACGCATATTTTCACATCCCCGTCCTGCCGGTCCACCAGCGTTACCTGCGGTTCACAGTAGGCCAGGAGCATTTTCAGTTTTCCGTGCTCCCCTTTTGCCTTACCAGCGCCCTTCGGGTGTTCGCGAAAGTGATGGCGGTGGTCGCAGCTCCTCTGCGCAGGTCAGGGGTTTCAGGCTTCCCCTATCTCGACGACTGTTTGTTGAAGGTGGGCTGGCCCCAGGCAGGTGTCTCCCACCTCCAGACTACGGCCGACCTCCTGCATTTGCTGGGGTTCTCATCAACTTGCCGAAGTCGCACCCAGGTCCCTCTCAGAAGCTCATCTTCATCGGAGCGGTTCTGGATTCTACTAAGTTTCGGGTTCATCCTCCCGAGCAGCGAGTACGGGATATTCAGGCTATGATTCCGATCTTTCAGCGTCTATCCCAAGTTTCAGTCAGGATGACTCTCCGGCTCCTGGGCCGGATGGCCTCCTGCATCCTGCTAGTGTAACATGCCAGATGGCATATGCGGGCTCTGCAGTGGGACCTGTAGTTCCAGTGGGTACCTGTCCGATCATGTCCAGATCTCGGAGGGCACTGCACGACAACTGCAGTGGTGGCTCACAAATCGCGATTGGGTCAATGGCAGATCCTTCTCCCTTCCCCAACCAGAGCAGATAGTGGTGACAGATGCATTCCTCCTGGGATGAGGTGGCCACTCGGGAGAGGCGAGATCAGAGGCCTCTGGTCTCCGGCAGAGTCCCGGCTCCATATGAACGTTTTGGAGCTTCGGGCGCTCTGACTTGCACTGAAGGCATTCCTTCCCTCTGTCCGGGGAAGTGTAGTGCAGATGTTCACAGACACCACCACCGCCATGTGGTATTGCAACTAACAGGGCGGGGTGGGGTCGTGGCCCCTATGTTAGGAGGCTCTGCGCCTCTGGACATGGCTGGAACATCAAGGCATTACTTTGGTGGTTCAACACCTGGCAGGTTCTCTGAACGCCTGGGCGGACAAACTCAGCCGCCGGTGCTTGATGGATCACGAATGGCACCTGAACTCTGATGTGGTGCAAGGTCTCTTTCTGCTGAGGGGAGAGCCTTTGTTATATCTATTCACCACCAAATAGAACGCGCAATGTCATCAGTTATGCGCGTTGGAATTTCCAAGGCGGCACTCGCTCGGCTGAGCTTTTTGTCGCGAGTGGAGTTGCGGTCTGTTGCACCCCTTTCCGCCTATACCACTTCTGCCCAGAGTGCTGAAGAAGATTCGGCGGGACCAGGCCCAAGTCATCCTTGTGGCTCCGGATTGGGCACGAAGATACTGGTATATTAGCAACTCAGCATGGCGATCAATCCCCCGATCCGACTGCCTCTTTGGGCGGATCTTCTGTTGCAGCAGCAGGGGACAGTCCTCCACCCGAACCTGTCCAGCCTCCACCTCCATGCGTGGAGATTGAGCGGCGACAGTTGACAGCTTTCGATCTTCCTCCCGAAGTCTGTGATGTCATTCTGGCAGTCAGGCGTCCCTTCACTAAGACGGTTTGCGCCTGCAGGTGGAACAAATTTGTGGCATGGTACACAGCAAAGCCTGTGGATCCCCTTTCTGCCCCTCTTTCTGAGGTCCTTCTGTTCCTTCTACCATTGGCCTAGCAGGGCTCTGCTCTGGGCACTATCAAAGGTTATCTTTCGGCCATCTCCGCCTTTCTACGGCTTCCAGATCATCCTTCTCGTTTTAAGTCGACGGTTGTTAACCGTTTCCTGAAAGGCCTTATGAACACGTTTCGTCCCATGCCTTTCATAATGCCTCAATAGGACTTGAATCTCGTCTAGACCTATCTGATGTGCGCTCCCTTTGAGCCCCTTCATAACTGTCCTTTACCTCTTCTCACCCTGAAGACGACACTCCTGGTAGCTATCACCTCTGCCAGAAAAGTGAGTGAGCTCCAGACTCTTTCTTCTAAACCCCCTTTTCTTTCTGTTCATCTGGACAAGGTGGTTTTAAGAACCCATCCTTCTTTCTTGCCGAAGGTTGTCACGCCCTTCCACATCGGGCAGACCATCACTTTGCCCACCTTCTTTCTACCTCTGCATCCTTTAAAAAAGGAAGAGAGGCTCCACCGTCTGGACCCAAAATGTGCGCTCTCGTTCTATCTGAACGCACACAACAGTTCCGGGTGAATGACCAGCTCTTTGTTGGATACATGGGCACCAAAAAAGGTCCTGCCGTGCACAAACGAACGATCTCTCAGTGGGTCATTCTGTGCATCAAAGCATGTTACTTGTTGGCCAAGAAGGAGCCTCATGTGGGGCTGTGTGCCCATTCTACCAGGGCAACAGCAGCCGCTACTGCCTTGGGACGTGGTGTCCCCTTGCAGGACATCTGTCAGGCAGCTACGTGGGCCTCGCTGCACACGTTTACCAAGTATTATTGCCTTGACGGTCAGGTCCGGAGAGCCGGCTTCTTAGGCCGTTTTGTTCTGCGTGACTTTCTGGTGTGATCTTTGTTCCCCACCCACAACCGGGGTTGGTATTGCTAGGGTATCTATTCTAAGGTAAGGAATCTATCACTAACGTGTCTCTTTCAGATGCACAAGTTACTAATTGTGTGACGATCTATCTGTAAGAGACATTAGTTAGCGATAGATTCCTTACCGCCCCACCCATCCTCCCCATTCTGCAAACTGATTTCTAGGCTTAAGGACATTCCTTTCAGGGCCCTTGTTTTTCATGGCACCAGTGGTCAATTTCTTTAGTGACCACAAAAGTTTCTTGGTTGACATTATAGCACAATTAAATTAATTCTCTTATTTTTGTCTTGAATCAGTTATGTTGTTTTACAAAAGTTCAAGTTCAAGTTCAAAAATTTGTATAGCGCACTATTCACCCTTAGGGTCTCAAGGCGCTTGAGGGAGGGGGGTATTTTACTTATCGAATATCCAAGTTTTTTGTTGCTTTCTGAAGGAGAGGTGGTTCTGTGTAAGGCGGAGGTGGGTGGGGAGAGAATTCCAAGTTTTGGCCGCTAAGAAGGAGAAGGATCTACCTCCCATGATGGATCTATGGATGCGCGGAATTGCGGCAAGGGCTTGATTGGACGATCGCAGTTGTCGGGTGGGGGTGTAAAAGGACAGGCGCGTGTTGAGGCATTCGGGTCCTAGGTCGTAGAGGGCTTTGTGTGCGTGGGTGAGGAGATGGAACGTTATTCTCTTGTTGACGGGGAGCCAGTGGAGGTCTTTCAGGTGACCGGAAATGTGATCTTGGCGGGGGATGTCTAGTATGAGTCTGGCTGAGGCGTTTTGGATGTGTTGGAGTTTTTTCCGTACTTTAGCTGTGGTTCCGGCGTAAAGGGTGTTTCCGTAATCCAGTCGGCTAGTGACCAGTGCGTGGGTGATCGTTCTTCTTGTTTCGGTGGGGATCCAACAGAAGATTTTTTTGAGCATGCGTACGATGTTGCAGCATGATGCTGAGACGGCGTTGACTTGTTTGGTCATCGAGAGGGAGGAGTCCAGGATGAAGCCCAGGTTACGTGCGTGGTCCGTTGGTATGGGTGCGGTTCCCAGTGCCGGTGGCCACCATGAGTTGTCCCAAGCAGAGGGGGATGAGCCTAAGATGAGGACTTCCGTTTTGTCCGAGTTCAGTTTTAAACGGCTGTTCTTCACCCACTCGGCTACATCTTTCATTCCTTCGTGTAAGTTGGTTTTGGCGGTGTTTGGGTCTTTGGTGAGGGAGAGGATCAGCTGGGTGTCGTCAGCGTAGGAGATGATGTTGAGGTTGTGTTGGCGCGCGATGGATGCGAGGGGACTCATGTATACGTTGAAGAGGGTGGGACTGAGTGATGATCCTTGAGGTACGCCGCAGATGACTTTGGTGGCCTCTGATCTAAAAGGGGGGAGGCGGACTCTCTGGGTTCTTCCGGCGAGGAACGAGATGATCCAGTCCAATGCTTTTCCTTGTATTGCAATGTTGCTGAGGCGTTGTATGAGGGTGCTATGACAGACTGGGTCGAAGGCTGCGAAGAGGTCAAGTAGGATGAGGGCAACTGTTTCTCCGTTGTGCAGTAGTGTTCGAATGTCGTCTGTTGCTGCGCTGAGGGCATTTTCGGTGCTGTGTTTGGCTCAGAAGCCGGACTGTGAGGGGTCAAGGGATTTGTTGGATTCAAGGAAGGCGGCGAGCTGACTGTTGACAGCTTTCTCAATGACTTTGGCAGGGAATGGGAGGAGCGAGATGGGACAGTAGTTCTTAAGTTCAGTGGGGTCTGCTGTGGGTTTCTTCAGAAGTGCGCTGAGTTCGGCATGTTTCCAGCTTTCCGGGAAGGTGGCGGAGTTGAGGGAGCAGTTGATGACGTCTCGGAGATGGGGTGCGATGATGGAGTCTGCTTTGTTGAAGATGTGGTGGGGACATGGGTCGGTTGGCGATCCTGAGTGGATGGAGTTCATCAGGCGGATGGTGTCTTCAGTGGTGATTGGGTTCCAAGCGCAAAGGTTGTTAGCGGGGGGTTTAGGTTCGGAGGTGGATGGAGCGGACTGGTCTCCGGGCTGCTTTTCAAAGCTGTTATATATGTCGGCGATTTTGTTGTGGAAGAATGAGGCTAGGGAGTCGCAGAGGTCTTGGGAGGGAGTGATGTCGTTGGTGCTGGCGGTGGGGTTGGTAAATTCTTTGACGATGTTGAATAGTTCCTTGCTGTTGTGGGCGTTGTTGTCAAGTCGATCCTTGAATGCTGATTTCTTGGTGGATCGGATCAGTTGGTGGTATTTGCGGGTGGTGTTCTTGAAGGTGGTCAGGTTGTCAGTGGTTGGGTTTTTTCTCCAGGCTTTCTCGAGGGTGCGACAGAACTTCTTGGATTTCTTAAGGTCATCATTGAACCAGGGGGCTTTTTTGCTACCTTGCTTGAATTGATGGTTTTTCAAGGGTGCTAGTTCGTCGGCGCTGAGGGTGATCCATTGTGTGAGGTTGGTGGCAGCTTGGTTTGGGTCCAATGATTTGGAAGGAGGGTTTTGGTGGAGCGATGTGAAGAGCTGGTCGGTGGTAATTTTGTTCCAGTTTCTTCGGGGAACTGGTTGTGGGAGGTTGTGGGTTGTGGACTTTTTGTAGTTGAAGTGAACGCAGCTGTGGTCTGTCCAGTGGAGAGCTGTGGTGTGGTTGAAGGAGATGTGCTTGCTGGAGGTGAAGATTGGGTCGAGTGTGTGTCCGGCATAGTGGGTGGGGGTATCAACAAGTTGTTCGAGTCCGAGGTTGGCCAGGTTGTCCAGGAGGGTGGTGGTGTTGCTGTCGTTTTTCTTTTCAAGGTGGAAGTTGAGGTCTCCCAGTAGAATGTAGTCCTTGGAGGGGAGGGCGTGTGGGCTGATGAAGTCAGTGATGTCTTCGCTGAATTGTGTGCGGGGTCCTGGTGGCCTGTAGATGAGGGTGCCTCTGAGTGTGGTCTTGGGGTCGGTGTGGATCTGGAAGTGAAGGTGTTCGGCGGTTGTGAGGTTGTCGTCGGAACTGGTCGTGATGCGGATAGTGTTCTTATGGACAATGGCGATGCCTCCTCCTGTTTGGTTGGTGCGGTCCTTTCTGATGATCTTGTAGCCGTCCGGGATGGCTATGGCGATGTCTGGAGCTGAGGAGGCGTTCATCCAGGTTTCTGTAAGGAAGGCGACGTCCGGCGATGTAGTGTCGAGTAGGTTCCAAAGGTCAATGGCGGGTCTGTGGACCGAACGGGTGTTGAGTAGGATGCATTTCAGGTGGTTAGTGTTGGAGCTCTGTTTGGAGTTAGTGGATTTGGTGTGGGTCCTGATGCAGTCGAACTTGCAGGAGTGGCAGGTGAAGGGTCCATGGGTGTGTCCTGGGGCGGCTTGGTAGCAGTTTGGGATTCGGCCGGGGTTAAGTGCTGGGAGGGTAGCGGCGTCGTATGTTATGCAGGCGGAGTGGAATTTGCGGGGAACAGGGGGCCTGGCGCTGGGCGTGGTCCAGGCGCGGACGGGCGTAGATGGGCTTACCTTTGGCGCGCATAGTGCGCGTCCACTGCGCATGAACGCTGCACGCAAAAGCGTCTGTCATAAGTGGATAGTGGAGGGGGGTGGGGCGAGGGAGGAGCAGCTGGGAGGGGGGAGCGGGGTGGAGGGACGGGCTGGGAGGCAAACAAACAACAAAATGGCATCAGCAACAAAAGCGAAACCAGGCGCAGCAAACACACAGGCAATGCGATATAGCGCTACGATATAGCGCTACGATGTGGCACAATTCAAATGCAGGCAATATTACAGTCCAGCGCAGCTCTACAATACCAATATGGCACGATATGAATCAGGCAATGTAGCAGTTCAGCGCTACGAGATCAGGGAGCGTGGGGAGCCACCACCTCTGCAGGAGTTAGGATGGGCACAGCGCTGAGGGAGGCAGGAGGATTCCTATGCTATCTGTGGGAGGGAGGAGCAGCTGGGAGGCGGGAGCGGGGTGGAGGGACGGGCTGGGAGGCAAACAAACAACAAAATGGCATCAGCAACAAAAGCGAAACCAGGCGCAAAAGTACTGTACTCACAAAAGATAACCGGATGGTTTAGCTGCTAGACTAACATACTAAGGTGTAAGTGTAAGGGAACGGCAATTAGTCTTGTTAAGACGAGAACCCTCACTCACCCAAAGGTGACTTGCTTCATCATTGGGTTCCCTCTTGCACACTGCGACTGCAAGGTACACAGTGTGGGCTACAACTCTCCCTTAGGAGAGGAGCGTGAGGTGTTTTAGATCATCCAATGAAAGACGGAGTGAGGGGCAGAGTGCAAAAAGAAAAAATTCAAAAGTGAATTAAAACTACATCCTGGATGGAAAAGATAACTTTTATTGGTGTCCCGAGTGGTTAGGGCTAAAATCAGCTAAGTTAAAAATAGGGATATGGATGTTCCCTATTGAGTTACGTTCGACATGTTTCTGCCTGTTTGACCACCCGTTTATTGGCATTCTTCAGGACACACTTCTAGTCCCTTTGCGATTATCGTGAAAAATTATATATATAAAAAAAATATTAAAAAAATATACCATCCTCTAATTTAATGTCATTGATCAGTGGTACCAGCTGCAGTCAGGTCCACCGTCTGTAAGATATACAACACTGCAAGGTGGAATTCACACCAGTGTTTTTGTGTTGCATACTATTTGGGAAAGGTATTGGTTTTTCATAATTTTTATTACTGTTTTATTTCCTACAGATGGTGGACCTGACTGCAGCTGGTACCACTGATAGATTCCATTAAATTAGAGGATGGTATTTGTGTCTATATATTTTTTTTATCCGAAACAATCCACTCCGTGAGGAACAGAGAGAGGCCACACAGGGGAAACCTTTGGAGCACCTTTAATGAAATGACAGCGTGTGCATGATGCATTTCGACCTGGCGGTCTTCTTCAGATGCTGCTGATTAGGCTACGTGTGACTCCACCCGCCCATTTGTGTGTCCAGAAGCCCTGCCATTGGAGGTAATCCGCTGACCACAGGTCACATGGGTCAGACTTCACTGCAGCTCTCTCACAACTGCAGCGCCCAGAATGCACCAAACCGGGTAAGTGTAAAACGGCGAAGGCTGCATAGTTCAAGCCCCGGTGATGGGTAGAACTCATGCCTGGAAATGTGCGCAATGTCCAAATTAAGAGTTGTAGCCCTCATTTCTTTGCATAGATTTTTTTTAATGTAAAAACATTTTTGCGATAATAGCAGAGCGACTATAAGTGGGTCCTGAACAATGTCATGAACTAGTTGGTCAAACAGGCAGAAACATTTCGACCGTAACCCAATAGGGAACATCCAGATCCCTATTTTTCACGTAGCTGATTTTAGCCCTAAGCACTGAGGACACCAATAAAAGTTATCAGCTTTAGGATGCTACACTCTGGAGACAGGACTGGTCAGCAAAGGTCCTACAGGAGAGGCAGGGAATGGGCAAAGTTGGATAAGATTGGAACTCCTATACTTGACCTGGGTGCCACTCACTTTGCACCCATGATGGCCGTAGAAGGAAACTATAAAGGGTTTACTAAATACATAGCTGACATCTTGGACCAAGTAATCCCTATAAAAGAAATAAAAAACAGAAGCAAAATTTCGGCTCCGTGGTATAGTGAGGAGCTGAAACAGCTCCGCGTGCTCCGTAAGAAGGTGGAAAGGAAATGGAGGAAATAGTATGACGAGGAAGACAAAAAAGTCCTCAGAGGGATACAACTGCAATATAAAGAGGAAATCCTTAGGGCCAAGGCAAATTTCTATGCCAGCTCAATTATACAACGATTCAGAAAAGGGGGTGGTGATGAACAGAGTGTCTGAATTAAACAGACCACTCTTACCCAGTCCAAAGATCAGGGCTTGATCCATCACCGTTATTTATCTCACTGCCCCATCCCAGCTCAGAACCTGGCTATATGCAAATCAGTCTGTCCCTGGCCCAGTGCATCATGGGAACAGGGCAGACTAAACTACCAAGCCAATTCTTCACCAGAAAGGAGACAAGCTACCGGGGACCGGTTTCTGGCATTCCAGCCGTCTTCGGCCCGGCTTGCTTGCAAGCAAGCCGGGCCGAAGACGGCTGAAATGCCAGAAACCGGTCCCCGGTAGCTTGTTTCCTTCCCAGTGTAAGAATTGGCTTCTGTAGTTTGGTTTGCCCTGTTCCCATCATGCACTGGGACAGGAACAGACTAATTTGCATACAGCCAGGTTCTGAAACTGGGATGGTGCAGTGAGCTAAAAAACGGTGTTGGATCTAGCCCTGATCTTTTGACTGGGTGAGAGTATTCTGTTTAATTCAGAGACTCTGTCCCTCACCACCCCTTGTTGTAAATATAGCTCAATTATACAGGCGCCTAATGGGTCTAAAGGACTGTTTAGAATTACCAAGGACCTCTCCTCCCCCATGTATATGGAGAATAAAGTGGCAGCATCCCAAAAATTATGTGATGAAGTTGATCTACATTTTCAGGATAAGATTGCAAATATTGTGAATACTCTGCACGCTAATGATAGTGGCGAACAACTTAACCCTGAACAATGGATTGAGATAGATTCACAACAGCCTGTAACCCAGGATAATTTCCAGGCATTAACAGAAGCAGCTTTTGACAGCTTGGGAGATAATGTTTCCTCTGGCTCTCCCCTTGATCCTTTTCCCTATAAAATATGGAAATCCTTTGGGCAAAATACCTTTCCATGGCTGAGGCAGATATGCAACCAGTCTCTGGAGGAAGGAATGGTCCCGGAATGTTGGAAATTGGCGGTGGTGACCCCATTGATTAAAAAGCCCTCCTTGGACCCGTCAATTCTGGCAAATTTTAGGCCCATTTCCCTTCTTCCCTATCCGGTGAAGATTTTAGAGAAAGCAGTCAGTAGGTCTCTGTCGTGCTTTCTGGAGGAGAACCACTTACTGGATAAAGACCAGTTTGGTTTTCGCTTTGGGCACGGGACCGAGACGGCTTTGGTCACGATGATGGATAATCTACGTGTGCATGCCGACAACGGGAATGTCACTGTCTTAGTGCTTGTCGATATGTCGGCCGCATTCGATACGGTGAACCATCTTTCACTAATGGAAAGACTGAAGAAGATAGGAGTGAAAGGCCGGGCACTCCAATGGCTTCAGTCCTATCTGGAAGGCCAACAGCAGGTGGTTACTTTGGCACCCTCTCCTCTGGTAAATCCTTAGTCGCCCATGGGGTGCCGCAGGGATCTGCGATCAGCCCTATCCTATTTAATGTCTATTTGCAGCCCTTGTTTTCCATCATAAAGTCCTCTGGAGTCTGCTAAGTCAATTACGCCGACGACACGCAACTAGCCTTTTCCTTGGAAAGGGACCATGCATTATCTCTGGACATGTTCCAGTAATGCATGCGGCGGTCGACTGACTGTCTCAGAAGGAACTCACTGCAATTTAATAGCGGAAAGACGGAGGTAATTTACTGCTTAGTAGGTAGGATGTCCAGACAACTGCCTTCTGACTTCAGACTCTTACCAGAGGAGGAACCTCTAACCACGGTTAGGAAAGTTCAGAATCTGGGGGTGATGTTTGATGACGATCTCCAGATGGAATCATAGGCAAATAAGGCCGCTAGCGTATGCTTCACCCTTATTCGCATGCTACGGAAAATACTCCCTTTACTACCTAAAGAGGCATACCCTCTGGTGGTAAGTAGCACTGTGGGAAGCAGGCAGGATTATTGCAACTCCCTATATCTGGGGGCCCCTGTATACATCTTCCAGGGACTGCAAAGAATCCAGTCTGCAGCAGCCAAATTGGCCCTTGGTGGGCCACAGAGCTCCTCTACCACCCTGGCTCTGAGAGAACTACACTGGCTACCCATTAGGGAAAGGGTCCAATTTAAAGCCCTGTGTATGGTTTTTCGAGCTAGGTCCTGTTCCCCTACAGGAAAGCGCTGGACTGTTGACGGTTTCCCGGTTTAAACGAGCCAGGTCAGGAGGAAGGGCTTTTAGCATGGTCGGCGCCCGTCTATGGAATGAGCTCCCTCAGAACCTCAGACTAGTTAACTCTCTGTTAGAGTTTCGTAGGAACTTAAAAACCTGGCTCTATCCCAACCCCTAAGGTCTTGCACTTCTCCTTTCTCTGTTGCGACCTGCTTTCACTCTGGTCTTAGTTCTTTAGTCTGAAGCGCCAGGATACCCGTAGGGTGACAGCATGCGCAATATAAGATCTAAAATCAATCAATCAATCAATATAAGGGAAAAATAGGGATCTGGATGTTCCCTATTGGGTTACGGTCGACATGTTTCAGCCTGTTTGACCAACTGGTTCATGGCCTTGTTCAGGACACACTTGTAGTCACTTTACTATCGCGAAAAATTATATATATATAAAAAAAATATATATATATAAAAATACCATCCTCTAATTTAATGGCATCGATCAGTGGAACCAGCTGCAGTCAGGTCCACCGTCTGTAGGAAATAAAACAGTAATAAAAATTATGAAAAACCAATACCTTTCCCAAATGGTGTGCAACACAAAAACACTGGTGTGAATTTCACCTCACAGTGTTTTATTCCCTACAGACGATGGACCTGACTGCAGCTGGTACCACGGATCAATGCCATTAAATTAGATGATGGTATTTTTTTTCTATTTTTTTATATATATATATAATTTTTCTTGATAATAGGAAAGGGACTACAAGTGGGTCCTGAAGAATGCCATTAACCGGGTGGTCAAACAGGCAGAAACATGACGAATGTAACTCAATAGGGAACATCCGTATCCTATTTTTCACTAAGCTGATTTTAGCCCTAATCACTGGGGACACCAATAAAAGTTATCTTTATCCATCCAGGAGTTAGAAAACATTCAAAAAGTGAATTAAAGCTTTTTGCACTCTGCCCTTCACTCGGTCTTTCATTGGATGATCTAAAACACCTCACACTCCTCTCCTGAGTGAGAGTTGTAGCCCACACAGTGTACCTTGCGGTTGCAGTTTGCAAGAGGGAACCCAATAATGACGTATGTCACCTTTGGGTGAGCGAGGGTTCTCGTCTTAACAAGACTAATTGCCCGTTCCGTTACACTTCAACCTTAATATGTTAGTCTAGCAGCTAAACCCAGTTATCTTTTTGTAAGTACAGTATTATGGTGGAGTGGTAGCGTGGATGGTGAGAATTACTCCATAAGAATCCCTATAGTGTGATAAAATAAATTGTATAAGCAGAGTCATTTTGTAAAACTTTAACTTTCTTAACAAAATATTACTTACGACCGAAATTGAGGTTGTAGTCACAAGCTTATTTTTTCCTTAAATTCAGATTTAATCCAGATTGGATTGTCCTAAATACGTTTAATATCACCCAATACACAATCTGTTTATTGTGATGTCACACACTATCTACAATCATCTTTGGGTATAATTAAGCCACACGTGCTAGATGTGGTAATCGATTAGGAATTTTGAGTGGAACCTGATGGTCATTATGCTCACAAACATTCTGCTCTTTAGAAAGTTTTGATCCATGCATTTAGACTGTCTTTGGACAACTGGTTAAATACCCTTACACCTCACTTGCATCTTTTTTTTCTCAATTCCTCTCTTGCTTGCATTGTTTAGACCAACCATGATAATGGCTCAATTGAAATATATGTATTGTAATGAAGCTAACGAATGCCATGAATATAAATGGTGCATTTGGAGTAGTTCCCCATTGAATATAAATGATCAATGATAGCTAACACCTAGATTTAACTTTTTCAATACAGTTCAGATTTTATCCTTTTCTATAAAGGGTTAATTATCCTCTTCTCATGATGTCAAAAATGTTCAGAGTAGGAGTACTTAACATATCTCACTAGTGAATATACATGGGTAAAGCTAATGTATACATTTCCTCTTTTATAGTATAGTTTATGGATATTATTAATATACTTGGCCTTACATTGTTAACGCTTGAACCGACTCACACAGCAGGCCATGTTTTGGATTGTATTTGTTCTAATGTTGATGGCCTGTTAGTTAAATCTCCACACATTTTAACCTGGTCAGACCATAAACTTATTCCATTTCATCTTTTGGTGAAACAGAAGGCTCCGGTGAAAAGTGCAAATTTAAACTCCGTCAGTCGTAAGCCGGACTGGATAACTGCCTTCTCACGGCCTGATCTTCTGGAGAAGTTGAGAGTTAGTAAACCTGTTCTAACAGGTCGCACTCTAACAGATAATTACCAATACTGTGAGTGGCTGGCAACATTTGTGTCATCCTTGGACATAAGGAATAAGAAAAGAAATTTACGCTGTCCTACAAATAGAAAGAGTGCCCCATGGTTTTCATTAGCTTTAAAAACCGAGTTGGGCGCAGTAAGATCTTTGGAGCGTAGGTGGCGAAGGAATTATGAGGTGGCTGCCCGTGATTTATATAAATCTGCACGTAGGAATTACCATGCCGCAATTAAGCTGGTAAAAAAAACATACTACTTAGAGGTTATCTCTTCTTCTGACAAGGGACAGAAAGAGATCTTTAAGATAGTCAAGAGTTTTACCAATCCCCCTGCACTCTCGCAGGAGATTCCACCTTCCCTCCCGCTTTGCAATGCCATAGCCAATTATTTTGAAGAGAAAATCTCTGATATTGTTAAGGATTTTCCACCCGTGTCATCTATTTCGACAAATTCGGAAACAATGAGGATAGGCGTTGTGACAACTAACACTCCTCGCTTTGACTCATTTACGCATATCTCCCTGGAGGATTCACATCAGGCTATTTTAGCCATAAAATCTAGGTCTCAATTTGATCCCTGCCCGCCCATGGTCCTGCGAACCTTGGTTGAGGAGATAAACCCAACTATTAACAGTATCATCAATTCCTCATTGGCTACAGCAGTAATTCCAGGTGATTGGAAGTGTGCAGCGGTTATGCCACTACAGAAAAAAGCCCTGCCGGATCCAACTACTCTGTCTAACCTGCGTCCCATTTCCCTACTCCCTGCGGTGTTTAAATTGACGGAGAAATTTGTTAAGTATCAACTTACGAGTTTTTTGGAGGAGAATAACATCCTGCACTCCGATCAATCAGGGTTTCGGTCCAAACACTCGACTGAGTCTGCTCTTTTGTTTACAGCAGAGACTTTACGAATGGCATTGGACCAAGGGAAGAAGGCCGTCCTGATCTTACTCGATCTATTGGCGGCCTTCGATACGGTCTCACACTCCATCTTGATTGACCGTTTGGAAAACGCAGGTATAGGAGGAATGGTGCTGGCATGGCTTACTAATTTCCTCTCTCAGAGACGTCAGGTAATAGTACTACGTGACTACAAATCTGAAGAAAAGGTCATCAGCTCAGGGGTCCCACAGGGCGCTAGTTTGAGTCCTGTTCTTTTTAATCTTTACATGGTTCCCCTGATTGAGCTGATTGCATCCTACCAGATTGAAGTCATATCATACGCTGACGATACGCAGCTGATCCTAGTGTTGGATAGGGAGCTGCCTGGGGCTGAAGAAAATTTGATGAACTGTCTCACGGCTACATTTGAGTGGATGAATAACAATCACCTCAAATGTAACTCAGGGAAGACAGAAATATTGCCCTTTGGACCCCAAAATCTGTTTTCCCCTAAACAATGGTGGCCTGAGGATGCAGAAGCTCCTCCTAATACTATTTCTTCTGCGCAAAATCTGGGTATTAAATTTGATGACCAACTTTCATTCAAGCAGTAAGCGGTAGGCGTAGCTAGCTCATGTTTCCAGATCATCAAATCATTGAGGAAGTTTTTTGATCTTCTTCCTCTGGCAGCCAGGAAGAAGGTAGCAGTCTAGATTGGACTACTGCAATAGTCTTTATGCAGGCACCAATAAAGCAGTGCTGCACAGGCTGCAGATGGTCCAGCATGCTGCGGCTCGCCTGTTACTTCGCTGGAAGAGAAGGTGATCTGCCTCAGCGGCGCTTAAGATCTTACACTGGCTACCCATCCACAAGCGTGTCCTATTTAAGGTCCTTGTTATCACCTTTAGAGCCTTTCAGTCACAAGGTCCGAGATATCTGTTGAGTGGCTTTTTAAACGCTATGTGCCAGTACGCTGCTTGAGGTCTGTCAATCAAAATCTTCTGGTGATTCCCAGATTCAGATTGGCCACCAAAGGGGGGAAATCTCTTTTTGTACTCAAGAGCTTGGAATAAATTGCCAGCTCAGCTTCGGTGTATTGTCAAGGAGAGCGAATTTAGGAAGTCTCTGAAGACATGGATCTTCTCACTCTCCGACGCGGCTTGCAGAGCATTAGTGTAAAGCTTGTAATGCATGAAATTGCCTTCTGTCCACCAACCTGTTCCAGCGGGGTTGGGTGTTGAGCGCCAAGATGCTCCTTGGAGCGATAGTAGCGCTATATAAATGTGTGCTTACATTACATTACATTAGATCAGACATTTTATAAACTTTGAATATTATTCATAAAGAGTGAATTTATTCACTTCCTGTGGTGCCACAAAATGCACTTAACGTATTAGGTACCAACCATCAATTTTGTTTATCTGTATACAGAATGCTATGTTAGCAACTCCTAATAATCAGTGCTTGTTGGAGACAAACCATGAAGAGTCAGAGTTCCAATCTAACGTTTCTATCCTTTTATGTTGCAGAAACTATTTTTTTTAATTTAAGATTCATCTACACAATTATACCCTTAATACGCTGATGAACATAATCATGGGATTTTTTTTTATTCATTACTAAGAGGAATTGCATATTTTACCCTAATTACATTTAGAACTTGCTCCCTAAGAGAGGCAGATTTTACACCACAGTCTGTAGCACACAACACCTTTACCACGCAGATAAGTACCACACAGGTATTTGTACCTTTACCAAGCATGCCTTTATCTTGCAGGTAAGTATTTTTATTTTAAGTGTTTAGGGATGAGTAGTGGTAAACTGAGGCAAGGGTAATTTGGGGGTTTGAGGGTGTGTAATGAGAAAGGGAGGTAAGGTTAATGTTAGGGTTAAGGGGTAGGTAGCGGTAAGAGGAGGTAAGAGTAATTTGGTTATGGGAGGGGTAGTGGCAAAGAGAGCTAAGGATAATTTTAGTGTTTAGGTGTAGGCCGTGGTAAAGTGGGGTAGGATAATTTTAGGGTTATGAGTGGGTAGTGCTAAAGGGAGGTAAGGGACATTTCAGGGTTATGGGGTAGGCAGTGTTAAGGGAGGTAGGGGTAATTTTACAGTTTAGGGGTGGGCAGTGGTAAAGGGAGGTAAGGGTAATATTAGGGTTTAGGGGTTTGGGGGGTTAGTAGAAAATTAGAAACATAAGACATAAAACATAAGAAACACACACTATATATATATATATTTTTTAAAATTTTATTTATTTTTTTAATTATTAAATGTATTTATACTTAGCCTTTACCACATATGGTAAGCATATGAAAGGTGTATGCAAAAGGAATGCTTGGTAATTGCATGTGTTGTAAAGTCATGCATTTGCTCTCCAACTCTCAACACTCGGTACTACTATTAGATTGCTGCCTCCTTATACTTATCGACCTATTTTCTACAACTATACAGCATGATGTAGATTGACTCTCCACTTAATTCACCTATCTGTGGTGCTTTCTCCTATACGTCCAGGACATATGTATATGCATTGCCTGATTATCTATGAGTTACAAGGTCCTCTAGGAATCCATTAGATTTTCTGTAATAACTGCCTTGTACAAAACTCATTTTCATATATGTAATGCATGCTATTGAATATATGCAATTTAGCATTTAAATACTATTGGGAACTATTTATTACAATACTAATTTCCCTTTACTATAGCATTTATTATGTGTATACTCTAAATGTTTCTTGATCCATAGGAGAAATAGAGATCTTTATGTCTTACTTGACTACATTCAAGTATTGGAGAAACATAACTGACAAAATCAGTGATGCTCCACTCTATATTTAGGACATTAGACTTTGAATATTATATGCAATAAAAGAGAAGTATATTAGAATGAGTCACATGCTCCTCAGTATTATACCAATGGCAAAAAATCTATAATTCTTTCTATTATTGTACACAAAGTCTGATTGTTAATAATTGCATTCATTTGTGAAATCGTATATATTTCACAGATTACAGGAGTTGATTTGAAAGATGCCAACTATACTTTTTTTTAGATAAAGATAATTTTTTTATAAATAACTGTTTAAGAACATTTTGTTTTACAGCACAAATGTTTTAATGTTATATACACTACAAGACAAGCAGTTCATTATATGTATACTGTGTATCGTCATATTATTAAAGTTGTTTAACATGTTTTTCTTTTTTCCTTTTTGTTATTTATTTATCTCGTAGGATGTATATACAATCCGGAAAAGCAGACGCATGCCAATAAATATGTTTTGACAGTTACAGAGATGAGTCATAAAATTTACATTCTCATCATAAAGATTTTCAACAAATGGTTGTTCCTGTTAACCACAACTTCACATTTTAATGTAAAATTTATCTCATGTAAATCAATTTTAAATATACTTTGTAATGAACTGCACTGTTGAACAGATCTATATTCTGGAATGTATTTATAGATAACTGTGAAATGAAATTGCAAAATGATCTTTAATATTACCCACCAAGCAATAGATACCTTCTGTTATTTATTTATTTCACTTATTTATATATTGTGACGCTACCCAGGTCATATGTCACTGCATTTAATAAGCAAAATAATAACAGAGATTGGGATATCTTTACAGAGAAGAATGAAAAATATAGAACCCAAAAATATAATAATCTCAGATCCACTGCTACTCCTGTGTAGATTCATTTGCAGTCACAGAAACTTAGCCACAGGCACTAAGGCAATGGTGAATATCCAGGGACAGAATTTAGTAAAAAGACCAGCACAGTTTATTCATTGTGCTGGGTTTTTACCAAGAAGCATGAGTACATCCTGGGTTCCTGCAGATAGATAATGAATGTCTTGCATATCTATTGAATACAATCAGACAATGTTTTGTGCAGCAACAAAGACATAGGCTAAGGCAGCAGAGATGGGATGAAGGTGGAAAGCTAAGCCGCCAGAAAGTCACACGGAGATCAACGTCATTGAGGCAAGAGAAAGGGATGCAGAAAATCATCTGCTCTTGAACTGAGAGGTCTAAAATGGGATGAAAAAGAAGAAGAAGCTTCTGAGGCTTGTATCAAA
Source organism: Lissotriton vulgaris (assembly GCF_964263255.1). NCBI lineage: Eukaryota > Metazoa > Chordata > Amphibia > Caudata > Salamandridae > Lissotriton > Lissotriton vulgaris. The sequence continues at coordinate 605,938,421 of NC_141698.1, read as the reverse complement.
AGGATGTTCAGTTTAAAAGGAATGAATGAACATCTCCAGCTGAAAAGTAAACTGTGATACCCCTGACTGTTGCATCTACTTGCCAGGGACTCCTGACATGTTTGACTTAAAGCCCATATGGGAAGATAAAGCTTTGCTATTCGAGGTAACTGCCATCACAACAACCAAATGAGTCTGGGTGTAAGTGAGGATGGGACAGTCTTTCAGGGCCTGGCAGAGACTTCACGAGAACAGCTTAGAGCAAGGATTCTTTCTTTCAGCTATCAGCCTGCGTGAGGATCTGGGGCCTATTATAAAGTATTGGCTGTAGTGGAAAATCTGAGCTTGCCACTGACCCACAGATTTCCTTAATCTCTGTCAAGTGGTCCAATGTTTCCATCAACAGAGCCTTGACTAGCACTGGTTAGAACTGCTTGGTTGGTGCAGGTTCAAATTTTTATTTTTTTAGCAAACAACATCACTGTCTGTACAAAGTCTGGCTAACCCGCTATCTACTACGGCCACTGTAGAAGCTTTGAGGACCTATTTTTTTTCCTCCTATAATTTAACGTTGGCTGTTTATTGCTCTTGCATAAATTTGCTATAATACATTACAGAATGAATAAGTAACTAAATAATTGAATTTTCATTGAGCAGCCATCTTCCCTGTGGCCTCAGGGGATAAAACGAAGTGATATGATCAGTGAAGGGGTTCCTGACAGTTCCAGGATAAGATGCCTGTTGGACTTGGCCCTTTTGGCAGGTTCACCCCTGAACTTTTTGCCCTTTAATAATGACCAGATGATAGTGATTTTAGGCTTCTGCACACTTTAGCACTGTGGCCCAGTGTAAAGTGCCTGCGCTCTCTGAGCGTGTGTGGCGAGACTGGCCTGCCCTCCCATAGGAATGCATGGGGGATATGAGTGTCCATGGTAGTTCCTGATGTGTGGTGAGTGCAGGGTCGAGTTTGGTATGTGCGAACTCGTGAGATTAAATGCTGCGCAGCGGTGTGCGCAGATTTAATGTGTCTAGTGTATAAGTGCCACTTTTAAAATTTGGCATTTCTGTGTGCAGTGGATGTGAATTGACTGTCTGGCTTGTGATTGACAGGAGCTGGCTGGTGTGCTTGGCTCCAGGAGTCAGGATGGGTCTGCCCGGTGGTGAATGGGGAGATCTGCATGTAGATGGGAGGGAGGAGTTGCACCTGGGACCTGAATAGGGCTGGGCCTTCCCTCCACAATGCTGGCTCCACCCCCTGTGGTGCGTCTGATGTCCCTGACCCATCCTGTGAATAGGAGAAGAGGAGCTGAGCAAAACAAAGTGCACAAGTGCTCCCAAACCAGTTGAATCTGGTTTTCCCTAAACCCTAGGCTGGGTGACAAAGGATTTTGTTCTATAAATAAGGGGCTGTGACCCCATTCATTTGTTCTTGTTTTTTTGCCACTTGAAACTACCAGGGGTGTGCTGCTGCTGGGGCCCAGGGGAAGGCTTGCCTCCCTGGGCCCTGCCCAGCCCATGAATGCCTTGGAGACCTTGTTTCTTTGGGACCCTGCTGCCCTCTTCATCTGGGAGGACCTTGTTGCTGGGACCCTATTTTCTTTCACTTGCCATTCCTGGGGGCTTTGTGATTTCAGTGCCCCACCGGCCTCTCAGGAGCGTTTAATTTGAGCCTGGGAGCGTTGCGCTTCTTTCCCTGTAAAAGGGAACCCCCAGCATAGGGATTCCCCCGTCCTGCCATAATTACGGGTGCCACCCCGCTTCTATAATTATTTCTAGTGCGCAGGTGCCCACTCTGGGTCTTCACTTAATTTCATGATTATGGCGGGTGCCACCCCGCTTACCTAATCGCCTATCTGGGCGGGTGCCCACCTCGCGGCTTTGCCTGACATTGAGAAATTCACCGACGCAGCCGCGGGTGAACAGGAAGTCAGGCACCGTAGTGCCTGACGGCGGGCAGGACTTCCGGTTGGGAAGGTAAGTCCTGCGTCTGCCGCCGCAAGAGAAGATGGGAAGCAGGCCGAGTGATGGCCTCCAGCGGCCCGGGGCTCCCGTGAGCTGTGGAGAGCCCCGGGGCAGCCTGCAGGAAGCAGCACAAGTGTTGTGGGGCTCCACTGCGCTGGAGGGAGCCCCAGAAGAGGAGTTAGCCCGGAGCCTTGAGGGCTCCACCTCCCAAGTTCTGGTCCTGTGAGGGGGGACCGGGTAAGCTGGCGCATTGTGAAAGCAGGGATCTCGTAAGGAGAGAGAGAGCCCCGCTAGCGCCGTCGTCTGTGTCCTGCAGATGGGGGCGCGAGGCACATTGCCAGTGCCTGCCCCCCTGATGCATTGCGAGAGGAGCCCGGCAGACGCCGAGTGAAGCTCCTGTGAGGAGGGGCTGTCGGGTAGTCTCAGCGGTAACGCTAGGAGAGCGGGCGGCTCCCCCATTGCAAGCATCATTGTTAAAAGGGCCAGATAGGCCAGTGTGCATTTCAGGCCCCACAGTTATGTCCAGAGCCCAAGTGGCTCCCACAGTTATTTACTGGTGTACCCGGGCCCTGAGGGACCCCTGCTTTATTGCCCAAGGGTAAGTTCTTCCCCGAAAAAGGCCCCATTATTTAAGGAGCCAGTGTGCTTCCTGGAGCATAGCTGATTTTAGAGCCTAGATGGCTCCAAAGTGTTGCACATTTATGCCAAGGGCCACTGAGCCCATGCCTCATTTGAATGTTCTTTAGCTGCCCGGCAAGTAGTGGGCAGCTGCACCGTTTAGGACTTTGCTTTCAAGGGACACATTCTTTTTCAATCTAGGAGTGAGACGCACTCCTTTGCCCTACCTTGGCCTCCACAGCTGCGCAGCACTTAGTGCCAGCTGCATCGTTTAGGCCCCATGTAGTTGTTCTCAGCTGCCCAGCAAATAGTGGGCAGCTGCAACGTTTAGGTTTTGCGCAGTGGCGCAACCTTGACCATCGCTGCTTAGGCAGCAGCCCTGCCTTCATGGACATAGGATTCAGAAAAGGGGGTGGTGATGAACAGAGTGTCTGAATTAAACAGAGCTTGTTTCCTTCCCAGTGTAAGAATTGGCTTTTGTAGTTTGGTTTGCCCTGTTCCCATCATGCACTGGGACAGGATCAGACTAATTTGCATACAGCCAGGTTCTGAAACTGGGATGGTGCAGTGAGCTAAAAAACGGTGTTGGATCTAGCCCTGATCTTTTGACTGGGTGAGAGCTTTCTGCTTAATTCAGAGACTCTGTCCCTCACCACCCCTTGTTGTAAATATTTTTGTCCACCCTAAGCATGGAAGGGTATTCTCAGATGTGAGACCCTTGCTCATTGCACCATCAGGATTCAAGCAAACCGGGCCGAAGACGGCTGTAATGCCAGAAACCGGTCCCCGGGAGCTTGTTTCCTTCCCAGTGTAAGAATTGGCTTTTGTAGTTTGGTTTGCCCTGTTCCCATCATGCACTGGGACAGGATCAGACTAATTTGCATACAGCCAGGTTCTGAAACTGGGATGGTGCAGTGAGCTAAAAAACGGTGTTGGATCTAGCCCTGATCTTTTGACTGGGTGAGAGCTTTCTGCTTAATTCAGAGACTCTGTCCCTCACCACCCCTTGTTGTAAATATTTTTGTCCACCCTAAGCGTGGAAGGGTATTCTCAGATGTGAGACCCTTGCTCATTGCACCATCAGGATTCAAGCAAACCGGGCCGAAGACGGCTGTAATGCCAGAAACCGGTCCCCGGGAGCTTGTTTCCTTCCCAGTGTAAGAATTGGCTTTTGTAGTTTGGTTTGCCCTGTTCCCATCATGCACTGGGACAGGATCAGACTAATTTGCATACAGCCAGGTTCTGAAACTGGGATGGTGCAGTGAGCTAAAAAACGGTGTTGGATCTAGCCCTGATCTTTTGACTGGGTGAGAGCTTTCTGCTTAATTCAGAGACTCTGTCCCTCACCACCCCTTGTTGTAAATATTTTTGTCCACCCTAAGCGTGGAAGGGTATTCTCAGATGTGAGACCCTTGCTCATTGCACCATCAGGATTCAAGCAAACCGGGCCGAAGACGGCTGTAATGCCAGAAACCGGTCCCCGAGAGCTTGTTTCCTTCCCAGTGTAAGAATTGGCTTTTGTAGTTTGGTTTGCCCTGTTCCCATCATGCACTGGGACAGGATCAGACTAATTTGCATACAGCCAGGTTCTGAAACTGGGATGGTGCAGTGAGCTAAAAAACGGTGTTGGATCTAGCCCTGATCTTTTGACTAGGTGAGAGCTTTCTGCTTAATTCAGAGACTCTGTCCCTCACCACCCCTTGTTGTAAATATTTTTGTCCACCCTAAGCGTGGAAGGGTATTCTCAGATGTGAGACCCTTGCTCATTGCACCATCAGGATTCAAGCAAACCGGGCCGAAGACGGCTGTAATGCCAGAAACCGGTCCCCGGGAGCTTGTTTCCTTCCCAGTGTAAGAATTGGCTTTTGTAGTTTGGTTTGCCCTGTTCCCATCATGCACTGGGACAGGATCAGACTAATTTGCATACAGCCAGGTTCTGAAACTGGGATGGTGCAGTGAGCTAAAAAACGGTGTTGGATCTAGCCCTGATCTTTTGACTGGGTGAGAGCTTTCTGCTTAATTCAGAGACTCTGTCCCTCACCACCCCTTGTTGTAAATATTTTTGTCCACCCTAAGCGTGGAAGGGTATTCTCAGATGTGAGACCCTTGCTCATTGCACCATCAGGATTCAAGCAAACCGGGCCGAAGACGGCTGTAATGCCAGAAACCGGTCCCCGGGAGCTTGTTTCCTTCCCAGTGTAAGAATTGGCTTTTGTAGTTTGGTTTGCCCTGTTCCCATCATGCACTGGGACAGGATCAGACTAATTTGCATACAGCCAGGTTCTGAAACTGGGATGGTGCAGTGAGCTAAAAAACGGTGTTGGATCTAGCCCTGATCTTTTGACTGGGTGAGAGCTTTCTGCTTAATTCAGAGACTCTGTCCCTCACCACCCCTTGTTGTAAATATTTTTGTCCACCCTAAGCGTGGAAGGGTATTCTCAGATGTGAGACCCTTGCTCATTGCACCATCAGGATTCAAGCAAACCGGGCCGAAGACGGCTGTAATGCCAGAAACCGGTCCCCGGGAGCTTGTTTCCTTCCCAGTGTAAGAATTGGCTTTTGTAGTTTGGTTTGCCCTGTTCCCATCATGCACTGGGACAGGATCAGACTAATTTGCATACAGCCAGGTTCTGAAACTGGGATGGTGCAGTGAGCTAAAAAACGGTGTTGGATCTAGCCCTGATCTTTTGACTGGGTGAGAGCTTTCTGCTTAATTCAGAGACTCTGTCCCTCACCACCCCTTGTTGTAAATATTTTTGTCCACCCTAAGCGTGGAAGGGTATTCTCAGATGTGAGACCCTTGCTCATTGCACCATCAGGATTCAAGCAAACCGGGCCGAAGACGGCTGTAATGCCAGAAACCGGTCCCCGGGAGCTTGTTTCCTTCCCAGTGTAAGAATTGGCTTTTGTAGTTTGGTTTGCCCTGTTCCCATCATGCACTGGGACAGGATCAGACTAATTTGCATACAGCCAGGTTCTGAAACTGGGATGGTGCAGTGAGCTAAAAAACGGTGTTGGATCTAGCCCTGATCTTTTGACTGGGTGAGAGCTTTCTGCTTAATTCAGAGACTCTGTCCCTCACCACCCCTTGTTGTAAATATTTTTGTCCACCCTAAGCGTGGAAGGGTATTCTCAGATGTGAGACCCTTGCTCATTGCACCATCAGGATTCAAGCAAACCGGGCCGAAGACGGCTGTAATGCCAGAAACCGGTCCCCGGGAGCTTGTTTCCTTCCCAGTGTAAGAATTGGCTTTTGTAGTTTGGTTTGCCCTGTTCCCATCATGCACTGGGACAGGATCAGACTAATTTGCATACAGCCAGGTTCTGAAACTGGGATGGTGCAGTGAGCTAAAAAACGGTGTTGGATCTAGCCCTGATCTTTTGACTGGGTGAGAGCTTTCTGCTTAATTCAGAGACTCTGTCCCTCACCACCCCTTGTTGTAAATATTTTTGTCCACCCTAAGCGTGGAAGGGTATTCTCAGATGTGAGACCCTTGCTCATTGCACCATCAGGATTCAAGCAAACCGGGCCGAAGACGGCTGTAATGCCAGAAACCGGTCCCCGGGAGCTTGTTTCCTTCCCAGTGTAAGAATTGGCTTTTGTAGTTTGGTTTGCCCTGTTCCCATCATGCACTGGGACAGGATCAGACTAATTTGCATACAGCCAGGTTCTGAAACTGGGATGGTGCAGTGAGCTAAAAAACGGTGTTGGATCTAGCCCTGATCTTTTGACTGGGTGAGAGCTTTCTGCTTAATTCAGAGACTCTGTCCCTCACCACCCCTTGTTGTAAATATTTTTGTCCACCCTAAGCGTGGAAGGGTATTCTCAGATGTGAGACCCTTGCTCATTGCACCATCAGGATTCAAGCAAACCGGGCCGAAGACGGCTGTAATGTCAGAAACCGGTCCCCGGGAGCTTGTTTCCTTCCCAGTGTAAGAATTGGCTTTTGTAGTTTGGTTTGCCCTGTTCCCATCATGCACTGGGACAGGATCAGACTAATTTGCATACAGCCAGGTTCTGAAACTGGGATGGTGCAGTGAGCTAAAAAACGGTGTTGGATCTAGCCCTGATCTTTTGACTGGGTGAGAGCTTTCTGCTTAATTCAGAGACTCTGTCCCTCACCACCCCTTGTTGTAAATATTTTTGTCCACCCTAAGCGTGGAAGGGTATTCTCAGATGTGAGACCCTTGCTCATTGCACCATCAGGATTCAAGCAAACCGGGCCGAAGACGGCTGTAATGTCAGAAACCGGTCCCCGGGAGCTTGTTTCCTTCCCAGTGTAAGAATTGGCTTTTGTAGTTTGGTTTGCCCTGTTCCCATCATGCACTGGGACAGGATCAGACTAATTTGCATACAGCCAGGTTCTGAAACTGGGATGGTGCAGTGAGCTAAAAAACGGTGTTGGATCTAGCCCTGATCTTTTGACTGGGTGAGAGCTTTCTGCTTAATTCAGAGACTCTGTCCCTCACCACCCCTTGTTGTAAATATTCATGGACATAGGGCATTTGAGCCCCTTCTGAGATGGCCAGTTGGCCAGGGTGGATGGTTACATTTATAGGGCACAAGGCTCTAATGTGATTTATGTGCTAATGTTTTCTGGGTGCTAGGAAATGTATTGTGTATAGTATGTTTTGCGCACCCTATTTTGATACCTCTAAAATATGGTTTATGACTATGAGGTTGTTTTACCTATCTTGGTTTGTGTTAGGGAGATTATACTTCCCTGCGTGATTTACGCCTCTAGTGTAAATTTTACTTAGGTGGTTTGAGTCTAATGTATTTAGACTTGTGGGATACTGTGCATGATGTAGTTCATATCACAGACTGTTGCAAAGTACAGTGATTACCAGTGTTTACTGGCTGCACCTTCTATGACCTATTTTACTTGTATGTTTATGATCTAGTTCACTTTTACCAAGTTCACTCTGTGATGATCCTGACAGTGGTCCATGTGGCCCTGTCAGGTGTACATAATCCCTTGTAAATATTGCCCTGTGCCAGTTGGCAAAGTGTACATAATGTGTTTACTATTCTAATGTGTTTTGAGAATACAAAGGCTATTTTTGATATAACCTTGTGTGGAGATCGTTTTGGGGGGGGCCTGGGATGTTGTTGCTGGTGGGTGCATGCGCAAATGCTTTACACATTGCCTCCGGGATAAGCCTTACTGCTCGTGCCATGCTACCAAGGGGGTGAGCAGGGGTTATCTTTGGAGTGTAGCTCCCTTGCCCTAACTAGAGTGGTGGTCTCTGCCTGGCTTTGGCGCAAGCCTCAGCCAATCAGAGATCCCATTTCTAACAATGCCCAATGTATGCTTATGAGAAGTTATATTTATATGGATCCTTGATTCATTTTCACCCCACCCCAATACACCCCTTGCTCCCAAGAGTTGCAATAAAAGGAATGAATGTGGTAAACAAGTTCAGTGTCTCCTCTTGCCCCTGTATTAATGGTGTTCCCAATGGAGCAGTATGTTTTCTTGCCCCCTTGCACTCAAGAGCGTAAACTCACTGGATATTAGGTAATCAGCAAAATGCTAGATGCTTACTACTAGATTTCAGGACTATAACAGGCAGTTGAGAAGTGGGGTGTTTATTCAGTGCCGCTTCCCCTCAAATCTTGTTAGCATTGTGCACTCTGCAGCCAATCTTTGAGCTCGGTATATTCTTCTCACTGCAGGAACATAGCACACAGAATCAGATTGCTTTTCGCAGTCTATAAAATGGCAGCTCTGCATGTAAAACAAGGCAAGCCATGCAGTTTGTCCCTCAAATGCAGCTGTAGGTCTAATGTTGGTATGCTTTCTGCCTTAATCTTACCAGGTCTCTGGTGTTGCTACCTCATTTTGTTCAAGAGGAACCTCAAGGTACAGTTTGCCCTTCACGATCCTTGTCTTGCTGCCGCTTTGGCAGAGGGCCCACACTATGACTTGACTTCTCATGCTGCAAGGCACCTTTGTGCTATGCACTGTCTGATGCATGTGGGTGGACTTCTTACCCACTATCACCAGCTCCTCTGCCTTCCTACTTTCTTTAGGTTTGATCCACATTGACTTCACCCCGTGTGTGGCCTTCAGCACCACTGGTGGGAGGGCCACCCCTCTTTATCTGTCCATTCCCTCTCCAGTTGGTAGCAGCTGAAAGGCCACCACTCTGCTCCAGCACTTTGCCAATATGGCCGCAGAGTGCCTTTGACAGGTCACTCTGACTAACTCGCTACAACTCAAACTTCCCAGTCAAAAAACATATCCTCCAGGCAGACAGATAAGGCTCTGACCAGCTCTCAAAAAGGGTTGTGGGCCCGGGATGACCATGAAACTGCCCTGGACTGCATACAGATGCTTATAAACTCGACTGGAGTACCCTAGAAACACTCATCACTCCATGCACACCTGACCACACCCCTAGTAGCAACTTCTAAACAAAAACCTTAGCTAGAAAACATGGGGTAGGTTAATGTTGTAGTCCAATGTTATATTATTAATTGCTCAGCTGCTTTCTTTTGCTGAGTGCTATAGACTAAGTGGCCAGTGAAATGTATAGTATTTAACTTTCTCTGAAACAGTCATGTCAACTCTTGAGTAGATACCTCAACAGCTACGGTAGGTTTAAACTCGTTTTACCTATAATTAGGAAACGATGCTGTCATGTAAGGGCCCTCATCTAGTTTTCCTGTGTCTCACTTCCTTAACTACCAGGATAAGTAAAGCATTGTAAAGGTTAATGAGAAAGAAACTTGTCTAATTAACGTATCATTGTTTGAAGGAAGGAAGGAAGCAGAGTAAAAAAGAGATACACAGCCAGTTTGTGAGGCGCATGACCTGCACAATGCTAACTGCCACCTAAAGCTGAGAGGTCACAGAAGAAGAGTCCTGGGTTTTACCCGTAAGTGTCTCCATCAGGATATTTAACAATGAGCCACTGAAAATCAGCAGGGCTACACATAGATGGCTGAACCAATCCATCTTGTGTGCAGTTATCCACAGCGAATAATGAGGATGTATAGAAAATAAACCCGTAGGCATCAGCAAAAAACTTCTTTCTAAAGGAAATGGGCAACGTTTCATGCAATTAGTTAATCTAGGGAACTTCACCGAAAGGATGAAGGAAAGTGTGGAGTGGCACTAAACTGTATGAACCAACACCAAAAGTGTTGTTTTGGGAACTGGCGTTGAGATGAGAAAACATGGAGCTACTACTTCCAGGAGAATACAAGTTGGCAAACAAAATCACCTGAAAATAGGATTCGGCATACCATTTCCGAGTTATTGAGATTGGAAAATTGCAATGTCCGTGAAGATTTCATATCAAAATATTCAAACACCCCTCTGTGAGGTGTTAGTTCCTATTTAAAGAAACAAGGAATTCCAGACGAAAATGTAATACTGAATTTTAGTAAGTAATTTTTAAACCCTTTAAATAACTTGTAAACACAGGTAATAATGAGAGAAAGAGTGTTTTAAAAATGATGTTTCCAGATACCTGCAATATTCGTTCATCATCCTGCTCCAACCAGAAATAAGCATATGGAGATGGTCTCCAATAATAGGGACCAATATTCAAAAGTTCAGTTATAGCATCATAAATGTTAATCATCTGAAAAAAACAAATGTAATAGAGTAAACTGTTAGATTAGATGTTAAACCCATTATTATTAGCTTATCTAGCATACATTATGTAAGGTAGTCAAATGTATTTGTCCAAGAACTATCAAGCTCACATTTGTATTTAGCATGTGTGCGAGCTTATAGGGCTAACATTCACATCATTGTGTATGAAGATTTGTTTTATATCTTTTGACTGTCCTTTGCAAATACATATGTTCTGGATATGGGACATGGTCTCATACCATTTGTATGTATGCATTTAACTAACTAGGTGACTAGTTATCCATGTTGCACGACATTGTATCTTCTCATGGCATAACCTCCTCCACCATGGAACCTCAAAATACTGCAACCTCCCTGCCCACCGTGGTCCCAGAATAACACAATTATAAAGCACACTTATGAATTCTATATATAGATGTTTCTGTGTGGAAGTGATGATAACTCGTCCCCCACAGAGATATAATTAGCATTCATATCCCGTTCATCACCTATATTTCCTCTGCTGCTCTGGCACAGGCCTGTTATGAGCTGCTGGATCACTATTTCTTGCTGACCCAAATACTCTTTTTAAACTGTGAAGACAATGCCTGCCAATCCTCTGATGCCTAAGAATGCCTTCTTTACAGATTCCACCTTCTTCTTTCTCTTCTCAAAAGAGTTGCGCAACCTCCGGAGAAGAATTAGGATTGAGACCCTCTGCATAACACATTATCCTTCTTACCTGACTCTTGCCCGGATCTGTTCTCTGCCTTTACTATCCCTGAGGCTAATTATAATTGTAGGCCTTCCTCTTTCTCCTCGGGGCACAAGATCCTTGAACTCAATGCCACAAAACACATTTTCTCCAAGTTAGTGATACTTCTTTATCAAGGCATATTGGTCATTTATCAAGTCTATCATAATCTTTGAGGTCCAAGCCTTTAATGTCTGGTTAAAATACAAGAATATGCACATAAGTAACTCTTATTTGGTTTTCTAACTGCTCTCTGCTGTTTTGTGAGAATTCTCCATTTGATTTCCCTAACTTTATGTGACAGGAAACAACAGATTATAGCTTTAGAGCTAAAACGGACTTCCATTGGGGTATTGTGGGCGCCAGCTTAACATAGACATTTGGCGTATCCTGTTTTGCGTATCCAAGTTTTTATTCAATTTTGCAACATCTCTCCAATCATGCATTTGAAAGGTTATGAATGTTTGGAAGCTCCATCTCTGTTTAAAATTAAGATGGCTGTCATAGTTTTTGCCAGTGTGTTGTTGATCTGCCAGACTTTTGGATCACCTTTTCAGCTCACTGGAGCAGGTGAGACTCCCAATAGGCCAAGAGGGACAGACTAGGCAGCATCACTGATGTACTCAACACCTTTGACTACCAATAAACATTTAGAGTCTGTGATCAGATTTTGAGTGTGTTCCACTTTACGCCGGAGGGTGGAGTACATTTCAGCTTTGTTTAGGCCAAGTATTCATTCCAACTTGCCTTATGGGTAAAATAGGCCCAGAAAGGAAAGGCCATCCTGACTTAAGCCACGCTCCGTCTGTAAGAAAACATTTTGGCGCAGATTTAGTAACAGTTCACGCAACACAGCATAGCAGGCCATGTTGCTGCGCTGAGCTACATTGCATGAAGTGGAGAGAGCTAAACTGTGCCATATTTACAAAGATAGGGTGCTGTTTGTAGGAAAGTGGCCCTTTTTGCATGGTTTACCCCCTCTTTTTGCCTAATTCTGGTGCACTTCGACTGAATGTGCACTGGGTTCCTGTTAACCATGTTCCCAGTGCCTGTGTTCTTTCCCAAAACTGTACCTTTGTTTCCACAATTGACACACTTCTGGCCACATATAAGCCCCTAGTAAAAGGCACCATTGGTACCAAGGGTATTGTGACCAGAGAGGGTCTCTAAGGGCTGCAGCAAGTATTATGCCACCCTAAGAGACCCCTCACCAAGCCACTGCAGCCTGCATGGCTTGGTGCAGCCGAAAGTTAGGAGTCGACCTGGCACATATCTGTGTGTGCCAGGCCTGCCAGCACTGCAAGAGGCATAGGTAAGTCACCCCCACAGCAGGCCTTACAGCCCTAAGGCAGGGTGCACCATAACCACATGAGCAGGTATGCCCATTAGTGTCAACGTCCATTCTTATACATTATAAGTGAATAGTGAGGGTATACTGAGTACATGGGCTGGAAGCTTGTCAATACAAGTTTCACAGCTCCATGATGGCTTCACCACATCCCAAGATGTTTGGTACCAAACATATCAGATTATTAAGCCAACACTGATGCCAGTGGTGGATTCATTAATAATTGCACTCAGAGAGCACATCAGAGCTGCCATCTGCCATTTCCACACACTAGTGATTTGGTAGGTATTCAGACTGGTGCAGACCAGTTAACCAGACATGTTTCTGACCCCCTAAGGTGGGAGCCTTGTGCTCTTGCGGGTCAGAAACAAAGCCTGCTTTGGTGAAGGTGCTTCACACCTATCCCCAGGGAATAAGAAACAAGGGAACCCTATTCCGGGGAGCCTGGGTACGAAAGCTAATGAGCAAACAATGGCTCCTGTGGACTAGTAAAGAATATTCTAATAGAGTTATGCACAATGGCAATGCAAAGGGTTGGGGTGATATCAGAAAGAAAAGCTGGCTACACACATTAAAGGTTCAGTTAATTTGTGAAATTATTTATATAGGAAATAAGTAACACAATACAAACATATGTGTTTAAGTTGAGAGATATTCTGTAAAATGGCTACACATTAGACAATAGTGTGTGGTGTCCCAGTGAAAGAACATTTGAGATTAAGCTAAACAGTGACATATGTACAAAGTTTCAATTTTAGAACATTTCAGCGACCATGGGAAATGTAACAATGTGATCCACAACACTTTATACAATCATAAAAGGTGCGTTTTGGTTCGCCTTTGTAAACTGTCGACGGCGTTTCGATCCAATTAGGATATTTGGTCTCTTCAGGACCTAGCAGTATTGGGACACCTGAAGGAGGGCCTGTTCTGCCTGATGTGAGACGAAGTGGCACCGTGAATGTAGTGAAAATAAAGGAACTCACAGGGGACCCAGCCGGGTGCCCATGTAAGGGTAGTGGAAGGCAGGCAGGAGAATGGGTTGAGCCGGCCGAAAAACTCAGTAATGCGAAAATTACTCTAGTATCGGGTAAGTGGGGCACGGTGAGCGTGAGATGGCGCTCTATGTGCGGGGGAGCGGGGTTGCTCGTTGGTGTTGTCAGATATTGCAGTGTGCGCTTGTATAGCGTTGAATGTCCCGCGTCAGCTCCCCCAGTGCCGTTTCTACAGAGGCGCGTCCCTCTCTCTGTCTGGTGCAATGACAGCGAGTGAAGGAATAACTCGCTGTAGATAAAAAAAAAGTTCCTAGCTAAATACCTAGCTAAATAGGTCTGATTGTTTCTCCACGATCACACCAGGAAGTCTTAGGGAACAGAAAGGCCAAAGAAGCCGTCTCTATGGACTTGGCTGTCCAGGCAGTAGTGCTTAGTAAAAGTGTGCAACGAGGCCCACGTAGCATGCTTAGCAGATGTCTTGTAAGATGACACCATGTCCCAATGCCATAGTGGCAGCCGTCACCCTGGTGGAATGGGCGCGCAGCCCCACCGGAAGCTCCTTCTTTGCTAGAGAATAACAGGCTTTAATCCACAAGATGACCCATCTAGAGATAGTTCACTTGTGTATGGCTCGACCTTTCTTGGCGCCAACATAGCCAACAAAGAGCTGGTCATCCACCCGGAACTGTTGTGTGCGATTTAGGTAAAATGAGAGCGCACGTTTTGCGTCCAGACGGTGGAGCCTCTCTTACTTTCTGGAAGGATACGGAGGCGGAAAGAACGTGGGCAAAGTGATGGTCTGGCCGATGTTAAAGGCAGTGACAACCTTTGGCAGAAAGGATGGACGCATTCTGAGCACAACCTTGTCCGGATGGACAGATAGAAAAGGAGGTTTACAAGAAAGAGCCTGGAGCTCACTCATTCTCCTAGCAGAAATGATGGCCAAAAGGAAAGCAGTCTTCAAAGTCAAAAAACTAAGAGGACAGTTGTGAAGCGGCTCAAAGGGAGCACACATTAAATATGTGAGAACCAGATTCAAGTCCCACTGTGGTATTGCGAAGAAAATAGGAGGGAAAAGATGAGTAATGCCTTTGAGGAATCTATTTACAACAGGGGACTTGAAAAGAGAGGGCTGATCAGGAAGTATGAGAAAGGTCGAAATAGCAGAAAGATAGCCCTTGATAGTGCCCTGAGCAGAGCCCTGCTGGGCCAAAGAAAGGAGGAACAGTAGGTCTTCTGAAAGAGAGGCAGAAAGGGGATCCACAGCCTTTGCTGTGCACCATGCCACACATTTGTTCCACCTGCAAACGTATACCAACTTTGTGGAGGGACGCCTGGCTGCCAGAATGACATCAAAGACTTCAGGAGGCACGTCGAACAGGAATCAACTGCTGCCGCTCAATCTCCACGCTTAGAGGTGGAGCCTGGACAGGTTCTGGTGGAGGACCGCCCCCCGTTGCTGCGACAGAAGATCCTCCTGAAGAGGCAGTCAGATCGGGGGATCGATGGTCATACTGAGTAGCTAAGTATACCAAACTCTTCTAGCCCAGTCCGGAGCCACAAGAATGAATTTGGCCAGGTCACGCCTGATCTTCTTCAGCACTTAGAGCAGAAGTGGAATAGGCGGAAAGGCGTAAAACTCCACTTGCGACGAAAAGCATCGCCTAGCGAGTGCCGCCTTGGCAGCTCCAACAAGCAAGGCTCTCCCCACTGTCGAAAGAGACATTGCGCCACATCCGAGTGAAGACGCCATTCGTGATCCATCATTCAACTGCGACAGAGTTTGTCTGCCCTGGCGTTCAGTGAACGTGCCAGGTGTTGTACCACCAGGGAAATGCCCTGCTGTTCCAGCCATGTCCAGAGGCGCAGAGCCTCCTGACATAGGGACCACGACCCTACCCGCCCTGTTTGTTGCAGTACCACATGGTGGTGGTGTTGTCCGTGAACACCTGCACTACTCTCCCCTTGACAGAGGGAAGGAATGCCTTTAGTGCAAGTCGGATGGCCCGAAGCTCCAGATGGTTGATATGGAGCCTGGACTCCGCTGGAGACCAGAGGCCTCTGATCTCCACCTCTCCCATGTGGCCGCCCAATCCCAGAAGGGAGGCATCCGTCACCAAAGTGTGGTCTGGTTGGGGATGAGAGAGGGATCTGCCATTGACTCAATGTAAGCTACCAATGCAGTTGTCGAGCAGTGCCCTCAAAGATCCGGACGCAGTCGGACAGATTCCCCCGAGGCTGCACCCACTGGAACTTCAGGTTCTACTGCAGAGCCCGCATATGCCATCTGGCACGAGTGATTAGCAGGATGCAGGAGGCCATGAGGCCCAGCAGCCTCAGAGTCATCCTGACCGAAACCCAGGATAGAGGCTGAAAGATCGGAATCATAGCCTGAATATCCTGGACTAGCCGTTTGGGAGGATAGGCCCGAAAGTGCTCGTATCCAGAACCTCTCCGATGAAGAGGAGCTTCTGAGAGAGAATCAGGTGTGATTTCGGCACATTGATGGAGAACCCCAGCAAATGCAGGAGGTCGGTCGTAGTCTGGAGATGGGAGACGACTGCCTGGGGCGAGCCAGCCTTCAACAACTAGTCGTCGAGATAGGGGAAGACTGAAACCCCAGACCACCGCCATCACTTTCGTGAACACCCGAGGGGCGTTGGTGAGGCCGAAGGGGAGCACGGCAAACTGAAAATGCGCCTGGCCTACCGTGAACCGCAGGTAACGCCAGTGAGCTGGCAGGACGGGGATGTGAAAATATGCGTCCTGCAAGTCGAACTTCACCATCCAGTCTCCAGGGTCGAGGGCAGCAAAGACCTGAGCCAGAGTCAACATCTTGAACTTCTCCTTCCGGAGGAAGCGATTGGCGTCCCTGAGGTCCAAGATAGGGCGCAGGCCCTTGTCCTTCTTGGGCACCAGAAAGAAGTGGGAATAACAACCACGTCCTACTTCTGGCGCAGGAACGCGCTCGATGGTCCCTGTTGAAGAAGTGCCAAGTGATCCCCGACAATCGGTGGCATGGCTGGAGGGGTAGTCTGGAAGGGGAGGGAGTAGCCCCTTCGGACTATTTGTAAAACCCACCTGTCCGAAGTGATGGTGCACCAGTGGGGGAGGTGATGGCGAATCCTGCCGCCCACTGGCCTTTGATGGGCCTAAAAGACCAGACTAGGAAGGTTTGGAGGCAGTGGTGGCCGGGGTGGAGGTAGGCTGACCCGCCACTAGCCCCCTTTATTTATTTATTTATTTTTGAGATTTTTATTGCGCATACAAATACCCGAAGGTGTCTCGGCGCATAAAGGGCTAAGAGCGATCAAACAGCAACTTACTGGTTAAACAACCATGTCTTTAATAGCCTACGGAAGCTCATCAGATTGGGGGCAGTTTTAATCGCCAACGGCAGCACGTTCCACAATTTGGGTGTGGCCACCAAAAAGCGCCTGTCTCCCCATGTGACAGTTCTAGTACGAGGCACTGGGAGAAGGCGGGTGTTAGCAGATCTTAGATGCCTCTTGGGGATGTAGGGCTGAAACGCTTCTGTCAAAAATTTAGGCCCAACACCCTGCATTGCCTTATAGGCAATGCAGAGGGCCTTAAATTTGATACGATTCTCTACTTTTAACCAATGTAGATGACGAATGGCAAGAGTAGTGGGCTGGCGGCGGGGGATATCAAGAAGAATCCTTGCAGCCGCATTTTGTATTGACTGTAATTTCGCTATGACATGTTTCTGAGTGTTTAAAAACAAAGCGTTCCCATAGTCAATTTTTGAGAAGACCAGGGTAGAGACCAAGGTCTTCCCAGCTGAGATAGGGAGGTAGGGCAGTAATTTCTTGATTTTCTTTAAGATAAAGAATGCGGCTGACACAACCTTATTGACATGAAGGCTGAAAGACAGCTTGCTATCAAAAATAACCCCCAGATTTCTAACCTTCTCCACTGGGGTAGGTGGAGAGCCCAGCTGGACAGGCCACCAGATGGAAGACCATTCCGGTGAGAGCTTACCGAAAGTCATAATCTCGGTTTTATCCGAGTTAAGCCTCAGACAGTTGGAGGCCATCCATGTGCTAACCACAAGCATAGCCTTTTGGAAATTAACTGCCACCAGTGGGCCATCCTTGTGGATTGCCAGGACCAGTTGGGTATCGTCTGCGTACGACGTAAGTCGTAGTCCATGGGCCTTTATTACCCTCGCTAAGTCCGCTACATAGATATTAAATAGCGTAGGACTTAGCGAGGAGCCCTGTGGGACTCCACAGGGGAGTGCAGAGACAGGAGAGTAGAAATCACCCAACTTCACTGTCTGGGTACGGTTGGCCAGGAAAGATGAAATGAGATCCCTGGCCATGCCGTTTATCCCCAGGGCTGTGACACGGTCGACCAAAATAGCATGGTCGACCGTGTCAAAGGCCGCAGACAAATCCAAAAGGATCAGGACGGCCACACCTCCCTGGTCCATGATGGCTCTGATCTCATCTGAGGCCTATATTAGAGCGGTCTCGGTTCCGTGCCCTTTCCTGAAACCAAACTGCGTTTCGTCGAGAAGTTGGTGAGTGTCGACGAACTCCGAGAGTTGTTTGTTCATCAGAGATTCGCAAATTTTGGCCGGAAAGGGGAGACACGCAATTGGTCTATAACTGGCCACAGCTGTAGGATCCAGGGAAGGTTTTTTCAAGAGTGGTTTAACCACTGCTTTCTTCCATGGAGTTGGATAATGACCAGTTTGAAATGCAGTGTTGCAGATTTCCATAAGAGGTTGCGAGATCACTTTGCTAAGGTTAGCCATCACAGAGGGGGGGCAAGGGTCCAAGGGGGACCCCGACTTAATGATGGAGATGAGACTACCGATGTGGTCTTGAGTGATAGAGGCAAAGGAAGAAAAAAGATCGTAATCATGATCTGAAGTTGATTCATCCCTAATACAGACTCGGGGTTTGTATCTTGTGTCCTCCTCAAAGGATGAATATATGTCTGCCACCTTGGTGGTAAAAAAGGTGGACAGCGCATTACAGAAGGACTGAGATGGTTCAACCCCGGGTCCCGTGGGAGGTGTGGACAGTGTGGTAACAACTGAAAACAGTTCTCTTGCGGAGTTCTTGGCATTCTCTATTTGAGCAGAGAAAAAGGCACTTTTACGAGCCGTGATCGCCCTTTTATATACTGTAAGGGCATCCTTATAAGATTGCTTGGCTATGGGGCAATAATATTTCCTCCAACGCCTTTCTAGGTTCCTACAGTGCTGTCGATGGAGCCTTAGATCTTCGGTGTACCAGGCCGCCGACGGAGTTGTTCGGTTGGGTCTCGTACACTTCTCCGGAGCCACTTGATCAGCAGCATTCCGAATCCAATCATGGAAATCGGAGGCAGATAAAGCAGGATTGCCTCTTCCCATAAGACGGGATAGTGCCAGAAGATCTGACATCTGAGGAATGTCAACATTTTTCCAGGAGCGCGCCCCTGTCCTAGTTCGTGGCCTGGAGGGGGGAGGATTAGTAGGTCGGGTGTGTATCCCAAAGATAATAGCCCTGTGATCTGACCATGTGAGGGGAAGCGTATCGAGTACACATATATCAGGATTGTTGGTAAATAGGCCATCTAATAGGCCTCGGCGGGTTCCACAGTTGCGCTGTGATTGTTGCTGCGCAGGCCTGTGGCTCTGAAGAGAACGTGTCAGGGCACCCCTTCTGTGGCCACGAAAGGAGCGGAAAGCAGAATGCGGAGGAGGGGGCATGGCGAAAATACCCAAGGACTTGGCCATAGCCCACGTGTCCTGAAAGCGCTTCAACGCATCGTGTGCTTTGTTGTAAAAAAGGTGAACGCCATCAAAGGGCATGTCCATCAGGGTGTTCTGGACATGCCCAGAGAAACCAGTAGTCCTCAGCCAGGTGTGGCGACGGAGCGCCACAGTCGTGGAAATTGCCCTGCCCAGCGAGTCGGCGGTGTCAAGGCCACATCAAATCGTGAACTTCGCTGCATCGCTCCCTTCAGCAATAGCTTGAGAGAGCACTGTCTGGGCCTCCTCCGAACACTGAGCCAGCACTTGTGCCACCATATCCCACACAGAGTGGGAATAACGGCCCAGAAGGCATGAAGTGTTCACAGACCGGAGCCCTGAACTGGGGGAAGAAAACTTTTTCTTACCGAACTGCTCCAGTTTATTGGATTCACTGTCCGGGGGCGTGGAAGGGAATGCGCTTGGGGCCGCAGGGGCTTGAAAAACAAGCTCTCAGGGGTGGGGTGTTGGGAAAGGAAATTGTGGTCTCCTGGAGCCGGGCGATGGCCTCAGGCCACGTTCCTATCCACAGGAGCCCCTGTTTTGGGCCTGGACCAGGTGCCCAAAAGAACATCTGATAGTGCATCATAAAAAGGCAGCAGTGGCTTCGCAGAGGTAGCTGCCGGCTGAAGCACTTCTGTCAGGAGGTTAGTCTTGATGGCCACTGTAGGGAGTTGGGGTGGAGAGCCTCGGCCGCCCTACGCAGCACCAGAGCATAACTTGCACCCTCCTCCGTAGCCAGGGTAGGAGGAGATAGCATGCCAAGGTCAGGAGAGGTGTCAAGACCGCTGGCATCCCCCGATTCCTCTGTCCAGTCTGGGTCAAACTCACACTGTGCCAACCTCCCAGTCCTCCCCTTCCTCCGAAGGCTGATGAACAGGCCAAAAATAAGGAGGCTGGACATAGAATCGGCGCTGTGTCCACATCAGGGCTGAAACCGAGGATGACGTCGTCCGCGGGCACAGGCGATGTCGGAGGTGGTGCTGGTGGGATCGATGTTGTAGAGGTGTCACAAGGTCAACCGGCGTTGACCGGGATCCAGGCCTGGATCCTTGGGGTCCCTGCGACTCCGGGATCGACAGCAATGCAAGAGTCAGAGCCGTCCGACAGTGAAGGGCGAAGGCCCCCAGTCGGGGCCGCGGGGCCCGAAGGTGAGCTGGCGGTGCCCGACGGGCCAAAGAGGCAGGCCATGGCTGATAGAAAGTCCTGCTTCTGAGCCTGAGTCGCCGACGGACTTGGGAAGGGCGGTAGGCCGACACCGACTGCATAGGCTCCGCCGGAGCCGCGGGGCTGGCATCACACGCACCCTCAGCCGCATTGTGCGACGGGAAGTAGGAGAGCAATGGCGCTTCTTTGACTTCTTGTGATGCTTCGCCTTACCTGACCTCGAGTGCGAAGACTTCGATCCCGACGAACGATGGTGATGGCTCCACGACTGGTCCCTAGACCTCCCACTGGACTGGGTCCTTGAACGGCGCAGATCCGACTGCCGGACTTCCAGCAGCTTTCGGGACTGCTCCCCGCAAAGTCTTCGTTGCAATGGCCCGGCAGTCGGGACCCTACTTGGGGTCGTGGTTGCGCCCCAGGAAGTAGAGACACACGCGATGCGGGTCCGTTACCGACATCATGCAATGACAATCCCTGCAGGACTTGCAACCGGGCATCCCTACGGCACCAGGAGTCGATCGACTCACAGTAAAGAGACAAAAAGGCCTAAAAAAAACTCAGTCAAAAAGTGGCTGGGAGTACCACTCTCTCCGGATCTGCGCTTGCTGGTGGAGAAAAAGAAATAACTGACTTCAACGCGCGAGGGCGGCGTCTAAGTAGCTGCCGCAATGTCATCTCGGCGACCATGATGCCAACGGCGGACGCGGAGCAGCACATCGCCACCTTCCGAGGGGCAGGGGTACTGCTGACGAAAACTTTCCGGATCCAGTCTGACACCTGGGGGTAATTCTAAGGTAAGGAATCTATGACTACGGTTTCTTTCAGATACATAAAACAGCAAAACATAATGAAAAATGTTGGAAGGTTAGGATGTAAACTCTCAATAATTAAATGCAATCTTAGAAAGACCATACAGTAATACAAATTGTAAGCTACAAGCGATCTGCAAGTAATTGTGCATTGCTTAATAAAATGTATTAATTCAGACAGAGTAGACTGGATACCCTGACATATCATCCTCCACCTGTTGTTTTCTCACTTGCGTGCTTCTCCCCTACCAGCTCAATGTTATCTCACCAATTTCTGTTCTCAATTCTCGCTCAGGGCTCCAAAAATCATTAAAATGTTGTTAGATCAGAAGGCCTAGTGGCTTAAATAATCTACTCGGCCTAACTGTAATATGCTGATCCATCAACTGGTCTAAAATTGTGTGATCCTAGGCAAATATTTTATCTTACAGTCACTTTTTTCTTCATGATCACATAAGAGCACACCTTCAAATATAGGAGTTCAGCAGGTTTGCTGTACACATTTTTTTGTGTTTGGTTTAATAAACTAAACTTTTGATGAAACGGGTTCTAGGCGACATATAGGCTACATATGACCCCGGCTTACCTCTTACCTCACTAATAGCATTGTCACAAGGGCAGAGGCAGGAATGTTTCTCATTTCATGTTTAAAAACTCCCACTTTTATTAACTATATTAGTAATGAAGATGTGGCAGTACACTGGCATTTACAGACAGCACATTTCCCGTTGCAATGGCCATAACTTTTTCCAATGGCCTACTGTTTGAATGATTAAACTATACAGTGTACAAACAGTGATGTCTGGTATTGAGTTTCAACACATATTTATCATTTGCACATCACTAAGTAAAGTGATTGATAGAAACCAAGATTTTAGTAGGATCCAAACAATCCAAACTTCCGAATTACCCCAAAAATTGCCGCCCTAACAGCTGGTTGTTTTAATAGTTGTACAGTTAATTTACAAGTTAGTTAAAGGTTGCAAGTTAGGAAAAACAAACATCCTATAGCCTTTCATTTCAAACTCCCTTGTCAGACAGTGCACTTTACCAATTAAACACTGACCGCCAGGATAAAATAAGCAGCAATTTGTAAGACAACATAAGTGGACACCTGACCAGCTCGAGCTGTACTCCAGAAAGGACCAGTAGGCCCTAAAAATAGCAGATAAAATCTGACTCCCATAGCTGGTAGGCAAGTAGATTTTTCAAAGCCTGTCGCACTCGGTGTTCCTTCTGTCCCCTACCCTGGGTGTTGCTTTCCCCGACCTCTTCCTGTCACCATTGCTTCTCCTCTCCACCCCTGTGTTCCTCCCCACCCAATGGCGCTTTCCGTGTTATTTCCATCACTTGCAAAAAAAAAATGTCACCCACACAATTGAGGAGTCAAAATTATAGATGTCAATAAATATTCTGATTTGTTTCAAAGTGATGAAACCTACAATGTGTAGGAACTAGTATTCACTGGTGAATACAAGCGCCTTCAAATATTGAATCTTGGTTTAAATGAGTTAAGGTGAGTGTGAAAAAATGGGGAAATGTACTATTTGGTAGAAGTGGGCATACTCAAAGGCATTCTTTATGCTGCTGTGGGAGTGGGCATTATTTATGTAACAACTGAGCAAATGAATGTGTGGCGAGGATTGTCTGAAAGTTCTTATATATTTGTATTATTAATGTTTATGGCAAACATCAGAATCTCAGCTTTCAAGTATAAAGTATTAGAAGTAACGGGTACAATTAAGTGCCTTCAAACCTATTCTTGTTACTAGAGGTCACTCGAGTCAGATGTAAAATCTTCAAAATTCATTCAAAGAACTGCAGTTCCTCAATTAGTTACTAGATGACCCTTTTGAGTCAATTGAAAAAGCTTTCAACATTTCTTATGAAGCTGAAGTTCCTCAAGTCATCACTAGAGGTCCCTTTTCAGTGAGATGAATAATCTTCAAGTTTCTTTAAAAGAATTGCAGCTCCTCATGTTTTTACTGAAGGTCCCTCTCGAGTCCGATGCAAAATCTTAAAAATTCTTTCACAATGCTGCAGTTCCCCAAGGAGTTACTGGAGTTCTTCTAGAGTCTAATGTAAACGCTTTAAGATTCTTTCATGAAGTTGCAGTTCAACTAATCAAGTTTAAAAATGTTACAATTATTTTATGAAGCTTCAGTTTAATAATCGTTACTAGCACTCCCATTAAAGTCAGATGCAACTGCTTCAAACTAACATCACCAAGCAGAGGGGTCGGAGTGTGTTTTGCTAAATAAATGAAAGAACTGATAATATTAGAACCCTGGTTGAGACCAGCATTGAGAAAGGTGAATTCTTGCCGAAATGCATCGGCTTGGCACAATAAAGGTCTTTGGAATCCGCTGTGTGCTCCTGAATGTTCCTATTGGAGCGGTGTTGTTGGAAATGTCAAATGCAGGCAGCCACTGGCACGCGAAAAGGAGGCATCCGATCTGAAAAGTGTTCGGCGATCAAAAGAGTGCCATTTGGTGAAATGCTGAAATGGAGACTACCAGAAGCGTTGTTTCACAGACCCACTCAGACAATCATTCACCCATTCAGACCCTCACGCACCCACACACAGACCCACAAAGACACTCATGCACCCACTCAAAGAGCCACTGTCAGGATAACAAAATCATAGAAATTAATTGATGAAACCCCAGGCTACAGGGACTTTATAGTTAAGAAATAACATTAAAATAACGTAGACATTCACTGAAAAAAACAAAGGTAACAGGGCTGTTATACTTAGGAAACAGAATTTTAAAAAGACCATTGAAATTCACTGGGGAAAAAAACAAAGATTACAAGGACGTTATAGTTAGGCTCAGATTGTACATGCAAAAAACCATAAAAATTCAGCAGTTATAGTTGCCTGATCTAACTATGAACGTACGCCCCACAATGCGCTTCTTATTACCTCACATATTACATCACTGCTGAAATGGTCAATGAGATCACTGATGACATCACTCATGACATTACTGATTACTTCACTGATGACATCATCCAGTGAGTGTAAGTGTTTCGTAAACGTTTCTGAGAGTTAAAAATATATACAGAACTACTGCATAAGTTACATTATTATTCTTTCTGTACTACTGAGTGATATTATTTTTTTTGTTCAAATCTGTTTTTATTGTGAACACAGCGATAAGCCTACAACCCCTTTTCGGAGCAGGCCGCGCATAGAAAAGCCAGTAGGTAGAACTAAACAGGGGAGGTGGAGCCATTAACACAGCGCCCTGCCTACAACCCCCGGAGGGGGCCGGCCGCGTGGCTTAGGGGAGAGCATAGCAAGAGGCGGCCATAAGCTGGCAATGCGTCGTTGTGCGGGGGAGGCGTGTATGTGAGGGAGAGCAATGGTGTCACATTTTCAAAGGCCCAACAGGGACCAAACTGCCCCAAAGAGGGGTGGAAGCCAGAGTGGCAAGTAGGAAGGAAGAAAAGTCGGAAGAGGAGCGAGCAGTGTCGAGGCGGAGAGGAGTCGGGGGGGTGCGCCTGTGGTCACAAACAGGAAATGGGAAACGCAGATCGGCACTGGGGGAAGCAGTTAAGAGCCTAGTCTGCTCAGGTCGGCAGGGATGAGGGCATCCTCGAACAATTGCAGAGCGCGAAGCCTGGGAGGCATGTGGCGGGCATAGATGATGGAGCACAGGTGACGCACGAGAGGTTCCCACACTGCCTTGAAGCGTACCCCCCTTGATTGTATCCGCGCCGTGAGTAGTTCCATAGTCAGGACCTGCCAGAGGCGCACGAACCAGGATGCTATCGGCGGCGCCTCAGCCCGCTTCCAGTACAGGGCAATGAGCTGCTTGGCAGCACCTAACATGTGAAGGGTGAGGATCCAGTCGCTGCGCGTGAGGGCCCTAAGTGTGGGGGGTCGAATGCCCAGTAGGAGTGTGCAAACCTCTTCAGGGAGGGGGAAACCCAACACCTTCTTAATGTGACTGAGGACCTCCTTCCAAAAGACAGCTAGGGTAGGGCACGACCACCAGATGTGTACGAAGTCACCAGTCGCAGTGCCACACCTCCAGCACAGCGGTGAGGAAGTGGGGAACATTTTGCTGAGCCTCAAGGGGGTGTAGTACCATTGCGTCAGCATCTTGTACGCGTTTACCCTCTGCGGGATGCTGCAGTAGGTTTTGGGGATGTCATTCCAGAGCCGAGTCCATTGAGATGGCGCGATATCAGTGCCTGTCGCCGATTGCCACTGCCTCTGGTAGGGGTGCGCGGGCGGGGCGGTGGGGTGTTGCAAGATGTTGTAGATCTGGGAGATGAGCCGTTTCAGTCCCCCGAGGGAGCGTGCCAACTTCTCAAAGGGGGTATATGCCCTAGTAGCAGCCTGATACATGTCGTCTCCCGAGGTCCAGTGGCGCAGCTGCGCATACTGTAAGTGGGCGGTGAGAGGGAGGCTAAATTCCTCCTTGCAGTCCAGCCATGATTTAGGCGACCCACCAAGAAAAAGGTCTCCTGCAACCCTGCAGTCACCTTGTGTCCAGCTCTCAAAAGCTCGGGTCCGGGCAGCCGGGGGAAAGTGCGGGTTACCTGCAATGGGGGTGTGTGGAGAGGGAAACGTGGTGAGACCCTTGGTCACTGCCACCCTGTCCCACACTTCAAGAACCGTCCTCGTGGGGACCGCAAGATATGCACTCCTGGAACGTGCCACACGCGGCAACCAAGGCAGGTCCCATATGGTGCGCCCCGTGACCGCTCGGTCCATGTGGAACCAGTGTTTATCGCTTTCGCGTGCACCCCATTCTATCACGAACCGGAGGTGTGCCGCCCAATAGTAGTGGAGGAGATTCGGGCAGGCAAGGCCGCCCCTGTCTCTCGGTTCCATGAGGACTTTCTGCGAGAACCGGGGCCGTTTGCCCCCCCATATGAAGGACGTGAGGTCGCGTTGGAGGTTTTTGATGCAGTGAATCGGGATCGGGGTGGGGAGGCACTGGAAGACATATAGAATGCGGGGGAGGATCGACATCTTGACCGCGTTGAGCCGCCCCAGCCAGGAAATCATCAAGGGTTTCCATTTCCGCAGGTCAGCCAGAACTTCCTTGCGGCAAGAGGCCCAATTCCTCGAGGACCACGAGTCAAGATGGGGCGTGAGGTCTAGGCCCAGGTATTGAATATGGTTTTCCGCCCAGCGGTAGGGCGCGACCCCCTTCAGGAAAGAGATCTCCTCGTCGGGGACGGTGAGGTTAAGCGCCCAAGACTTGGTGTGGTTAATTTTAAGGCCGGACGCCTGCTCAAACAGTGAAAGGGCTTCGTGCACCGCTGGGAAGGAGACCCGAGGGTTCGTAAGAGTAAGAATCAGGTCGTCAGCAAACAGCGCTACCTTGTTAGTGCGCCCTCCGTGGGGGATACCATGAATATCAGGGGCACGCCTAATCAGCTCCGCCAACGGCTCGACCGCAAGAGCGAACAGGAGCGGCGAAAGCGGACATCCCTGTCTCGTGCCCCTGTGGATCGAGAGCGGCGATGGCAATTGGCCGTTGACCCGAATTCGGGCCTGCGGTCCTAGGTAAGGGGCCATGCACCTGGATATCATGATAGGGCCAAGACCTAGTTTCTTGAGGACCGCCCGCAGGAAGGTCCAGTCGATCCGGTCGAAGGCCTTTTCTGCGTCCAGCGAGAGGAGGCAAGCCGGTATTTTCCAATGGTGCACCTTTCCCACTAAGTGCGCCAGCCTGCGGACATTGTCGGCTCCCTGGCGGTCCCGAATAAATCCCACCTGGTCCGGGTTCACCAATCCTGGCATGTGCGGGTCCAGTCGTTTGGCCAGGATCTTAGTGTAGATCTTGAGATCGGTGTTAAGGAGGGCGATGGGGCGGTAGGAGGCACATAGGTCTGGGTCCTTCCCAGGCTTGGGGATCAGGGCAATTTCCGCCAGGCCCATATCAGGGGACGGGCCGACGGTGTCAGAGAAGGAGCTGTAGAGCCGCAACAGATGCGGACGGAGCTGGGTCAAGAACAGGCGATAGAAGGCCAACGGCAGGCCGTCCGGCCCCGGGGTTTTCCCCACGGGGAGGTCTTTAACAGCTTCCGTTATTTCCTCCTCCTGTAAGGGGCCCTCCAGCGTGGCCGCACATGCCGGGGACATGGGAGACCCCCCGAAATCCGCGAGGACGGCCTCTCGGGCCTCCGCAGAAGTGGGCTCCTCGGCATATAGGGAGGAGTAGTAAGCGACAAATGCGGCCTGCTTGGTCTTCTCAGTGGTGGCATAAGTGCCATCCTGCCGCTTGACATTGGCGATGTGGGCCCTAGCGGCACGTGCCCGTAGCCTGCCGGCCAGTAGTCGGCCAACCTTGTCCCCTCCCTCGTAATACCGTTGCTTGAGCGCTAGCAGGGAGTGCTCCGCCTTGTTGGTGCGTAGGGTGCGGAGTTGCCCCCTGAGATTAGCGAGAGTTCTCTTTGACGCCCGTGAAGGGGAGTCCCGGTCCCGGGCCTCCGCCAGTTTGATCTCGCTAGCCAGGTCGGTTTCCAGCTTGAACGCTTCCTTCCTCCGCGCCACTGCCAGGGAGGTGATGTGGCCCCGAATGGTGGCCTTGAAGGAGTCCCAAACCGTGTGAAACGGCAGATCAGGGGTGTCGTTAACGGCGAAATACGAGTCTATGGCGTCACGGATGCTGGCGACGTCGTCCGGGTCCCGAAGGATCCTCGGCGGGAGCGTCCATCGGCGTTCACGAGTGGCGCGGGCCAGGGGGTCTTGCAGCAAGAGCTCCACGTGAGCGTGGTCCGACAGGGAGATGTCGGAGATAGCGGCAGCTAAGGAGTCTCGGGCCACTTCTAGGGAGGTGAAGAGATAGTCGATTCGGGAGTATGTCCTATGGGAATGTGAGTAGAAGGAGTAGTCCCGGGCCCCCGGGTTGTGGTAGCGCCACACGTCCACGAGTCCCAGGTCCTGAAGCTGCGTTCTAAGAGTAGAGGACATTGCTCCCGCGCCGTTGAAGGGGGCTCCCGCACGATCTAGTTCGGGGTCCCAAACAAGATTGAAGTCACCGCCCCGGATCACATTATTGTCGCCCGATGGGAACTTTTCCCGCAGGAGTGCCTGGAGGTATTTGTCCTGCGACTGGTTGGGTGCATATACACACCCTAGAGTGAACTGTGCGCAGCCCATCTGTACCGTGGCTCGGAGGAAGCGCCCGTCTGCACTTTTGAAGGGTTTCACGGGTCCCCGCCTAATGCCAGCCCTGCAGAAGATTGC
The DNA here is from genome assembly GCF_964263255.1 of Lissotriton vulgaris. Classification (NCBI taxonomy): domain Eukaryota; kingdom Metazoa; phylum Chordata; class Amphibia; order Caudata; family Salamandridae; genus Lissotriton; species Lissotriton vulgaris. The sequence continues at coordinate 605,910,214 of NC_141698.1, read as the reverse complement.
CACCCCCGCTGTCTTGGTGTCAGAGGATGCCCAGAACTGTGTAGGGTATCTAGGGTGCGCCATGCGTTTGGTGTCTCCCCTGAGAAGGTGCGTCTCCTGGAGGAGGACAATGTCAGGGGCGTGGTGTAGGAGGTAACGCCATATCTGCCTCCGCTTGTTGGGGGAGTTGAGCCCTTTGACGTTGAGGGAGAGGACCTTCAAGGGTGTAGGGATGTTCGCTGTCATAGCACTAAGGGGGAGTGGAGTTGCACAAAACCCAGTGTAGCAGACCCTCCCGCAGACAATACAGCGGCAGCCACATCTCGCCTCCAGCGTGTCAGCCCCCGCAGAACCCACCCCGCCACCCCACCGCAGGCGCGGGGAGAAAGTGAGAAGAAGGGGCAGTGCAAGAGCAAAGTAGGAAGAGGAGAGAGAGAAAAGAGAAAGAAGGCGCAGAGAAGAAACTGAACCAAAACAGGCCAACAGGGCCAGTGTACAATGTCCCAGGTACCGGACATCCTCTACCCGAGGGTTTGGATGAAACCAGGAATGTCACTTCCTACGGGACAAAGGGAGGGAGCGGAGATCTGGGTAAGTGAAGTTGAATCAAATCGTCTCAGAGCCCATCCACCCCGCTGCCTAGAGGTAGTCCGGGGGTGCGTTGGGCTGTGGGGTCCACATGGTCCGTTCAGGCGCCAATGGGGCGCTGGGGCTTCGCGGTGCAGTCCATGGCCTGAAGGAGGCAAAGGGTGTCGTCCATTCCTGTCGGCCCCCGCGAATGGGGAGGGGAACGCCACGGACGTGGCCCGCCAGTGAGAGGGGGGGGGGCCCCCCCCCCCAAGAACAGTGGGGTTAGGTCACCATGGAGCAGGAAGATACACCAAAGTGCCCAGTGGGCGAGCGTGTGCTCAGGGCAGCTGGAGTCACAGCAGCAACGGTCAGTGGCCTTCCGGAGTCGAGGGGCGATCCCCACCCTCAGATCCAGAAGCGAGGGGCTGGGAGGCCTGCTCCTCGCGGTCGCCCTCAAGGGAGCGGATGTGTGCGATGATGTCCTGCTTGGTCTGTGAGGTAGAGAGCGCGTCCACCGGAGGGGACCGCCGACGTCTGCGCACAGTGGACCATTCAGAGCGTGGAGGGGCCTTCTCCGAGTGGGAAGGGCGGGTCGGACTGTGATCCGGGGACTCTGGCATGCCTAGCAGTTGTGCCGCCTCTCGGTAGGACCTGAGTGCCCTGCGCTTGCCCTCCCACCTGAAGATAAGTGCAAAGGGATGTCCCCACTGATAAGAGATGTTGAGGGTCCGGAGCCTCTCTGTGATTGGGCGGAAGACCTTCCGTCTGTGGAGTGTGGTGGGGGCCAGGTCCTGGAAGATCTGGATCTTGTGGCCTTCGTACCGCAGGTCCGGGTTGTCCCTAGCCGCCTTCAAGATGGCCTCCTTCTCAGTGAAGTAATGGAGCCTGGTGACGATGTCGGGCAGGAGACCCGCTTTTCCTCCCGCTCCGAAGACTCGGTGTGCGCGGTCTAGGCGCGGCGGGGGGGCTTCTTCCTCGCCCCACACCGCTTGCAGGAGTAGGGCCACATAGGCCATGGTATCAGTCCCCTCTTCTCCGAGTGGCACACCCCGTATGCGGAGGTTGTTGCGGCGTCCCCTGTTTTCCAAGTCTTCCTGTTTGATCTGGAGCTGGATATGTTGTTCCTCAAGGGTCGCCACTCTCTGCCAGATCTGCTCCAGGTCCTCGGTGCGGGAGTCGACCGTCCTCTCCAGGCCATCGACTCGGTAACCGAGGTCGGTGACTTCCTTGCGCATTTCTTTGACGCAGGCGTGGACCTCCGTCCTGAGGGACCCAATCTCAGTCTTCAGATCAGCCATGAAGGAGGTCATGAAGGCCTGCGTCACCGGTGGAGAGTCGGCTGGCGGTGGGGGCTTCCCCCCTGACGATGATGAAGGGCCCCCGGAGGACAACGGCGAGCCCGCCTTGCCCCACATAGAAGCTACTGATGCCCCTCTGGTCGTCGTGGGTGGGGGGTCCGGCTTATTCCCCTTGCCGCGGGTCATGGTCCACTCAAGGCGTCACAAGGCAGTGGGGGGCAGGGTCGGCCACTACGCACAGTCCCCGGGCCGAGGAGGGGGACACTCTGAGGGGGGTCGCGCAGGTGCCTCCGTGGACTAGTTGCCTGAGCCCCACGAGCTGGGATGCAAGACCACGCTGCAGGAAACGGAAGTGTGCGCCACAGCCCCCACAGGTCCGAGGCCGGGTCAGCCCGCTGCCAAAACGCGGGCCGCACTCAAGTAGGAGAAGTCCAGGCCGTTGAGGGGCCGCCGGAGCTGGGGTAGATAGCGCAACCGGGGAGGCAAGGCAGCGCTGAGGCAGGGGAGGCGTCGGGTAGGCGATGATTGTAGGTGTTCCACAGCAGGCCGGGCTTGGGGCCTACAGGCGGAGGGCCTCCGAAGTCTCGTGGTATGGCGCAGTCTCCCGGTACCGCCCAGGTCAGGGCCTGCCCCCAGCGCAGCGTCCAGCCGGTCCCACCGCAGCAGTCGAAGAGTGTCCAGGAGGGTCCCCCCGGGCGTCCCAGCCCCCCAGCAGCAAGAAGCCCAGTGCCAGGAGGTAGCAGTTGGCAAAGGCCCCTGGGGTCCCCGTGTGCTCACGGCAGGGTCATCCAGTCCGTGGCCCGCCAGGCGTGCCAGGGCCGGGCCGTGGCGGGGAGGCGGCTAGGGGACGTGTCCTGCAGGGCTGGGGCCCACCAAGGCTCAGGGCTTGCTAACACGCAGCGACTCGGCAGCTCCCCAGGCCGCTGCTTATGCGTCCAGGGCAGCAGGGGCCACTCAGGCTGGGGTTGTTGGTGTGCGGGGGCCGGTCCTCCACCAAAGGGGGAAAATGGCGGGAAGACCAACCGCCGGGCCCCGCAAGCGCCGGGCCCCTCCGGGAAACGGCAGGAGGGGGAGGAGGCGGCGCGCTGCAGCTCACCGTCTGGGCCCAGCGACGGGCGATGGAGCCCCGACCAGGGCTCGTGGGCAAGGGGCCGCTGGCGATCCCTCGGGTCCGGGCCTGCTTTTCCCGCCGAAGCCGGGGGCTCAGGTAGATGCGGCGTCCGGGCCGCCGCTGTGTGTCTCGCTGGTGGCAGCTCGGCTCCGGCAGCTCCGGCGCGGCTCCACCGGCGACAGGCTGGTTCCGCTGGTGCTGCGTGGCCGCAGGTGGGAGCAGGGACGCTCCGGAGTCCCCCCCGGGCCGCAGTGCCGGTCCTCTCCCCAGGAGCCCGTCCCGACGCTCCAGCAGCGGACCCACGGCAAGATGGCGGCCAGCGGCCGTTCGCGGGGATCCCGGAGGCTGGTGGTGCGGCCGCTGGAACTCTCACAGCCGCGTCTCGCCGCCAAGGAGGATCACCAGCAGGGTCGGTGATGCACAGGGGGCCCCCAGGAGCGGATGCCCCCCGAAACTACGCTTAAGCAGGCTAAGTAGAGCAGCGGGGCGACGGAGCTCAAACGAGACACGTCCGCTCACATCGCTGTCTCGGCCACGCCCCGTGATATTATTTTTAACATAACATAACATATGCGAGTGTGCGACTGGGTGAGTGGATGTCTTCCCACTGCAAATCTAGCTAGGTCCAACTTAGAGACCGCCAACACTGGAGTCAGCCAGTCTGAGAAAGAGGGAGGAGTGGATTCTGTCCATCTTTTGCAGATTTGTCTCCTGGCTAGCATGATAGCATAGAAAAGCAATGATCTGGATGGAACCGTAACTTTATGTGTAAAACCAAAGATAATCAAAGGTAAGTTTATGTGAATTGGACTGCCCAAAGTGTTTGCCAAAAAATTGCCAACGCTATCTCAAAAGGTAGTCAAGGCGGGGCATTCTTTAAACATGTGAATGTCTGAAGCAAGAGCCAAACTGCATTCCTTGCAGCTAACTGGTGGACCTTTGATGATTTTAGAGCTTTTGGGGGGAGAAATAAGCCCTATGAATGGTAAACAGGTAGTTCCTTTTCAACCATGCTGGTTTAACTACGTTGTGAAGGCTCTTGCAGGATTTGTGCCATAGATAGTCACAATGTTGTTCAGGTAAGGAATCTCCCGACAGTTCCTCGGCCAGTTTAAATTTGCTGACTACAGACTCAACTAAGGCTTGATACCAAAAAGAAACCTCCTTTCTCCCGGGTGGCTTAGCCAGAAGTTGGTGTCCTAAAAAGTTGTCACTCCCTATTGGGCCCAATCACAACTAATTTGTAAGAACTCAACTTTTCAACTGAAGATATTTAAACCTTGAGAGGCCTACTCCGACTTTATCCTTAAGTTGTTCCCATGAAACAAGAACACAGTCAGAGGCCAGGTCACCACAGACCATCAGCCCAGCCTCTCTTAAAGGTACTGCCAGTCTATCTCTCAGGCACTCCAGGGCACCAGGAGAATTCCAGAGGGAGGCCAAGCTTGAAAAATAACTGAGCGCAGCCGTACTTTTAAGTTTAGCCCAAGTTTTGTCAAAACCCGGAAGGACCTTCAGCTTAACCTTTTTTTAAAAAACTTTGGGTCTCCAAATTTGAAAATAAATCCCTCCTCAGGTAAGTTGGCTCACCTAAGCAAGGCGAGAAACTTCTCCCCCGCTCCGGTACTAACCAGCATTTTTAAAAGCATACATGAATGTGTGAGTTGAAAGGCTGAGGCATAAAACTGAAGATCGGCAAAGCAAAGCCTCCTTTCTCTCTCCTCCGCATCAGCTTTTTCCAAGCTATTCTTGTTGATTTATGCACCCAAACAAAAGAATTGATATCCCGCTGTAGCTTGTCTATAGCAGATTTTTCTAAGTGTAGGGGAATTCAATTAAAGAGAAAGGTGACCTTGGGGAGTATCAACATCTTAACTAGATTGACGCTCCCAAGAATGGATAAAGGAAGTTGAGCCCAGGATTTCATCAGCCTCTGGCACTCCCTAGCCACCATAGTTTGGTTTGTCTTTGCAGTCTTTTTTAATATCTTGCACGATGTTGATCCCCAAATATCTCATCTTAGAGCTGATCTGGTGCTGATGCTGGATCCCCCCACCACTGGAGTCAAGCTATGCTGGCTGAAGACGGCTGATAGCCAGAAACCGGTCCTAGGATGCTTGATTCCGGTCCAGGAAAGGCATGGCTTGGCAGTTCGGGCTGGACAGTTCCCATGAGGCACAGGGTCAAGGCTGATTTGCATATGGCCATGTCTGAACTGGGGTGGCGTGGAGTGCAAAAAAACAATGGATTTAGGCCCAGATCTCTGTACTGGGGTGAATGTATGACATTGTTCTGCATTCTGTCCATCAATTGTGGTTTTTGCACTGGCTTGATATATACATCAAAGTGGAGAGGAGAGAGTGGGCAGCCCTGCCTGGTCCCTCTCGAGATCTTAAAAGATTCGGTGATATTACCAATAACAAAAAGTCTAACTGTGGGTGCCTGATATATCAACTGAACTGTTTGACAAAACTTTTTCCCTACATGAAATTTCCCCAAGACTTCCGTCAGGTAGGTCCAATTAACCTTGTTGAACGCCTTAGTGGCGTCTAATGTCATGACCGCTAATGGAAGTGAATAAGTAGAGGCCAGCTCGATCGCCCCTATAAGATCATTGGTAAGGTTGGATAGTTGCCGTCCCTTGACAAAGCCCTTCTGATCCAATTGGAAAGTATCGCCCGACACAAGTCCCAAGCTGGTCGCCAAAATTGAAGCGAAGATTTTATAGCCCACATTCAAAAGTGAAATGGGCCTGTATGACCCATATCTTGATGGATTATGCCCAGGTTTTAAGATTAAGATAATTGTGGCATCATTCCATGAGACTGGGAGCTTTAAGCCTTCCTGTAGTATCTGGTTAAAGAGCTTTGTCAAGGTGGGAACAATCATATCACTCATTAGTTTATAAAGCTCGGCTGGGAGACCATCGGGTCCCACAGCTTTTCCGTTCTTGCAGAGTGATATAGCTCTCCTAACCTCATCTTGGGGAAATTCCTGATCTAAGTGATCCTGTTGTTCGAATTTCAGGGAGGGGAGAGAAATACTATCCAGCCTGCTCTTAACAATAGATTTATCCACCAATTTATCCACTCGGTAAATGTCTTGGAAAAAAGCCTGAAATGCACCACGGATTTCCTCATCCGAAGAGAGAGTAACACCCCCACTTTCACTAGTAATTTCTTTGATCTGGTTTCTTACCCGGTCTGATTTAGATTTCCACGCATGGAGCTTTCCTGCCCCTTCTCCATACTCGAAATGGGCACTTTTACTTGCCTCCAATCTTCGGATGAGCCTAGTATGCAAGATATTCTCCAACTGACCCTTCAATTTATTGATGTTAATACTGACGTTCTTGCTGGATTTCGGGAGGAGCCAGGAAATTTAGATCATTCTCCGCTGCCTTCAGATTAACTTCAATTGATGCGATCTCCTCTTTATATTTTTCATTTCTGTAGCTTGACCTACTTGTAATTTGACCCCGCAGGAAAGTCTTTAAGGTATCCCATATGACAGAGATCGAACCGAGTCTAAATTCACCCTCAGAAAACATTCAGTTTCCTGGGATAAGAAGGAGATATCCTCTTCCTCCAAAAGTAAGGCTCGATCAAACGACCATGTTCTGGTGTGACTAGGTAGTGGGCACTCTAAATCTAGCAAGACGCCAGAAAGGTCTGAGAGATGAGATGCCAAGTAAGAATGTTTTGTTAACTCTACCTCTAAGAGATTTGCTTATCAACACATAATCTATTCTTGATTTATGCTGATTCTTGCGTTTTCTGTAAGAGACTCCTAACTGCAGGCCTGATCTTTTCCTCCAAATGTCAGAGAAGGTGAATTGCTTCATCGCCTCCAATAAGAAATCCCATGTTTTACAAAGGACCACAGCTATATTGTTTGGTGACCTATACAGTGAAGGATTTAATATGATATTAAAATCTCCTGCTAGAACTACCGGTTCAGGAAAATCCAGCAAATGAGAAAAAATAGTTTTGAGAAAAGAGTGGTCATCTTGGTTGGGTCCATAATAGCCGACCTGTGTAAACTGGAACCTCAAAATATTAGCTTTCATAATGGCCCATCTGCCACATGGGTCAACTAGCTGTAGTAGGATACGAGCCTTGGCTGATTTTAAAAATAAAATTAGAGCCCCTCTAATATTTGCTCAATGACTAGTACTGACATAACCTATCTTTTATTCTTAAGAAGGTTAACAGCCACTTCTTTAAGCAAATGTGTTACCCGGAGAACAATGACCTGTACGGGGGAATCCCCAAGATATTGTATAATCGTGTCTCTTCTCAGTCTCACACGCAGGCCATTGACGTTTCAGGACAGTATCTGCATAGAGCTCATGGCGGGTCAAATCGACAGCCTGTTACCGAGAGAGGGAATTGAAAAAGCCAGCACCGATCCAACGGAATTCCATAATTGTAGCTCTTAATAATGAGATTGATAAGAATGATAAAAGATGAATGAGGAATTGTTTTGTTTTTTTACCCCAATGCTCCCTACCCCAAACCCTGTGCACCCCTCGCCAACCCTGGAGAACCCTTTCCCCAATTATCTGGGCAGATGTAGTCCAGAGATTGCACCCCAGAGCAATCCGCCCCACCCCACCTTCAAAAATATGAAAAAATATGAAGAAAAGAAACCCTTCAAACCCTAAAAACCATTAGGGACAAAAGGGGAGGAAATGTGTGCGCTTATTGTTATGTGTGAATGTGAAAAACGTTTTCCTCTTTTTTTAATATTGTTTTTCCCTTTTTTTAAATTTGATTTCCTACCCCTTTCTCTAATCTCTAGTGTCCTTCCCATTAATGCATACATTTTTTTTCTATTCCAATTCCTACTTTTCTTACTCAAATTATCCATCCTCCTGCCACCCACTACCTGTGGTTTGCCTATTGTTCCAACTCCATTATCAGTTATGTCGGTTATACCAATAAATGAAAAGAAAAAAGAGTGGGGGGTGGAAAGTGAATCGAGAGAAGGCTATCTGCTGGTAAGAAGGGATACAGTAGCGTGTCCCAGGCCAAGTTTACCTCTTAAGGGGACCCCTTGCTAATTGTATCGATCAGTTCATCCGCCTCCTGAACTAATCTTAAGTTATGCATTTTATTATTATGCATAACTTTCAGGAATGCGGGAAACTTTAGCTGGGCTACCGCACCATGATTCTTAAAATCCTTCAACTTCCTTCCCAACTCCGACTGCCTGTCCAGCGTGAGCCTGGAAAGGTCAGAACGGATTTCAAAAGAAAACTCTTTAGCCTTCAATGATTTCACTTTCAATGTTAAATTAAGAATCCTCTCTTTTAAAGCAAAGGTAAGAAAGTTAATTAATATTTTCCTTGGCTTAGATCTATTTGGATTTCTATGAAAGGGATCCCTACGCACCCTCTGTATGTCGTGACTCAGTGATTCTTCTGAGTCCTCGAGCTGTAGGGAGGCTTTAAGTAGAGAAACAATATAGGATCTAAGATCTGATCCTTCACTCCCTTCCGGGACATTCAAGAGACGCAAGTTGTTTCTGCGAGTGTTGTTTTCCAAAACTTCCATTCTATCGCTGAGATCTGCCCCCTTTTTTCCTTAGCATTGAAATGTCCGACTTCGCCGTCCTGAGATGTTCTTTCAGTTCACCGATGTTGTTCTCTAAGGTCGCAGTCCTGGAGTTCAGTAGATCCACCTTTTTCTCCAAAGACTCGGAAAAGCTTCTAATTTCTCCCTGATTTACTGCAGATACCACAAACCCCTTCTTTATATCTTCGGACAATGTGACAAAGCGAGCTTCCATGGTCATAGAGGAGGGTCCAGCCACCACTTGTTCCTTAAAAGGATCGCTACTGGAAGCCACTGCTAACTGAATCTGGGACTGGGTTTGGGATTGAGCCACAGGGCTAGTAATAGAGCTGGCTGCGGCCACAACGGGGTCCGAGATTGTGTTGGAATTTCCCTGCTGAGAGATCTGGTTTGTTGCAGACTCCATGAATTTATCAGTTGCTGCAGCCCGCAATAGTGCAGGAGTTATTGAAGTTGTTAAAGTGACTGGGATTTTCCTAAGGGCTTCGCCCTGTGTAATAATATCCATAACCTCAGGTTGGACCCTAAAATATGAGCGCCACAAACCGTGGAGGGGAACATGGCTTCTGCACGCTAAGCAGCCGCTTGCTCCCGGAGCTCCCGCTCCCGCCGTTTGTCCCGATTAACACTCTTAACTTCCCGGGCCCCCGTCTTACCGCATTTTTTGGGCTTTTTCCTCTGAGCTTCCTCTGAACTGCAGCTGCGGATTTCGATACCGGCATCGTCACTGGCGTTCAGCCGGGAATGTGTTGCGGTGAGGCAGGTAGGTGCCTCTCCGTCTTGTCTTGCTGGTCTGAGGCGCCCTGGAGCTCCGCAGGGGCTGCAGAGCGGTTGCTCGCGGACACCTCCAGGTGAGCAGCGGCAGAGACAGCATCAGCGTTTTTTTCCGGAAGAGAGACCAGAGAAGTCAGCAGGATTGTCCCAGCAAGACTTTGGAGGTTTCTGTCTCAAAGTTCGAGTCAGGTACAGTGGTTGTGGAAAAGGGGTCTGATATCCGGCAATCACAGCAGTTACAGGAGGATTCAGTCCCTGTGATTCAAGCCCTTCAGGAGGATCTTTCCCCTCTTCTGGGAAAAACGCAACCTACTAAGGGGGGCACCATGAGGCATAGAAAGGCTGCAGGGGTTTGTTTGGTTCTCACCAAGTCGCTATTCAAAGTGCCGATACAGCCATTAATGAGTCACGGGATACTCCTTTTGCTCCTCATGCTCCTATTCCGACCAGCAGCTCAGCCTTTCAGACGTATCAAGTTAAAGGCAGATCTATCAAATCTAGGAGGTCTAAAAGTAACTCCGCTAACACCAAAGTCAGGGTTATGACATGTGAGTGCTTGTATGGATGTGTGAATGTGAATGTAAGGCTTTGTGTGGGTGTGTTAGTGGGTTTGTGAGTGGTTATATGGGTCAGTGAGTGGCTCTGTTGAGAGGCTGTATGGGTGTGTGAGTGGCTGTATTGGTGAATAAGTGGGTGTATGAATAGTGGTATGGGTGAGAGTAGCTATGTGAGTGACTGCATTGGTGGGTAAGTGAGTGGCTGTGTGAGTAGGTGTATGGATATGTGAGTGGCTGCACGGGTGAGTGAGTGGCTCTTAGGATGAGTGAGTGGGTGTATGAGTGGCTGTGTGGGTCAACACAATTACACTAAATTTGTCAGAAAGGCAAGACATATATACATATATATATATGATTGGCTGCCAACACTTCAACCAGGAAGTGTTGGCAGCCATCTTGGGACTCGGCCTCTGGCGAGTCCCCCAAAAAACATAAAAATAAAGAAAAGGTGGTAGGGGGTAGGAAAACCCGTTACCCCCAGACCTGGTCTTGGGGTTCCCATGCGACCCCTCCAGAGCAAAAAAGCATTTTTTGTTGTTTAATTTTGTTGCGAAATCGCAATGGAGTTTGGAATATGTGAAAAAAAGAAAATGAAAAAAAAAGTGCAGGCTCCCACGCTTGTTTGAATATTTGCCCCCGGATGCACCAGGTCCAGGGGTCTTACTTTTATTTTAAAGAAGGGGAGGGGGCGCATGAGGCCCCCCTCTCCATGGTCAATCTTGGTCCCAGCGACCGCCACCTCCTCGGGGCTGGCCAGGCGTTACTCATGCGGCCCTCTTCATGAGGCAGGAAACACCACCTCCCCGGGGGGCTTTATGAAAAAACTGAGGGGGGCTGCATGCATGACCCCTTCATTCCCCATAAGGACCCACAAGACCACCACCTCCCTGGGGCCATTTATATATTAGAGGTAGGGGGCCATAAATGGCTCCAGGGACCACCACCTCCACGAGGTCGGCCAGTGCTATTTAAAGGAAGGAGGCTGAGAAGTCCCCTCTCCTGGACCCATTAATGACCCTGGGGACTGGCACCCCTCGGCCCGGGTCCTGCTGTCTCACGAAGTGCCCATTCTTTGGAGACAGGAGTTTGCTTTCACTTGGCGGGGGCTGCCACAGCTCCTGTCAAGTGAAAGCAAACACTCACTCTGATCCCAGCAAGCGGGAGCTGTCAAACTGCTCCCGCTTCCTGGGATCATAGTGAGTATTCATCTGTCTCCCTGCCTGTTGTCATGGGAGCAGGCAAAAGAGTGCTCCCACACACAGGGAGCTGTATTTCTAGGAGCTCACTGTGAACTTAAGCAATGCCAGCTTCAACAGAAGGCATCAAGTCAGCTGGGACCGCGGGGCCTTGAGGCTACCCCAGTGGTCCTCAACGACACACATTGGGTGCCCCGGGTGGGGCCGGGAAACCTAGGGTGACGTGGCTGGGCCCGGGCCGAAATTGGCCGGGGGAGGGGGCCGAGCGGCTGCCCTCCCCTTGTTAAAAACACAAAGAATGCTAATTTCTCAGGCTTAGGGAAGACAGAGCAAATGTGTTATCTCTCGTATTCCACGTTGAAAAGCAATCTGAATTCCTTATGGAGGTGAATGCATTGTTGACATTGGAGCACAATCTGATATGGGGTGACTGTGACGAGTGATTTCTTTCCCCTCGTCTTCTGGTGAGAGCAGAATCCATGATTCTCCCTTTTAATTACCCTTAGTATGCAAATGCCTAAAATCATCTGCAAGCTCCACCCATTTGGACACATCCTGTTTTCTTTAATAGAATGCAAAGGTATTCCCACCTTTTCATATGTTGATACACAGATTAATAGAAGGTATTTTTACGCCGATTTTAGTGACGCACTGTTGATGCAGAGATATATGAGGACATCTCCACCAAACAAAGAAGTACGTAGTTCATTTAGTTAAGGGGAAGTACCCCTGTTTGGTGAAGATTCACCTCTTTGTACTCTTGTCATCGTCTTCTGACAAGGATTCATGTTATCACAGATTCATGTTATCACAGATTTATGGAGGAAGACGATCGAGGAACAATCACACCGCCAAAAATACTGCCTGACTCTGACATTTTCCTTTCACTACTGGTGCCTGAATTCATTTTTTTATGCTCTTGTGCAAAGCAATATAAAACCCGCCTAAAGCCAGAACTTGGCTGTAGCTGCATGTATGTTATGTCTAGGAACGTGCGAAGATCAGAGCTCACAACAACCACTGTGTTGAGATATCCTTGAAGGTTTCTGTACACACTGTACAGACACAGCTCGCCAAGCAAGGCTGATATCAGAGCAACAACATATCATTCTTGCATGAATCAAAAACATTCTACTAGGCTCAAAGCTAAAGCAACAGCTATGTGTCGTGTGCAAAAGCAGCAGAAAGGTAAAATGGCGTTTAAACTCCTAAAAAGCTCATGCTAACTCAACACAGCATACAAGCTATATGTATCTATATGACACCCTCCCTTGATCCGGGCACGGATAAGATGAGATAAGATAAGATAAGATAAGATAAGATAAGATAAGATAAGGGACTCAATGTTGAAAGCAGAGTTCAATAAAGTATTCAGTTCAAATTCGAGTAGGTGAGGAAAAAACATTTTGGCCGCCCAAAAGTCCAAAATCTCACCAGCATGACAATATAATGTCCACTGTTATTTAAGCCAATAGGTTTGATATATAAACAAAATTGTCCATCATAACTTCGGAATAAAATTTTTTGTTTGAGAGAGAAAAAAATCATGATATAAAAGGCCTCAATAGGAGTCAGCCTAAAACTGAGTATGCAAAATAAGCAGCAACTGCTTCCAAAAGGAAGTCACTGTTATCATCCGAAAATAACTCAGCCATCCAATTCAATAGTGAGAAAGAACATAAATGCTCTTCAATTACCGGAGCCTCTAGTACCATCAGAGGACAACTCGGTGGGTTTTCAATGAAGCTGTGTGCCAAGAAATCTTGCGCCGCTGCGAATATATTCCAACGACCCAGAACTCCATGCATCGCTGCAAAGGCCATAATCCCTCCGTCAGAACAAAGCAATTCATGAGTAACTAAGGGACTCATGAGATGATTAAAATCCACTTCAGGAGACACCAAATTGCAGAGACACAAATCTAGGGCCCAGTGGAAATCGCAGCTCAGGCAATGAAAGACAGGCTGGACACAGGTGAAATAGGAAAATCGAATCGATAATCCATATGCTGCACTTAAGGTGGCGAGTGGAAGTGCACCATAGTATTCAAGCATCTTGTTGCGAAACAGTGCTAACTGCAACTACTCGTCTGCAAACACAGGACGGGCATCCATTTTGAATAAAACAAAATAGCACCAAAAAGCCAGTAGCCAGCGCCAGTAAAACGGGAAATCCACCAAATAGGCTGGAAAAGATCGAATGGAAGAAAGCAGGAATGACTCCAAATATCTTTTGGAAAGAAGTCACTAGACCACTGCTCACTACTTTAAAAAAATGAGCCAGCCCCGAAGTGGAGGACACGTTAAAGATTGCATGAATCAGCTCACCGAAATGTAAAGGAAGGTCAGTATTTAATAAAGCATACACTTCTGTGCGAGTGTTAGCTACGTGAAGGACAAATGTTTCGCGAGCAGATGTCAGGGCAACTTCTTTTTGTGTCAATAAGGCTCTTATTCTGCTCCTCTTATTAAGTTCTGACTTCAAGGTCGGAATCCTCGGCCAGATGGAAACATCCAGGTTCCCATACGTGGGTGGACACAACACATTTTTACAGCAAACCACACGCTCACTGACTGTTACAACATAAGCTATGCCTTTCAATAACCCACAGCAATCCTCATTATTTAAAAGTAAATAACTACCGTTTGCTAATAAAGTAAAAGTCGGGACAATAGCGGGCACAGGTGTACTTTTTAAAACACACGCTAAATTAGGCCGTTCCTGATTACTAGAGCCATGTAATTGTATGTGTCTACACATTAATGAGTGATCTGGTGTTTCAGTGCTCTCCTCCCCTTTCAGATAAACTTCCTTTCCGTCCCTAAGGCATCTGTAAGTGAAAGGGAGTGACCAGGCTTCATGTAAATAGGAGCTACCAAGAGGCTCGTACCTACCAATGGAAAAATATTTCATGCAATTTTTAAACTGTTAAAGTGAAAATGGTAAAGTAATTAACCCGTGAAAAAGCCACGTAGCAGCAGTGGCCTCTGCCACTGAAAAGGGTAAAGACTCCAACGGTTCAATGTGTAACATGGAAAAAGAAGCATCTCTCATTGAAAGCAAACGTTGTTTTTCAGTCAAATTAAAAGGGGCAAATAGAGATGAGACATTAATGTAATTCCAAGGCACTTTTCCGTTTTTCTGGGTCTGCAGGGTCCATGCAAACTGCATAATAGAACGCAATTGATTTTGACCATGGTACAAAACAGACACTTCATCCTGTACAATTTTAACAACAGATGACACAATATTATCCAACGTGTAAATGCGGGAGGAAAGTGTATTAATGCTGTTATCCACTACTGCAAGCACTTCTTCCAAATTAGCTTGATCAATAGCCCTAAGGCGGGTAGCTGCTTCAATCTGTGATGTTTTTCAAAGTTCATTATAAACGGCATAGATCCATCTTTTAGATCTACCTCTAGCCGGGCCTTTTATGAAGTCATTCAAGTCAACCTCGTCAGTCAGTTTAGACAAATGCATTTTGACTGACGACAATGTAGAGTGTTTGAGCCAATTCTGACACAATTTGCCTACTGAATAAGTGGTTACAGAATGGTCACTCTCAAAACAGGGAACTACTCTGACCTGTGTAAAACCCTCAGCCAGACCCAAAAACGCTGTTGGCATGAATCTGCACATCTGTGCCACATCAACCAACCCTTGGGATCCAAACTGGATATGTTAAAGGATGAATTTAGCAATAGGGTCTGCAACTCTCTAACCGAAAATTTAGTTGAATTTTCCCAACCCGAATAGTCTTCTAAATCAGGGAAGGAAGGAGTATTTAATTTTTTAGAAGTAGCCAATCCAAAGCATGTTGTCTGTGAGATAGTAGAATTCAAAAACAACATATGATTTGAGATGAGACACGCACGGTGCAAAGCCTCAGTTCCTCGTACCTGCCAACTTTTAGAACCCCAAACTGATTTAAGGTCAATAGTTTCCTTCCACAACTCGTAGCCACCAACAGCTAGCTGGTCTAGAAAGGACTTCGAATACAATAACTTAGTATCGGTAAGTCTAACTTTGGACATGGATTTATCTGTCATTCTAAAATAAAATGAAGCGGGATTAGACTGATTAAAGTCAGTAAAATAAGTTTACTTTTTCAAAAATGTATTCGAGCTGCCTCTTAAAGGAGCTGGGCAATGTTCCCACTGGGTATAATTCACAGTACTTCTCCTAGAAGTAGTTTTATGTAAGTAGTGATTGCCAAAATGTTGGAAGCAAAACAAATCACCATAATTAGCAGATTCAAAATATAAATCCTCAACATCAAAGGCAGCATAATATTTCAAATCAGCAAACAAAGCCTCTACGGCATGAACATCCCAATCATCAGAACGTATGTTTTGTTGAACCACATCCCCCATTTTAACTCTAAGCACATTAGGAATATTAATAACTTCAGTCGGGCCATGGACGGTGATGTTAACAAAGGCCAAGTCTCTCTTCAATCTGTGTGCAGAATGTGATGAGGAGTGGGGAGCCAAAGTTCCATTTAGATGTCGAATGCATGTTCTCTCCTCGACATAATGTCCATTGATAAATCGGAAAAAATAAAACACAAAACCAATTGACATAAAAAGGTAAAGCGAAAAAAGCCCCAACCAGATGTAAGTCCAAGGGGAATCAAGAAATGTTTTTTAAACAGAGTCGCATAGGCCCTAAGCCTTGTGGGCTTCCCTGAAGTTTGTGAAATAGTGTCAAAAGAAAATCTGGATTCTGTTGCTAAACGAGTTTGCAAATCAGGCATCGATAAGACAGTTGGGCAGGTGTAGTCTGTTTCATCAAGTTGAGTACCAGGTAAAGTACTCAATAAAGGACTTGAAACTGCAGGCATCTCAAGGGCCACCTCCGGTGCATGATCCGAAGCAGTGGTCAATACAGAATTTCTCACCATCGAAGGACATGAGACTGCCGGTGTCATGCTTAGAAGAATCGGCAACTCTGTGTATTTTGACATTGTCAATGGAGATATACCTGTTTTCTTTACGACCTGGAAGTGGTGGTAAAATGACTGTTCTTGTGCCCTTCACACCAAGCACGGGAACCGGAGCACGGTATGAGGGACCAAATTCCTTCTTGTTATCGATCTTCTCCCGAACCAGTTCTCCAACTTGGGGTAGCCAGCCAACTACCGGGATCTGCAACGCATCATCCCAAGTGGAGGGCAAATGTACCGTCTCTCATCTCTTGTAGAGTCTGTAAAACATTGCAATGTTCATCTATGTCAAAGGAGGCAGCCGAACCAACTGTGTCTAGACAGTCAAGGTCCGGGACATACATCTTGATACCAAAGAGCATTTGTATGGGGTTTGCCCACCCAGAGTCCTTCTAGGGAGATTATTAAGAGCACGCTGCATGCCATTAAGATGGGCCAGCCAGTTTCTGCCAATGCCTATAACTCGGGCTGTCAGTGATTGCTTTAAGTCACGGTTCATTCGTTCCACAACACTATTACCCTCAGGTCGGTATGGAGATGAAAACTTGACTTGGACCCCCATCGAAGCCATGGCATCCCTATACGCCTTAGAGGCGAAAGCAGGACCCTGATCCGAATGGAAGGTACAACAGGCAAAGATCCCTACAAAGACACGCAAATCCCTGATGACAGTCCGTGAATCAGCGCTGCGATGAGGCCAGACCCATACAAAGCGTGTGCATGAATCAACTGCTACTAAGATGTACTTATACGCAGTATCAGAAGAAAAAGGACCGCAGAGATCTAAATAAACACGACCTAATGGTTTATTAGAAATGAACAACTGTGTTTGGGGCGGACGCGTAGCAGTTGAAGTCTTAATCTGCTGGCAAATGTCACATTGAAGGACATAGTCACGCGTCTGTTTGTACAGTCCCCGCCACCAAAAACGTTGTTGTAATTGAAACACAGTGGCTGAAACGCCCGCTTGTGCAGACGCAACACCTTCATGGGCCACTGTGATCAGTGTATTTCTGCGATCCAAGTTGGGAATCAACCTCTCCCCAACTTCAGGAAATTTCACCTAAGGAACCTTATCGGGACTTAAGTGGTATGTGTACTTCGAAGGGAACCCCGTTGGATATTTACCTCCCTTCTCAGTGGCCGCAACTGTCGCCAAGATATCATCATCAATCTTACTTTTGGACCATGTGACTGCTGCAACTAAATATGTCGATACTGCTGATTTTGCTGCTTCATCTGCAAGCGAGTTGCCAACAGCGTGAACTCCCACGCACTAGTGACCGAGAGTGTGAATGACAAACACGAGTGGCAATTGCTCTTTAACCCCTTCCATGCTCATGACGGAACGGTTCCGTCATGAGCATAAGGTGGCCTGTGCTTATGACGGAACCGTTCCGTCATGGTTCCATAGGCCCAATGGAACGTTCAGCACCGGGGGAAAATCCGCGCAGCACAGAAGGGGTTAAGCTCAGTCACTCGGACCCAGATCATTTTATGTTTTATTGTGCTACCCTTGGAATCACGAAAATCATTCTGAATCCAAAAGAACAAGTTCTCATTGTAAGACTGGACACAGTAGTAAGAATCACTTACGATAAGTGTTGTCACACTAGGATCAGCATACTCCGCATGCAAGCATCATAGCACGAAGCTCTGCCAATTATGCGGTGCAGTCACCTAGAGTCTGCGTGTGCACGACTCTGGACTTGAACTCATCTTTCACCATGGCACCTACCACAATGGCGCATGCAGAAACGTAGGCGTGTTTAGAACCTTGCGCAACCTGCGCCGAACCATGATGCAATGGAAATCCTCCAAAGGCCGCATAGCCAAAGGCGCAAGATGAACAACTCATATTGCAAAAACTCCTGCGACCGTAAGGAGGCATCAAAAATGAACGTGACATTCGGAGACGTCAATGATGCTGCCCACTGTATCCACCGAGGGTGCAAAGCTTTAGAATCAGGTACACTGGCTTTCGTAACTGCCTCCAAGGCAGGACACGGGGTACCCACCAACATGCGTTTTCCTTGTGACAGAGCGCGTTCCTTCGGAATCGCCATCTGTACTGCCGTCAAAACTTTCTCCACAGTGGAAAATCGCATTTCAGCCGAAGTGTACAAATGTAACTTTTAAGCAATAGGTACTGTATCTCCTTCATTAAAAGTAAGGTATGTGAAACCCACCGTCCCAGGGATGATTCTTATCGCTAGACTGGTGTGATTATCACGAGTCAATAAGTATATAGAAGCGAGCAGATCAGCCTGCAAAGATTGCAGTATAGCCGAGTGCTCAGGCAGCCAGTTTGATCTTGTATAATTTGGTGTATCAAAGCATACAAGGGCTTGATACGCTGGGCATGTTCAGGTATGTATGTCCTCCCGAAATTGAAAAATCCCAGCAAAGACTGTACTTTTTTCAGGGTTGTCGGAGCGCGCAATTGTGCGCATTTCTCCAAGAAGTGAGGAGTTAATCCTCGACCTTCATTGTTGAGCTCGTAGCCCAGGAACAACACTGTGTACTCTGCAATGTGCGATTTTGCAACGTTAAATTTGTAACCGAAGTCCGCAAAGCTACAAATTAAGCGGTCAACTCGACACAGATGCTCCCACAGTTCATCAACTGTGAGATAAATGTTAGCCACATATGAACAAGCATCTGGGTCCACTCTCTCTAAGAGAGAGACTATACGGGCAGCAAACACTCCAGGACTATTTTTGTAGCTCATCGGTAAACGCTTGAAATGTTTTTTGACACCGCCGCAAGTAAAGGAGGTCCATTGGGAACTCAGACCATCCAAATGGTGGGCATAAAAACCGTTAGAAATGTCAAGCGTGGTTTAAACCGCTTACGCACGAGACTATCCACTAAAGCAGAGCCGTGAGTATTCTGTAATGCACAGGTACGGCAATGCGAGTTTAAATGCCGGTAATCCAATACTAAACGATATGAACCGTCAGGCTTGGTCACAGTAAAAAGAGGGTTATTCATTGGTGACACACAAGTTTCAATCACACCTTGATATTCCAATTGTTCAAGGATTTCCGCAACGGAAGCCTTTGCTTCACGCTTTATGGGATATTGAGGTTGAGGCTGAGGCATAGACCGCAAAGGAATTTCGTGGTGTGGGGAAAATTTATCCCATCCACAGTGTGTACGGTACAGAGCCGGCGCAAAGGCTTTAGCCCACTCTTCTGATTTAGCGCATGCTCCTTCGAGACAGTGTGCGCGAAACTAGGGAGGATTACCTCCTCCCCTGTTGGAGCCGCGAGCACAAAAGGTGGGGGCCAGTCAGCCTCCGCTAACAAAATGTCATAGGTAGTCGTAAGATTCTCCCAAAATACCCCCTCTACAGTACGTTGAATGTCACCTTCAATGAATAAGACAATTTCATAGAGTCTGTCAGGGGGAGCTACTCTAGTGTCAGCTGTCTCCACAACAACATAACGGTCAATCGCTGTCACCTTCAGTAGTGGACTCAGGGCCTCTCGCACTATGGTAATCTCCGCTGTGCTGTCCAGCAAGGTCAGAGCCCATGTCTGATTCCGAAGCTGGGTTCTCACTATCTGTGGCCTGTGTGTTGTTAAAGCAGCGACTTTCTTTTTCTGAAACTGGGGTCTCTTCGGTGTAGAATCGTCCTGCTTGCCTTTACCGTCTTTCGGGTGGGGCTGGTCACGTCCTTGCTGACCACACCGACCCCTGCCGCCTCCTCCACCACCGGTCGAAAAGGCAGATGACTCCTGAAAAAAACAAGGAGAGCGTTGGTCATAAACCTGAAAACGATCAGGTGATTTTATCATTGCGCAAGTCATAAACACGTTCTGTAGGCGCAGGCAATGGAGACGCAGGACGAGACTCCTGTTTTTGTTTTTTAGGCCAATTTTGTTTTTTGGTCTTGGGCTGGTCGTCGCTTTCCGACTTCTGCCCTTGGGGTTGTTTTTTCTCTTTAGTAGAAAAAGGCTTGAGACCCCTACTATTGCGGCCCACGGTCTTATAAGCCGCCACAATAATCCTCGCCAACTGCCGGGGTTTTTCGTCATCGGGAATCGCCTGCAAAGCATTGGCAACCTGATAGTTCACCCCATCCCCCTTGACATTAGCAAGAATGAGATCGGAAACCACATCAAAGGCGCCACAGAGACGCATACCCAATTCAACCGCAGCCTCTGGTCTATGTTCATCTTGAACACGTTTAAGGACCGTCAGCAGGACAGTCATAGACAGAGTGCCGTAACACCTCGTGTAGACCGCCACAAATGTCTTTTCAGAGGTCTCACAGTCACCGACTTCGGGGGTCAAGTCCTTCGGTAAGCTAATTGTCAGAATCCTGTGTTTCTCACCAGGAGACGTGTTAGGAAATACTGCTTCCAGTTGGTCAAACTTTTCGGCAAGCCAGAAAGGAAAATCATCCTTCTCTTGGGTGCGCTTGCCCATTACAGCGTTGACCATAACGGGACTGAGCTTCATTCCGCCCTGTCCGGCAGGAAGAGCCGTACAACCCGGGGCCCTGCCCAGGAGATTCCGGGTAATGTATTGCACTAACGACCTAATCATGCTAATTGCGACCACATGTAGTCGTCTCAACTCAGCCACGTTACATGCTGCGTGCTGAGGATGAGGCGTAAACCCAGCCAAAACAGGCCAAGTTGCGCCTGGAATGGACAAAGGACCTAACCTTGGAGCTGATAATGAATGGGGTAGGGCGCCATTAAACCAAACTCGATGCTGCCAAGTATCAATAGGAATCTCCTGTGCCCTATATGGTGCATATTCTGCTGGCACAGCCGTGGGAGTGTATGTGTCGAACACACGAGTATCTGCATTCATAGCTGGGAAGGTCACCCATGAGTAGAAAATCTCATACGGGTAAGCCACCTCTGCACTCACCACCATGATCTCGGCCATACCATCTTTGGGGACATTATAATTCTGTAAATGATTGCGCACCGCAATGCGGCTATGTTGCTCAATGTCCACTGCAGCCATAGTGACACAGAAAGAAAAAAGGTACAAAGAAAACTTTGTAGCACAACTGGGTAGTAACTCAATGCAACCGTTTTAGTAAGATTCAAGCTTGAAAAGACCTATACGGATACAGATAGGTTTGCCCGACACCGCCGTTAACCGGAAACAACAGTGAAGGGGTTAAGGACTGAATGATGTACTACTCAAGTACCATGTAATAAGACCACCAACGATTGGGCGCCATGTCGCAGGGATTCCGTGCTCATACAGAACTGTGCATAGAGGCTTGGAACCTCAGTGAATTAGGGTGTGCCAAAACTCACCTTAGTACCCAGAAATCCCCTACCAGACTAGCTACAGTGTCTCATTGGTTATCACAATCTCCCAATGCTTAGACAAACCAGAACATGGACTTAGTACACCTCAGGTAACGTGGAACACATGAACACTCTTTCGTTATACAATCATCTCACTCCAGAACAAGGAGTAAAAGTGGACACGTGCATATTTGAAATGTTTATTCACTAATGCAGTGTTCTCAAACGCAGTATCTTAGCTAATACAAGCAAACATATTATAAGAAACAAAGTAATCAGCATAGTCACTAGTCCATAGAACACAAATGGTTAAAGCATGGTATTATGCTAAAATGAATAGGGTTTAACAAAACCTAATTCCCACCCTCCCTAGCTAGTATATTATATTATATCTAAGAAGGTCTCTTTGGGTTTTAGCAGGGCGGCCCCATACCTCAAGATCCTAGTGGTAAGGGATCACATCATCAGCAACCAGCTCTCTGCATGCGAAGCACCATCAAGTGTGTTTGTATGCTCTTGTGCAAAGCAATATAAAACGCGGCTAAAGTCAGAACTTGGCAGCAGCTGCATGCATGTTATGTCTAGGAACGTGCGAAGATCAGTACTCACAACAACCACTGTGTTGAGATATCCTTGAAGGTTTCTGCACACACTGTACAGACACAGCTCGCCAAGCAAGGCTGATATCAGAGCAACAACATATTATTCTGGCATGAATCAAAAACATTCTACTAGGCTCAAAGCTAAAGCAACAGCTATGTGTTGTGCGCAAAAGCAGCAGAAAGGTAAAATGGCGTTTAAACTCCTAAAAAGCTCATGCTAACTCAACACAGCATACAAGCTATATATATCTATATGACAATAGTAGGCACAGGTTTCAAGAGCTTCATATCAAACTGCTGGGAATCCAGTCTCTGAGTATGGGCTGCACCACATGGTCTTAGCAGCACTGGTGGTAAAACATAAGCATTGCCTTTGGCAGATGCTTGAGGATAGGGTGGTGCCTTGCCATAAACTGGTTTTTGTCTGCACTGCTGCATGGAGCCTGATTATCATATCACACTGGCAGCGGGACAGGCTGGAATTTAAGAGGGGAGTACTGCTGTTTACAGCAAAGGCCAAGCACTTCTTTCAGTCATCAAGCCCTGGATCAGTTTCTCTGGTCAGACCAAGAAGTCAGCAATGCGTGATGACCAAAATTACATCTGAACAGACGGAATTCATTATCCAGTCAGGACTGCAGGCCTATGTGGATCAGTATTGTTTTGCTGCCTTCTGTTGCTTTTGGCAAGGCTTCACATTAATTATGTAGCAGGCCATCACAACTGGCCCGGAGCAAGGTTTGGTAGGCCCCTCAGCAACAGGAGGAAAGAAACAGACCAGTAGCGCTGCCTGGGGCACATACTGGAACCCTCATAGTGCTGTGAAGGAGGTCAAACTGGCAGCATCATGTTGTGTTCCTCTCAATCTCGAGTCCCGCCAGTTCCAGCCCAAGCAATGTCAGCTGCCTCAATGGGATCAGATCATGATATAAACATGTTGCTGACAAGTCAACAACACCTGACCACAACTCTGGTCATTTGTCTAGAGGGGCCAGGGGAGAACAATTTGTCCATTCCCAGTTGGAGTGGTCCCACCCTGAGGATGGACTGTCAGCTGGGAAGACTGACTCCTGTCTCCACTTGGGAAGAAACCTAAGAGAGACACAATCAGCCTGCCTGCTCCGAACACAATAATGCCAGCAGCAGCGAATAGGCAGCCATGCGTAGAAATGGCCTTAGCCTGTAGAAGTAGTTACTGTGGCAGACAGAGCTGGGAGATCAGATGCCAAAGACCAGGAAAAGCATTCTTTCATAGTAAGCACCTGACTCACCCTGTTTGCAATTAACACAGCAGGTTGCACCAGTCTATTGTTGTGGGGCCCCCAGCACACCCTGTGTGAACTCAAGCAGCAAGGCTGCAGCAATCTAATTTCTGGTTATTATTGATTGCTCCAGCAGGACTGCACTCACACTTATGACTACAATGGTGGGGGCGGGGCCAGAATGTTTGGGTGAGGCGTCAGGACAAAGAAGTAGCTAAAAACAACTAAAAGGTTCTTTTTATTCTGTCAGTCTGTTGTACTTTCCACTTCAGGTAACTATAAATGACTGTACACAATTCATATGATGCATTAGTATTATGCAGTAGGATAGTCTTAAAAAGGCACAATAGGTTAGTTACTTTCCATTTCAGGTGTTTTTTATGAGTGTTTGGGACCCAACTGTACCAAAGTCTGGACTGGTCACTGTGTCACACACTCACTGGCTCTGCCGGATGCAAAGTGCCCTTCCATTTCTGGTGCTTTGCAGCAGTTTTAAGATCTTCTTAGAGTTTCTTGTTGCTCAAATGCATGTAATTTCTATATTTATATGTTTCCCTCATCTTTATTGCTTGATTTTGTTCACGATAAAGTGTCACTCTGTCGTTGAAAGTCACTCATAAATAAACTGAAATTATGAAACTCACACATAAGCAATCTGAAACCTTGACATGTACATGCACACCTCGTGGCCCTTTACGCAACTGTGGTGTAAAATATGCACAAGACATTTACCCAATCATGTAGCACTTACTAATTAACCAAATGAAAGTACTCCAGTTCGGTAGACATTTTCGCCAAAACTGGGGACTCTTCTTGAAAACAATGAGGTTTGATTCTGGCACTGGTGTCGATTTCACAAAAATTAAACCTCAACAGGAAGCACTTACAAATATAAACACAGCAGGTGTCCCAATTGAAGCTCCACTTCAGTAATGCACAAATTATTCTAACTTCCTGAGCTTGGCAAAGGGAAAGGAAGTGTGTTTCCTCTCATATTCCACATGAATAACAAAATGAAATTCTAAATGGGGGTGAATAAATTGTTGATCTATTGGAGAACTCTACTCAAAACTTTATTTCGGCACTATAGGCACAGGCCAGAAAAGCCATGACAAAACAATCCCAACCATTTTGTTTAAAAATGTATGAATAAAATAACATTCATAATCCAGTTCAATAATGCAAGAAACACAAGCAAACCCTACTTCTTAAAATGTTCGGTTCCTTAAGCAAACTGCTTTACAAATAAATGAGGCTACATTAAAACAAATAGCGAAGGATTCCAAACTAAACAAGAAAGTCATGGCAACTTTAATGTCTCTTATGTTATGTGCAATAAAAATTGGTTCCTTAGACTTGCATAAAACTGACAAAAAAGCAGAAAGTGCATTCTTTGGAAGCCCCATTGCATGGGCAAGTGGTTGTACTTAAATTCCATTGGTTTACTTTAGAGTACGATACCAGCTGATGTGCATTATTAAACCTTAGTCTAGTCAAGACATAACAGTGCTGATATCACCCAGGTAGGATAGGGTTGACAGTCCAGGGGTAAAATTTGGAACATATAAGTTACCACTGTCTGTTTCTTCTCGTTTCCCACTGCTCTTCCTATTGCCCTAGCATCAAGCATAGTAGACTTTATTGGCGTGTTCTCCAGTGTTAAAATTTTGAGCTGGTATGCAACACCTGGAAGAACTAATACCGTTTTAAGGGTTTTATCAATAGAAGACAATCATGTGATTTTTTAGGGTATAATACAGGGTAAGACAATCCTGTTTGATATGAGCCAACTCAGAAACTGAACTTCCAAAGG
This sequence comes from Lissotriton vulgaris, assembly GCF_964263255.1. Classification (NCBI taxonomy): domain Eukaryota; kingdom Metazoa; phylum Chordata; class Amphibia; order Caudata; family Salamandridae; genus Lissotriton; species Lissotriton vulgaris. Next base: position 605,885,240 of record NC_141698.1, on the reverse strand, counting down.
CAATCAAACACAATAAGAATATAGGTTTGACTTTCCAGATAACATCCAAGTGGGGCAACCTCGCTTCTCTGTGCAGTACAATAGCTGGAGCCGTGGGTGGGGTGCACAGCAAACGCCATAGAAATTAATTTTCTTCAATCCGTGCAGATTTAGCGTCTGCATAAAACCACAGCCCTCCACCGCAGGTTGCCACAGATATGGCCTAGGCCTTCAAAATTGTGACAATCTCTTTAATGGGTTTGCTGCCCAAGATACTGGAAAATCGAAAAACCTCCTCACAGGATCTTTTATACTGCAGCCTGGCACTGAGTACATTTGATATTTGATATTTGATATTTATGGGGATTTGTATAGCGCAACTATCGCTCCGGAAGGAGCATCTTGGCGCTAAGCCTACAGAAGAACCAGCTCGGTGAGGCATAGATCAGATGGCTGCGAGAACCGATGAATCAGACTGTGGGAATATCCAGGTCTTCAGGAGCTTCCTGAAAAGGCTTTCTGTGGGGGCGTGCCTGAGGTTGAAGGGGAGGCCGTTCCATGCCTTAGCCGCCAGGAATGAAAAAGTTTTTCCTCCTTTCGTTTTTAACTTGATTCTAGGAACAGTAACCAGGTTGGCTCCTGATGACCTCAAGTAACGCGATGGAGTGTAGTGCAAAAAGCGCTTAGACAGGTAAGAAGGGCCTGTATTCCTGGTGGCTTTAAAAACTGTGACAAGGAGTTTGAAGAGGATTCTTTTGTGGAGGGGCAGCCAGTGAAGAGTGTTAAGGGCTGCTGAGGCCGAGGACCTTCTTGGAAGTTTGAGAACGAGCCTGGCCGCCGCGTGTTGAACGCTTTGCAGTTTCTTGAGGGTGGACTTCTTTATTCCTGCTAAAAGGCCATTACAGTAATCCAGCCGGGATAGGATTAAGGCCACCGCGACTGATTTCCTGGCTGAGATGGGAAGGAAGTCGAAGAATTTCTTCAGCTGTCTAATGAGACTGAAACAGCACCCTGCAGTGATGCGCATATGATCGTCAAAACTGAGGGACGAATCGAATTGGACACCCAGGTTGCGGGCCGAGGAAACCGCACTCGGCGGGGCTTCAGAGTTTTGAGGCCACCAATCTTTTGGGGAGAAGAGGATGTCTTTACCTAAGGGTATAATTTCCGTTTTGGCACTATTACACTTAAGATGATTATTGTTGAGCCAAGAGAAGACTTGGGAGAGGCAGTTCTGAAATCTGAGGGCGGCATCAGTGCATTTTTTATCTATGGTGACGACGAGCTGAGTGTCGTCAGCATAAGATGTAACGAGGATTCCGTGGGATTCAATCACTGTAAGGAGGGGGGCCATGTAGATATTAAAAAAGAGTGGACTGAGTATGGACCCCTGGGGCACTCCTGATGTGGTGGGTCTTTCGCCCGAGAGGAAGGGGCCTAATGAAACTGTTTGAGATCTGTTGGATAGGAATGATGTTATCCATGTTAGTGCTGTACCCGTTACACCAATCTCGCGCATTCTATTAATGAGAATGGCATGTGAGATGGTGTCGAATGCTGCGGTTAAGTCGAGCAGGATGAGTACAGCTTGTCTCCCCTCATCCTGCAGGAACTTAATGGAGTCCGATAGCTCGATCAATGCAGTTTCAGTGGAACGGCCAGGGCGAAAACCTGATGGCTGTGGGTGCAGGATGTGATTGTTTTCCACAAAGGCTTTTAACTCCTCGTGTACTAGCTGCTCTGTAATTTTGCCTAGTGCCGTAAGTAAGGAAATTGGGCGCATATTAGATAGGTCTGTCGGGGATTTGTTTTGTTTTTTCATTAGGGGCTTAACAATGGCCTTTTTCCATTCAACGGGGACGATGCCTGAGCTGAGGGATTCGTTGACAATGGCGTTGATTGTGGGGTTGACAGCCTCGATGAGATGGTGGAGGATAATCGGGGGGCAAGAGTCCGTGGGGGCTCCCGATCTACAGGTCATAATAGCCTTCTGTGTTTGCAACAGGGAGACTGTTGAGAAGTTACCCAAGGTGGGTAAATTGGTGACAACTTCTTGAATGGGGATTAAGGGGGGGGGGGGGGAGTCCTTGTGAATATTATTGATTTTCTCGATGAAAAAATCAGCTATTTGATCGCAAAGGGTTTGGGATGGAGGAATTTCAAGTGCGAGGGCTTTGGGGTGGGTGAAAGACTTGACTATATTAAAAATTGTTTGCTGTTTCTGTTTAGCTTCCTCTATGGCTGTAGTAAAGAACTCCTTTTTAGCTTTTTTTATGTTAGAGAGGTATTGTTTCCTCTGCAGGATGTATAGGGTTCTGGAAGTATGGTCGTAAGTTTTCCTCCACTCTCTTTCTAGGACCCTGCACATAAGGTGACTTTCGGTGAGGGTCTGGGTATACCAGGGGGCATTGGGCTTTCTTTTGCGATAGACTGATTTTTGATTACTTGGGTTGGAATTAACCGAGACCACTTTATCGATCCACGTGTGAAAGTTGTTGGAGTCTTGCGATACGTCTCCAACAATAGTGGGAGGGGGGGATGGGGGCTGGGGGTTCAACTTAATGCGCTCTGCCACTTTCTTCCAGTTGGTCGAGAAGGGGGTAGGGGAGCACTTGGTATTCAGTTGCGCTAAGGGTTTTGCCTTGATAGAGAAAGGGATAAAACAGTGATCGGTCCATATTTGTGGGATCGGGGGGGATATAGCTAGAGTAACTAAATTTGTACAGTTGCCGTCTAGCGTGTGGCCAGCCCGGTGCGTTGGGGGAGTGACCAGTTGAGAGAGGCCAAAAATGTCGAGTGATTGTTGGAAACTTGAAGTGTGAGGGTCTGCGCAGGATTCCAAATGAAGGTTAAAATCCCCAAGGAGGGTGAAAGTAGGATAATGGGACATAAGTGACCCAAGAATCTCGACAAGAGAATCCAAGAATGGCGTTGCGTTTCCAGGGGGGCGATAGACTAGTCCTCCTGAAAAGGAGGTGGAGGAGTTGATTTGGATCACAAAGCCTATGCCCTCACAGTCCTTGAGGTGGGCCAGGTCAAATGTGTGGCACATAAAGCGTTTCTTGGTGATGATAGCTATCCCCCCTCCCCTGCCGCAGGGTCTGTCCCGCCTATGGATGGTAAAGTCGAGAGGGAGGGCGGTTACCAAGTCAGGGTTGGACGCGTCGTTTAGCCAGGTTTCGGTAATAAAAAGGGCGTCTAGGTCGTGAGAAAGTATGAGGTCATGAATATCTTGTCCATGACATGCTAAAGACCTGGCATTGATGAGTCCGCCTTTAAAGGTGATAAGCTTGTGTATTGGTGGGGGGAGTGGGTTGGAGATTACGCAAGCGGGTCCCAGGGACGACCATCTGCAAAGGCGGCATGAAAATGGGCCCCAGAGACGATCAGTAGGGGGGTGTCCCTTACAGCTATGGCTGGCCGTTGTCTGGCGCACTGAGAGAAGCTCGTTAGAGTCGTACCTTATGGCTGGATGGTTTTGGGCGGCATGGCCCGCGCCCGGCGCAGTCCTGGTGCGGACGGGCGCAGACAGGCTTGGCTTAGGCGCGGCTTCGGCGCACGACCGGCGCGCCCGCTGCGCCAGCCAGCTGCGCCGTCTGGCCGCCTTGCACATTTATAGGAAGGAAGGAGGGTGGGAGGACGGCGCGACTAGAGCGCTGACCTCACCTGCCTCGCTCAAGATGGCGCCCACCGCCGCCGAATGTTGTCAGAAAACGGCTGGGCTGAAAGGAGAGGAATAGTAGGTGTAAGGAGTGTCAGAGTACCTAAAGCTCAATTACCCTTATGCTGACAGCCCCCAGAGGTAAAGATACGGCTGTTTTAAAAGCAGTTAAAAAACGCTCCAAATGTAATGCTTGTAATGCTAAGATCAAGTTGCCTTAAATCGCAATTCTTAAAAGTCTCCAGCAGCTCGCAGCCCCAGTTCCCCTCACCAGGGAGAGCTTCTGAAAGGCACAGAGCGCTGGGAAGGGCTCACCTAAATACACCAGGAGGGCGGGAGGACGGCGCGACTAGAGCGCTGACCTCACCTGCCTCGCTCAAGATGGCACCCACCGCCGCCGAATGTTGTCAGAAAACGGCTGGGCTGAAAGGAGAGGAATAGTAGGTGTAAGGAGTGTCAGAGTACCTAAAGCTCAATTCCCCTTATGCTGACAGCCCCCAGAGGTAAAGATACGGCGGTTTTAAAAGCAGTTAAAAAACGCTCCAAATGTAATGCTTGTAATGCTAAGATCAAGTAGCCTTAAATCGCAATTCTTAAAAGTCTCTAGCAGCTCGCAGCCCCAGTTCCCCTCACCAGGGAGAGCTTCTGAAAGGCACAGAGCGCTGGGAACGGCTCACCTAAATACACCAGGAGGGCGGGAGGACGGTGCGACTAGAGCGCTGACCTCACCTGCCTCGCTCAAGATGGCGCCCACCGCCGCCGAATGTTGTCAGAAAACGGCTGGGCTGAAAGGAGAGGAATAGTAGGTGTAAGGAGTGTCAGAGTACCTAAAGCTCAATTCCCCTTATGCTGACAGCCCCCAGAGGTAAAGATACGGTGGTTTAAAAAGCAGTTAAAAAACGCTCCAAATGTAATGCTTGTAATGCTAAGATCAAGTTGCCTTAAATCGCAATTCTTAAAAGTCTCCAGCAGCTCGCAGCCCCAGTTCCCCTCACAAGGGAGAGCTTCTGAAAGGCACAGAGCGCTGGGAAGGGCTCACCTAAATACACCAGGAGGGCGGGAGGACGGCGCGACTAGAGCGCTGACCTCACCTGCCTCGCTCAAGATGGCGCCCACCGCCGCCGAATGTTGTCAGAAAACGGCTGGGCTGAAAGGAGAGGAATAGTAGGTGTAAGGAGTGTCAGAGTACCTAAAGCTCAATTCCCCTTATGCTGACAGCCCCCAGAGGTAAAGATACGGCGGTTTTAAAAGCAGTTAAAAAACGCTCCAAATGTAATGCTTGTAATGCTAAGATCAAGTTGCCTTAAATCGCAATTTTTAAAAGTCTCCAGCAGCTCGCAGCCCCAGTTCCCCTCACCAGGGAGAGCTTCTGAAAGGTCCATGGTCTGTCAAGGAGGCCTTGGAGGTGAATAAGATACCCAAATTGCAAAAGGACTTAACCTTTGCTATCTGGATCCCCTCAAGATAAAAAGATCTTACGTTCTTGGGTGTTTTCCCAGAGCTCATTCAGAAAGTTTTGGGCTTATTGATTATTAATGCCCTAGATGCCAGAAAATCCTCAAAGGAATCTATTAATCTCTGGAGTCCGACTGCGGTCCTTGAAATAAAGGCTGCATCATCTGCATAAAGGAATACAGGCACTGGGTGACAGCATGCATTGGTACATCGGCCTGCAAGGGCTGTAAAGTGTCATCGACCCCGTTATTAAATATAGAAAATAAAAAGGGAGCCAGTACACATCCTAGGCGTATAACTCAAATAATTCTCAAAAGGGGAGTTAACCCCCCATTTGGGCCAAACCCCCACTTTTGTTGAGAGGTTCTCATATAAGTGTGTAATAAGGCTAACAATCTCTATAGGAGCCCCAAAAGTCAGCACTATGTGCCATAAAATTGAGTTGTCTACTAAGTCCAATGCACTGGAAAGATCGGAGAAGCACAGATGGAGCGATCCTGCTTTGGCTCTTGTATACTCCCCAATCAGGAGTTCAAGTTTTAGGTATTGCTCCACCATCCCAAGTCCCATTCTGAATCCTACTGAGCTTTAGACAAGATGGCATTACCGATTGCCCAGTGCTCTAATCTCTTTAAAATAAACCCTCCCTAGGAGTTCTGCCGAGGAGTCCAGGAGGAAAATGGAATGGTAGCAATTTGGTTCTGCTTTATCGCCCTTCTTAAATATAGGCACTATAACCAAATTAGCCCAGGAGGAAATGAAATTACCCCTACCTATTGGAGCACAATCTGATGTCCAGTGACTGTTATGAGTTGTTTCTTTCTTGTCATCCCATGGTGACCCCACAGGCAATGGTTCTCCCTTTAAATATGTTAAGTGCCCAAATCAATACCACCACTCACACACCCCCTCACATACATACAGAGGCACTCACACACCCACTCACAGACCCACACAGGCACTTACATACCGACTCTCGGACCCACACTGGCACTCTCATACCCACTCACAGACACACAGGCACTAACACACCCACTAACACAGGCTCTCATACCCACTTACAGACACAGAGGCACTCACACACGCAGTCACACAGGCACTTACAGACACACACAGCCAATTACACACCCACTCTCAAAGGTGACAGGTTACAGTTAGTATGAAATAGTTTTAAAAAAACGTGATGTCATTTGAGATGTCATCAGCGATCTCATTGACCATGTCACGAGCAATGAAATATGCAAGGTCATAAGTGGTGCATTGTGGGGGCGCAAGTTATAGTTAGGCTCAGATTTCACTTGTACACAACCATTGAACTTCAGCAGTTCTAGTTACCTGAGCTAACTATAAAGTCCCTTTTCAGCAGAGGGTTGCACGTATGAATTTAAATAAACTTATTGGAGTTTAAGAGCCCAGCATCTCTTTTGGAACATACATTATACCAGCTCGTCCTTGTGAGCTGGTGCACCCACCGTGACGAGAGCGGTAGCCACCGACCAGAGAAGTAGACAGTATATATAACAACAGAGAAACAACTCTTTCTGGCAGGCAAGGCAGAACAGCTCTACGAGGTTACAGAATGCCAAGGAAAAGACCCGTTTTTAACAGACAGTGGTAAGGAACTCTTCCCTTTCAACCAACACGTGTGTGAAAGCAGGCTATACACATGTTTTTCATTCTTTCATTGTTTTGACACCACATTATCTCTCATTCAAATATTACTTTAAACCGGCACACTTAGTCGGAAATGTTTATATGTAAAGACGCATTTACAAGCATTTAAAATAATTACTTTCGTGTTGTGTCACAATGACTTGCAGAATTTTCAAGCGCTCTCAACTCTTCTATGTTCACTATCACATGTTAAATTTGTCACATGGTTATTTTTTCTGATTGATTAATTGGCACGAGTATAAATGTGGTTCACATTCAAGGTGTAAAACAGATGTAGTGAGCAAGGCGGTTCCATCCGCCGAAACGCGTCTGATCGCTTGTATTTGGTGAATAAAAGAACCTTTGAATACATCCACGGAGTCGGTGCCTGTTCTTCTGTAATCTAAGCCAGGATTGGGAGAATATATATATATATATATACGAAGGCAAATCGCTGAAACGCATCTGTGGTATAGCCTGAAGTTAATAAACTACTCTGTGAGAAGGAACCTCCCGAGTGCTGTCTTTCATTCCTGGGGATCTGCCTGGATTTGATGAGCGCAATGTATGTGTGTGTGTGAATATATATATATATATATATATATATATATATATATTCACGCTCAATATTCTCCCAGTTCAGAAAGAAAATGCAGCACTCACGGGGTTGGTTGCAGCATCAGCGGTTTTTATTTCACAGACGCGTTTCGGTAGATTACCTTCGTCAGTGTGTTTACAGTGGTGGTATCCCAAAACGCCATTTATTTGAATCAACATGATAGGGAAATGAAATAAGGACTAGCGCCCAAGTGTCAGTAAAGGGCACGCGCCCTCTTGGAATGGTCTACATTTCGACAAACGAAGCATGCCTGCTTATATTAACAGTAAATGTAAACAAAGCTTATTCAAGAGACACATAATGCAAACCAGTATACTTGCAAAAACAGACTCTTAAAACGGCATGTACCCAACGTAAAACAATTTTGCCGTGGATCGCCATAAGCGGCCTAAATGCCGGCTGCTGGCAAATTTCCACATTTCCAAATTCACGCTGTGTATCGGCAGCCATTCAGTTTATCTATATGTTCAAGTCTGTACCAGAAAATTAAGCAACAAAATACAATACAGTTCATAAATCAATAGCTCTACACAATGCTTTAACAATTTACAGTGGCAGTAGAATTCATCATCCCAAATGGACCATTAGTTCTTCCCCTGAATTCAAGCCATTTGGGGATTTAGTTTGTAAATCCACTATGTAACGAGACTCCAGTCTCCTGAGTCTCAACACTCTGTCACCTCCTCTGGCAATACTGGGTATACAATCCAAACTAAAGTATCGTAACAGATCCCTGTTACCCCCATGTTTAATGGCAAAGTGGTGGGCTACTGGATAGTTCAGGTCCCTTTTACCAATGGCCCGCATATGTTCTAGCACTCTGATTTTAACGCTATGGATGGTGCTCCCTATGTAGCGGAGGCCACAGGGGCAAACCAAACAGTAAACTGCGTGAGTGGTTAGACAGGTCATGAATTTGGGTATCTTTCTCTCTGTTGATAACCCTTTGATGTTATATGAGAGAACCCTTCTGCTAAAGGCACAGGCCTTGCACTTTCCGCAAGGAAAGAATCCCCTCATATCGCTCAGGGTACCTTGTCTAGGAGTGAGATCTGACAGATGGCTATGGATGAGACTATCTTTCAGGGAACGGGCTTTTCGAAAGGTTATTAATGGTCCCGTAGAAATATCGGACCCAATGATATTATCTGTCCCCCAAGATATGCCAATTTCTCCTCATTATAGATCTTAACAGGTTGGCATCTCCAGAGTAGGTTGTGATAATTCTGAATTGTTTAGTCTCCTTCCCAGATTTCGCTGGTTTTAATAAATCTTCCCTACTTTTAGTTCTAGCTCTCTGTAAAGTATTTTGCAACACTTTAGCATCATAACCCCTAGTCAGGAATCGATTAGTGCTCTCTCTTGCTGCCAAATCAAAATCCCTATCTCTGGAGCAATTCCGTTTTAATCTAAGGAATTCCCCACAGGGGATGCTGTTCACTAGTTTCCTTGGATGACCGCTGGACGCGTGTAATGTGCTGTTACCCGCGGTCGGCTTTCTGAAGAGAGATGTATTGATTTTGCCGTCTATGATTTCCACTTTAAGGTCTAAATAGTTCGCTGCCACCGAACTAATATCCCCACTGAAATGTAAATTCAGTGTGTTATCATTAAGAAGTTTTACATAGTCGGCGGCCTCACTTTCACTGCCATTCCAGATGAGGAACAGGTCGTCTATGTACCTGCTCCACGACACAATTTTTTCAGACCATTTTGTATTAGCCGGAGACCAGGCCACCTGCTCCTCCCACCAGCCAACGAACAAGTTCGCATAGCTGGGGGCGAAGCAGGTGCCCATCGCGGTCCCCGAGGTTTGCCTGAACAGTTCCCCCTGAAAAATGAAAATGTTGTTAAACAGACAAAACTCAGCAAATTCTAATAGCATAGTGTTATGGATGGCAAAACTTAAGTGGTCTTTTCTTCAGAAAATACTCCATAGCATAGAGGCCTTGTTGGTGATCAATGCTCGTGTAGAGACTGGTTATGTCTAACGCCAACAAACAATAGGATGGTTGCCAGGTTATAGATTCAATGTGATTAATGAAGTCAGTAGTGTCTTTAATGTAGGACTTCAATGTCAATACTGCTTCAAACAGATAGTGGTCAAGAAACTTTGACAGATTTTCGGTTAGACTCCCCATAGAGGAGACAATGGGTCTCCCTGGTGGTTTTAGTCGGTCCCTGTGCACCTTGGGAAGGTGATAAAAGGTCGGCAAGGTGGGATTTGTAGTTCGAAGAAATAAATGTTCGTCACTGTCCAACATCCGTTTTTAAAACCACTTGTTGATAAGCTCATTGAATTTATCAATGCTTTCCTGATAAGCATTGTTCGTAGTAGTTTCATAACATTCACGGTTCCTTAGTTGACGATATGCTTCCTCCGTATATTGTTCCCGGGACATGATCACAATGTTACCCCCTTTATCAGAGGGTTTAAGAATCACAGATTCGTCCTTCTCCAGACTCCTCATTGCCTCCATCTGTGACATGCCCTCTTCGACCAGGTCACCGAGAGTGCATATACACACTGGTCCACATTCTAAATGTTTGCATCTAATATTCAGGGAAAGTGACATGTGTTTTCAATATTGTAACACAGCAGCAGCTCACTAATATTTCTGCAAATAATATCTGTAACACCCTCCCATTTGTCATTTCTGAGGTCCTGTTTTAATCAGCAAGAAAGTTCTTTTTATGGATGTTGCATGAAATATAAACACATTTGTCTGAATAAAGTCTGTAATAGACTCTCGCTCATCATCCAGATTAGAACCAAATGAAGGAAAACGCTATATACAGTAGTCTGTTTAAGAATTATTCAAGGACATCAGAGCAAGCCTACCTGCAGAAGAAAGCTGGCGCAATCAGCCCCCCAACCTCCCTGAAACACTTTGCCTATGACTTAATACGTCTCTGAGTAGTGGAGAACGAGCTTTGGGAGATCAGCTGTTCCAGCTGAGCAGGCTCACGAGTGAATTGTGTTCAAACTTTGTGTACTTTGTAAACAATGCCTCATCCCTGCAGGCTGAGCTAGTTAGTTCCTTCAGACGGCACTGCTTTTTCAGTGCTTTCTGCATTCCCCTGTACACCTATATCAGAAGCATGTACAGGCGCGGTGCGTCCATTAGGGCGCCTGGGCGTTGCCCCACTAATTAATTTGAGGCATGAGTAGAGTTTCAAGCGTGTGTGCCGTTGCTGCCGTCACTCTCTCAAGTCTCACTCACTCACCGGAGGCAGTCGGCTCAGAAGGGGCGGGGCAGCCGCAGCAGGACAGAGTGCATCGATGAATGTATCAGGTGGCCTGGACAGCAGAGTGCATAGCAGTAGTGCGCATGTTCTGTTTAGGGCTTAAAGATTTTTGCGACCAGCCCGAACATGCGCACAAGGCTGTTCATTAGAAGAGCGTGGGTTGTTCCAGGCCGCCCTTCTAATGAACAGCCTTGTGAGCATGTTCGGGCTGGTCGCAAAAATCTTTAAGCCCTAAACAGAACATGCGCACTACTGCTCAAGCCAGCCAGCCAGGAGCGAGCGTGAGGTGCTATTCGAGAGACGTCACGTTAGACCATACAGCAGATGGCTGGATGTTTGAGGACACGCGGCTGTGATGTACGGGTCCGGATTCTAGGATAAGGTGGGTGGTTTATTATGTTGGTTTTGGATGGGAGAAACCTGACAACTAAGTGTGAGAGTTGCTGCACGCATGTGAGCAGCCTCGGACACACGATTGTAGTGTGTGCTGTCTCGAAGTAAAAAGCGCGCCGGGGCTAAGGCTCCCATATGAAGAAGGTACTTAGTGTTCTGCGTGCGCACAGTGCGTCTCTACTTCTTTATTGGCAGCCTGGCTGCAACGTGAATGATGGATGAATGTCCGACCTGCCAATTACTCTGAGTGAGAATGTATTATTTTGCTTGTGTGTGATATCATGGCAAGAGCAGAGCTGCCTACTTTAGTGCTTCCAAAGTAGTCAGGTCTGCTCTGCACCTAACGCCGCCATTACTACAGTGCACACGTCGCACACACGACACTCCCTCCAATGTCGGCAGCTCAGCTGTGCTTGCTCTGGCCAGCATTACGACCATACTTCGATGTTTGATCATGGACTTAGCGAAATCCACTCGCCAGGATGTAAAGCAGCCAGCTGCTGCAGCTCTTAATATGTTCGGTCACGTTTCCACTATATAAACATTAACAGTCTTTGAAGTGCAGAGTGACTCTGCACTTCCAAGAGTGTTGATGTTTATAAAGCGGAAACGCAGACTAGCGCAGAGTTGCAGACATTCGTAAATGTTTCTGATGCTAGGCCCTGCCATCTCGAGTGCTCAAGAAATTACCTTTCCCTCAGCAATACAAGCGCAGCTGGCAACATTTACAAGCATTTCAGTATTGTAGTGTGCCTGTTTGCTTTGTGGCTGCATTTTTGGACGATCACAGAAAGGGGAACAGAATCGCTCTCATGCAAATGCTGTCACTCAGACCCCAAGCCCTTCTTCCCATTTGAAACCCCGCTTGGGCAACAGGACTGTTATGCTGTGCTGCAAGCTCATACCTTCCCACCTCTGTGTGTATGGACTGCATTTACCAGCAGACAGAACATAAGACTTACAATGTGAATCCATTTTGTGCTATAGTACTAAAGATTACCAACTGCACTTGCAATTTCTAAAACAGCTTGTGTATAGACATCCAAGCATGCTTTGGTAAGGCAGAGTGACTATGTCATCTCTCATCAAACCTCAGCTCCCCGCAATCTAAAAACCCATCAATATTTTGATTGCGATTTATGTCTTATGTACTGGTACATCAGGGCCCATTTACAGAGGCTGTGTTTTTTATTTTATTTTTTATTTTAAAGTTATAATATAGTGCTGCTAGACATGATGATGGAAGAGTTTTTCACAATAAGGGTCATAGAATGAGAAGTTGCACAACATCTGCATGTGGAAGAGAAAGGCTATATTAAATACATTAGTAAAACAAGTGAGAGCTTAGACATTTGTGGTTTGGCATCAGTTTAACTCTAGGACATTTAGGGGTATATACATTTGCAGTTGGATGTGAATAAACAACTAACTTTATTGAACAACAGTACATTACCGCAGTACATAAGATGTATAGAGTTGAATAAGCACCAAAAGGGAAAAAGCGGATGGAGTGAGGTGTGGTTAGTACATGGATGATACATGCACATCATCTCAACCTCTGTGTGGTGATAAATCACATTGACAATGTGTCTAGTACAGGTGGAACTGGAAGAATTTATACATTACTTTGCTTTCTCCTCCCCGCCTCTCCCCGTGCCTCGTTAAGTCGTTCTGGGTAGATCGCTATGCTTGTGCTCTGCGATTCGCTCAACTGCACATTTTACACCCTACCACCTTCAAATGTCACCAGCCGCCACTGAGCATGTAGGCTTATGTTTATTCCGTTAAGCCACATCGCTCCCCTGTGATCTTGCACCAATGCTGCATGCTGTTTACAAGATCTCCGTCTACCGTGATATTGACAACGGCTGCAATTACTTTCCGGCTGATATGCAAATAGGTAACAAAACTGGGAGCCATTGTAGCCACAAGTGCAGCATTAATATTAAATTTTCCGGCTCAAACTCAGTACTGTAACAGGAAAGTTTATGCCTCACCATTTTCACATTTCACCAGCAGCCACTGGCCACTGGCCACTGCTCTCCTTTATTTTTACCTCACAGCTTTGTGTAACGCAGGTACCAACTTCGGAAACCTATAAATACATTTTTCTAATTATAAAACGAATTTGTAACTCTTGCAATTAACTCTTTGTAAACTTACTGGTCCGCCTGTAAAACTGCGAGCTGAACGTAGGTCTTCTTCTGGCCCTTTATCTTGAAAAGTTGCTGGGAAAAGGTCACCCGTTTTAACATTAACAGCTGGGAAAGAACATATTAAAGGGATTATAAATAAGTTTGTTCAAGGGTATCAGGAAACCTGAACTACGTTTTATGGATGCAATCAATGGAAAGTCGGTGTTAACAATCGCAACAGGAAGAACAAACATTTGCAATGCAATATGTCTCACAGCATTAAAGTTTGAGTTATTGGCATTGTATATGACAACGTGTTGCATTACATTTTTAGCAAAGTCTGTATTGGTGTATAAAGATGATTTGCAAGATGATAGTGATGGAGTGGGGGATGGATGGATGGAGTGGAGGGGATGGATGGATGGAGTGAGGGGATGGATGGATAGGGGGATGGATGGAGTGGGGGATGGAATTCATGTGTGCATTAAAAAGAGGAATCTAAGGATAGAAATAAACGGGGCACCCTCTACTCGCATAATGTATATAAATACTAGCCCCATTTATGCACCACTCATTTCATTGTAGTGGGTGGTGCCCTACCTTCTGTACTCAAGCGAAAGGGGCAGCATTATCCCATCTTAGGTAGGGAGATCCAGCAAACTGACTGATGCAACAGTTGACAAACTAGGAGACAGCAACTTACTCACACTCCTTCATATACAACATTCCCTAACTAGCACATATCCTGCCCCTTTCGCCTGCTTACCCTCACACAGAGGAACACTCCGATGACGAAAAGTACGGGGAACTGTACGACGTGTTCATTGCACCCTTGAATCCATGAGGTGTCTTCTTTTATGCACGGGTAAACAATTGTGGCTTATGTGGTACTTCTCAGACAGGGCACCAGCAGCTCCAGAACAAGGCCTTTCAAACGGTATACGCGTGCTATACATGCAGATAACATACAGGCAAGCTGGCAGGCTGTCCAGTGATTCATAAACACATCTGTATGGACTTAGTTACATTTTTCATGTTCACTCCCTCCATACCCCCAAAACCCTCGGACCCACACCCATCCCCTCGCGGCAGCCCCCACCAACCACGCCTGCGCCATTAACACAGAGAGTATATGTTCCCAGAAGAGAGCAGTGGGTCACCTGGTTGATGCCCCTGAGCTCGCGCCGCTCCACTGCGGCTCTAATGGCTGATGTAACCGGGGCGGACAGCTCGACACAGGCGAGAACTCCACGCCATGCCCCCAGCAGAGGTGACAGACACGCCGCCCCCGGAGAGGGCAGCCTTGCCGACAGGTCTTTTCAATTTGACATCAAGGTTGTTCGAGGGACGCCGAGGTCTTTCAATAACGCTGTGCGCATGGCTGAGCGCGCGCCTTCGCATAGCCGCTCATCCGGCCTTTTTAAGAAGGGCTCGCACCCACGGTACAGATCTGTGAGGAGACTGCAGGTCTCAAGTTAAGGAAGTCAGCGACTTTCATCCTCACAAAGGCGATAACGTAAGTATTTTTCAATGACGTACCTTCTATCGTCCAAACAGACAATTAAGTGTGTGATTATCTATAGAAATAGATTACAACAACTTTATAAAGGGAAATTAATTTTATAATAGTTGAGGCTTCTTTAGTGTCACGTTAGCTCACTACAACAAGAGGGGCAACTGGGACCCAGGCACGCTGACAGCGAACACGGGCGCTCCCATCACAATGCAGAACGAGCTATGGGGGCGGCGGTGGCGGGGGTGTGTGTGTGTCTGTGTGTGTGCGTGCGTGTGTGTGCGCTTGTGTGCATTCCACCCTTCTAGAGGTAGAAGACATGTAGTTACTGGTAAACCCGGTTAAAGTTAAACAGAGCCCCAGCATCACAAAATGGATGCTGCTGCCACAGACACGAGTCTGCCCTCATGTGCTGGACAAAACTCCGGCAGGGGAGGCCTGGACAATAGGTTTCCTGTCCAGGGAGATGCCAGCACCTCCCCAGACAGGCTTTAGTGTATTGGTGCAGGGTGGGTTTTCAGACACTGCCTCGGGCAAACAAGCACAAGGTGCTCCATGCATTTCCCAGTTCAAACGAGGTTGCTGGGGCACTCAGCCCCAGCTCTGGCGCAAAACTGGACAAAGGGGAAGGGGTGTAACCACCCCCTCCCCAGGTCCACCCATAGAAGGGACCTTAGAGTTAGTCCAACCCCTAAACTTACTATAAGTATAGAACCCCAGTCCATAGGACTTTAGATTACCCTTGACGAAACTCTGATACATAATTCCTGGACCTTTGACATTCCATTTCGACTGGAAGACGGAAGAAATCTCTCTTGTGGTCAAGGAGTGACCACCCTGTCCAAACAGGCACCAACAGCATCTTTGCCGGTCTGCATTTTCGAGGCGCCCTTCAAATCCCTAAGAATCTGGAACACAGGACACGGACTTCCAGACATCTCTGACCTGCGCTCCCAGCAAAGCTGAGACCTGTAGCGGACACGAGAGACATAGGACAGGAACTCCTGGACATCCTGCATTTTTGCTACTGCATCTACTTCCCGAAGTATCCCGAAGTTGTGCATTGGGGTATTTGAAGCCCCTGCCCCGAGTACCTTTTGCACCGAAGCTCAGAGGCCTACACTCCACGAGTGTCCCGTGGGCCCGCTTTGTGCATTTCTGCTCGAGGTCCCTTCGCGGTTTCTAGTCCGTTGGCTAGCGAGCCCCCACGAAGGGCCATCTTTGATTTCTTGAGCTTTCCTGGTTGCTCCAGACTTGCTCCCACTCCACTCCAAAGGAGGAGTCCCTCAGACCTTGCTGGTTTGCACCGAAACCAATACCTACATCGTGCGTGGGTTGCCGTTGCCAAGGCTTGTTTGGTCCTATCCGGATTCGGACACCGCAGTCGACTAGCTCCTTCATGGGACAGCTCGATTCGAGCTCCTGGTCGTCGTCGATGCCTCCTGGTCTTCGTGGCTGAAGAGACAAGCTTCACCTCTTTCACCTAAAAGCACCCGACACCGGCTGGCATCTTCTCCTCGCCATCCTGGTCACTGGCTAGTGACCCAGGCTCTGTCTCCTCTGCTTTCAGGTTCTTCACATCTCCGATCCACCCTTGGATCCACCCAGACACTTTTCCTCAGGTGGCCTGCAGCATTTCTTCGCAGCACTCCATTGGAATCGACGACGAGACCAGACACCAAAAGACACCTATGCACCCTTCTTCCCTGGGTGAGGTAACACGAGTACTCCGGTGCTCCTGTGGGTCTTGACTCTCGAAGTGTCCTAGTCTAAAAGGGTTCCATCGTAGTTCACCTAGAAGTGCCCTTACTCTTTAAAATTGTAACTCGTTTGTTCTCCATAGAAAGTCAATGGTGATCCGCGGCTGTGTTTAGACACTGCACGTGTCCCCCGGGGCCTACTGCATCCTACCCTTTAGTGATTCTAGTAGCCCCATCGGTTCTACAGGCCGTAGGCCTACTTTCTAACTCTCACGAGGTTCTTATATCACTATTTTAGTATATGGTTTGTGTGGCCCCTAGGGCATAACATATACAGTGCAACTTATCGTATGCTAATTAAGTTTCCTGTATTGTACTTTTACCTCTGACCTCATAAAGAGTCCAGAGGGGTTGTGTTTAGAATAAATATATATATATTTGATATATACCCTGTGTGGTGTGCTTTCATTTGATCATTCAAGAGATTATAATTGGTATAACAACTAGCTAAACTCGCCTTTAAGTCTTAGCCTGAAGGCTGCTCTCTACAGCTACCACAATGATAGCTTTCTATAAGGATGACTTTACAACCTACCATCAATAAGGGTCGTTTGGACTGGTCCAAGGTGCCCACTGGAATAGTGGACATCATATACCAGGCCAACTTCTCACATTCAGGACTACACAGACTTGGTATTCGGCGTGCTGATACTTAAAAGCAAAGGCTGCAGCCTTCTGAGCAGAGTTTTGGCATTGGCACTCACTGTTTTACAAATTAAGCATGGAGCCTGGCCTCAAGATGGCTTGATGACTCTCATTAGCTCTAGGTACGCGCATGCACTCCATTGTTCGGTGCAGGCACAGAACACCAACAACCACCACCTCCGCTTCTCCCTGAATTTTTTGAAAATCAAGGCGAGCACAAACACATTGTTTCCACCAGCCGTGGACACAAACAAAAAACCTAAAATAAGAAAAGAAATGTCTAAAAAGCTGTATCTTGCGATGCTTGGTGAACAGTTAAGTAAAGTCACTGCTGCACCACTCACAAATAGACTATGGGTCAAGGCCCCTCATGTACATCAATGATCTTCTCCATATCACCTTACAGTATCTAGACTTGTCTGCAACAGTACTTGCGCATAACCCACACAGCACGGTCAGCCATAAAAAGCATGCAAGTAGCATAAAAAAAAGAAAAACATTCGTACAAACCCAAGGCGAGTCCATATTCAGGACAAAGTTAATTCAGCCCACCTCCTAGGTTCAGCGTACCTTCCAGTCAGCCCACCCATCTCAAATCAATGTTATGAAATACAGGAGCTGGGGTAATAATACACCGGTCAGGCCATAGAACTTTCACCCTTGAACATCAACACAGAACCTCCTTCCGTTCTACTTGCAAGGAGGCATAAGTTTCCACTTATGCCTTAAAATCATAATAAAGATGCTCCTCACTCACTTGTGAGCTACAGGAAAGATAAGTTACTTACCTGTAATCCTAGTTCTCTTCCAGGGGTACTCAAAGTCATAAGCACTGAATAGTCCCGCCCACGTGCGGGAACCCCGGCGCAATAGCCAATAATATGCACATATCTACATAAATATATATATATATACATGAATATATACATAAATATATATATATTGCCTACTGGCGGTCGCCAGTTCAAGTTCAAGTTCAAGTTCGGGCATTTGTATAGCGCACTACTCACCCAGAGGGTCTCAAGGCGCATGGGGAAGGGGTTCATTATTTGTCGAAAAGCCAGGTCTTAAGTTCTTTTCTGAAGGAGATGTGGTTCTGCGTAAGGCGGAGGTGGGTGGGGAGTGAGTTCCAGGTCTTGGCAGCCAGGAAGGAGAAGGATCTGCCACCCATGGTGGATTTCCGGATGCGCGGGACTGCGGCGAGGGCTTGATTGGATGATCTTAGTTGACGGGTGTAGAAGGACAGTCGAGTGTTGAGGCATTCGGGTCCTAGATTGTAGAGGGCCTTGTGTGCGTGGGTGAGAAGGCGGAAAGTAATTCTTTTGTTGACGGGAAGCCAGTGGAGGTCTTTTAGATGTCCGGTGATGTGATCATGGCGCGGGATGTCTAATATGAGTCTCGCTGACGCGTTTTGGATGCGCTGCAGTTTTTTCTGTAATTTTGTTGTGATTCCGGCGTAAAGTGTGTTACCATAATCCAGTCGACTCGTGACCAATGCGTGGGTGACAGTCTTTCTTGTCTCGAGGGGGATCCAGCGGAAGATCTTTTTGAGAATACGAAGTACGTTGAAGCAGGAGGACGAGACGGTGATGACTTGTCTGGACATCGAGAGAGAGGAGTCTAGGATGAAGCCAAGGTTACGTGCATGGTCTGTGGGTGTGGGTGCTGTGCCCAGAGCGGAGGGCCACCAAGAGTCGTCCCAGGCTGAGGGGGAAGATCCTAGGATGAGCACCTCCGTTTTGTCTGAGTTGAGTTTTAGGCGGCTTTGTTTCATCCATTCGGCTACTTCTTTCATGCCTTCGTGAAGATTGGATTTGGCGGTGTTTGGGTCTTTGGTGAGGGAAAGGATTAGCTGGGTGTCGTCGGCGTAAGAGATGATGTTGAGGTTGTGTTGACGCACGATTGAGGCGAGAGGACTCATGTAGACGTTGAAGAGGGTGGGACTGAGTGAGGATCCTTGAGGTACGCCGCAGATGACTTCGGTGGCCTCTGAGTAGAATGGGGGAAGTCGGACTCTTTGAGTTCTCCTAGCGAGGAATGAGATGATCCAGTCCAAGGCTTTTCCTTGTATGCCAATGTTGCTGAGGTGTTGTATAAGGGTGCTGTGGCAGACTGTGTCGAAAGCGGCGGAAAGGTCGAGTAGGATGAGGGCCACTGTTTCTCCGTTGTCCAGGAGTGCTCGGATGTCGTCGGTCGCTGCAATGAGGGCGGTTTCGGTGCTGTGTTTGGCTCGAAATCCGGATTGAGATAGATCAAGGGAGTTGTTGGATTCAAGGAAGGCGGTGAGCTGGCTGTTGACGGCTTTCTCAATGACTTTGGCCGGGAAAGGGAGGAGGGATATGGGTCGGTAATTTTTCAGTTCAGAGGGGTCTGCTGTGGGTTTCTTCAGAAGGGCGCTGAGTTCGGCGTGTTTCCAGCTTTCTGGAAAGGTGGCAGAGTTGAAAGAGCAGTTGATGACATCGCGGAGTTGGGGTGCAATGATGGAGTCAGCTTTGTTGAAGATGTGGTGGGGACAGGGGTCAGAAGGCGAGCCAGAGTGGATTGAGTTCATGAGGCGAATGGTGTCTTCAGTGGTGATTGGGTTCCAGGCGCTGAGGTGGTTAGTTGGAGGAGTAGAATCTGAAGGAGGTGGGGCGGGTTGATTGCTGGGAGAATTCTCGAAGCTGTTGAGGATGTCGGCGACTTTGTTGTAGAAAAAGGAGGATAGCGCATCGCGGAGGTCTTGGAAGGAGTGATGTCGTTAGATGCTGCGGTGGGATAGGTGAATTCTTTGACGATATTGAAGAG
This sequence comes from Lissotriton vulgaris, assembly GCF_964263255.1. Taxonomy (NCBI): domain Eukaryota; kingdom Metazoa; phylum Chordata; class Amphibia; order Caudata; family Salamandridae; genus Lissotriton; species Lissotriton vulgaris. The sequence goes on along the minus strand of NC_141698.1, from coordinate 605,865,391 downwards.
TTCCTTGCTGTTATGAGTGTTGTTGTCGAGACGATCCTTGAATGCTGATTTCTTGGCGGATCGGATCAGCTGGTGGTGTTTGCGGGTGACTGTCTTGAGGGAGGCCATGTTGTCTGAGGTTGGGTTTTTTCTCCAATTCTTCTCCATGGTGCGGCATAGCTTCTTGGATTTTTTAAGTTCATCATTGAACCAGGGAGCCTTTTTGCTGGCTGATTTTATCTGATGCTTTTTCAGGGGTGCTAATTTGTCCGCACTGTGGGTAATCCATTGCCTGAGGTTGGTGGCTGCTTGGTGTGGGTCCATTGAGAGGGTGGGAGGGTTTTGGTTGAGTGATGTGAGGAGTTGGTCGGTGGTGATTTTGTTCCAGTTTCTCCGGGGAATAGGTAGTGGACGGTTGTGGGTCAGGGTGGTTTTGTAGCTGAAGTGAACACAGCTGTGATCCGTCCAGTGGAGAGCTGTAGTGCGATCGAAGGAGATGTGCTTGCTGGAGGTGAAGATAGGGTCGAGCGTGTGTCCGGCTGTGCGAGTGGGGGTGTCAACAAGTTGTTTGAGTCCGAGATTGGCCAGGTTGTCCAGAAGGGTGGTGGTGTTGCTGTCGTGTTTGTTTTCAAGGTGGTAGTTGAGGTCTCCTAGAAGAATGTAGTTCTCGGAGGCGAGGGCGTGTGGGCTGACGAAGTCCGTGATGTCATCGCTGAATTGAGTGCAGGTACCTGGAGGTCTGTAGATGAGGGTGCCTCTAAGTGTGGTCCTGGGGTCAGTGTGGATCTGGAAGTGGAGATGTTCGGCGGTTGCAAGATTGTCGTCGGAGCTGGTTGTGATTTTGATGGTGTTTCTGTGGACGATGGCGATGCCTCCTCCTGTTTGATTGGTGCGGTCTTTCCGGATAATCTTGTAAGCGTCCGGTATGGCTATGGCGATGTCGGGGGCTGATGATGTGTTCATCCATGTTTCAGTAAGGAAGGCGATGTCAGGTGATGTAGTGTCGATTAGGTCCCAGAGTTCTGTTGCGTGTCTGTGAACCGAGCGGGTGTTGAGCAGGATGCAATTAAGGTGGTTAGAGTCGGAGTTGTGTTTGGAGGACGTGGATTTGGTGAGTGTTCTGAGGCAGTTGAACTTGCAGGGGAGGCAGGTGAATGGGCCGTGGGTACGTCCTGGAGTAGCTTCGCAGCATAGTGGTGTACGTCCGGGGTTGAGGGCGAGGAGAGTAGCGGCATCATATGTGACTCTAGTGGGCTGGGTATGGAGGGGGTCAGGGGGTCTGGTGCTGGGCGCGGTCCAGGCGCGGACGGGCGTAGACGGGTTTACCTTTGGCGCACCTTCGGCGCGCATGGGGCGCGACCGCTGCGCGTGAACGCTGCACGGAAGTACATCAGTCATATACAGATAGTGGGGGGTAGGGGCGAGGGCGGAGCAGCTGGGAGGCGGGGTGGATATCCGGGGAGGGGAGACTAAACAACAACAAGGTAGTATACAAGGTGGCAGTCGGGGCACAGACTTACAATCACACGCTAAGAAACTACTATTAGGGCATAGGGAGACACAATAGTGAAAGCAAGGCACCACAGACAAAGCTCAGCGTTACAGCGGGCTATGCTAGTATGCTAATTAGTCCGATTTGGACTAGCGCTACTCTGCTAAAATAAGCTGCTCAGACGAACTGCACAACAGCTAATTTGAAGGAGCGCTATGTAATTAAGTAAGTAATCAAATTGGGCGCAGCACAAAGCAGCAAAGCAGCTGAATGAAACGATACCGCTGTGAGGTCGGGGAGGCAGCGTGAGGAGGAGCGACCGCTTCTGACGAGTCAGGACGGTCACAGAGGTCTCGTGGACAGACCGAGCCTGATGAACTGTGGGAGGGCGGAGCAGCTGGGAGGCGGGGTGGATATCCGGGGAGGGGAGACTAAACAACAACAAGGTAGGACCTAGTTAGGACCTAGTTTCCATAGGAAATCCACAACATTCTATTTGGAATAACTTTGGCGCTGGTGGATGAATCTTTGCGAAATTCTCCAAGAAAATGGCTTGCTCCGCTACGCTCCTTCCCTGAAAGTTTGGGGGTGATTCGTCAAGTGGGGGCTGAGAAAAAAGGGGGGTCCCAAAACGTGTTTTCCCCATGCAATTTTTCATAGGAACTTTAGCCAGGGCTACAGCCCGAACGGCTGAACGGAATTACACCAAATTTCACAGAGAGGTAGAGTTTGGTTCGCAGATCACCCTTTTTGTTAAATGGTGTAAATCCGTTCAGTAGTTCCTGAGAAAATCAAAAGTAAAATCATAGATATATCTAGAGGCGCTTACCGTACGCGTACTTTCCCGAGCAAGAGCTAATTGGCTGTCAACACTCCAAACCAGGAAGTGCTGGCAGCCATCTTGTGCCTCGGTAGAACCGAGGCACAAGAAAGCAGAAAAACAAATGTGCAGAACGCAAAAAGGGGGTAGGGTAGAAACACCCTAACCCCCTAGGCCTGCTGAGGGCACACAGACCCCCAAGGCCACAACATTTTTTTTTTTTTTTTTAATTATTTTATTTAAATCGCGGGGTACGCGTAGGTACGCGTACCCCGCGAAAAAAAACCCCGATCTGCTTTTTTAAAATTAGCCCCCGGGGGGGGGGGGACCAAATCCCGGGGGCATATTGAAAAAAAGTGTGGGGGGGGCAATCCCCCCTCCCACACTGCCCCAGGGACCGCCACCCCCCAGGGCAAAGTATGTGCAAAGCACGGGTCATTATAATTCATTTGATTCCGCAGTCAGTATACATATTGACCCCGGGGCAACAGGGTGCAATGCAAAGGCTGAGACTGAATTAGCACAGAGCTCGGTCAGGGGCAGGTGAAGGGCTGAGGGGTGCCTAGAGATGGCTCTATGATGTGCAATGGGAGAGCTGAGTCCCTCGGGTGTGAGTTGCAATGGGAGAGAGGTCGGAATCATGCTCGAGGCACACTTGTGCTGTGCTCCTCACGCACGGCTGATTCCTTCATGCACTAAAAAGCTATACAGCGAGCTAACGTTCAGGCCTCTGTCATAACCATCCTCCACCCGCCACCAAGATATAGTGCTCCTTCTATGCTTATATATTATCAACGCTGATATAACGCTGATAATATGCCCGAGCGTTACATTTCTGATTAATCAATCAATCTAATCAGACATTGTTGGGAGGGTCGGGAAATTATCTAGGGGCCAGTGATAACGTTCGCATTTATATACGGCAGGGCCAGCGTGCAACCTGCAGGTCATTTTTTGTTATCTTTTTCGGGAATCAGTTCCTGAAATGACACCAACTGATGAAAAATCAATAATGTGCCCACCTGCACAAAGCACAACACATGCTCACACACTGATGTTTAGGCGTGGAAATTCACAGATGTCGCACGTGCAAAGAGGCATGCAAACCAAATGTTGTACATGTTGTTCATTACATGGCACATGACACGTAGCCTGACGTAGTGAAACAACAGTGTGGAAAATCTGCAGATACCCGAAGGAGGCGTTCTGCTTTTGTGCCTTCTGTGGAGGCGCTAAGAAGCACAGAGATGCAAGAGCAAAGAGTGCCCTTGTCTACCAATAGCAAGGTGCGCCTCAGTGCCTCAGACCGCAGACTAGTAATGTGCCCATTAATTTGAGTAATCCGAGTGGTACTGAATTATATGGCAAGAGGTGCTAAGTGATGCTCCGAGATGTGATATAGGCATTCCTGAGATCAATTGCTTGCCACTCTGGCCTGCACATGTTATCGCAGACATGCTTCACCATAAGAATGAGGCAGGAGTACACTTTCTGGCACCTGTGGGCTGGGAATATGGACTATAGCAAATATATGTTTAAGAATGCTCATTTTAATAACAATCCACTGCATGTTCTGCACAAGTGCGCGAGGGGAGGGTCCACCTATGTCACAGCAGACTCTGACATACTAAATAATACGATGCTCAATAGCATTGCAAATAAGATGCAATCTTCACCTTTTGCTGGCATTATCCAAGCTCTCTTTGGTGTAAGACTATACTCAGGCATTTACAATGTCACCTCAAAAGATGCTGACTGCATTTCCGTCGTTTTGAGAAAAATAAAGCTCTGCCTTCCTCTTCTGAATGACAGGATCAGATTGTTGTGTTTCCCTAATGAGTGAAACCAAGTAACATGTTAGGACAGGATGCTGAGAGGACACCAGCTGGCACCACAGGGCCTCCAAAACCAACCAACTATTTTGACATCAGCCCCCTAGAGAGGCCTTCCACGTATGGACGTAAATGCAGTAGGTAGCATTTCCCTCGAGTGCGCCCTGGACATAGCATGTAAGGTGAGCCAGTCTACATTAGTGGACACCTGCTGCCTTTATTGAAATCTTATGCAATCGACCCTTGATATCTTAAAAGAGCACAAGTGAGAAGGCTTCGGCTCCTTCTCCTGGATTACAGGATCCAAATTTTGATCCTATGCCTTCCAAAAATATAGCTTTTATTAACCCAGACCGAGTGATGCTAACTCGAATATCCGAACTGCCTACCTAAAATGTATTCAATTTATATTTTATTTTCCTTTTCTGACATTTAGGCTGTGCAATTGTAATATTTTCAACTATTGCATCAAAACTCATGATAAAACATACTACCAAATAAAAATTATAATAACTACAATGGAAAATGATGCCTCGCTGCCTATTGATTTGAGGAAGATCAACTCCCTTCTCACTTTTAAAAGACAGTTAAAAACCTTGCTCTTTCCCACCCGGGCTTAATCTGTAGTCTGTAACTAATCACACCTTTCCCTTGGGTTCTCCAGCGCAAGGATGCCTCTCGAGGTGGTAGTGCGCTTTATAAGTATAATAAATAAATAAATAATGCCCCAAATGCAATATTCTGTTATGTGTTCAGCATTACTCCACCATTTAAACTAGCACAATCAGGACCGTTAATCAATTTCCTGGTGCGAAATATACGTGCACTGAAAAAAGCGCAAAAGCAGTGCAAAATTAGTTTACATCACATGAGGCGACCCCCATAATTTATGCAATGGATGAGGTATAAAGTTGAAAGTCCAAAAACATACCTAGGTTTTCAGACAAAGCAATAACTACTAAACCAGCACGACTAAGCTTTGTATGAATTCGTACCTTCAAATGACAGTGGAAACAAGTGACAGGGGAGATACTTTATGTTATCCCAACACACAAGAGTGTAATTGCTGCAAATCACTAAGTCTTAGGCACACTTAATTAGATATAACTGTCACATACACTGCCTTTTTTTTAAGTTTAATGGAGATGTACCATTGAGAGAAATATTTCATCACCACCACACCCATAAACATATACACTCACTGAAACAACTGTTATAACATGTAGTCTTAACCTCATATACCTACTGAATGAACTATTCACACATTTTTTAGCAATAACACACCCCCCATCAAACCACATAGACATTAATTTACCCATACAAATACTCAGTTAAGAAACCAATAACAAATATAGTCTTTAACATAGCAATTAAGACAAAGCAATAAAGACTTTCCCCACAGTTTAGTAACTACACGTTATATATAGTGAGACTCTACATATTAGTCAAGGAAACAATCAATGACACTGTTACTAAATCCACCATCCACACATTTATATTTATATATCCACTCATTCTTCAATGCAAAGTAGTGTATTTATAATACATATTTAAATATCAAAGTAAACCACATTCACTGGATGATGTCATCAGTGATGTCATTTGAGACGTCATCAGTGATGTCATCAGTGATGTCACTGACCATGTCATGAATGATGTAATATGTGACATCATCAGCAGTGGATTGCGGGCGCGCGAGTTATAGTGAGTACAACTAACTATAACGGGGGAATTTCAATGGTTTTGTATGAGTAAAATGTCCAGCTAACTATAACTGGTGTGAAACCTATGGGTTTTTCAGTGAATTTCAAAGGTTTTTAAAATGCTAATTCCTAACTATAACGAGTGTGAAACCTATAGGGCCTTATTTACGAGCCCCTTGCGCCTCCGTAACGTCACTTTTTGTGACGTTCCAGTGGCGCAGAAGACTGAGTGATATTTATCAGGCAGGATTAAGCCACTTTTTGTGGCGTAATCGTGCCTGATAAATATCAGTCCCTTTAACGCAGTGTCCTGCGTTAAAGGGGCATGCAATGGGTGTTGCTGGGGGCGTTCCCAGCAGCATCCATGGACTTGAGTAATTTATAGCATCCTCAAAGTCAGTCTTTCAAAAATTCCAAAGTATAGGACATGATAATACAAATCAAAATGTTTCTCAAGAAAAGTCATAAACCGTGTCCGTGGGTCATATCTGCCTAAACGCCGATATTCCGAACGATTGAAAATGACTTTTCTTGTCCTATACTGTCCTATACTTTGGAATTTTTGAAAGAATGACTTTGAGGATGCTATAAATTACTCAATTCTGCCCGAATTGTGTGGGTAAAATTGATACCTAGTCACTTTGAATAAGAAATGCGTTACTTACCTGTAACAGCAGTTATCCAGTATTGGTGTCTTTCATAGATTCACATGCCTGAATCATTCCCCGTCGCTGAGACGGGAGCCTCCGGTACATAAAAAAGTAATGTCCTAAGGACATACATAGAGAATATAGGCCTAAGGGCCTCCCCTTTTGGGGCCTTTCCACGTCCTTATGTAAAAGGACCGAACTCTCATCGTTAGCCAATCAGCTCCGACCTCCTTCTAGAACCTTCCCGGGAGGAGCCTCCGTCCCTCAGATTTTCGTACGCACCCAGCTAGGGTGTCGCAATGTAGACATAGAGGTACGTGAGTCCTTACCGGGGAGGCGGGAGGGTTGCATGTGAATCTATGAAAGACACCAATACTGGATAACTGCTGTTACAGGTAAGTAACGCATTTCTTATCCAGTATTTGGGTGTCTTTCATAGATTCACATGCCTGAATCAGAGTAGCCAGCAGTTATACATGCATAGTGGTAAAGCACATTCTCACATCTAGCAGGCCTGCATAGATTACAGACAACATGAGAGAAACATGGTAATATACAGTCATGCATATAGCAGAGAAAACCATGAAGAATGTGCATACCTGGATGGCGGGACGAGGTAAGGCTCACCTTATTGGAAGAGATGGCGCAGCACCGCTTGTCCCACTGCAGCGTCCTTCTGCAGTTCGATGTCCAGGCAGTAGTGCTTGGAAAAGGTATGCGGGGACTTCCATGTCGCCGCTCGGCAGATGTCCAGGATCGTCACTCCAGCGAAGAGCGCTGTTGACGTTGACATCGCTCTGGTCGAGTGGGCAGCCACTCGGCCTGTCAAAGGCCGTCCGGCCTGATCATGGCAGAAAGCAATTGCTGAAGAAATCCAGCGTGAGATGCTCTGTTTTGTCAAGGGCAGCCCCATTCTCGGGTTGCTGTAGGCTACAAAGAGTTGAGAAGACTTCCTGACTTCTTTGGTCCTGTCCAAGTAGAATTTGAGACACCTTTTAATGTCCAGGGAATGCAGCGCCCTTTCCGCTGCCGTGGAAGGGTCCGGAAAGAATGACTTGAGGACAATTGGTTCGTTCAGATGAAAGTCTGACGGCACTTTAGGAATGAATTTAGGGTTGGGCCTGAGTACCACTCGGTCGTGCCTGAATTGGAGATACGGTTCCTGAATGGACAGCGCCTGAAGTTCGCTGACCCTTCTGGCCGACGTCAGGGCTAGCAGGAGAGCCGTTTTCCAGGAAAGATGCTTGAGCGATGCCCGGTGTATGGGCTCGAATGGGTGTTTCATCAATTGGTTTAGTACCAAGTTCAACTGCCAGGTTGGAGGAACTTTCCGAGGCCTCGGAAAGGATCTGTAAAGTCCTTTTAGAAATTGTTTCACCAGTCGACTGGACCAGAGGGAGGGTCCCGATGGGGTCCTGGTGAACCTAGAAATCGCAGCCAGATGAACCTTAATGGAGGCGTGAGCCAGCCCCGATTGAGCCAGGTGCAGTAGGTATGGTAGCAGCTGTACTGGGGTGACCCGGAGCGGGTGTAAGTCGTGTTCCGAACACCACACGCAGAACCTCTTCCACTTCAGCGAGTAGGTCTTGGTCGTGCTGCTCGCTCTCGCCTTGGCCAGTACTGCCCTGCAGTCCTGCGGTATGTCTAGCTCCCCGAACTCAAGGTGCTCAGGAGCCAAGCCGACAAGTTGAGCGAACGGAGGTTCGGGTGGTGTACCTGGCCTCCGGACATTGTCAAGAGGTTCGGGAGTTGTCGCAGGTGAATCGGGGGCCTGGTGGATAGGCGAAGAAGATCCGAGAACCAATGTTGTCTCGGCCAGTACGGAGCAATCAGTATCAGCGTGCACGGTTCCGTCCTCATCTTCCGGAGGAGCCTCGGTATCATCGGGAACGGCGGAAAAGCGTACGCAAACACGCTGGACCAGCCGATGGAAAAAGCATTTCCCAGCGACCCCCGTTGGGGATGCCAGCTTGCGTAGCTTCGGCATTTGGTGTTCTCTTCCGTCGCGAAGAGATCGATCCTCGGGGTGCCCCATTGTGAGAAGACGTGGGCCACCGTGTCGCCGTTGAGCTCCCATTCGTGGGAGAGAGAGGTCTGCCTGCTGAGGGCGTCCGCGATAGTGTTCTCCTTCCCTGGAACGTACTCCGCCTTGAGGGAGAGGCCGTGCGCCACCAACCAGTTCCAGATTTTTTGCGATTCTCGTGAGAGAGAGAGAGATCGCGTTCCCCCTTGTTTGTTCAGGTAGTGCATCGTCGTGGTGTTGTCTGTTTTGACGAGCACAGGGGAAGAGCCGATGCGTGGCAGGAAGGCCTGTAGAGCCAGGTACACTGCCCTCAGTTCCAGGAGGTTGATGTGTAGTTGTGTTTCCTGGGCGTCCCACTTGCCGCTGACTCGAAGGTCTAACAGTACTGCGCCCCAGCCTTCCAGTGAGGCATCGGTCGTGATGACCAGTGGTGCCGGCGGCAGGAGGAACGGCAATCCGGCCGTCAGGTGAGTCCTGTTTCTCCACCACAGCAGGGCCTTTATGATGGCCGGCGTGATTGTGAGAATGTCGTCGAATGAGCCTGAACACTGTTTCCATTGTCTCGCCAACGCTTCCTGTAGGGGGCGCATGCGGAGCCTGCAGTGCGGTACGAGGAGAATGCATGAAGACATCATCCCTAGCAAGGAGGTGAACGTCCGGACCTTGATGCGAGGCTTCTCGGCCACCGCCGTGGCCAGAGACAGTACTTTGCAGATCCTGTCCTCTGAGGGGAAAGCCTTCGCATGCTCCGTGTCCAGGGTTGCCCCTAGGAAGGTGATCCTCGTTGACGGAGTAGTGCATGATTTTTTGAGGTTGATCGTCAGACCCAGCTGTTGGAAAAGAGCGCTGCAGGCGTTGAAGGAAGCCAGCGCGTCCTCCGGGGAAGGAGCCTTCACCAGCCAGTCGTCCAGGTAGGGGAACACCTGGTGACCCCTTTGTCGCAGGAAGGCAGCCACGGGCGCCAAGCACTTTGTGAAGATACGTGGGGCAGATTTGAGGCCAAACGGCAAGACCTTGAACTGGTAATGTCTGCCCGCTATTTCGAACCTTAGGTATTTCCTGTGCCTGACGAGGATGGGGACATGGTAGTAGGCGTCCTGTAAGTCTAGGGAGACCATCGAGTCGCCTCTTTCCAGTGCACCCAGGATCTCCTGGATTGTGACCATCCGGAAGGATTGACTCCGTAGGAAGGCGTTGAGCGCCCGGAGGTCTAAGATCGGCCTCCACTTGTCCCCTTTCTGTTGGACCAGGAAGAAGTGGGAATAAAAACCCTTCCCTTTCTGGGAGTCCGGGACCTTTTCGATGGCTCCTTTGACCAACATGGCAGCGACTTCCTGGAGAAGGAGGTGCAGGTGTCTGTGAGTACGCTTCAGTGGAGGGGTGTTGGGAGGGGTGTTGACCAGTTCGAGGGAATGTCCAAATTGAATTATTTGTAGTACCCACCGATCCGTAGTGATTTTTCGCCAATTGTGGAGGAAGTGGGTCAGTTTTCCCCCAATTCGAAAGGATTGAGACGGTGGTGGGACTGGCCGGAGTAAGTGGTCACTGGCGGCCGCCAGCGCCCTTCTTGGCGGGTTTGCCTCTGAAGGACGATTTCCCGTAGGATGACTGTCGGGACTGTTGTTTCTGTTGGGGTTGGTTCCTGTTGCCATAGGAATAGGACGACCGATTTTGGTAGGAACCTCTGTAGGAGTACTGACCTCTGGAGCGGCCTCCCCGAAAGGATTGGTTCCGGGACTGGAGGGAGCCCAGAGCCCTCGCCGTGTCGGTGTCTTTTTTGATGGCCTGGAGTGCCTCGTCTATCTTCTCCCCAAAGAGGAATTGCCCATCGAACGGCATATCCAGTACCTTAGATTGGACCTCCTGCCGAAAAGACGTCGCCTTGAGCCAGCCCTGGCGGCGGAGCACGGCAGCCCCTGCCAACTGGCGGAATCCCGTCATGGCTGCGTCGATGGCGCAGTCGATAATTTCAGCCGCGGAGTTTTGTCCTTCCGCCAGAAGAGCTTTCACCTCGTCCTGGACCGTGGCCGGCAGGCCTTGCAGGTAGGGAGCTATGTCTTCCCATAGCTGGCGGTTGTATCGGCCCAGGAGGGCGATGGAGTTTGCCACCTTGATGGACATGGCGGATGTGGTGGAGAACCTCTTGCCTATGGTGTCCAGCTTCCTTCCTTCCTTGTCCGGGGGCGCGGACAGCGGCGAGGAGGGGTTTCGGGATTGTTTTTGGGCCGCCTGAGTGACAACCGAGTCCGGTTTGGGGTGGCCGGTCAGGCAGGCAGGTGCGGAGTTCGGGGCCTTATATTTTTTGTCTAGGCGCGGAACCACCGCCGGCACCGAGGCAGGCGTGAGCATCAGCTTCTTGCCCTGTTCCCATAGAAAGTCTATCAGAGGAATAGACTTGGTCGATTTCTGTGTGTGCTCCTTGAAATCATGGAGGAAGCATTCCGTTTCCGCGGATTCCACCGCCATGTGGAACCTCCTTGCAGCTCTGTCCACCAGTTTGTGGAAACCTCCCACGTCCGCTGCTTCAGAGTGGCGTGGTCTCGGGGATGCCGGGGTAGACGAATGGTGTGATGACGCAGCATCGGCATCGTCGTCTCTGTGGTCCGAGGCGACGTCTTGCACCTCGCCTTCCTCTAAGTCCGTGTCATCCTCCTCGCTTTCCGATGAATCCTCCGCCTGTGTTTGCGGTCGGAGTTGGCTCCGAGGACGGGCCGGGGGAGCGGAAGGGTGCGAGGCCGACGGTTGCGCTTGGGTGACCGGAACCTGGGCACCGCTGTCTGCGTCCGGGAACCTTCGTTTATAGTCCTGCACCAGGGATTTCAAATCGTTGACCAGAGACAGTGGCAAACAGATCATCGGGGTTTTCACCGTGTCTACGGTCAGGGAGCTGCCTTGATACGTCACTCCGTCCCGGATCTCTTGGACGTCCTGGTGTTCTTCGTGAACCTCCTGTTCTTCGTCCGACTCCTCACTCTGTAGTGTGTCCTGTTCTTCCTCGGGTGCCAACTCCACCGTTGGGAGAACCGAGGGCGTTGGACTCGAGTGAATAGAGACTTCGACCAATCTCGATTCTTTCCAAGATGGCGCCGGGGTCTCTTCCGACGACGTGCGTGAAGATGGCGCTCCCGCCAAGCGTGCCGGTGATTTGGGCACCTCCGTCAGGGTTAATGGTACCAAGTTTTGCGGGGATAAGGGTTTCGCCGCCTTACTGATGTTAGGGTCGTGGACCTGGGCTATCTTTGTCGAAGGTGTGGTTCTTGAACTTGACTTCGACTGTTTAGGAGACGAACTTGACTTCGATGGCTTGGGTGACGAGCCTTCGGTATGAGGTGTTTTCGGTGAAGGCGTACTTGAAGATTTAGACCTCTTAGGTGACGAAGAGGCGGCCTTCGTATTGGATGAAGGTTTCAGAGGAATGGTCGAGGAGACCGGTGCGCCTGAGGACGCAGTGGTGGTCGTCGTGGTCGCCGTGGAGGGCGATGAGGCCGTAGTAGTCGACACAGTGGTCGTAAGTGAGGTGGTCCGCTTAGTAGATGGAGCGGGCTTCTTGAACCTCTGGCCATCCTTAACAGACACGGAGGAGGTGGTGGAGCGTGCCTCCGAAGGCTTCCTGTGCGCCTTCTTAGGAGGAGTGTCTGTCTCTCCAGGGGACTGCACCCTGGGTCTCTTCTTGGAGACTTTGGAGGTCGCGGAGACACTACCCTCGGAAGATTCCAGAGTGTCTCGGACCTTAAGCCTGTCGAGCCATTCGCGAAGGCGAGTTTCCCTTTCCTTAACCGTCTTCTTTGGGAAGGCTCTACACACCCTACACTTGTCAGTGACGTGGTCAGGGTACAGGCAATATAAGCACAGGTCGTGCTTGTCCTCCGCTTGAATCCGCTGCTTGCCGCAGGAGGAGCAGGCCCTCAGGGCTTTCTTCTGTGAGTCCGCCATGGACGAAGTTTTCTTATTAGATTCCGACATGTAGTCGATGCTAGGATGAAATCCTTTTCGTACAAAGTGAACTTCGGTGAAGTTTGAGACTTCGAATTTTGGAAACCTGAAGAGCTCAGGTTGGAGACTCCCTAGCACAACGTGCGGTAGAAAAATCTGAGGGACGGAGGCTCCTCCCGGGAAGGTTCTAGAAGGAGGTCGGAGCTGATTGGCTAACGATGAGAGTTCGGTCCTTTTACATAAGGACGTGGAAAGGCCCCAAAAGGGGAGGCCCTTAGGCCTATATTCTCTATGTATGTCCTTAGGACATTACTTTTTTATGTACCGGAGGCTCCCGTCTCAGCGACGGGGAATGATTCAGGCATGTGAATCTATGAAAGACACCCAAATACTGGATAAGAATGTATTTACGACTCGTCTAACTTTTGGAAGAAATATCTAGTTATATGACAACAGGACACCAACATAACTTGAAGGAAATAAGAACGCCCTGAAGAAGTTCTGTTGTACAGAACGAAACGAGTCGGCTGGCTGTGGTACATAAACTTAAGGAAAATAAAAGCATTTGAATATACACCAAGATTCAGCGCTTCAATAAGGCCTCTAAGTGAAATGATTGGACTTGTTGTGCAAGTGGTGCTGTGCCAAACTTTGGAATATTCTCCACTACTCTCTGCTACTCACTCTCTACTACTCCACTTCTCTCTAATACTCACTCTCTACTACTCATTCTCTACTACTCTACTACTCTCACTCTACAACTCACTCCCTACTACTCACTCTCTACTAGTCACTCTCTACTACTCTTTCTATACTACTCTCTACTACTCTCTCTCTACTTCTCACTCTCTACTACTCACTCTCTACTACTCACTCTACTACTCACTCTACTACTCACTCTTTACTATTCTCTACAATTCTCTCTCTGCTACTCACTTTCTACTACTCACTCTACTACTCACTCTCTACTACTCTCTGCTACTCTCTCTACTGCTCTCTGCTACTCTCTCTACTGCTCACTGCTACTCTCTACTACTGACTCTCTACTCTCTATTACTCACTCTCTACCTCTCTACTTCTCTCTACTAGTCTCTACCTCTCTACCTCTACACCTCTACCTCTACACCTCTACCTCTCTCTACATGCACACATATACACATATATATGCATATGTATTTATATATATGTATGTGTGTATATATATATATATACATACATATATAATCTTCATATCTATATAAATACAAATATAAATTCATGCACACATATACATATATGCATACATATGCATGTTATTTACATGAACGTTTGAAAAACACTAATAAAAGCAAATCTAAAAAGCCACCTCATTACAAACAGAATGGCTTTAACTTAAACGAGGGCGAGATCTATTGCATTTTCAATGCTTGTTTACTTTGGTTCCATCAAGAAGGCATTCAGATGTGTCACACATTTGCCATAAATTCTGAATGTTAGCACTCTAGTTGCTCATTAGATCACTGTAGTAAAGCTACTGCTCACCAGGGAAGTCTGCTGCTGGTATTTATTCAAAGTGCATGTTTCAGTCTGCATGTCAGAATTTTTTTTAAGGAAATAGAAGAGGATTTGAGAAGTCAATATGAGCCCTAATTTTTCTATCTTCAGCACTAATCATAATTTATATGGCAAAATGAACCCCCTCAGGGAAGTCTGCTGCTGGTATTCAAAGTGCATGTTTCAGTCTGCATGTCAGAATTTTTTTTAACGAAATAGAAGAGGATGTGAGAAGTCAAAATGTGCCCTAATTTTTCTTTCTTCAGTACTAATCATAATTTCTATGGCAAAATGAACCCCCTCATTTTCTTCCTTTGCAGATTAAATGTTTTACGTGTTACCACTTTATTCCAATCAAGATGACTTCAGGTGTGCCATACGTTTGTCATAAGTAAGACTGTTAGCGCTCTAGTTGTTCTTTAGAACACTCTGGGACATTCTGTCATTGGGCTATACTTGGGCTACATTTGGGGGATATTTGTGCTACATTTGGGCTATTTTGTCTCTTGTGGCCATCTTGGGAGACTTATTTGTTATGAAGTTTCCTCATTTCCTCATTTACTAGTCTCCTCAGTAGAAGTAGGATTCCATCAAGAAGGCATTCAGATGTGACACACATTTGCCATAAATTCAGAATGTTAGCACGCTAGTTGCTTATTAGATCACTGTAGTAAAGCTACTGCTCACCAGGGAAGTCTGCTTCTGGTATTGAAAGTGCATGTTTCAGTCTGCATGTCAGAATTTTTTAATGAACTAGAAGAGGATTTGAGAAGTCACTCAAAATGTGCCCTAATTTTTCTTTCTGAAGCACTAATCATACTTTCTATGGCAAAATGAACCCCCTCATTTTGTTTCCTTTTAAATTAAATGTTTTCAGACTTACCGCTTCATTCCAATCAAGATGGCTTCTGGTGTGCCATACTCTTGTCATAAGTAAGACTGTTAGCGTTCTAGTTGTTCTTTAAAACACTCTGGGACATTCTGTCATTGGGCTATACTTGGGCTACATCTGGTTCATATTTGGGCTACATTTGGGCTCTTTCGTCTCTGTTGGCCATCTTGGGAGACTGCATGTCAGAATTTTTTAATGAAATAGAAGAGGATTTGAGAAGTCACTCAAAATGTGCCCTAATTTTTCTTTCTGCCGCACTAATAATGCTTTCTATGGCAAAATATACCCCCTCATTTTGTTTCTTTTTAAATTAAATGTTTTAAGAGTTACCACTTTATTCCAATCAAGATGGCTTCAGGAGTGCCATACCTTTGTAATAAGTAGGACTGTTAGCGCTCTAGTTGTTCTTTAGAACACTCTGGGAAGCTGCAGTAGAACACAAAGGAATCAATTGACAGTCTCTGTCCTTGTTGGATGTACATGTTTTACTGAGAATGTCAGACTTCATTCTCACATGACTGAGAAAGATAATGTGAATTTACAGAAAATATGCTTTCAGTTTAGCTTATAGATCCTCTTCCAAACCACTGTGGGAAAAGCATGAGATAATAGTTGTCTTTCAAACATGATTCATGATATCCCAGCAGAGGCTTTTTCACATGGTAAAATCACCTTAGAACACACCACAAATCCTAAAACGAGTATGGTACCATCAACAAATGATTTATAATGTAACTAAAGCCCTAAAACCTTCTATTAACTGCAATGCTTTTTAATGAGGTGCTATCATATATATTGGTCCCAAGATGGCTGCCAACACTTCTTGGATGAAGTGCTGACAGCCAATCAGATCTCACGATGAGATGTGTGGTTAGGCTCCGCCAAGATATATATTTTTTTCTTTTGATTTTCTCAGGAACTACTGGAGGGATTTACACCATTTAACCAAAAGCGTGATCTGCGTACCAGACCCTACCATTTTCCCAAATTTGGTGTAATTCCGTTCAGCGGTTCGGGCTGTAGCCGTGTCTAATCGTCCTATGGAAATTAACGTGGGGAAAACACGTTTTGGGACACCCCTTTTTTCTCAGCCCCGCTTGACGAATCTTCCCGAGACTTTAAGGGAAGGAGCGGGCCATCTTCTTTGAGAAATTCGCGAAGATTCAACAACCGGCGCCAAAGTTATTCCCAATAGAATGTTGCAGATTTCCTATGGAAACTAGGTCCTAACTATAACTACCTATTGGCGACCGCCAGTAGGTTTTATATATATATATATATATATATATATATATATATATATATATATATATATATATATATATATATATATATATATATATATATAATATGAAAGTTTCACCGTGAGGAGTGCGACTCATTGCTTTCTATGGAGAGAGTGTTTGGTCATATTAAGCGGCTTGGTCCCGCTGGGAGTCTCGCACCTCCACGCAAACGAGCGCCAGGACTGTCCTAAGTGTGGAGTTTTGTAACTTTACAAAAATTCCTCAAAAATCAGCCGAACTACGAATTCTGATTTACTCACCTGTTATCAGGAGAGACCTCAGTGCTGCATCTTTTAGCTCACTACTGATCCTGAAAAGTAATTATATTCGTAGTTACAGTAACTTGAATTTCCTTCCATAGGATATCATTGCCTGTGATATAAAACATATATAAATTAAAAAATATATAAAATAAAAAAAACAAATATTACAATTTCAATATTTTTAAAATCATTTTTTTTCCAATTTATATCAAAAATATGTAATGTAATTTAAAAAATAAAATATCTAAAAATAAATACTTTAAAACAATGTAGTAAATTAGTATAAAAAAATAACAATTATACATTTTAAAATTTTCATTTACAAAACCTCTGAAATTCACTGAAAAAACCATAGGTTTCACACCCGTTATAGTTAGGAATTAGCATTTAAATGCTAATTCCTAACCATAACGTGTGTGAAACCTATGTTTTTTTCAGTGAATATATATATATATATATATATATAATGTGCATATACATAAACATATGCAGCCTGAAAACATATTACTAGGCTCAAAAACTGCCATCATTGCATGTACATCTTTTACATTTAAAAAAATAAAGACATATGTCATAATATACATATATATATACATATATATATATATATATAACTGCCCTGAGTTTGCTTTGAAACACACAACCTTCATTTTCAAAGGTAAAAGGGCAAAATCATAGAAGCAGATTAGCCTAGAAAGGCTGCATAGAAAATAATTGGAATATTGGCGCTGTGCCTTGAAGACCTCCAGGGACCCCCAGGCTCCCATCATGCACCACAGGTGGCAGTTAGGTCAGTTCTTTTTGGTGGCGTATAACAGTGTAATCACAGTGTGGGTAACAGATATATATATATATATATATATATATATATATATATATCTCTATCTATCTCTCTCTATATATATATATATATATATATATATATATCTCTATCTATCTCTCTATATATATATATATATATATATATATATATATATATATATATATATATATATATATATATATATATATATATATATATATATATATATATATATAGTCATGGTATTCTTCCGGAGAGGAGGGAGGGTTGCTTATGACTTTGGTGAGTATACCCCTCGAACTAGGATTACAGGTAAGTAACTTATCCTTCTCTTCCAGGGGATACTCATCAATAGTCATAAGCACTGAATAGAGTAGCAAGCCCATCCCTGTACCCTGCGGACGAATACCAGCATATCAAAACCATTTACAAACATATATTACCTAAACAGATTTCTCAAGGATGCTTGTCCGAACTGAGCATCCGCTTGAGTGTCAGAATCAAGGCAGTAATGGCGTGAGAAAGTATGAACCGAACGCCATGTGGCTGCTTTACAAATTTCTTGAATTGGTACATTCCTAAGCATCGCTATCGTAGCACCTTTGCCCCTTGTAGAATGCGCTCTTGGCTTGCCCAAGAGCTGCTTACGTGCCAGTTGATAAGATGCTGAATACGTGCATACATAAATTATGAATAGATCCCTGCGGTTAGGGCACTCCTTAGGTTCTTAGGACAAGACTCCCAAACAATTATCATTTATTTGAACTTCTTTTATTTTTCAATGATTCTTATTGGATATTTCATATCATATCATCAATAGTTCATTATTCGTAGCGCAATGCTTTCACTTAGTGAGATCCATCAAAGTCTTTTGAACGCTCCAATGCATTTCGGGCTTCTGAGCCCTTTTTCCAGGAGCTCTACAAAATCAAAATAAGATATAGCCAATGCCTGACATGTACCAAATCAATGCATCAATCAACAACGTGAAAAACATGTAATGAGGTCAGCCCAGTGTGTGAGCGGAAAAAAGCGCTAGGGTGAACGAAAAGTGAACGAGGTGTGAACCGTAACCGGTTAAACCAAGTCAGTAAGTGGACTTGCTTCACTTACGTGTTGATTTTGAGACGTTCGATATAAGCTGGAGCTAAAACGGAAGGTAAAACATCATCAGTAGCTGAAGCACTCGTATTAAGTGAAAGTCCCACAGGAGTGACAACCAATAGTAACATGGCGGTGCGAACACCGACTTACTTTGTAGCTGAAAGCTTCTAATATCCGTTTCGGCGATGTGTGCGGTTAGTGAAATCCCGGGTAGAATGTGCAAACTTAAACGCAAGTCATGTGATAAATGGATTTACCCTGCCGGGTCACATGGTCATTCGAGCTCGAAAACGGACTGATGGAGGTCGAAAGTGAACGGCGGCCATGTTGGAACCGAGAAAAATGTGAATGTGATGTAGGTTGTGGAATAGTGTTACAGTGTAAACGTTAATACAATGATAATATTAAACAACTGTACATATCAGAAAACTTCACAAAAGATATAGCATCAGGGGATCACCAAATGGTGATTTAAATAAAACAACTAAATTCAATCCTGTCATTCAGCCCAAATGGCTGCATTGCTTGAAGACGGTAAATCCATGATAGTTCTCGTTGCAGCAGGCATTTTTATTGTCTTTGCCCTCTTTTTTTTTCTATGATTTCCACTACCATGTATTTTAATTGTGCCACATTATGGGATTGTTCCATGAAGTGAACAGCAAAATTCGATTTTTCGTTTTTGGTCCGGATGTTTGATTTATGTTTGTTGAGTCTAACTTTTATATTTCTTTCGGTTTTGCCGATGTAGATCATTCCACACGGACACTTAAGTAGATAAACCAAATTGAATAAATGGCATGTAGTGTTGACGTTGAGTCTGATGTTGTACCCCTTCATGGGGTGGGTGATGGAGTTACCTTTAATTATATTATTGCAACTGTTGCAATTCATACATGGACGTGTTCCTTTTGATTCTTCCCGCTTGGGTAGTTCCTTTGACAATATTTATTTGATGTTTTGATTGCGCGTGTATGCGAATATAGGCGATGATTTAAACAAATCTTTAAAATCAGGTTCTGATGTTAAGATAGGCCAATGTCTCAGGATTATTTTTTTGTATGTTGCACTAAGTTTTGGGTGTCCCCTATGAGCTGCCATGTAATTATTTTGTAACGGGCCCTGTTTATATTTTATATTCTAGATTAAAGGCTAGATAACAGGAACGTTCTTATTATCGCGATATATCTGAGAACCAAATGTTTGACAAACGAATATTATGAACACAGATTTCGAAATGCCAAATATGTGAATAGAGAATGTAATAAGGCAATGTTTTGGTATAAATACATATACATCACTAATCTACAATAATGAGTCAACTCTAAACAATAAGTAACTTATTAATTTGCGAAGAGCACCAAAAGTTCATGTTAATACAAATTCAGATCTCGAAATGCCATATATATGAACTAAAAATGCAAGATAGAAAACTAGGTGTATTAATACTCATACACCACTAGTCTATCGCAATGATTCTATCCCAAATAATACTCTTTTCAATGTATACGTTCCCAAATCGTAACCCTGCGGAGTCCGTTTTCTCTATTTATGCCTTCAGTAGTAGTTTATCAAAACAATGGCACCTACGGAAGATGAAGGTTCTATCTAAGTCCGTCTTCACTCTCGGACACCAATGGATCTAATGCGTTGCCTTGACAACCATGCCGCATTTACTCAAGTCCGTCTTTATTTTCGGACACAAATAGCTCAAACGAAAAACTACTAAAATGGCGCGGTTGTCCGATAACTTCATCGAACTTAACGTCAGGTGTAGCTAGTTATCAAATCAACCACATTCCGACCGTGTATAAATACAATTTCCGCACCCCGGTCTCCATACCGACTCTGGAGACCGGGGAGACCAGGCGGACGGCTTATAAAGAAACCAATTCAGGTAAGAATATGCCTACGAACACGGAGATTCATACCCGTGTCCCGATAATAAACTTTCTGGCTTTCTAGCCATAGCGTACTTTTCATTTATTAGTCAAGTTTCGCCGCTATATCCTGTAATTTTAATTGTAGCATACACAAGTCGGTTTCTGTCTATAGAACAAACCCCACACAGGTCGTAATGTGCTGCTCGCATGAATAAGACATAGTAACTAGAACACTTTAAATTAATATGTGCCCTACGTTCTTATTTACCTGTGAGCTAAAACTTTAAACCACGAGCATAGCACGCTGAGGCTTTTTCTGTGATTCTAGCACGAATCACTATCAATATGACTGGGCATAAACGCTCTGGCCATCATTCCACGTGCACTTTACACTTAACCAGGGCACTCTAGTTAAAACGTGCCCACCGGTTTTGTTATATTCATGTGCTATAACCTTGTAGCCTTGAGTTAGGCACGTTAAGGTTTCCCCATGATCATAAAACGAAGTACTTGCCATATTTCTAAGCGCTTTTTAGTACCAATGTGACTTTATGTACTTAAACAGATTATAAACTGGGTACGGAAACCGACCTTCCTTGTTTAATTACGCACGTAGGTGAGAAGCCCGGATAAATTCCTACCAAAGAAGCAATCTATTGGAATTAGCTCTAACAACTCGGAAGAAGGTTCATGAATATTTTAAGGCGACCTTGATAAACTGCAGGCGCTTGGACAAGTCTCCGCTTAATACTGCATGATCTGTACATCACCATCAAGTAAGCATTGGTGGTCATTAAGAAACAATATATGCATCACATAGAGAACCACTTGTGAACCTAAATATTATTGTCATTTTAAGATCCTCTAGATGGTCAAGCTGAGGTGAATAAACAAGATAAGGATCATTCCACTCCAGGATCAAGACTGGCATGGCAATTTGAAAATGCTTTAAGAGTAAGACAATTTGACCACTAGTAGTTATGACCCTGTATGAGTTTAGATAAAAGTGTTTTTCTAAAAAAAATCCTCATGTACCTTTTACTAATGTTATGCCACATATAGAAAGAGAATATGTATGTATTTCTATGATAAGAAAATGCTTATGCGAAATTGTTTGAATCATTTAATATAAAAGCTTTTTTTCTTCTTCTTTTTTAATAAATGTGACATTTTGATACAATCTATGGTCTGTGGGTATATGTGTTACTGAGGATATTTTAGTTTAAGTTTGTCTCACAACAGGTGTCTTGCTCTACTGGTCTGATTCATTGAATAATGATAATGAAATAACCACAGAAAGGAACCCCCCCTTTTTTTGTTAAACTTAGAAACAAGTACCATCCTGGTGTCTTTGGGATTAGGTGTTTTAGTGAGTGCCTTTTCTCTTGTTATCTTAGCTACTCGGTTCTCCGCTTGTTCGATAACTTCCTGAGGATAGCCCCTTTTTAGGAATCTGATGCCCATTTCATTGATTTTTTTTGCACTGAGCTCAGTGTTTGACGTTATACGTTTGGCACGTAGCATCTGTGAAAAAGGTAAATGTCGTTTTAAGGAACCCTGGTGGAAGCTGGAATAGTGCAATGTATTGTTGCGATCTGTTTTCTTACGGAACAAGTCTGTTTCAAAACCTGTGGTGGTTTTGGAGATGTGTACATCTAGGAAAGTGATTGCATCCTCATTTATCTCCCAAGTAAGTTGAATTCTATCATCCTTGGTGTTCAACTCAATAAGCATTTGTTCAAGGTGTTCTTTTGTATCCTTCCAGATAAAAAATAAATTGTTGATATATCTGACGAATAATTTTAGATTGTTGGACCAGTTGGGATTTTCATAGATGTGGGAGTCTTCTAATTCTTTCATATAGATATTAGCGTATGTTGGGGCTGCGCAAGCCCATGGACATTCCTGACAGCTGCATGTACCAGTCTTTTTCATACTGAAAGTAACTGTGATATAAAGTGAACATCATAAGTTCCATCAAGAATTGTTGCATTGAGGTCTCTATTTCGCTGTTCAAAATGTTTTTTTCAATTGCATCGATGCCCCCTCCATGGGGGATCGATGTATATAAGGATTTGACGTCTGCGGTGCAGAGGATTACGTTTTCGCCTTCTTCTTGTGTGATCTCTGCAAGTTTGATGAGGAATTCAGTAGTATCTCTCACATAACTTTTCATCTGTTTGACTGATGGCTGGAGGTATTTGTCGAGGAACTTTCCCACGGGTTCGTGAAGTGAACCCCTGGTAGACACTTTCTGTCTAAATGGAGGGTCATCGATGCCTTTATGAATTTTGGGGATCATGTGTATCGATGGACTTTTCGGGTGTTCTAATGATAGGTATTTCCTAGTTCTTTCATCAATGGTCCCTAGTTCCTGAGCTTTCTTGAGTATTTCATTCAATATGTTTTTAAATTGAATGGTGGGATTGGCGTCCAATTTTTTGTAAGTCTCTGAATCTGAGATCTGTTAATGCATCTTTTGTAGGTACATCCGGGTATTAACAATCACCAATGCTCCGCCTTTATCTGCCTTAAGGCACTGATGTCTCTATTATTTGCGATGTTTTTGAGTGTATCTTGGTATTTTTGCGTGATGTTCCTAGTGATTTTTTTGTTGTAGTTGATTTTCATCAAGTCTTGTTTGACCAAGGTTTCAAACAGATCTATACATTTGTGGCTGCAAGGCGCTTGGTATGTGCTAGGGGGTCGTAAGCCCAACAATAAATCTGGTTTGTTGTCAGTGGTAGGTGGTAAGATGTTGTCAAAAAAATGACGTAATCCCAGTTTTCGTGTAAATTTGAAAGTGCTTACTTCCAATTCCAATTGATTGGTTTTTGTGGTTGGAATAAATGATGTTCCGTTCTGTAACAGTTTCATTTCATGTGTTGTTAACGTGGTGTCTGAAATATTGATAACTAAGTGTTCTTCTTTTTGTTGTCTTTTTTCACGATCGTACTTCTTGTGTTGGGATGACTCTTTTCTTTTTCTTTTGCTCCGACGGGGTCTCCTCTGTCATTCTGGCCTTCCTCTAAAAAAGGTTCCGAAGTGGTTGGACTGCTATCTCTATTTGTAGGTCTCTAAGTGTTGTCTTTAGATGGCCGCTGCCTTGTGGTGGATGGAGTGGTTTTCTTTGTGGTTGGCCGACTGGATGTTTCACTTCAGGAAGAAGATGTGTCTGTTTGTTGCCTGTATGGTTTGTTCCTGCGTCTCTGAGCGTACACTTCAGCCCACGTGTAAACTTCTCCCAGTTTGTAGTCCAGGGTATCCCTCCTGAACTTCCTGATCTTTCTTTCGTTTATTTCTCTTGTGTGTTTATCCAGTTGTACTTTGATGTCTTCTAAGATTTTAGACCAATCCTCAGATGAAACCGAATCCTCTAGTTCTTTTTCAATGTCTTTGATTTTGTTGTTTAGATCCACTAGGATCCTGGACAATTCTTCTACAATGAGTAGAATGAGGTCTAAGCTGCATTTATTTAGAATAGCATTCCACTTTTCCTGGAAGGTTTTAGAATTCTTACACAGAGAAGGTTTTAGCGCTATCCGTAAGCCACGGGGAATTCTTATTGCTCTATGATACTTAATGAGAGTCATTTCTGATTGATTTGGCGTTTTGATAGATATAAAAGTTGCCTGATGCATTGTTCTTTTGGGCGGCCTGAAGTTTCTTGAACTATATCTTCGTTGATCAGTGCTTAAATGCGCTCACTTTCTTCATTGCTGTAGTCAAGGGTGCTAGCTCTAGTTTCCTAGCTTTTTGAAATTTCATCGTAATTCATTCTGTAGCGTGCTACCTGCCTCCGGGGCGGTATAACGTAATAATGAAGTAGATAGTGGGCAAAGGTGCACAGCGATTTGATCAGTTGAGAAGATAACATGATACATGACACTATCCATATAGAATTGGCCCTTTTAGTTGCAGGGAAACCAGTGTTTAACGGACCATAATTCACAAACAGTTGGTCAGACTTTCATACACTTTTTGTTTTATCAAGATAGAATTTTAACACTCTTTTCAGATCTAGTGAGTGCAGAGCTCTCTCAGCAGGAGTGATAGGGTTTGCAAAGAAAGTAGAAAGATTAACTGACTGGTTGATGTGAAAATCCGAGACCACCTTAGGAAGGAACCTCGGGTGAGTACGTCACACCACTCTGTTCACGTGAAAAAAGAGATAAGGCTCTGTCGAGCATAAGGCTTGTATCTCGCTTACCCTGCGAGCAGATGTGATTGCCACGAGAAAAGCAGTCTTCCACGAAAGATGCTGAAGGGAAGCTTTGTGAATGGGTTCGAATGGGGGACCCATTAGTTTAGAGATTAGTTTAGAGAGGACTACATTCAGCTCCCAGGGAGGAGATGAAGCCGTAACGGGAGGATAGACCTTCTTGAGACCCTCCAGGAAATCTTTAACAACTGGCATTTGAAAGAACAAAGTCAACAACAAGAGAAGGTCCCTGATACTAGCAATACTAGGAAGAGGAGGCAGGGAAGAATACAGTCAAGAACAGAAACCTCTCCTAGACGCACAATAATTCTAAGGGTGGTGCATCCAAAAAATAATATATATCAACATTGTCCCAACTCACTTAGAAAAACATAATTCTAATTTATTTTTTATCAATTTTAACAAAGGCAATATTCATGATGATATTCACAAAAGGTCACAAATAAATATATATCGCAAAACCCCCCATCATCCTAAGGTCACCATACATGCTTGCACTCAACCCAACAGTCATACACAATACAAAAAATGTGCAGAAATAATTAACAATACAAAACAGAAAAAACACAATACAGTGAAAGTTAATAATCACAAACAACCAAACAGAAAAGCATCGACGCGAGTTTCAGAAAGGACAATGACCCACAGTTCCTTCGTCAGGGCGCAAATATACTTTGTGTACGATTTCTTCTGGAGAGTGGATTTCTTCAATCTTAATAATCCAGAAAATAAGCAACCAAGGGGTCTCAGTCTTGAGATTAATAAGTACAATTTATACAATTTCAAATATCCACATAAAGAAAGGAGGGGCACTAGGTCCACAGCACACTCAAAGATGTTAACAGAAGTTTGGAACGCCTCAGTTTCTAGGGCTCGATAAAGGCCTATCGGTAATGAGTCTCCCGAATCAGCACTTAGTCAAGTGTAATGGCATCGATATAAAATGATGGGCCAGATAGGCTCTAACAGATTATTCAAAGGGTATAAAGTAAATCACGCCAGGCTACACAGTCAGGTAGGATGATATATGGTCTCTCCCGCTGCACTGAGGTACTGAAATAATTCCAAATCTGTGCATGTCCCGAAAGGTATCTTCTTCACAGGCGAAGTCCGGATGTACCACCCTTAGAATTATTGTGCGTCTAGGAGAGATTTGAAAGAACAAAGCCTGAGTGGGAGACTTTCTATATGCTGTTATCGCTGCCAGGTGAACCTTTATGGAGGAGTATAGCAAACCTGCTTTGGTCAAATACATTAAGTATGGCAACAGTATCTGTTCCTGACCTCGAATAGGGTCATGACCTTCAGCAGTACACCACATGTAGAAAACGCTTCCACTTAAAAGCGTAAGACTTCCTCGTAGAAGATCTCCTAACCTCCTTCAAGATCTGCATGCAGTCTTGAGAGAGAGACCTAAATGTCCATAATGGATGAACTCAGGAGCCATGCTGCTAACCTCAAGGATGGCAGGTTGGGATGGAACACCTTGCCGCCCGCCCTGGTCAGCTGATCCGGATGACAAGGCAACCTCCTGGAGCAACCAGGATCATCTCTGTCTCGGAATTGTACAGTTTCCTGATCACCATGGGAATGAGGGGAATTGGTGGAATAATATCTCTGACCAGTCTATCAACAGAGAATTCCCCTTGGATCCTGGTTGCGGGTACCTTGAGGCGAAGACACGGCATTTTGCATTTTCTGTGTTCACGAAGAGATCGTAGTCTGGTGTTCCCCAGTTGTGGAAGATGTCTTGCGCCACTTCTTGTTTTAGCACCCCGTCGTTTGCTTCTGCGAAATGCCTGCTTAGGCCTTCCGCTTGGACATTGAGAATGCCTGGTAAGTGAATTGCAGAGATTTTCATGCCTCGTGCCAGAAGCCACTTCCAAATCGCCTGTGCTTCCAGCGACAGGGGTCAGGACCTGGTTCCCCCCTGCTTGTTCAGGTAGTACATTGTTGTATTGTCCGTCTGAACAAGCAGAGTAGTCGATTTGATGGAAGGAAAAATGCCTTGAGAGCTAGATGTACCACTCTGATTTACAGCATGTTTATGTGGTATAGTTGCTCTTTCTCTGACCACATTCCTTGGATCTGAAGTGATCCCATATGAGCGCCCCATCCCTGAAGAGACGCATCCATCACCTGAGTCTGCTTGGGCAGTTCCTGTTGAAAAGGGACTCCTACGATGAGATGAGTACGTCGCATCCACCATTTGATGGAGAGTCGGACAGACAGAGGTAGAGTTAACGTATCCTCCCAGCGATTGGAGACTTGGGACCACTGATCCTGCAGAGTCTGCTGTAGAGATGTCATGTGAAGTCTGGCGTTTGGAACTAGAAAAATGCACGAGGCCATCAAACCCAGCAGAGATGGGACTTGCCTGGCTGGGGGCTGAGGCATCTTCAGGAGAGTGTGACACGTGTGGAGAATGGATGATAGTGTCTCCTCCGAAGGATACGCTCTTGCGTTTGCTGTGTCCAAAGTTGCGCCCAGGTAGTGTATCCTCTGTGCTGGATTGAGGATGTATTTTTTTTAATTTACGTATAGACCTAGCCGATAAAGTTGTTGAATGCAGTACGAGAGGTGCTGCTGTAGAAGGGTTGGAGACGCACTCTTGAGAAGCCAGTCGTCTAGGTAAGGGTAGACGCAAATTTGCTTTTTCCTCAAGAAAGCAGCTACTACTGCCATGCACTTAGAGAATGTGCAAGAAGCCGACTTCAGACCGAAGGGCAGTGAACTGGAAGTGGTCTGATTGGATCCAAAACCTTAGAAACTTCCGATGCTTTGGAGAGATTGGGATGTGGAAATAGGCATCTTGAAGATCTATGGAGCACTTCCAGTCCTCTTGATGTAGATGAGGGAGTATTTAATGTAGTGCCAGCATTCTGAACCTCTCTCTCAGAATGAACTTGTTGAGATGCCTGAGATCTAGTATAGGCCTGAACTCCTTGTTTGGACCTTTCTTTGGGACCAAAAAATACCAGGAGTAGATTCCCTGCCGACGTTGACGCCATGGGACCTCCTCGATGGCCTCCTTTAGGAGTAGAGCGGACACCTCCTCTCTCAGAAGACTTATGCGATGGATGACAGTCTCTTGATGAGGAATAGAAGGTGGAGGGTTTCACGATTCCGCTGCCGGTTATTCACTGACTACCTTTGCATGCATGGCTATGTTCAGGACGATCCCGTGCCGGAAGTACAATTCCCGGCAGGCTTTGCGAATCACGCCTCACTTGACTCTAACGCGAAGCCGGTTGCGGGGTTAAGAGGCGACAGAAGGATTTCCGCGTCACCGATAATTCCTGATTGTGCCGTAGCAGACTTCTCCTGTGATCGCCATTGAGTGGGGCCCTAAGAGTGTGCATGCACCTTTGTTTCAATTGCCTCCAAGAGAGGAAGGCGAGCTTTGCTGTTTTTTTCCTTGTTGCTCCTCTGTTGGCAGAGACCCGTTTCCTAAGGTCTTGTGCAGCGGAGACTCTGTTTGTTCCCCACAGCCGTTTAACTCCTCTGTTGGCAAAGACCCGTTTCCTACAGTCTCGAGCAGAGGAGACTCTGTTCGTTCCCCGCAGCCTTTGAACTCCTTTGTTGGAAGAGACCTGTTGGTTACGGTCTCATGCAGAGGAGCCTTTCTTTTGTTTCCTTCAACCCCTGAACTCCTCTGTTGGCAGTGACCCGTTACGTACGTTCTCATGCAGAGGAGCATTTATTTGTATTATTTCACATCCGATATCACTGGCGGATGTTGTCATTGAAAGTTGGGGTGTTCGTTACGATGCTGTATTGGATGGTTAAGTGAACTTTGTATGCTGGTGACATTGTGAATTCTATTACTCACTAGACTATTCTTCCTGGCTAAGGGCAAGACATTATTGTTTGTAGACCAGAAACAAATCATCAACAGCTCTTTCTTTTATTTTGTTGTTTTCTCCACACTTTAGGAGAGAGCATTCGGAGAGGGTGTGTTGCCACTTTAGGCTAGGCGTTTTGGCCTCACTTCAAGGCACACTGGTAGGTGTAATAAGGGGGACATAGGAAACGCAATCTCCAGTATGTTGTGATCTCTAAGTCTCTAAGTCATATTCCAATGCATGATTTCTTTGTTTTGTCTTACAAACAATAGTGTCCTGAGGTGAACCTGCTGCTGCCCTCTCATCTCTTTTATATTCTAGGCTCAACCTTATTTGCTTTTCAGGTGAGGGGTGGGAGACATTTAAGACAGTATCACTTATTGTTTACTTCTCTAATACCTTATACAGTAGAAGTTGTGCTTATACTGTGTTCGTGTATCCTTCTCAGATCTCCCTCCCCGCAGTCCCTACCCTTTCCTTCCCCCGCTTGATTACCCCAAAAGTCTGTGTTTTCCTAATGCCAGACTTGGGGTTGTCCAAAGGTGGGCCCCTTTAGAGCATCAACACACTCCTGAGGATTTGGAACAGAGGAGCCTGACAGAGGGGACTTGAACCTGATGGAATACCCATTCCTTACAATATTCAGCACCCACTTGTCTAGTAGGATTTTGGTCCAGTCTTCCGGGTAGAAACGGACACT
The DNA here is from genome assembly GCF_964263255.1 of Lissotriton vulgaris. Taxonomy (NCBI): domain Eukaryota; kingdom Metazoa; phylum Chordata; class Amphibia; order Caudata; family Salamandridae; genus Lissotriton; species Lissotriton vulgaris. Next base: position 605,836,429 of record NC_141698.1, on the reverse strand, counting down.
TCCCTCCACCGGAGAGGGTAACGGAGTTAGGGAAAGCAAGCACTCATTGCTTCTGTTGCTGCTTGGCAGCAGGTGTGGACTGTCTGGAGTTCCCTCCTCGTCCTCTACCAGGGCGACGTTGGGAGGTTTGTGATCTTCTTTGATTTTTCTGGGAGGGCCACTGAGGGGTTTGAACCCTCTGCTGGTATTGTCCCCGATCGTAAGGGCGGTAGCGTCGCTTGATGTCCTTCCTCTTCTCGAGTCCAACCGCCTTGACCGTATCCAGTTCGGTCTTCATCCTGGACATTTTCGTCATCAGCATGAGAGCTGAAGAGCGATGTGCCATTGAAGAGGAAATTGAGAATGCGATGTTGCGCCTCTGGCTTCAAACCTGCAATGGGCACAAATCCTATGTGCATAACCATGGGCAGCGAGATCAGAGGCATCCGCCGCTGCACCAATAACTTGATTGGCTACCAAGCCACCTTAATGCAGGATTTCCAGGAAATCTTGCTTGTCTTCTTTTAGGAGCTTCTCAGTGAAGCGTGAAAGTAAGACCCACAAAGAACAGTCATATCGACCCAGTAAGGCCGCGTCGCTGGCTTCCTTCATGTAGGAGGCTGAGGTAGTGCACATTCTCTTGCAGATAGAATCCATGGCCTTACTGTCTTTATCTGGGGGTACCGCAGATGATGCTGCCTCGTGTGATTCTTCTGTGCCACTGAAACAATGACAGAGTCCGGTGGAGGGACAGCCCTCAGAAAGAGGGGGTCATTCTCAGGAGCCTTATATATTTTTGTGATCCGAGATGGGGCAGCCCCCACCGATGCTGGAGTAAGGAATTTTTGCAGATCAGGTTCCAGCAAGCCAGGCATTAGGGGAAGCAATGGTCTAGAGGAAGACCTTTGGTGTAGTGTTTCAAAGATGTCTTGGTGGTGGAGACAGGCATTTCAATGTGAAGTTTTGCAGCCCCTCGACAGAGAACCTCATTGAAGGTGAGGATATCATTAATGGGCAATATTCTAATCGGAGGAGAGGAAGAAAGAGTAGGAGCCTTGGAATCTGAAGACCATGAAGAAGAGATATGGCTCTGTCTTCTAGGAGAGCGGTGTTGAGATCTGGACCCTCGACTCCTAAGAGAACGTGATGAGCGTCATCTTAAAGATGGGGACCTTTGAGAAGTGGCATGTCGCTCGTGTCTTTCAGAAGAGTGTACTGACTGAATTATAGGCGATATGGATCTTGTAGGAGAACGTGGTAGATTAATCCTGCGGATCTTCCACTCTCTTATGCCCCCTAGCTATCTCGGTGAGATATTAGTTGGCGGTGCTGAAGTAGGTACTGGTGAGGGTTCAGGAGTATCTTGCACTATCTAAAGTCCTGGGGAGGAAGAAGCACTCCTTGATGTCACCACCTGGGTGTCTCACGTCGAACGGTCTCTCGGCGTCGCCCTAGGTCTCTTTGCAGGCAGAGACCCATGATTTGAGTGTGATCTCCTCGATCTCGACCTACTTGACGTCGACCTAGATCGCAATCTTCTAGACACAGAGGGCGTCTTTCAAGATCTCGACATCGATCTCAACGTTGACATCCTCAGCGACGGATGTGTCGACGCCATGCGTCTCGACGTCGAATGCCTGTGTCTCTCCAGCGTCTAAGCCCTAGGTGTTCGGCTCGACGACGATGCAAGTGGACCTCTCGACGTCGGCGGTGATCTCGACATCGCCGCGGTCCCTCTCGGCGGTGGGCTTCAACGTTGATGTGTCGACGTCGAGCCCCGGCCTCTTAACGTCGTAGGCGTGCCAGACTTGGACCGCCTATGCGTTGGTGTCGACTTCGCCTTATGGGTCTTCTCACCTTGTCTCGACGACGAAGGACGTCTCGATTTCGACGCCGACTCGGATCTTAAAGGTATTTTGGATGTCGATCTGTTCACCTTTTTCTTTGCGCTCCAACCTTGTTTGAGAGGAGGGCTTCCTTGAAGGATGTTCTTTTCGACCACTTGTTGCTTCTTTTCATCTCTCCTTTATGGAGTGCAGCTTAATCTTCTCCCTTTCCCTGAGGGTTCTTTTTTAAAACTTGCTGCAGTAGTAACACTGGTCTGGCTTGTGAGATGAAGGTAGACAAGCAAAACAGACCAAGTGAGGGTCTGACTTAGCCATCTTTTTTTCACAGGCCGGGCACTTATTAAATAAAGCAGGCATTTTGACAGGAAAGAATGGCCAAAAGTTAGTAGTATTAGTAAGCCAAGTACTAAAGAAGTCGAGTGAACTAAAGAAAATTCACTTTAAACCAGAAAATAGAGATAAAAAATCACTAATTGGCCAGCCCAATGCTCCAGGATCCTCATCGAAGGAGCCAGAAAAAAGAACTGACCTAATTGTCCTCCGTGGTGCATGATGGGAGCCTGGGGGTTCCTAGAGGTCTTAAAGGCAAGGCGCCAATTTTCCAATTGTTTTATATGCAGCCTTTCTAGGCTAATATGCCTCTATGATCTTTGCCAATAAAGGTTGTGTGTTTCAAAGCAAACTCAGGGCAGTTATATATATATATATATATATATATATATATATATATATATCATATGTATATTATGACTTATATATCTTTTTTTTTTCAAATATAAAAGATTTATATGCAATGGCAGTTTTTGAGCCTAGTAATATGTTTTCAGGCTGCATATGTTTATGTATATGCATATTATCTATATATATATATAGGTTTTTCTGTATATATGTATGTAGATATAGGCACATTATTGGCTATTGCTCCGGGACTATTCAGTGCTTATGACTATTGATGAGTATCCCCTGGAACAGAACTCATCTTAGCCTCTACATCCTTAGTCTGCTCACCCATATTAAATGAACACTTCTCTCTTTGATCACTCGTCAGTTTGTAGATCTGTCCGCAATCCTCGACGTCCCACAACCACTTTGATTAATCCCAACTACAGATGGAAATCTGTTCAAGCACTAAGCCAGACTAGTGAAACCAAGTACACATCAAACTGCCTAAGCACATATATGGCCAAAAGGGGTAATAGGTCCCGATCCTCCACAAAAGTTTGATAATAGAGCTCAATAAAACCCCAAAAAATTGGGGTTCCCTTGTTCTTGGCAATGGGCGACCCCTTCCCCATTGTGAGTAATCAGCTTAACGGTGTGCCAGGACAAGTAGAAATCGTCCCTCTTATTTCTCATGCCGAAAGATTGACACCACACATCAGTGACCAGATGTCCTCTTTTTCAATGTTATGTGCTTTTGCTATACCGAGCAGGATTCGCTTACTATTAGAAAATTCAGTTGTCCGGTGGCAACCGAACATCTAGGAGTGCTGGGGAGCTGCTACTACGACCAGCATTCTTCCGAAAGAAAAAAACTTATGACAGAGCGTTCTCAGGAGCGGCCCCCAGAATATGGAACTCACTCCCTCCAAACATCAGGAAGATCCAGAATCTGGTAACATTCAAACGGGAAGTGAAGAGCCTGCTGATGAATAGATACATTACTTAATGAAGATCACGGATCATGGATTTGCTATAATACTGCCTTAGTACAGATCATGTACGCCATCAAAATAGAAGGCTCAGACAATACTATAATGGAATATGTATCCTAGGATACGGGAACAACCCAATAGCCAACAGGAATGGAGATTTAATTGAACAGAAGAACAATATCTTTCATGAACCTATACCGTGCTACCTCATACATGAACCTATACCGTGCTACCTCATATTTGTTATATATACATGTCCTGTATTTTATTTAATCATAGCATACTTACTTTTGCTATCGTCACTTGTGTTACGAATTTATATGTCATCTACCTCACTGCGATTGCTTGCTAACGATGTATACATATGTAACCTTGTTTCCTTTTTCCTACCTCATGTTAAGCGCTCTGATACCCACGGGTCTTGTTCGCGCTATACAAAACTTTATAATAAATAAATAAATAAATAAATATTAATACTAACTAGGCCCTGAGGAAGCCCCATGGCCAGACGGGTGCTCTAGTGGGCAAAACACGTGTTGGCTGTTTGTTTGAATATCACTTGCCCTATGGTTCTATGATCTACTGCTGCAGTACAGGACTCTGAATGCTGATAAGAGTCAAGTACCACATAAATCTTTTCATGGAGCAATACATTGGAATTGTTCCAGAAGTAAGAGTGACAATTTCTACTGGTTCTGGCACACCGTTTAGCTCAGCACATATATCACTTTTTTTCACCGTCTTAATAATATACAGTTCTCAGCTTTGAACTCTTACTATCCCTTTTGAACTTTTACTCCTCAACCTGGCCACCATCTAAGGCCAAGGACCACATCAGAAATCCAAGTACTTAAGATACAAACGCACACCCACTTATATAGATGGAGGAAATCCCTCACTCAGAATCACTTGGATGTACAAGAAGCAGTCCTCCTCTCACTGAACATACTCTTTTGATATGTCAAATACATGTATTACATAAACCTCATATGCTGTAAAACATTGCCCTCGAAAAGTAGTCTTCACCTAAGACTTTTCTTCCTAATTCTCCTCACAAATCTTCATCAACATTTGGCTCCCTCCTAAAGGATCTCTTGCCATCCCAATCTCCTTTCTGCCAACCTCCTGCCCTATCTGATCTGATTCTCTCATCCTGACCTCTAGAGCTGAATTGATACCCATGCTTTTTGTCCACAAACCCATCATGTGCCTTTTTCGGACTCTTACTCCCCAAACATTTAATCCACTTGAGCTTTCATCTGAATACAAAGCTGCCTTATTGAGCTCTATAAGCACTATGTTATCTAGGTAATATGCCTAGCGTGCTTCAAATATGATGGAGTGCTTCACCCTCCTAAACAAACAACTAATCTCTTATCCCCATCCATTTATTGCCTGGTTTGTCTATTTGCTTTTTTCCTCCAAAACTCTTGAAAGGCTAGTGTTCAATCAACTGGCCAGTTATCCGTTTACTCCTCAGCAGTGCCATCGTTTTTGCTCTGAGCTTGGCCTGCCCTGCACGGCATTTCACCAACAGTATCTTAAGCTTTGTAGTTAAGCTACAGCTGAGCAGTTCCAACAATGGCAGCCATCTCTGCCTGTCCCAATGCTACAGCCTGTCAAAGTGCATGTTCATGAGGCATAGACATCTTCCGAAAATCCAGTGGAATACATTGAAGCAAGCCAATGCAGTGTAACAGCTATACTTATAGACTGAGCAATGGTGTCCACAGAGTCGGAGCCACACCTCAAGATCTGTGCGGACGCATCTAGGCCACCTAGCAACAAGTCAGAGAATGGCTTCCTCATATGGTCTGGCAGGCTGACAATCGTCTCTTTCACCAGTTTGCCTACAACAGTAGTCTTCAAACTTTATAAAGCTGAGCAACCCTGCATAAAATATTTCTGAGGCGGTACCCACCCCCCAAGCTTTGACTTAACCCATAAGTATCCACCTTGTACTTCAGTGTCCACCTTTTCTGTCACCATGCACCGCTTCAAACACTGACCAGTTCTTGTGTTGCCGTTCAACTCTCACAACTGGCCCAACAATGTCCACCTATCTCCTGTCACTGCCCCTCCATCCAGTCAGTATCCACCGCTCCTGTGAATGACTACCTCACAGCTCATCGTCGACCTCTGCTGTCACTGCCCGGCTTTATGGACAATGACCAGTCAACATCTCTCCTGCCAGTGTCGAGCTTTCTTCACTGGACACCCAGTCCATGACTGCCTTCTTTCTTCTTCATGGCTGTTAGAACTGGGGGTCTCTAGTTGGCAGAGGTAGGTACCACTGTCCAAACGGAGAGCCTTGCTTCTAGTCAGGGTAAGGAGAAAACCCTCTGAGATAACCCCTGCTCACCCTCTAGGTAGCTTGGCACGAGCAGTCAAGGCTAATCAAAGGCAATGTGTGAAGTATTTGTATCAAAACTCACAGTAACACAGTGAAAACACCACAAACTGACTCCACAATAGTTTAGAAAAATAAAGGTATTTAATCTAAACTACAAAAGACCAAAACAACAAAAATCCAATATACACAGTTCAAGAATATGGTTGCAAAAGAGTTCTTAAGGTTGCGATAAAATAATCCACAGTTGCGTGAAAAGTTCACAGTTGCGTCACGTTTAGCCAACAGTACCTTTAATTGCGACAAAGTTCCAAAAGCAGAAGCTGGTGCGGTTGAAAACAAGCGATGCATTGCTCCTGAGACCTTGGGGAAGCGTTTGCGACAGCCCCGCTGCAGCAGCGGGCGTGTTGCGACTAATCCGGTCTGTATGGGGAGGAAGGCCACTTGTATGGATTCCGGTGCGTAGGTTCCTTAGGAAGTTTGTTCATGCAAAGGCACGATCCGATAATCTTGTAGGGGCTGTGGCGATCTCCGGGGCGATGATGCGCGATCCGGCGGCGATCTCTCTCTCGCAGCTCCTCGATGTGATGGCTGTGCGACGATGTTCGCAGCGATGTGATGCAGTCCGCAAGCAAGCGGTGCGGCGATCTCACCCACCAATGACAGGCTCTGCGACGATACTCCCAGTGATGGCGATCTTCCCGCAAGTGAAGGATGCAACGTCTTTGGCAGCAGCAACAGGCACTTCGACGATCTCGACCTCCGTAGCGGCGAGAATTTCCTCGCACTGTCGGGGATGCGCTCCGCAGCGAGCGATGCAATAACTTTTCTGTAGCAAAGTCTTTAAAGCTTGGTTTCCAGCTTCCCAACACAGGTACAACTTCCAGAGGCACCACACATGGGCCACGCACTCCAGGAGGGACAGACTCTCTCAGTAGAGCTCAAGGGAAGCTGGGGGTGAAGTCCTTTTGTTCCTGGGCCTTCAAAACAGGGAGCCAGCTCTTCTCAGGCCCTTGGAGATTCCTTCAAGCAAGGGGACACAGCACAAAGCAAAGTCCTTCCCCTCTCCTTGGCAGCAAAGCAACAACAGGGCAATCCAGCACAGCAACAGAAGGACAATCTTCCTTCTTCAGTTTCAGCTTTCTCCTTGGCAGAGGTTCCTTCTTGACTCCAGGATGATCTCATTTTCTGTAGTCTGGGGTCCTGTACTTATACCCCAAAAAGTCTTTGTTCCCTTTGTGCAGGAGGGCTCTGAGCCCGGTCTGAACCAGTTCTGGGTGTTCCTTGAGCACTTTGTTTTCCTGGCCTCTCCTTTCCTTTCAGAGAGAGGGGCAGGGTCGTCAGCCGCCCAGCAGGAGGTGGAGCCAGCATTGTGGAGGGAAAGTACAGCCCTGGAGCACTTTGTTTTTTTTTTTTTTTTTAAAAACCTTTATTTTAGCATTCAATAAAAATACAAGCATGGGCCTACAACTGCGGGGGGCGGCCGCTAAACAAATTAAGACCGCCGATATCACAGTACGACATAGCTCATAAGCCGACAACCCGGAGGTCCGTCAGCGATTCAGGATAAAACTTGTATTAGAATGCACAACTGGGTTCCAGGATGAGACAGAGGTTTCATTTTATATTATATAAGAGAGGATCAGGTGCCATACAATCAAACAGAAGAATGCAGGGGACAGGGTAAGAGACCGGATATGCATGTAATAAGCACTATAATGGAGCATTGGCGCCAAAGCATATAGATTGGTTCAAACGAACACACAATATACATTCCATGTTGCGCCAGTTCTCTGGGCCTGAAATCAGGATATCATAAAGCATAAGCACTAAATACAAGCACACAATAGGAATCCGAATGATTCATAGCTATACTGATCCTTTAAGGAAAGAAAGAGAAGAAAAAGAAAGGCCATAGAAAATAAAAAAGGCAAAATAAAAAACCCGTCCAGCCCCCCACCCTGCACCCCTGCAAGTGGCTACAGCCTAACCCCACTAGCAGGGTGCCTGCCGCCCCTAATAACTAAAGCCCTAAAGGTAGGAAAATAGAGTGGAGGAAGGCATATCCATTTGGGCTCCCAGCCCCTTTAGTCCCCCCGCCAGAAACAGCTACCCCCTATCACTAAAAGACAATCTTATGACAACGCTATAGAAGAAATTAGAGGGTACCGTGAGACACCGCCCAGCCTCTTAGATCAATCAGTTGCAGGTCAAACACTTGTGAAAGTCACTCCAACCCTTCCCGATCCAGTCGATCTTACCCTTGGCCCTTCCGAACAAGAACACAAACCCCCCCAGCGAGATCCAAAGGCACAGAAAGAAGCAATAAAGGAGAAGAGAGTCATCAAAGATCAATCCATGGCGACTCGCAGGCAGTGAGTCCACAGGAGATTTAGACGCAGAAGAACTCTCTCTCCTAGATGAACAGTCCCAATGTATCCTGCACAGGAGTCGTAGAGTCACCAAGAAAGGAGAAGATGACCACAAAATGAATGGAAAGTCACAAACAAAAGTCTCCGGGAGGGGAACGCCTTTCGATATCTCCAAAGCCGATAGCGGTGGATGGTTCGGCAATACCATGACATACTCGGGAACACCGTCCCCCAGAGCACCATCCGATGGTTCCAATACTTGTTTCCTCACCTGTTTCTCTCTCTGAGTCAAAATGGCCGCGGTTGGAATGGCTGCAGATTCCTGTTCCAACAGTAAGGCTGGGTCCGTTTCCACCAGGAGCATCTCAGATAGGCGTGTGTCCAATTTGCTCAACAAAATATCCACATGTGAGCGAAAAGCCCACGTTTCTGCCAGTATTGACCTCAGCGATGGCTCATGCACCGTCCGATCCATAGTCTCATGCCCGACCTCAAACACACTCACCTCCCCGGGTGAATCTGGCATCCTCGGGGGGGGGGGGGAGGGGACAAACAGGATCACAAACGTGTAGATGCGGAGGGTGACTGGTCCTAATTCGCAGCCACGGTCTATCCGGTTAAGGCCGCAGGCCAGAGACCCCGAACCACCGGACCCCGGCGGGCCCAATACCAGGTCCGCGGGACGGGGACCCCCACCCGCAGCCAGCAGCAAGCAGAATCACTCCTCCGTCGATGCTGAGCAATAGAAACGATCGCCGCCAAATTCGGGCTTAAACAAAGCCTCCACTCCGGTTGACCGGACCCAGCCTGGTTCTCCTGGCCGATGTTATTGCACTGCAGCCCGGCTGTGAAAGTACTCGAGGCCCCGGCTTCACCGCTGGAGTAGGCCGCAAACTTCAACTCGATGGAACTTCGTCAAACAAGCCGATAAAAGTTTCCGGATTTCACCATCGGAGTGCGGAACAGTTCATGCACACAGAGACTGGGCGTAAAGTCAGGATAAAGTACAGGATAGCGCGGCGGGTTATGGAGGTCGGCGGAGCCGGGAGCCTAAGCAGCCATCTTGTTTGCTGACAAAGCTCCTCCCCCCTGGAGCACTTTGTTGACATGATTCCTTCTCTCCTTTCACAGTGCAGGATAGAGACATCAGACGCACCACAGGGGTGGAGCCAGCACTGTGATGGGCAGGCACAGTCCTATTCAGGTCCCAGGTGCTATCCCTCCCACCACTCAAGTTGCAAATGAAGTCATTCAGCCTAGGGCTGACTCAGCCAGCCTCCTGGGGAATCCCCAGCCCCTGTCAATCTCAAACGGGACAGTCAATTAACAATCAGGCCCAGGCACACAGAAAGGTCAGACAAGAGAACAGCAACTTTCTAAAAGTGCTGTTCTCAAACACAGGATTTAAAAACAACCTTTCCTAAAAGATGTGTTATTAAATTCTGAGTTCAGGTATACTAGACTTTAGTGTCCTATCTTGTTCCTATGGGAAGATATGCTGGTAGCCACTGTAGCCAGCATTCCCCATGATAGCCTATGGCGCAAGATAGCCTTGCAGCAGTGAAAAACGAAAATGGCTGTAATTCACTACCAGAGCATGTCACCTGCACAAGTACATGCTCTACCTTACAAATACACTGCACCCTGCCCAAGGCGGTACCTTTGGCCTTCCATAGGGGTGACCAATGTGCACAGAAAGGGAAGGCTTAGGCCTGGTCAGTGGGGACACTGACCAAGAGCACATGGCAGTTCACAGACTGCACACAGGCACTGTGGTGGCAGGCCTGAGACACCATTTTTGGGCTACTCATGTGGGTGGCACAATCAGTGCTGCAGGCCCACTAGCAGCATTTCTCATCACCAGCTCTGGCACACCCAGTGCACTTTACTAGAGACTTCTTGGTGATACAAATATGCCACCATTTTTGGGCTACTCATGTGGGTGGCACAATCAGTGCTGCAGGCCCACTAGCAGCATTTCTCATCACCAGCTCTGGCACACCCAGTGCACTTTACTAGAGACTTCTTGGTGATACAAATATGCCAATCATGTATATCCAATCATAATAACAATTTATACAGAGAGCATATGCACTTTAGCACTGATCAGCAGCGGTAAAGTGCCCAGAGTCCTATTGCCAACAACCACAGGTCAGAAAAAATAAGGGAGGACAAAGCAAAAAGTTTGGGGATAGCCCAGCAAAAAGGGCCATTTCCAACAATGGCCCACCTCTCCCATCAGTGTCCACCTTTCCTGATACTGTCAATAACCTCCATCAGAACCCACCTCCTCCATCAATGTACATGACTCCTGTCAATGCCCACATCTTCTGCCAATGTCCTACTGTTACTACCGTCTCCGGTCAAAGCTTACCTCTCATAGAACACTTTGTCTAATCTCAATTCTCTCCACCATCATTTTAATTTTCTCTCCATCACTCCCTGTACGTCACACCAACCTCCCTGTCCCTGCCTACCTAGCCATAACTGTTGCTTTCACCTGCATGTCCCACTCTTATTGCTGTGCACACTACCTGCCACTTCTTTTTCCCCTCCTACGGCACTGCCATCAATCACAAGCCATCAGCTAGTGCCTTAAAAAGTGGTAGTTCTGGGTTAAGAGCTGGCATGTAACTGCCAATTCCTTAGTACTACAAGAATTCAAAAGGACATACTTTGATTCTGAGCTGCCTTCTTGCATCTCATTTATGTCCCAACACTCCTCACTCCGGCATTTAGATTCAGCTCTTGAGCAGTTTTGAGAGACCAGGAGATATCTTCCCAGAATAAGCACAACCATGTTTAAAAAGTATACTGAAACAGGATTACCTATACAATGATGGTGATAAACATATAACTCTCATTGTGTGGGAAAAGATTCTTTAGTTTTTTTTTCTAAAGGCTGTTGTAATTCCTCACAATCCACATTAGAACATTTAAAAAAAGGCAAGCTTAGTGTTTCTTTGTTGTGGGACTCACATGCACCCCAGGTTATGGTACCCCCTTTATATTGCGCAACGCCCCCTCCACCACCCCAAGGGGGTGTGCCTACCAGATTGAACATTACTTCCTTAAGACATGGTCTATCAGTCTAAAACACAGAAGGCATTAGCTATGTAAACAGCCATGCTTTTAGAGGTAAAAACACTGTGACCCAAGTCATCAATCTTATTGGATTCCCTGTCTGGATGAGAAGTAGGCCAGACACTGTGGCTCTGCTTTGACGACTATGTTTAAATACCCTAACTTTCTAGTAACAGATGGTAGGACAAAAAGTGCAGGTCATCCGAGCGGATGCAGTAGTAAAATATAAAACGTCCTTCAAAGTGTGCCAGATTCGTAGGAAATATCTCCTTCTGGTGATGTATCTAAGCCATTGACTTAGGTGCCGGCATCAGTACTATAAGTCAACATCCTCTGTGCGCCAATAGCCAACACATCTGAATCTCAACCAAAAGTCTCATGCAAGTGGGCAAATAACTGGGCTCCGGGAAGGTGCTCACAATAGGGTTCATCATTATAATTCACCTTGATCTGCTTCTTCGCCACACAGATAATACTTTCCCCTATCGAATCCTTGGCTGGCATCTGATATTGGTATTGTGGGCAGCATTGAACATGGTTTCAAACTCTTGTCTCTGATGTAGAGCCACGCGACTGGAGACAACACTCTTACTGATTTCAACTTTGCCATAGGCATCATGGACAAAGTTTGTGGAGGCACGGTGTATATTTTCTGGAGAGGATTGTGCATTTTTCTACCAGTGATTTCGGCAATCATGCAAACCCACATAGCGTTCTTTTGGTTGAAATACTGTCAAATTGGTACCTGGTAATCTATTTTCTGGGTGGAAGATGGAGAACAAGTGAAAGCGTAGGAGGGAGTTTCTTGATGCCTATTGTATCCCTAGAAGAATACATATCTATTTGTAACAGATTGAGTATGTTGAGACATGTACTGCCTTTCATGTAGAGCTCAAGGAAAGAGATACATTATCCCTTCCTCTCCAATCATTTCCGGTGGTCAATGGCTGCCTTCTGGCCCTGCTATTCTAGTGGATTCAGTTAAGCCACTTGATCACACCATCAACAACTGAGTGCAGTTATCATATAAAAGATCAGATTTAAATACATATGTACAAACCATGTTTAGATATGACTGTATTTACTGTTATCATTCTAAATTAAGCATTTTACACACTGCACATTTAGTTGCTGAACTAAATAATATTCACTTCACCACAGATTCAATCACGCTACTGAGCAGGACAACATTATACAGCTGTAATGTGTGTGCACCATCCACTGTTAAAAGAACATACATCTTTTGTTGAAAATTTTCTACATTTGCAAGTACGTACCAATCCCATAAATAATTGGTAAGTGGACATCACCTTCCAGCTTGTCATTTAATTCTGTAACAAAATAAGAGACAAAAAAATAAACTCTTCAAGCACAGTATTGAAGTTCTTCTTTTTACTGTTGCACGATGAAGTCACGCAAAGGGCTGGATTCATACATGAACTGTCATACCGTGGGTATTATATTAACAGGGGTGATGTGTACAGTGTCTCAAGGTGAACTTGGGAATGTATTTTGGGCACATACAGTGGAGCACACCTTTGATGAAAACAATGTAAAAGGAGAGAAATATGGCAAAACGTCTACAAACTTAAATAAATGGCAGATATATTAAGAGCAACAGCACAAGAAACTGTTATAAAGTTTCTAAGAAAACATTTAAAAACTGTCAAAAAGCTACGGGGGCAGCCCAATTTAGTTTTAAATTGGCAGATGTTTAGTAAGTAAATTCCGAAGCTATTTATTAGCAAGAAGGCTCTAGCAATCCTGTGAAAAATGTGACTTATTTGGAGCTTAGGTCACCATTTGAAATGTTGAGTAAATTGAGTAAAAGTGACACCTGTTAATTTCAGCACTTATAACAGTAAAATTGGGGGGCGTGGCTTGGAGCGTCAAGATGGCGTTCGCACTCTAAGAGTAATCCGGACCCCTCCGTCATCTGCTAAACCATCCTTAAACATTGCTACAAAATAATACAACCCAATACCTGGGGATAGCCTACTAGACTGACAACAGGCGACCCGACGAGTTGTGGGGCCGCTGAGAGATCGGGGGAGCCGCCTACTGAGAACCGGGACGGCTGCCTGCGCAAGATGGCGGTGAGACCTACTGAATGAGATCCCAAGATTGGGCCGGTGGACGAGAGGCGACTGACTTAGAAGGTGCCGGAGCCGCTAGACCAAGGCGAATTCCCTGCAGTGACATCTGTATCAAACATAAACCACACGGAGATATGTTGGCTGTGGAGGCGGACCCTGGCCTGCCAAGGACACGCCTCTGCGACACACCACGGCCGCTGAGGAGATAGTCCAGATCTATCGCGACCTCCATGCAGCTCGGCGCCGTAGAGTGACTAAGAGCCGGGGTGGACCCCAGATACACCTGAGCTGCAGCACACCGGCTAACTGCGATGAGGCTTGAGTGCAGCCTGATTTGGAAGCATCCCGGACCCTGGGGCGAGGGTAGCGCGCCGGAGCTTAGTGCCTGCTTTCCGGGGCTGCACACGTCACTTTGGCGACCAAGATAAACTCGGGCCGATGGCTGATCCAGTGCTCATTTCTAAGAAAGGGGAGAATTCCAATGCGACAAGCCAGCGATTAGTGACTGCCTCTCCTCATCCCCTCAACAGTCCGGTAAGCTGTCGGGTGCAGCTGCCCTCAGGGGAAAATCGTGACTCCCCCTCCCCTCGCAATACCCATCAGTCTAACCGATCACCTTTGGAGCCTCCCAAAGGTATACCTCCTGAAGTATTACAGCTCTATGCGGCTGGGGACACCTTCCGTGGAACTCCCGTTATAGGCCCTCCATTGGGAAATGAATATATGATCCCATTCGGCATTCAAAAATCCTGCATACCATCACTCCGCATTTTTTAGTACGCAAATACCATTACTCCGCAAGCCATAATTTCTCAAATTTTTACAACGCATATGACTTTACTACGCAGGCAATTACAACGCAAATGCATGTGTGGTGAAGTCATATACTTTGTAAAAGTATTTTATTTAAAAAAAAAAATATATATATATATATATATATATATATATATATATATATATATATATATATATATATATATATATATATATATAATATATATATACACAAAAGAGTTGCCCCTGCTTGAGAACGCGCACAAAGGAAGCGGCAGGATTCTGCTTTGTTCTTCACGGAGTCCTTTATTGCGGCAATCAGCAAGCGAAGTCCTGTGTTATTTCCAAAAAGCCCTATGCGTTTCTGAGCATACTTGCTCCTTGTTCACAGGTGCTGTTTGTGTTGCGGCAAGGTTCTATGTGATAGGCGTCTTTAACCTTTGATCAGCCTCCGGTGGAGCCCTCCAGTGGGCGTGCCTGATCGCTAGGTGTTATGGATTTTGTAGTGCCTGCATAGTCTATGTCGCTTCACTTCAGTTAATCACGATTCAAACTCTCCAGTGAGTTGCAGGATTTGGTTGCTGATTCATTGTAGCCTGTAACCGTCCCTTCTGTCCGTTGTGCTGTAGGTTCAGTCCCGTTTGCACATGACAGCCCACACTTCATTTATTCATCCTGGTGTCGCAGTTCTCACGACCGGACCGGCCGTAATATATATACACAAAAGAGTTGCCCCTGCTTGAGAACGCGCACAAAGGAAACGGCAGGATTCTGCTTTGTTCTTCACGGAGTCCTTTATTGCGGCAATCAGCAAGCGAAGTCCTGTGTTATTTCCAAAAAGCCCTACGCGTTTCTGAGCATACTTGCTCCTTGTTCACGGGCGCTGTTTGTGTTGCAGCAAGGTTCTATGTGATAGGCGTCTTTAACCTTTGATCAGCCTCCGGTGGAGCCCTCCAGTGGGCTCACGACTCCACTGTTTCCATACAGAGTAGAAAGTTCCGCACCCACCTCACACCTCATACTATCATGGAATGTTAACGGGTTAAAAGGCAAGGTTAAATGAACAGCAGTGCTGCAATACGCCCAAAGCCAGGTAGCAGACATAATAATGTTTCAAGAAACTCACCTTATGAGTAATAACTGCCCCTTCCTGGCACGCTATGGCTACGACACAGCTTGGCACTCAGGGTTTACCCGGGGTTCACTGGGTGTGGCAATCCTCATGCGGCGTATCCTCCTCTTTACACTTACAATGGCCACTAATGACCCCCAAGGGTGCATAATAGCCCTTAGAGGGTCTACAGGATGAAACACCCTCAAATTACTCTACATATATTCCCCTCCATCACTGCTCACTTCGACCTTAATATGCACTACAGGCCTTATCGCCTCATAAGCGCCAGGGTTGACGGTAATTGGATGAGATTTCAAAGCAGTTATGCACCCAGGCTCTGACACCACAAGTTCACCATCCGGCACGAAATCCACTTACGCAAGACTCCTCACTAACTGGGTAAGCACCCTCGCTGTGTGCGACGCTTGGAGAATCTGGCAACCCGACCAAACAATATACCCACACCTCTGCAGCCCACCACACACACGGACTGTGGTGACGGCTGAGCCTTGTTGCACACATTGTTAAGTTAGCATAGGCGTATTAGAAGTTTAAACAGCATTTTTCCTTTTTGCTGCTTTTGCACACAACACTACATATAACTGTTGTTGTAAGTTAGGCTGCGTGAAATGCTTCACATGAGAATGGCTTGTTTTCAGCGTCCCTAGACTCACATCGTGACTCTAGTCTGCACACTGAGTTCTAAAGCCTACAAGGTAATCATAACAAAGTAGCTGTTGTTCGAGCTGATCGGCTCACGTTTTTAGACATAACTTAAATGCAGCTGCAGCCAACGTGATTCTGGCACCTTTAATATCACCCTGTAAGCATGATTTCAGACTCTTGGAAGAAGCCCATTTTTCCAGCCAGAGAGACAGAGAGCTTTTGCAGATCCTGATAAGATTCATACCTGCTGATCTTGGAGGTATGGGGTCCCCCAAACAAGCCTAAGAGACCTTCTATATTTGATAAAACATAATTCCTAGGTAGGTAGGGTGATTTACTAGGCGCTATAGGACCTATTTTCACCATCATTGTAATATGATTTCTCCTTGTGTGTTTTATGGAATTGTAACAATGCTGATCATATTATTTCTAATCATACGTCTGCTTATGTTAGTAAAGATACTGCATCTTAGAGCACGTTGTTAAAATAAATATTTTGACTTTGCCCGTGTCTCTATTTACTCCTGTTGTGGACTGGTATGAGATTATAACGAAAGACTGTTCTTATTTTCCACCACTCCTGAGCATAACCTAAGTCGCATGTTCTGAGTTATCTAATCATTGGTTCCTTTGTTATAGGACGAAGAGCTAATGTGACACTGATGCTACCTAGTTATGGTTTCTAGGCACTAAGGTGAGTTTTTTGGTACACCACAATTCACTGAGGTCCTGGGTCTCTGTGCACAGTTCTGTGAAGGAGCAGAATCCCTGTGACATGGCGCACCCAACGTTGTGGTCTTATTGTGAGACTCTCAAGTAGTGCTTAAATCAGTCCACGACCCCCTCACTATTGTTTCCGGTTGACAGTGGTGACGGATAAAAGCTACCTATAGTTAAATAGGTCTTTTCAAGCTTAATAATGTTAAAATGGTTTCTATTGAATTACTACCCAGTTGTGCTATATTACATTGCATTGGCCTTTTTTCTTCCGTGTCCTAATGGCGGCCATTGCAGCATAGCAGGATGGCGGTTCGGCTTATAAAGTCGCATTGGAGGGCATGGCAGTAGTTTTTGTTGTGAGAGCAGACGCGGCTTACCCATTTGAGCTTTTCTACTCATGGGTTACGTTTCCAGCGGTTAATGCAGATACCAATGTGTTTCATACTTACACACCCACTGCCCTGCCTGTGGATTACACTCCCTATAGGACACAGGAGATTCCGATTTCTGCTTGGCAGCACCGTATTTGGTTTGATGGCGCCCTTCCCCACACTCTAACGGCAGATAGATTAGGTACTTCAACCATTCCATGCGCTTCTTGGCCTGTTTTGGCTGGATTTACCCCACACCCGCATGCAGGCGAATGTCCCTTACTTGAATTAAGGCCCCTTTATACCTCTGCAGTAGCGGTTATTAGGGCTTTGGTTCATTGCATATCCTGCAACATGTCTGGTGGGGGCCATCGTGTTGCGGCGCATCCAGTTTGGCCGAACGGGTTGAAGCTTAGTCCTGTTATGGTTAATGCGGTTATGGGCAAGGGTCCCCAAGATAAGGATGAAATGCCTTTTTGCCTTGCTGAACAATTTGACCAACTAGAGGCAGTATTTCCTAATACGACTCCTGTGGAGAAGCACAGGATTCTTACAATTAGTTTGCAGAAAGACTTAGTACCTGAAGTAACTGACTGTACCACATGGGGTAGGATTTTTGCGGCAGTCTATACCAGATGCTTTGGCACCCAGTCAATGTCTGTCCTACCATCTGTCATTAAGCGTGTTCAGGATGAGCATGATCCGGAGACGGCTGTTGAATTGGGAATGAGACTCGGAGTGCTTGACGTAGTTTCCGATCTCGTCCTTGCTAATGTTAAGGGAGATGCGGTAAGCTTCCAGGTGTCGAATGATTTGCGCGATGTCCCCGATGCAGAAAAACCCCGTCAGTTAGCAAAAATTATCACGACGACTTATAAGACCGTTAGCAGTAATAGTTTAGGTGCTAAGCCTTTTGCAAGGACAGCGCAAAAGCAAACACAGGCGGCGAAGTCTGAAAAAGATGAACGCCCCACAGGTCCAAAACAGACTTGAGCTAAAAAATAAAAAACAGGGCAAAAAGCAACAGAAACAGGGGTCCCGTCCCTTATCGCCAGTACCAGTGTCTACTGAGCGCACTTATGAATTGCGCGACCGCCCTACGATTAAGTAGCCTGATCGTTTTCAGGTTCCTGATCAACGTTCTCCTCGCTCTTTGCAGGATTCACGGTCTCACGCACAGATGGAGGAGACGGAATCAGGGGAAGGGGTGCGAAGCAAGACCCACCCCGCAAGTCTGACAGTAAAGGCAAGCAGGACGACTCTTCACGTCAGAGCCCCCAGTTTCCGAAGAAGGTTGCTGCTGTAACAGCGAGATATGACATGGATAGTGAGAACACAGCTTCGGAATCTGACATGGGCGCTGACGCTGTTGGACAGCACAGTAGAGATTACCATAGTTCACTACTGAAGATGACAGCGACTGACAAATTTGTTGTAGTTGAGACGGCTGACACTAGAGGGGCTCCACCTGAAAGACTATTTGAAATTATCCTTTTAATTGAAGGTGACATACAACGTACCATAAAAGGGGTATTTTGGGAAAATCTGACTACTTCCTATGACATTTTATTGGCGGAGGTCGACTGGCCCCCACCTTTTGTTTTAGCAGCTCCGCAAGGGGAGGAGGTAATCCTCCCTGCTTTCGCGCACACAGTGCCGAAGGAGCAGGCCATGCATTTTGCAGAAGATTGGGCTAAGGCGCTTGCGCCGACTTTGTACCGTACTTTGTACCGTACTCACTGTGGTTGGGACAAATATTCCCCCGAAACATGAGATTTCCTTACGGTCTATGCCACAGCCTCAACCACAATACCCCATGCGGCGTGAAGCGAAAACTCCCGTGGCAGAAATCCCTGAACAATTGGAATATCAAGGTGTAATTGAAACATGATTGTCTCCGATGAATAAACCTCTTTTTACTGTGACCAAGCCGGATGGCTCTTACCGTTTGGTATTGGATTACCGCCACTTAAACTCCCATTGTCGTACGTGCGTGGTGCAGAATACTCACAGTTCTTCTCTAGTGGATAGTCTTGTCCGCAAAAGGTTTAAGACCACACTTGACATATCCAATGGCTCTTTCGCCCACAATCTGTCTTCAATTAGTAGTCAATGGACATCTTTTACCAGTAGTGGCAAATAACACCAATTGCGGTTGGCTATGGGCTATAAAAACGGTCCAAGCGTCTTTGCCGCCAGCATAGTCTCTCTTTTGGTTTAGCACCTCAGTTCTTGGAGAAATGCGCACAACTGCGTGCTCCCACAACACTGAAGAAACTACAGTCTTTACTGGACTTTTTAAAGTTCGGGCGTACTTACATTACCGATTATGCCCAGCGTATCAAGTCTCTTTACGCTTTGGTATAACCTACTTTTTTCAAATCGTGCTGGCTGCACATTCAGCCATCTTGTAATCTTTGCAGGCTGATCTTCTAGAATTTAAATTCTTGTTGACTCGTGATAACCCCACCAACCTGGTGATAAGAATCGTACCTAGGGCGGTGGGTTTCACGTATCTGACCTTTAATAAGGGTGACACAGCACCTATTGCTTACAAGTCACACTTGTACACTTCGGCTGAGTTGCGTTTTTCCACTGTGGAAAAAGCTTCAACAGCAGTGCCTATGGCAATTCTTAAGGAATGTGCACTGTCGCAGGGAAAGCGCATTTTGGTTGTTACTCCATATCCTGCCTTGGAGGCAGTGACAAAAGCCAGTGTATCAAATTCAAAGGCTTTGCACCTATGGTGGATACATGGGTCACGTCCTTGACATGTCTGGATGTCACGTTCATTTTTGATTCCATCCTGCAGACTCAGGAGTTTTTGCAGTATGAATTTGTTCATCCTGCTCCTCTGACCATGCGGCCCTTAGAGGATTTCCATTGTATCATTTACACTGACGGTTCCACGCAACCGGGTACGGTTTCTAGACATGCCTATGTTTCAGCGTGTGCAATAGTGGTTGGTACTATGGTGGATGGTGAATTCAAGTCCGATGTTGTACATACACAGACATTAGGGGACTGTACCACCCAATTGGCAGAGCTTCGTGCTCTGATGCTTGCATTAGAGTACGCAGATCCTAGTGTGACAACTCTTGTTGTAAGTGACTCTTACTACTGTGTCCAATCATACAATGACAATTTACACTTTGGACTCAAAATTACTTTCGTGATTCCAAAGGTCGCACAATAAAACATAAAATGATCTGGTTTAAAATGGCTCCCACTCGTTTTTGTAATTCATACTCTTGGTGACCAGCGTGTCGGAGTTCACGCGGTTGGCAACAGTCTTGTTGATGTAGCGGCAAAGACAGCAGTTGTAACATGCTCAGTAGCAGCAGTTACACATTCCAAAAGTAAGACTGATGATGACATCTTGGCAGCTATTGCCACAACAGAGAAGGAAGGTAAATACCCGAAAGGTTTCCCTTCTAAATACTCTTATCATTTAAGTCCTGATAAAGTTCCTTATGTGAAAATTAACGACGTTGGTGACAGGTTGATTCCCAACGCGGACCGCAGGCAGACTTTTATTACAGCGGCTCATGAGGGCATGGCCTCAGCGCATGCCGGCGTGTCAGCTACTGTATCTCACCTACAACAGCATTACTAATGGTGGGGATTGTACATAGTGGCTCTGTTTTCTGATTTGAAATATTATGCTGCCGTTGATGCTGAAGATTTGTACTTAAGATTCAGCTAATTATGCTGATTTGTTCTGTTACCAACACTATGCCAATCATTTTCTGCACAAAGCAAACACATTTAGAAATGTGGTTACTTACACACAATGGGAACATTGTCCTGCCTCTGTTGAAGGCAGCTCCAAAACTCTTTTGGAAAAGTTTTCCTATTTTACTGATTTTAATCAGTCTAATTCTGATGCATTTTATTTTAAGATGACTGAGAGGTCCTCTTCCAAAGTTAGACTCACCCACACGAAACTATTGTATTCAAAGTCCTTTATTGAGCAATTGGCAGTAGGGGGCTATGAACTGTGGAAAGATTCTGTTTGGGGTTCTAAAAGTTGGCAAGCGCATACACTGAGGCTTTGCATCGTGCATGTCTCATCCCGAACCATATGTTGTTTCTGAATTCGACTATTTTACAAACCACCTGCTTTGGATTGGCTATGTCGAAAAAATTAAATGCTCCCACTATTCCTGATTTGGAAGAACACTCCAATTGGAATAATCACACAAGTAGGTCACTCAGTGACTTACAGACTCTGTTACATAATTCATCCTTTAACATTTCCAGTTTGGATCCCAAGTGCTGGTTATTATGGCAAAAAAAGTGCAGATACATGCGAGCATCGTTTTCTGGGTTTGGCAACTGGCTATACACAAGTTCGGGTTGACCCCCGTTTTGAGAATGACCATTCTGTCACTACCTATTCTGCAGGTAAGCTATGTCAGTCCTGGCTCAAACATTCCACCTTAGCGTCAGTTAAACTCCATTTGTCTAAACTGACTGACGCCGTTGACTGGAATGACTTTGTAAAGGGTCTAAAGGCAGGTCCAAAGGCTGGATTTATGCAGTTTACAACGAAGTTTGGAAGCTGTCCCAAATTAAGGCTGCTTCTAGGTTACGTGCTATTGATCAAGCTAATTTAGAAAAATAGTTTAAAGTTGTAGAATATATCATTAACACACTTTCTTCCAGGATTTATACATTAGATAACATTCTTTCTTCTGTTGTTGATATTGTGCAAGATGAAGTTTCAGTTTTGTACCATGGTCAAAATCAATTGCGTTCTATTATGCAGTTTGCATGGACTTTACAAACGTTAAAGGCAGGGAAGGTGCCTTGGGACTACATGAATACTGCTTCATTGTTTTTGCCATTTAATTTGACTGTCAAACAACAATTTATGTCAATGAAAGATGCCACGTTTTCTCTTTTACATATTGAAAAATTAGAACCTTTACCATTTTCAGGGGCCAAGACCAATTCTGCTGTTTGGCTCATTCATGGGTTAATAAGCTACCTTTCCCGCTGTTTAAATTCGAAGCATGCATGAAACTCTATGCCATAGGCAGATATGTGCCATCAGATAGCGCATATCTCCATGAAATTTAGACTCTTCCGTTCACCTAAAGGTGTTTGAGGGAGGGTAAAGAAGTTTATTTAAAAGGTGAAGATTGCACATCCACACACGATCACTCATTGGTCTGTAGGAATATACAATTGCACGGTTCTTGCAACCAGGAAGGACCAAATTTAGCGTGCATTTTAAAAGGTACACCGGCTCCGGCTATTACACCGACTTTCACATTGTTAGCAAACGGTAGTTATTTATTATTGAATAATCAAGATTGCTATGGTATGATGGTGGGAATTCCATACATAGTGACTGTTTCCCAACGTGTTGTCTGTTGTAAAAATGTACTGTTTCCTCCTCCACATGGGAAGCTCGATATATCCATCTGGCCTTCCATTCCGACCTTGAAAGCAGAGTTCAACAAGATGAGTCGAATAAGGGCCCTTTTGTCTCAAAAAGAAGTCGCCCTTACATCTGCGCGTGAAACATTCATCCTTCACGCGGCTAATACTCGTACTGAGGTACATGCCTTATTAAACACAGATCTCGCCCTGCATTTCGGGGCATTGATTCACACTATCTTTAATGCCTCCCCGACCAAAGGCTTGGCACACTTTTTTAAAGTAGTAAGTTCTGGCCTTGTGACTTCCTTCCAAGCTATATTTGGTGTGTTACCGGCATTCTTTCATTCTATTTTTTCCAGCGTCTTCTGCATTTTCCCGTTAATTCTCACTTTGGGTGCCAGAGTACTGCTGTTACTTTGCTTATTTCAAAATGGTTGCACTTCTGTGCCCCACGACGGCCTGCCCCGGCTCCACCAACTTCGTAACCGGATGCTTGAAAACTATGGATCGCTACCTCTGGCGACTCGGAGTGTGGCGTATGGTTTATCTTTTCGGTTCTCATATTTTACATGCGTGCAGCCAGTTTTCCACTGCCTGGATTGTAGTTTTGAATGGGCCCTGAATTTGTGTCTCTGCAACACGGTGTCTCCTAACCCGGATTATGATCTACTAATGAGTCCCTTAGTTGCTCATGAACTAGACTGCTGGAGTCAGGATTATGGCCGGCGTATCGGCTCATGGGGTCCTAGGCAATTGGAACATATTGACTGCAGCCAATTACTTTCTGGCACGCAGTTATCTCGAAGAACACCTGAGTTGTCCTCTGATGGTGCTAGAGGCTCCGGCTGTTGAAGAAAATGTCTGTTCTTTTCCTTTACAGAATTGGATGGCTGAAATGTTCACTGACGATACCAACGACTTCCTGTTGGAAGCAGTTGCAAAGTACTGTGCCTATACGCTGATGGTTTGAAGTTATGATCTTTTTATGCTTCATAGAGACGTAATGGACTGATGTCTTTTTTGTCTTCATTTTCTCTCTATCACTTTTCAGAGTACATGTGTTTTAACACTATACATCCCCGTTGGATTTAAAAAAAACATTTTTGGGGTTACTAATTCGGATTGTACTGCCAATTATCCACTTTGGCGAAATTTTGAACTTGGTTCGGTCTCATTCGAAATTGAACTCTGCGTTCTGAAAATTGCCCCCGCTATTGTCCGTTCTCCGATCAAGGAAGCGTGTGGTGTGGGATGGGCCTTGTTGCACACATTGTTAAGTTAGCAAAGGCTTATTAGAAGTTTAAACGCCATTTTTCCTTTTTGCTGTTTTTGCACACGACACTACATATAACTGTTGTTGTAAGTTAGGCTGCCTGAAATGCTTCACATGAGAATGTCTTGTTCTCAGCGTCCCTAGACTTACATCTTGACTCTAGTCTGCACACTGAGTTCTAAAGCCTACAAGGTCATCATAACAAAGTAGCTGTTCTTCAAGCTGATCGGCTCACGTTTTTAGACATAACATAAATGCAGCTGCAGTCAACGTGATTCTGGCACCTTTAATTTCACACTGTAAGCATGATTTCAGACACTTGGAAGAAGCCCGTTTTTCCAGAGAGACAGAGAGCTTTTGCAGATCCTGATGTGATTCACATCTGCTAATTCTGGAGGTATGGGGACCCCAAACAAGCCTAAGAGACCTTCTATATTTTATAAAACATAGTTCCTAGGTAGGGAGGGAGATTTACTAGGCGCTATAGGACCTATTTTTACCATCATTGTAATATGATTTCTCCTTTTATGTTTTATGGAATTGTAACAATGCCGATCATATTATTTCTAATCATATGTCTGCTTATGTCAGCAAAGATACTGCATCTTAGAGCACATCGTTAAAATAAATATGTTAACTTTACCCATGTCTCTATTTACTCCTGTGGACTGGTATGAGAGTATAACGAAAGAGTGTTCTTATTTCCCACCATTCCTGAGTATAACATAAGTCGCATGTTCTG
The DNA here is from genome assembly GCF_964263255.1 of Lissotriton vulgaris. Classification (NCBI taxonomy): domain Eukaryota; kingdom Metazoa; phylum Chordata; class Amphibia; order Caudata; family Salamandridae; genus Lissotriton; species Lissotriton vulgaris. Next base: position 605,811,995 of record NC_141698.1, on the reverse strand, counting down.
GGTTATCTAATCATTGGTTCCTTTGCTATAGGACGAAGAGCTAATGTGACACTGATGCTAGCTGGTTAGGGTTTCTAGGCACTAAGGTGAGTTTTTTGGTACACCACAATTCACTGAGGTCCTGGGTCTCTGTGCACAGTTCTGTGTAGGAGCAGAATCCCTGCGACATGGTGCACCCAACGTTGTGGTCTTATTGTGAAACTCTCAAGTAGTGCTTAAATCAGTCCACGACCCCCTCACTATTGTTTCCGGTTGACAGTGGTGACGGATAAAACCTATCTATAGTTAAATAGGTCTTTTCAAGCTTAATAATGTTAAAACAGTTTCTATTGAATTACTACCCAGTTGTGCTATATTACATTGCATTGGCCTTTTTTCTTCCCTGTCCTAATGGCGGCCATTACAGCATAGCAGGATGGCGGTTTGCAATCATTTACAGGCTTATAAAGTCGCATTGGAAGGCATGGCAGTAGTTTTTGTTGTGAGAGCAGACGTGGCTTACCCATTTGAGCTTTTCTACTCATGGGTTATGTTTCCAGTGGTTAATGCAGATACCAATGTGTTTCATACTTACACTCCCACTGCCCTGCCTGTGGAGTACACTCCCTATAGGACACAGGAGATTCCGATTTCTGCTTGGCAGCACCAATTCACTGAGGTCCTGGGTCTCTGTGCACAGTTCTGTGTAGGAGCAGAATCCCTGCGATAGCACAAATCAACCATATCTTTATACCTGCACTAGACATTCAGAAAATCAGACATATCGCCATCCTTACCAGAAGCATATATATATATATATATATATATATATATATATATATATATATATATATATATATATATACACATATATATATGATCACTCACCCATATTCCTGAGGGTAGGGGACCCCCTAACATACTTCGTCCAGTATGGAGGATGAACGCATGGTTCATCCAGGACAAAGACTTCAAAAAAGCTGTGGGAGTTGAGCTCCAACAATACTTCCTCACTAATCATGGCTCGGTCCCCTCCCCGGGTACCCTATGGAAAGCAGGTAAACCCACTAATGGTCAACTCATAATCAAACGACTATCCCAAGACGCTCAGATCACTCTCATAGAGGCTCAAGCCACTCTCCTTGGAAATCGAGCAGCTAAAAAGCTGGAAGAGATACAAGAGATGCAACTCGTGCACTTACGGGACGAGATCAAACAAATGTCCATGAGGCTGCCAAGCTACTGTGGAGAAGCTCTGTTGCCAGGGTGTATGGTTGGGGGGACAAGAATGGGAAACTCCTACACTGCTTGGCCACATACCCAATGACTAATTGTATAATCCCGGAGATCAAAGATCCGGAAGGCATCGTTCATTGCATACCTTCGGCGATAGCCCAGACCTTTGCCGCCTATTACTCTAAACTCTACTCAAAGCAGCACCCTGAACTCTCTCTCTCCAACCTTCTCAGTCAGGAACATCTCCAACTCCCCTGCCTAAGCTTAGCTAAATCAAAAGATCTTGATCTTCCTATTACCAGGAAGAAATCAACGCTATATCACACACTGCATCAGGTAAAGCCCCGGGCCCCGATGGTCTACAACAGGAGTACTACACTGCCTACCGAGAGATAATTGTCCCGCACCTGTCGGACATATATGCTGAAGCGGTTGAGAAAGGCTAATTTCTACCTGAAATAGACGCCACCCCCATTGTGTTAATACCCGAAACACAACCTCCCTCATCGAACTGCGCCGAATATCGCTCAATTTCCCTCATAAACACAGAGGTTAAAATATTCGCCTCAATCCTAGCCCACGGGCTGAAGCTGTATCTTTCCAAACTGGTCCACCCCGACCAATGAGGAATCATGCCATCTCGTGGGACCAGACACTGCCTCAGACGCCTCCACTCAGCCCTAGCAAATCGCCAATTATTAACCCCCTAGCTAGCACTTCTCTTTATTGATTTCGAAAAAGCATTTGATTCTGTAGATTGGCGGTATCTGGAAGATGTCCTGATCGAGATGGGCAAGGGCCAACACTTCTGGAACTTGGTTAAAGTATTATACTCCTGGCCGCAGGCACAAGTGCTTGTCAACGGAGCACTCTCTGAATTTTTCCATTGAAAGGGGTACAAAGCAAGGCTGCCCTCTCTCATCACTCCTGTTCGCCCTGGCGATGGAGCCCTTGGCATGCCTTATATGGTCGGATGATCGTTTTCAGTGCTGGAGATGGCCACACTCTGAAGAAGACAAAATCATTTAATACGCAGATGATGTCTAGCTTTTTTTAGCCGACCCGGCTCAGTCCGGCCCCCACTGCCTCTGGACATTGCGCCTCTTTGGACAAACATCTGGCCTTAAACTAAACTCCAGCAAATACGTCTTTATCCCTCTCCATTTATCAAGAGATTACTTTGACTAGCAATCCACAATACCTATCAGAAGGCAGTCATTCAAGTATCTGGGAATCTGGTTGGCTTTGCTCATGGATCTCGCCTGGTCACTCAACCTCACCCTCGTGGTGAAGAGAGCCCGAGAGGACCTCCACAGGTGGCAGACGTTACTGTTAAATTCACTAGGAAGAATTGCCTTATTTAAAATGATGATACTCCCCAGGTTCCTTTATATGATTCAAAACACTCCATTTCATTTTCCACTGACCTGGTGTCGGAGGGACAGTCGGAAACAGAAGCGAGGAGGCCGTATGGGTTGAATATTGTAGGGTTTTATTGAATTAGGTTAACCCTGTAGCAGGATCTTAAATGGAACAAAAATTGATAGAGTCTTGGAAATTGTAGTCTAGGATCTTAGAACATAGGGAAACGATGAGTCGCTTGGCTAGTGTCATCAAAAGGGGTTAAGCAGATGTTCTGTAGGTGACTTCGTCCTCTCTTGAAGTTATGGCTTCCCCCGGGGTTCAGCTCGAAATAGAACAAGCATTTGCAATGCAATAGGTCTCGCATCAGGAAAGTTTGAGCTATTGGTATTGTAAATGACTAATATTTTATTTATGTATTGGTTTTGAAAATAGCGAAATTAATAGCTTTGTCATTCACAATGCCAATAGTTTTAACTTTCGCAAATGTGACACCTATAGCATTTGGAATGCAATATGTGTTGTATTTACGTGACTTAAATGTATTGATATTACAAATAACAATGTCTTCATTTTTTTAGGCATATGGCTTCGCCATATGCATCGCAGGCGCGAGACCTACAAATCACAAGAATGGAAGTGGCGAAGAATGCTTCCTCTTCAATATATGCCAAAGACAAGCGTAAATGGCGTTTCAACCTAATTAATTTGATATGATCATTATCAGGACAGACAACACAAATATCTGAGCATCCAATGAAAAAAATTAGCACGTACTGAATCAAAAAAAGTAAGGCGACCTGCATTGATAATTTTTGGCAAAACTCAGGAGTTCAACATTAGGAGTGATGAGGGCCCATATGGATAAATAAAGGCCCCCACATGGGAACCGGTGCGAACTTAGGAACCAGCCCAATGGAACTTGGGAAAATTCCGCTTTCACGCTGCCCGTTGTATCGAGCAAGCATATACTTCGCTATCCGTCAGTTCCTAAGGTAGCACCGGCTCTTATGTTGGGGCCTTGATTTATCCATACGGTCCCTCATACTGCCACAAATGTCATCACAAATATATCACACTGCCATGTGACCCACACATGTAGGACTCACCACAATGACAATATCATGCACACATCACCATAAGGAAAGAAAATAGATTGCACTCCAATAACCCAGGCAAAGTAAACTGCAGTATTTTATTGGTTCTCAAAAGGGAAGTGGGAGTGGAGGAAATAGTGGGAGGGAGAGCGAGGAAAAATGAAGGGGGCAGGCGTGGAGAGAGTGAAGGGGCAGGTAGACAGGAAAGAGATGAGTAAAAAAAAAAACAGTCATAAAAGTTAAGTATCCTACAGCGTTTTTTGTTTAAAACAGCATGCATAATTTTAACATGACACTAACTAAAATAAAGAAAATGCATTGCACTACAGTTACCCAAGCAAAGTAAAGCACAGCATTTTATGGGTTCTTATGAGGCATGGGGATTGTAGGAGGGAGAGAGAGGAAGAGTGAAGGGGGCGGGAGGGGAGGCAATGAAGGGGCAAGTAGACCGGAAAGAGAATTAAGAAAGAGTAAAAAAAAAACGTAGAGAGGCATAACAAGTTAACTATTCTACAGTGTTGTCTTTTTAAACAGCATGGATGCCGGTATTGCATATTTTTAGCATGACACTAACTACAATGCACACGTTTACATAATCATGGTGTGCTCCTTTGCATACCTGCGGTACCTGAAAGGCCCATGTATCATGCAGCTTTCATCTGGTGCTGTGTAAGGCCAGGTGCTGCCAGTAATCACAGCAAATAATGGGACTCACTGCTCATTTTTTTGGCATCAGGTGAAAAAATATATGGAAAGTTGTATGACAGGAGGAGTCACTGATCCATGCGCAAGTCAATCCATTTTTTATTAAATGATATCCCTTTGTACAGGATGTGTATATTCAGGGGTGTGGAATTTAATAAAATATCAACTTGTCCATGGGTCAGGTTGCTTCAAAAATCTATTTGTCCTGTAACAAAATCCACTCACCCCTTTTGTGTCATATAATGCTGTAACAAATTATGGCAGCAATCTCATTATATAATATGATGAAACAGGGCATAGGGAACTGTCACTCCTTAGCCAATGGTACAGCTGATGATATAATTTCAATTGGGTTACATGTCAAATCCTGCGACTCATTCCTGCTTAAGGTGGGGGGAGGTGGGGGGGAAGGGGGGGGGGGGAAGGGGGGGAGGGGGGAGGGGGGGGGTATTGCGCCTTCCCATTTTTTAAGTAGATTAAGATGGTAGATCTGAGTGGGACTTCCGGAAGGACCCATTTCTATTTTGTAGGTGACAGGTATTATCTGATCAACTACCGTAAATGGTCCTCTGCACTGACTTAGTAACTTATGTTCTGACGTAGGAAGTAGCAAGAGAACCTGATCTCCTATTTGTAGAGAGCGATCCTTGGCTGTCTTATCGTACTGGACCTTTTGGGAATCCTGAGATTGTTCCAAGTTGTTTTTTACAATCTCTCTAATTTGATTTAAATGGGTTTTGAGGTTCAACACATATTCCAACAGAGGTTTGGAGGTATCTGCCTCCTCTTCCCACTCTTCACGGGCCATATCCATAAGGGTACTTGGGCCCCTTCCATATGGTATCTCGAAGGGGGAATACCCTAGACTCTTTTGTTTTACACATCGTATGGCAAACAAGGCTAGTGGTAGCATATCCTCCCACTTACGGGCCTCTAGGTTTAACATTTTCCTTCGCATGGTTTTTAGGGTAGCATTGTATCGTTCTACTAATCCGTCTGTTTGCGGATGATAAGCAGCAGTACGGATCTGTTTAATATTTAACTGCTGACAGATCTGCATCATCAATTTAGAAGTGAACGGGGTTCCTTGATCAGTGATTATTTCTTTAGGGAAGCCCACTCGGGAAAAGATGGTGATCATAGCTTTGGCTATTTGTGTGGTGTTGGGTTGTCGGAGGGCAATGGCTTCTGGAAATCTAGTGGCATAATTCACCAGAACCAAAACATATCGATACCCACTACGTGAAGGTAAAAGGGGCCCAATGATTTCCATACCGACCCTGGAAAAGGGTATGTCAATAATGTGTAATGACTTTAGAGGAACCCGGGGTGGAAGATGGTGGCTAGTTTTTTGGCACACAGCACATTCCCTACAATATTTCCTAACTTGTTGATATATACCTGGCCAGTAGAATCTTTCCAGAATTGCCTTCTCGTTTTTTTCCCCACCAAAATGTCCTCCAAGTAAATGACTGTGGGCTAGGAATAATACTTTTTCTCTATAGGGAACTGGTACAAGTAATTGAATGGGTTGGGATTTACCCCCTTTTCTATATAACAACCCCCTCTTTTTAAAGAATTGGGGACCTACTTGTAGTGGATCTTCCTGCACAGCTGCTTGTCTCCAGGCTTCCTGTAAAGGTTTGTCTTCTCTCTGGGCTGTATGAAAATTCTGATCATGGTTCCATAAAGGATTGTCTGACTGAGTCAAAAGGACTGGTTTCCCATTTTTTTTCCTCTTCCTCGTTGTTGCTTGCTTTTCCTATCTTTTCCGGGTTCCCATCCTGGGTCTGTCTTTTGGAAAAATGGGGCCTCTTCTCTCCAATCGTCTTGACCTGTCTCCCGGTTAGGTAGTAACTGGTGCAGGTCAGGATAATCAGTACCTAAAAGTACTGGTTTCGGGAAGGTGGGGAAGGAGTCCTACCCTCATATTCACTGGCCGTTTTGTAGGGGTGTGTTGGATATCTACATTGGTCATGGAATACGTTCTAAGTCTCCATGAATGCATTGGATATTAACAACACCTGTGGTTGGTACAGGACCTCCTGGGATGATTTGGGGCCTCACTAGGGTCTGTTTACTTCCTGTATCAATGTATGCTTGCCTAGGCTCTCCATTGACTGCGATTTGTCTTTGGAAGGGGGACTGTTCCACCCCTGTTTGACTATATAGAGCTCTCACATATCCAATTTCCATAGGTTTCTCTTTTTAAAGATAAACCCTAGCTATGTGGCCAAAGGCACCACATTGGAAACTTTGGGGACCTAAAGGAGGGGAAGGTCTGGGTACAGGGTCTACAAGATTCGGGACAATTGTTACTGACTCTGGTTTCCGGGAAACGGGAGGTGGTCGGGGATTTCTTGGGGAATGACTAATAGAGGACTTCCAGTTGTTATCGTCCTTTCCCTTCTGTAGTTCTTGGGCTCGAAAATAGGCGGTTGCCACTTCTACTGCTCTTTCTAGATTCAGATTAGTATGTTGACGCACCCACCTCGGGATGGGGGGTGTAAGGAACTAGGAAACTGTTCTAGATGGATTTTTCCAATATGTTTTCTTTAGAGGAAGTCAAAGGCTTTAACCATCTGTCTGTCGCATCCTTTATGAGATAACATAAAGCTCTGGGGTTCTCTTGGGGTCCTTCTTTGATTTGGCGAAGCCGCATTCTCATCGTCAGTACCCATTCTTTCTAGTATGCATCCTTTTATTTCAGGATAAGGAGTGTTCCCAAGGGGGTTTGCGGCCTGGTAGGCGGCTTGTAAGTCACCAGTAAGGAGCGGTCCTAATATTGTCCCCACCTATCTTCAGGCCATAGGGCGGCCCGGGCAAGTATCTCAAAATTAGATAGAAAAAAAGCAGGGTCTTCACCCACAACATATTTCTGTATGACCATTGAGGGAGGGGTGGAATAAAAGTTTGCCTATGGTGGTCTCTTGCGTCTGGCTTTGTCCAGGAAGGGTTTTGTGTAAGGCTTCCTGCTCCGTTTCTGCAGTTTATAGAAATTGGGCCATAATCTTCTCTAAACGTTCTTGGCCCTCTGCCATTTTTTTTACTACGGCCTCCATTTCCTCCGATCCCACTTCTGACACCAAATGTCGGAGTGACGGTCGGAAACAGAAGTGAGGAGGCCGTATGGGTTGAATATTGTAGGGTTTTATTGAAGTAGGCCAACCCTGTAGCAGGATCTTAAATGGAACAAAAATTGATAGAGTCTTGGAAATTGTAGTCTAGCATCTTAGAACATAGGGAAACGATGAGTCTCTTGGCTGGTGTCATCAAAAGGGGTTCATCAGATGTTCTGTAGGTAACTTCGTCCTCTCTTGGAGTTATGGCTTCCCCCGGGGTTCAGCTCGAAAATAGAAAAAAAACACAGGGGTCACTGCCTATGTCCCGCTTGTCTTATTGTATCTACCGTTACCACACCGTGTTGTGTGCAGATGGGAGAGGGAAAAGGGTTTCCTTTACTCTTATTGCGTGAAAAAAAGGTGGGGAAGTGCTCAAGGAATTCCTACAACTGGACATTTAGCTTGTTTTGTAGTGTAGTTCCTATTTTCCCAATAGGCTCTGCACATTGGAATAACATAAACAATAGTTTAGACGTAGGACTGAGGTCGACTAGGTCTCTATTGAATATGTTAGACTTAATTTAGGTTTTCCAGCTAGCTCAGAGGTCACTAGAAACTTTCTCGAATGAAAAGGGAGGAGTGAACTTCCCTGATTAGACAAGAAGGGATTCAGCTGCTGACAACCGCATAAACATGACAACTTCACTCCCCCAGAATAAGGAGTATATGGTACACAGTCAAAATATCGAGTTGTAAATATCGACCTACCATAATATCGTGTTTGAAATTTCGAAGGTGTAGAATATCGATGTCAAGAATATCGTTGGACAGAATATCGACCATAAGGTAAGTAATATCAAAATTCTTTATATCGATGTAAGTAATATCAAAGCTAGTAATATTGATAGCATATATATCGATGTCACTAATTTCGATGACACTAATATCGATATTTGTATAATTATTTTGTTTTTTATTATGTATGTGTAATATGTTTTACTTAAGTATTTAAAATAAATATTATTATATGTGTATTAATTTAATATATTAAAACATTTATTTATATGCCAATTATATGTTTTAGTACCGGAGCGGGTTCTGGGTTTATAGGGGAATAGGGTGGGAAGTAATTTAATTATGTTTAATTTATTATTAATTAGTAGGAATTATAAAGTAATTTTAATTAATTGCTAATTAATTTTAATTATTTGGAAATTATTTTTAATTAATTGATAAAGATGTTCTGTAGCGGGTTGTGGGTTCATAGGGTAATAGGGTGGGAAGTAATTTAATTATGTAACATTATTTATTAATTAGTAGTTATTAATAAATAATTTTAAATCATTGGTTAATAAATGTAATTAATTGGTAATTTATTTTATTTAATTGATTAATTGATATACATGTTCTGTAGCAGGTTGTGGGTTTATAGGGGAATAGGGTGGGAAGTAATTTAATTATGTTTAATTAATTATTAATTAGTAGGAATTATAAATTATTTGTAATTAATTGCTAATTAATTTCAATTATTGGTAATTAATTTAAAATAATTAGTAATTAATTTTAATTAATTGGTAAATAATTTTAAATAATTCATAAATAGATAAATGTGTTCTGTTGCGGGTAGTGGGTTTATAGGGGAATATGGTGGGAAGTAATTTAAATGTAATTAAGTAATAATGTTTTTAAATGCATTGTTTTTTAATAATATAATTGATAATTCATTATTAATTGGTAATGAAATATTATAAAATGGTATTTTTAAATATTTATTTTTGGTTACATATATTTTGATAATCATGTCTTTAATAATTATGTATAGGTATTGTGTATGGTTTATATTTATTGAATAGTTTTTATTTTTATTACTAAAAAAAGCTTTTATTTATAAGTATGTTATTTTAACCCCTAGGCTACCCAACACTGTCCCTACTGTTGCAGTCTCTAGAGTTGGAATAGTAATTGTTACCCCTACGCTATCCAACACTTTCCCTACTGTTGCACTCTCTGGAGTGGGAATAGTAATGTTTACCCCTACACTATCCAACGCTTTACCTACTGTTGCACTCTCTGGAGTGGGAATAGTAATTTTTACCCCTACGCTATCCAAAGCTTTCCCTACTGTTGCACTCTCTGGAGTGGGAATAGTAATTTTTACCCCTACGCTATCCAACGCTTTCCTTACTGTTGCACTCTCTGGAGTGGGAATAGTAATTTTTACCCCTACGCTATCCAAAGCTTTCCCTACTGTTGCACTCTCTGGAGTGGGACTAGTAATTTTTACCTCTATGCTATCCAACGCTTTCCCTACTGTTGCACTCTCTGGAGTGGGAATAGTAATTTTTACCCCTACGCTATCCAACGCTTTCCCTACTGTTGCACTCTCTGGAGTGGGACTAGTAATTTTTACTCCTACGCTATCCAACGCTTTCCCTACGGTTCCGCTCTCTGGAGTGGGAATAGTAAGTTTTACCATTACGCTATCCAACGCTTTCCCTACTGTTGCAGTCTCTAGAGTTGGAATAGTAATTGTAACCCCTACGCTATCCAACACTTTCCCTACTGTTGCACTCTCTGGAGTGGGGATAGTAATTTTTACCCCTACACTATCCAAAGCTTTCCCTACGGTTGCACTCTCTGGAGTGGGACTAGTAATTTTTACCTCTACGCTATCCAACGCTTTCCCTACTGTTGCACTCTCTGGAGAGGGGAATAGTAATTTTTACCCCTACGCTATCCAACACTTTCCCTACTGTTCCACTCTCTGGAGTGGGAATAGTAATTTTTACCCTTACGCTATCCAACGCTTTCCCTACTGTTGCACTCTGTGGAGTCCGAATAGTAATTTTTACCCCTACGCTATCCCTACTGTTGCACTCTCTGGAGTGGGAATAGTAATTTTTACCCCTACGCTATCCAACGCTTTCCCTACTGTTGCACTCTCTGGAGTGGGAATAGTAATTTTTACCCCTACGCTATCCAACGCTTTCCCTACTGTTGCAATCTCTGGAGTGGAAATAGTAATTTTTACTCCTACGCTATCCAAAGCTTTCCCTACTGTTGCACTCTCTGGAGTGGGAATAGTAATTTTTACACTTACGCTATCCAACGCTTTCCCTACTGTTGCACTCTGTGGAGTCGGAATAGTAATTTTTACCCCTACGATATCCAACACTTTCCCTACTGTTGCAGTCTCTGGAGTGGGAATAGTAATTTTTACCTCTATGCTATCCAACGCTTTCCCTCCTGTTGCACTCTCTGGAGTGGGAATAGTAATTTTTACCCCTACGCTATCCAAAGCTTTCCCTACTGTTGCACTCTCTGGAGAGGGAATAGTAATTTTTACCTCTATGCTATCCAACGCTTTCCCTCCTGTTGCACTCTCTGGAGTGGGAATAGTAATTTTTACCCCTACGCTATCCAAAGCTTTCCCTACTGTTGCACTCTCTGGAGAGGGAATAGTAATTTTTACCCCTATGCTATCCAAAGATTTCCCTACTGTTGCACTCTCTGGAGTGGGAATAGTAATTTTTACCCTTACGCTATCCAACGCTTTCCCTACTGTTGCACTCTTTGGAGTGAGAAAAGTAATTTTTACCCCTACGCTATCCAAAGCTTTCCCTACTGTTGCACTCTCTGGAGTGGGAATAGTAATTTTTACCCCTACGCTATCCAACGCTTTCCCTACTGTTGCACTCTCTGGAGTGGGAATATTAATTTTTACTCCTACGCTATCCAACGCTTTCCCTACTGTGCACTCTCTGGAGTGGGAATAGTAATTTGTACCCTTACGCTATCCAACGCTTTCCCTACTGTTGCACTCTGTGGAGTCCGAATAGTAATTTTCACCCCTACGCTATCCAACGCTTTCCCTACTGTTGCACTCTCTGGAGTGGGAATAGTAATTTTTACCCCTACGCTATCCAAAGCTTTCCCTACTGTTGCACTCTCTGGAGTGGGACTAGTAATTTTTACCCCTATGCTATCCAACGCTTTCCCTACTGTTGCACTCTCTGGAGTGGGAATAGTAATTTTTACTCCTACGCTAATCAACGCTTTCCCTACTGTTGCACTCTCTGAAGTGGGAATAATAATTTTTACACTTACGCTATCCAACGCTTTCCCTACTGTTGCACTCTGTGGAGTCGGAATAGTAATTTTTACCACTACGCTATCCAACGCTTTCCCTACTGTTGCAGTCTCTGGAGTCGGAATAGTAATTTTTACCACTACGATATCCAACGCTTTCCCTACTGTTGCAGTCTCTGGAGTGGGAATAGTAATTTTTACCCCTACGCTATCCAACGCTTTCCCTACTGTTGCACTCTCTGGAGTGGGAATAGTAATTTTTGCCCCTGCGCTATCCAAAGCTTTCCCTACTGTTGCACTCTCTGGAGTGGGAATAGTAATTTTTACCCCAACGCTATCCAACGCTTTCCCTACTGTTGCACTCTCTGGAGTGGGAATAGTAATTTTTACCCCTACGCTATCCAACGCTTTCCCTACTGTTGCACTCTCTGGAGTGGAAATAGTAATTTTTACCCCTACGCTATCCAACGCTTTCCCTACTGTTGCACTCTCTGGAGTGGGAATAGTAATTTTTACTCCTACGCTATCCAACGCTTTCCCGAGTGTTGCACTCTCTGGAGTGGGATTATTAATTTTTAACCCTACGCTTTCCAACGCTTTCCCTACTGTTGCACTCTCTGGAGTGGGAATAGTAATTTATACTCCTATGCTATCCAACGCTTTCCATACTGTTGCACTCTCTGGAGTGGGAATAGTAATTTTTACCCCTATGCTATCCAACGCTTTCCCTACTGTTGCACTCTCTGGAGTGGGAATAGTAATTTTTACCCCTACGCTATCCAAAGCTTTCCCTACTGTTGCACTCTCTGGAGTGGGAATAGTAATTTTTACCCCTACGCTATCCAACGCTTTCCTTACTGTTGCACTCTTTGGAGTGGGAAAAGTAATTTTTACCCCTACTCTATCGAAAGCTTTCCCTACTGTTGCACTCTCTGGAGTGGGACTAGTAATTTTTACCTCTACGCTATCCAACGCTTTCCCTACTGTTGCACTCTCTGGAGTGGGAATAGTAATTTTTACCGCTACGCTATCCAACGCTTTCCCTACTGTTGCACTCTCTGGAGTGGGAATAGTAATTTTTACTCCTACGCTATCCAACGCTTTCCCTACTAATGCACTCTCTGGAGTGGGAATAGTAATTTTTACAATTACGCTATCCAACGCTTTCCCTACTGTTGCACTCTGTGGAGTACGAATAGTAATTTTCACCCCTACGCTATCCAACGCTTTCCCTACTGTTGCACTCTCTGGAGTGGGAATAGTAATTTTTACCACTACGATATCCAACGCTTTCCCTACTGTTGCAGTCTCTGGAGTGGGAATAGTAATTTTTACCCCAACGCTATCCAACGCTTTCCCTACTGTTGCACTCTCTGGAGTGGGAATAGTAATTTTTACCCCTACGCTATCCAACGCTTTCCCTACTGTTGCACTCTTTGGAGTGGAAATAGTAATTTTTACCCCTACGCTATCCAACGCTTTCCCTACTGTTGCACTCTCTGGAGTGGGAATAGTAATTTTTACTCCTACGCTATCCAACGCTTTCCCGAGTGTTGCACTCTCTGGAGTGGGATTATTAATTTTTACCCCTACGCTTTCCAACGCTTTCCCTACTGTTGCACTCTCTGGAGTGGGAATAGTAATTTATACTCCTATGCTATCCAACGCTTTCCCTACTGTTGCACTCTCTGGAGTGGGAATAGTAATTTTTACCCCTATGCTATCCAACGCTTTCCCTACTGTTGCACTCTCTGGAGTGGGAATAGTAATTTTTACCCCTACGCTATCCAAAGCTTTCCCTACTGTTGCACTCTCTGGAGTGGGACTAGTAATTTTTACCCCTACGCTATCCAACGCTTTCCCTACTGTTGCACTCTCTGGAGTGGGAATAGTCATTTTTACCTCTACGCTATCCAACGCTTTCCCTACTGTTGCAGTCTCTAGAGTTGGAATAGTAATTGTAACCCCTACGCTATCCAACACTTTCCCTACTTGTGCACTCTCTGGAATGGGGATAGTAATTTTTACCCCTACACTATCCAAAGCTTTCCCTACGGTTGCACTCTCTGGAGTGGGACTAGTAATTTTTACCTCTACGCTATCCAACGCTTTCCCTACTGTTGCACTCTCTGGAGTGGGAATAGTAATTTTTACCCCTACGCTATCCAACACTTTCCCTACTGTTCCACTCTCTGGAGTGGGAATAGAAATTTTTACCCTTACGCTATCCAACGCTTTCCCTACTGTTGCACTCTGTGGAGTCCGAATAGTAATTTTTACCCCTACGCTATCCCTACTGTTGCACTCTCTGGAGTGGGAATAGTAATTTTTACCCCTACGCTATCCAACGCTTTCCCTACTGTTGCACTCTCTGGAGTGGGAATAGTAATTTTTACCCCTACGCTATCCAACGCTTTCCCTACTGTTGCACTCTCTGGAGTGGAAATAGTAATTTTTACTCCTACGCTATCCAAAGCTTTCCCTACTGTTGCACTCTCTGGAGTGGGAATAGTAATTTTTACACTTACGCTATCCAACGCTTTCCCTACTGTTGCACTCTGTGGAGTCAGAATAGTAATTTTTACCCCTACGATATCCAACACTTTCCCTACTGTTGCAGTCTCTGGAGTGGGAATAGTAATTTTTACCCCTACGCTATCCAAAGCTTTCCCTACTGTTGCACTCTCTGGAGTGGGACTAGTAATTTTTACCCCTATGCTATCCAACGCTTTCCCTACTGTTGCACTCTCTGGAGTGGGAATAGTAATTTTTACTCCTACGCTAATCAACGCTTTCCCTACTGTTGCACTCTCTGAAGTGGGAATAATAATTTTTACACTTACGCTATCCAACGCTTTCCCTACTGTTGCACTCTGTGGAGTCGGAATAGTAATTTTTACCACTACGCTATCCAACGCTTTCCCTACTGTTGCAGTCTCTGGAGTCGGAATAGTAATTTTTACCACTACGATATCCAACGCTTTCCCTACTGTTGCAGTCTCTGGAGTGGGAATAGTTATTTTTACCCCTACGCTATCCAACGCTTTCCCTACTGTTGCACTCTCTGGAGTGGGAATAGTAATTTTTGCCCCTGCGCTATCCAAAGCTTTCCCTACTGTTGCACTCTCTGGAGTGGGAATAGTAATTTTTACCCCAACGCTATCCAACGCTTTCCCTACTGTTGCACTCTCTGGAGTGGGAATAGTAATTTTTACCCCTACGCTATCCAACGCTTTCCCTACTGTTGCACTCTCTGGAGTGGGAATAGTAATTTTTGCCCCTGCGCTATCCAAAGCTTTCCCTACTGTTGCACTCTGTGGAGTGGGAATAGTAATTTTTACCCCAACGCTATCCAACGCTTTCCCTACTGTTGCACTCTCTGGAGTGGGAATAGTAATTTTTACCCCTACGCTATCCAACGCTTTCCCTACTGTTGCACTCTCTGGAGTGGAAATAGTAATTTTTACCCCTACGCTATCCAACGCTTTCCCTACTGTTGCACTCTCTGGAGTGGGAATAGTAATTTTTACTCCTACGCTATCCAACGCTTTCCCGAGTGTTGCACTCTCTGGAGTGGGATTATTAATTTTTAACCCTACGCTTTCCAACGCTTTCCCTACTGTTGCACTCTCTGGAGTGGGAATAGTAATTTATACTCCTATGCTATCCAACGCTTTCCATACTGTTGCACTCTCTGGAGTGGGAATAGTAATTTTTACCCCTATGCTATCCAACGCTTTCCCTACTGTTGCACTCTCTGGAGTGGGAATAGTAATTTTTACCCCTACGCTATCCAACGCTTACCTTACTGTTGCACTCTTTGGAGTGGGAAAAGTAATTTTTACCCCTACTCTATCGAAAGCTTTCCCTACTGTTGCACTCTCTGGAGTGGGACTAGTAATTTTTACCTCTACGCTATCCAACGCTTTCCCTACTGTTGCACTCTCTGGAGTGGGAATAGTAATTTTTACCGCTACGCTATCCAACGCTTTCCCTACTGTTGCACTCTCTGGAGTGGGAATAGTAATTTTTACTCCTACGCTATCCAACGCTTTCCCTACTAATGCACTCTCTGGAGTGGGAATAGTAATTTTTACAATTACGCTATCCAACGCTTTCCCTACTGTTGCACTCTGTGGAGTACGAATAGTAATTTTCACCCCTACGCTATCCAACGCTTTCCCTACTGTTGCACTCTCTGGAGTGGGAATAGTAATTTTTACCACTACGATATCCAACGCTTTCCCTACTGTTGCAGTCTCTGGAGTGGGAATATTAATTTTTACCCCAACGCTATCCAACCCTTTCCCTACTGTTGCACTCTCTGGAGTGGGAATAGTAATTTTTACCCCTACGCTATCCAACGCTTTCCCTACTGTTGCACGCTTTGGAGTGGAAATAGTAATTTTTACCCCTACGCTATCCAACGCTTTCCCTACTGTTGCACTCTCTGGAGTGGGAATAGTAATTTTTACTCCTACGCTATCCAACGCTTTCCCGAGTGTTGCACTCTCTGGAGTGGGATTATTAATTTTTACCCCTACGCTTTCCAACGCTTTCCCTACTGTTGCACTCTCTGGAGTGGGAATAGTAATTTATACTCCTATGCTATCCAACGCTTTCCCTACTGTTGCACTCTCTGGAGTGGGAATAGTAATTTTTACCCCTATGCTATCCAACGCTTTCCCTACTGTTGCACTCTCTGGAGTGGGAATAGTAATTTTTACCCCTACGCTATCCAAAGCTTTCCCTACTGTTGCACTCTCTGGAGTGGGACTAGTAATTTTTACCCCTACGCTATCCAACGCTTTCCCTACTGTTGCACTCTCTGGAGTGGGAATAGTAATTTTTACCTCTACGCTATCCAACGCTTTCCCTACTGTTGCAGTCTCTAGAGTTGGAATAGTAATTGTAACCCCTACGCTATCCAACACTTTCCCTACTTGTGCACTCTCTGGAATGGGGATAGTAATTTTTACCCCTACACTATCCAAAGCTTTCCCTACGGTTGCACTCTCTGGAGTGGGACTAGTAATTTTTACCTCTACGCTATCCAACGCTTTCCCTACTGTTGCACTCTCTGGAGTGGGAATAGTAATTTTTACCCCTACGCTATCCAACACTTTCCCTACTGTTCCACTCTCTGGAGTGGGAATAGAAATTTTTACCCTTACGCTATCCAACGCTTTCCCTACTGTTGCACTCTGTGGAGTCCGAATAGTAATTTTTACCCCTACGCTATCCCTACTGTTGCACTCTCTGGAGTGGGAATAGTAATTTTTACCCCTACGCTATCCAACGCTTTCCCTACTGTTGCACTCTCTGGAGTGGGAATAGTAATTTTTACCCCTACGCTATCCAACGCTTTCCCTACTGTTGCACTCTCTGGAGTGGAAATAGTAATTTTTACTCCTACGCTATCCAAAGCTTTCCCTACTGTTGCACTCTCTGGAGTGGGAATAGTAATTTTTACACTTACGCTATCCAACGCTTTCCCTACTGTTGCACTCTGTGGAGTCGGAATAGTAATTTTTACCCCTACGATATCCAACACTTTCCCTACTGTTGCAGTCTCTGGAGTGGGAATAGTAATTTTTACCCCTACGCTATCCAACGCTTTCCCTACTGTTGCACTCTCTGGTGTGGGAATAGTAATTTTTACTCCTACGCTATCCAACGCTTTCCCGAGTGTTGCACTCTCTGGAGTGGGATTATTAATTTTTACCCCTACGCTTTCCAACGCTTTCCCTACTGTTGCACTCTCTGGAGTGGGAATAGTAATTTATACTCCTATGCTATCCAACGTTTTCCCTACTGTTGCACTCTCTGGAGTGGGAATAGTAATTTTTACCTCTATGCTATCCAACGCTTTCCCTCCTGTTGCACTCTCTGGAGTGGGAATAGTAATTTTTACTCCTACGCTATCCAACGCTTTCCCGAGTGTTGCACTCTCTGGAGTGGGATTATTAATTTTTAACCCTACGCTTTCCAACGCTTTCCCTACTGTTGCACTCTCTGGAGTGGGAATAGTAATTTATACTCCTATGCTATCCAACGCTTTCCATACTGTTGCACTCTCTGGAGTGGGAATAGTAATTTTTACCCCTATGCTATCCAACGCTTTCCCTACTGTTGCACTCTCTGGAGTGGGAATAGTAATTTTTACCCCTACGCTATCCAAAGCTTTCCCTACTGTTGCACTCTCTGGAGTGGGAATAGTAATTTTTACCCCTACGCTATCCAACGCTTTCCTTACTGTTGCACTCTTTGGAGTGGGAAAAGTAATTTTTACCCCTACTCTATCGAAAGCTTTCCCTACTGTTGCACTCTCTGGAGTGGGACTAGTAATTTTTACCTCTACGCTATCCAACGCTTTCCCTACTGTTGCACTCTCTGGAGTGGGAATAGTAATTTTTACCGCTACGCTATCCAACGCTTTCCCTACTGTTGCACTCTCTGGAGTGGGAATAGTAATTTTTACTCCTACGCTATCCAACGCTTTCCCTACTAATGCACTCTCTGGAGTGGGAATAGTAATTTTTACAATTACGCTATCCAACGCTTTCCCTACTGTTGCACTCTGTGGAGTACGAATAGTAATTTTCACCCCTACGCTATCCAACGCTTTCCCTACTGTTGCACTCTGTGGAGTACGAATAGTAATTTTCACCCCTACGCTATCCAACGCTTTCCCTACTGTTGCACTCTCTGGAGTGGGAATAGTAATTTTTACCACTACGATATCCAACGCTTTCCCTACTGTTGCAGTCTCTGGAGTGGGAATAGTAATTTTTACCCCAACGCTATCCAACGCTTTCCCTACTGTTGCACTCTCTGGAGTGGGAATAGTAATTTTTACCCCTACGCTATCCAACGCTTTCCCTACTGTTGCACTCTTTGGAGTGGAAATAGTAATTTTTACCCCTACGCTATCCAACGCTTTCCCTACTGTTGCACTCTCTGGAGTGGGAATAGTAATTTTTACTCCTACGCTATCCAACGCTTTCCCGAGTGTTGCACTCTCTGGAGTGGGATTATTAATTTTTACCCCTACGCTTTCCAACGCTTTCCCTACTGTTGCACTCTCTGGAGTGGGAATAGTAATTTATACTCCTATGCTATCCAACGCTTTCCCTACTGTTGCACTCTCTGGAGTGGGAATAGTAATTTTTACCCCTATGCTATCCAACGCTTTCCCTACTGTTGCACTCTCTGGAGTGGGAATAGTAATTTTTACCCCTACGCTATCCAAAGCTTTCCCTACTGTTGCACTCTCTGGAGTGAGACTAGTAATTTTTACCCCTACGCTATCCAACGCTTTCCCTACTGTTGCACTCTCTGGAGTGGGAATAGTAATTTTTACCTCTACGCTATCCAACGCTTTCCCTACTGTTGCAGTCTCTAGAGTTGGAATAGTAATTGTAACCCCTACGCTATCCAACACTTTCCCTACTTGTGCACTCTCTGGAATGGGGATAGTAATTTTTACCCCTACACTATCCAAAGCTTTCCCTACGGTTGCACTCTCTGGAGTGGGACTAGTAATTTTTACCTCTACACTATCCAACGCTTTCCCTACTGTTGCACTCTCTGGAGTGGGAATAGTAATTTTTACCCCTACGCTATCCAACACTTTCCCTACTGTTCCACTCTCTGGAGTGGGAATAGTAATTTTTACCCTTACGCTATCCAACGCTTTCCCTACTGTTGCACTCTGTGGAGTCCGAATAGTAATTTTTACCCCTACGCTATCCCTACTGTTGCACTCTCTGGAGTGGGAATAGTAATTTTTACCCCTACGCTATCCAACGCTTTCCCTACTGTTGCACTCTCTGGAGTGGGAATAGTAATTTTTACCCCTACGCTATCCAACGCTTTCCCTACTGTTGCACTCTCTGGAGTGGAAATAGTAATTTTTACTCCTACGCTATCCAAAGCTTTCCCTACTGTTGCACTCTCTGGAGTGGGAATAGTAATGTTTACACTTACGCTATCCAACGCTTTCCCTACTGTTGCACTCTGTGGAGTCGGAATAGTAATTTTTACCCCTACGATATCCAACACTTTCCCTACTGTTGCAGTCTCTGGAGTGGGAATAGTAATTTTTACCCCTACGCTATCCAACGCTTTCCCTACTGTTGCACTCTCTGGTGTGGGAATAGTAATTTTTACTCCTACGCTATCCAACGCTTTCCCGAGTGTTGCACTCTCTGTAGTGGGATTATTAATTTTTACCCCTACGCTTTCCAACGCTTTCCCTACTGTTGCACTCTCTGGAGTGGGAATAGTAATTTATACTCCTATGCTATCCAACGTTTTCCCTACTGTTGCACTCTCTGGAGTGGGAATAGTAATTTTTACCTCTATGCTATCCAACGCTTTCCCTCCTGTTGCACTCTCTGGAGTGGGAATAGTAATTTTTACCCCTACGCTATCCAAAGCTTTCCCTACTGTTGCACTCTCTGGAGAGAGAATAGTAATTTTTACCCCTACGCTATCCAAAGCTTTCCCTACTGTTGCACTCTCTGGAGTGGGAATAGTAATTTTTACCCCTACGCTATCCAACGCTTTCCTTACTGTTGCACTCTTTGGAGTGGGAAAAGTAATTTTTACCCCTACTCTATCGAAAGCTTTCCCTACTGTTGCACTCTCTGGAGTGGGACTAGTAATTTTTACCTCTACGCTATCCAACGCTTTCCCTACTGTTGCACTCTCTGGAGTGGGAATAGTAATTTTTACCGCTACGCTATCCAACGCTTTCCCTACTGTTGCACTCTCTGGAGTGGGAATAGTAATTTTTACTCCTACGCTATCCAACGCTTTCCCTACTAATGCACTCTCTGGAGTGGGAATAGTAATTTTCACCCCTACGCTATCCAACGCTTTCCCTACTGTTGCACTCTCTGGAGAGGGAATAGTAATTTTTACCCCTATGCTATCCAACGCTTTCCCTACTGTTGCACTCTCTGGAGTGGGAATAGTAATTTTTACCCCTACGCTATCCAAAGGTTTCCCTACTGTTGCACTCTCTGGAGTGGGACTAGTAATTTTTACCCCTACGCTATCCAACGCTTTCCCTACTGTTGCACTCTCTGGAGTGGGAATAGTAATTTTTACCTCTACGCTATCCAACGCTTTCCCTACTGTTGCAGTCTCTAGAGTTGGAATAGTAATTGTAACCCCTACGCTATCCAACACTTTCCCTACTTGTGCACTCTCTGGAATGGGGATAGTAATTTTTACCCCTACACTATCCAAAGCTTTCCCTACGGTTGCACTCTCTGGAGTGGGACTAGTAATTTTTACCTCTACGCTATCCAACGCTTTCCCTACTGTTGCACTCTCTGGAGTGGGAATAGTAATTTTTACCCCTACGCTATCCAACACTTTCCCTACTGTTCCACTCTCTGGAGTGGGAATAGTAATTTTTACCCTTACGCTATCCAACGCTTTCCCTACTGTTGCACTCTGTGGAGTCCGAATAGTAATTTTTACCCCTACGCTATCCCTACTGTTGCACTCTCTGGAGTGGGAATAGTAATTTTTACCCCTACGCTATCCAACGCTTTCCCTACTGTTGCACTCTCTGGAGTGGGAATAGTAATTTTTACCCCTACGCTATCCAACGCTTTCCCTACTGTTGCACTCTCTGGAGTGGAAATAGTAATTTTTACTCCTACGCTATCCAAAGCTTTCCCTACTGTTGCACTCTCTGGAGTGGGAATAGTAATTTTTACACTTACGCTATCCAACGCTTTCCCTACTGTTGCACTCTGTGGAGTCGGAATAGTAATTTTTACCCCTATGATATCCAACACTTTCCCTACTGTTGCAGTCTCTGGAGTGGGAATAGTAATTTTTACCCCTACGCTATCCAACGCTTTCCCTACTGTTGCACTCTCTGCTGTGGGAATAGTAATTTTTACTCCTACGCTATCCAACGCTTTCCCGAGTGTTGCACTCTCTGGAGTGGGATTATTAATTTTTACCCCTACGCTTTCCAACGCTTTCCCTACTGTTGCACTCTCTGGAGTGGGAATAGTAATTTATACTCCTATGCTATCCAACGTTTTCCCTACTGTTGCACTCTCTGGAGTGGGAATAGTAATTTTTACCTCTATGCTATCCAACGCTTTCCCTCCTGTTGCACTCTCTGGAGTGGGAATAGTAATTTTTACTCCTACGCTATCCAACGCTTTCCCGAGTGTTGCACTCTCTGGAGTGGGATTATTAATTTTTAACCCTACGCTTTCCAACGCTTTCCCTACTGTTGCACTCTCTGGAGTGGGAATAGTAATTTATACTCCTATGCTATCCAACGCTTTCCATACTGTTGCACTCTCTGGAGTGGGAATAGTAATTTTTACCCCTATGCTATCCAACGCTTTCCCTACTGTTGCACTCTCTGGAGTGGGAATAGTAATTTTTACCCCTACGCTATCCAAAGCTTTCCCTACTGTTGCACTCTCTGGAGTGGGAATAGTAATTTTTACCCCTACGCTATCCAACGCTTTCCTTACTGTTGCACTCTTTGGAGTGAGAAAAGTAATTTTTACCCCTACTCTATCGAAAGCTTTCCCTACTGTTGCACTCTCTGGAGTGGGACTAGTAATTTTTACCTCTACGCTATCCAACGCTTTCCCTACTGTTGCACTCTCTGGAGTGGGAATAGTAATTTTTACCGCTACGCTATCCAACGCTTTCCCTACTGTTGCACTCTCTGGAGTGGGAATAGTAATTTTTACTCCTACGCTATCCAACGCTTTCCCTACTAATGCACTCTCTGGAGTGGGAATAGTAATTTTTACAATTACGCTATCCAACGCTTTCCCTACTGTTGCACTCTGTGGAGTACGAATAGTAATTTTCACCCCTACGCTATCCAACGCTTTCCCTACTGTTGCACTCTGTGGAGTACGAATAGTAATTTTCACCCCTACGCTATCCAACGCTTTCCCTACTGTTGCACTCTCTGGAGTGGGAATAGTAATTTTTACCACTACGATATCCAACGCTTTCCCTACTGTTGCAGTCTCTGGAGTGGGAATAGTAATTTTTACCCCAACGCTATCCAACGCTTTCCCTACTGTTGCACTCTCTGGAGTGGGAATAGTAATTTTTACCCCTACGCTATCCAACGCTTTCCCTACTGTTGCACTCTTTGGAGTGGAAATAGTAATTTTTACCCCTACGCTATCCAACGCTTTCCCTACTGTTGCACTCTCTGGAGTGGGAATAGTAATTTTTACTCCTACGCTATCCAACGCTTTCCCGAGTGTTGCACTCTCTGGAGTGGGATTATTAATTTTTACCCCTACGCGCTTTCCAACGCTTTCCCTACTGTTGCACTCTCTGGAGTGGGAATAGTAATTTATACTCCTATGCTATCCAACGCTTTCCCTACTGTTGCACTCTCTGGAGTGGGAATAGTAATTTTTACCCCTATGCTATCCAACGCTTTCCCTACTGTTGCACTCTCTGGAGTGGGAATAGTAATTTTTACCCCTACGCTATCCAAAGCTTTCCCTACTGTTGCACTCTCTGGAGTGGGACTAGTAATTTTTACCCCTACGCTATCCAACGCTTTCCCTACTGTTGCACTCTCTGGAGTGGGAATAGTAATTTTTACCTCTACGCTATCCAACGCTTTCCCTACTGTTGCAGTCTCTAGAGTTGGAATAGTAATTGTAACCCCTATGCTATCCAACACTTTCCCTACTTGTGCACTCTCTGGAATGGGGATAGTAATTTTTACCCCTACACTATCCAAAGCTTTCCCTACGGTTGCACTCTCTGGAGTGGGACTAGTAATTTTTACCTCTACGCTATCCAACGCTTTCCCTACTGTTGCACTCTCTGGAGTGGGAATAGTAATTTTTACCCCTACGCTATCCAACACTTTCCCTACTGTTCCACTCTCTGGAGTGGGAATAGTAATTTTTACCCTTACGCTATCCAACGCTTTCCCTACTGTTGCACTCTGTGGAGTCCGAATAGTAATTTTTACCCCTACGCTATCCCTACTGTTGCACTCTCTGGAGTGGGAATAGTAATTTTTACCCCTACGCTATCCAACGCTTTCCCTACTGTTGCACTCTCTGGAGTGGGAATAGTAATTTTTACCCCTACGCTATCCAACGCTTTCCCTACTGTTGCACTCTCTGGAGTGGAAATAGTAATTTTTACTCCTACGCTATCCAAAGCTTTCCCTACTGTTGCACTCTCTGGAGTGGGAATAGTAATGTTTACACTTACGCTATCCAACGCTTTCCCTACTGTTGCACTCTGTGGAGTCGGAATAGTAATTTTTACCCCTACGATATCCAACACTTTCCCTACTGTTGCAGTCTCTGGAGTGGGAATAGTAATTTTTACCCCTACGCTATCCAACGCTTTCCCTACTGTTGCACTCTCTGGTGTGGGAATAGTAATTTTTACTCCTACGCTATCCAACGCTTTCCCGAGTGTTGCACTCTCTGTAGTGGGATTATTAATGTTTACCCCTACGCTTTCCAACGCTTTCCCTACTGTTGCACTCTCTGGAGTGGGAATAGTAATTTATACTCCTATGCTATCCAACGTTTTCCCTACTGTTGCACTCTCTGGAGTGGGAATAGTAATTTTTACCTCTATGCTATCCAACGCTTTCCCTCCTGTTGCACTCTCTGGAGTGGGAATAGTAATTTTTACCCCTACGCTATCCAAAGCTTTCCCTACTGTTGCACTCTCTGGAGAGAGAATAGTAATTTTAACCCCTACGCTATCCAAAGATTTCCCTACTGTTGCACTCTCTGGAGTGGGAATAGTAATGTTTACCCTTACGCTATCCAACGCTTTCCCTACTGTTGCACTCTCTGGAGTGGGAATAGTAATTTATACTCCTATGCTATCCAACGTTTTCCCTACTGTTGCACTCTCTGGAGTGGGAATAGTAATTTTTACCTCTATGCTATCCAACGCTTTCCCTCCTGTTGCACTCTCTGGAGTGGGAATAGTAATTTTTACCCCTACGCTATCCAAAGCTTTCCCTACTGTTGCACTCTGTGGAGTCCGAATAGTAATTTTCACCCCTACGCTATCCAACGCTTTCCCTACTTTTGCACTCTCTGGAGTGGGAATAGTAATTTTTACCCCTACGCTATCCAAAGCTTTCCCTACTGTTGCACTCTCTGGAGTGGGAATAGTAATTTTTACCCCTACGCTATCCAACGCTTTCCCTACTGTTCCACTCTCTGGAGTGGGAATAGTAATTTTTACTCCTACGCTATCCAACGCTTTCCCTACTGTTGCACTCTCTGAAGTGGGAATAGTAATTTTTACCCCTACGCTATCCAACGCTTTCCCTACTGTTGCACTCTGTGGAGTCGGAATAGTAATTTTTACCCCTACGATATCCAACGCTTTCCCTACTGTTGCAGTCTCTGGAGTGGGAATAGTAATTTTTACCCCTACGCTATCCAACGCTTTCCCTACTGTTGCACTCTCTGGAGTGGGAATAGTAATTTTTACTTGTACGTTATCCAACGCTTTCCCCGAGTGTTGCACTCTCTGGAGTGGGATTATTCATTTTTACCCCTACACTTTCCAACGCTTTCCCTACTGTTGCACTCTCTGGAGTGGGAATAATAATGTATACTCCTACGCTATCCAACGCTTTCCCTACTGTTGCACTCTCTGGAGTGGGAATAGTAATTTTTACCCCTATGCCATCCAACGCTTTCCCTACTGTTGCACTCTCTGGAGTGGGAATAGTAATTTTTACCCCTACGTTATCCAAAGCTTTCCCTACTGTTGCACTCTCTGGCGTGGGAATAGTAATTTTTACCTCTACGCTATCCAACGCTTTCCCTACTGTTGCACTCTCTGGAGTGGGAATAGTAATTTTTACCCCTACGCTATCCAACGCTTTCCCTACTGTTGCACTCTCTGGAGTGGGAATAGTAATTTTTACTCCTACGCTATCCAACGCTTTCCCTACTGTTGCACTCTCTGGAGTGGGAATAGTAATTTTTACCCTTACGCTATCCAACGCTTTCCCTACTGTTGCACTCTGTGTAGTCGGAATAGTCATTTTTACCCCTACGCTATCCAACGCTTTCCCTACTGTTGCACTCTCTGAAGTGGGAATAGTAATTTTTACTCCTACGCTATCCAACGCTTTCCCGAGTGTTGAACTCTCTGGAGTGGTATTAGTAATTTTTACCCCTTACGCTATCCAACGCTTTCCCTACTGTTGCACTCTCTGGAGTGGGAATAGTAATTTATACTCCTACGCTATCCAACGCTTTCCCTACTGTTGCACTCTCTGGAGTGGGAATAGTAATTATTACCCTTACGCTATCCAACATTTTAAATAATTAATGTTAAAAATATTACAAGTATATTTAATTATTTATAATTTTTACATTTTATGTTATTGTTTTATGTTTGTAAATGTATAAGTAAATAGAATATATTTTATTAATTTATAAATTAGTAAAATAAGTATTACTACTTATTGTTCAGTACATATATATAATATATTTACTGTATATATTTAATTAATGTATTATTATTATTATATATGTATTATTTATTAATTTTAAACATTATTAGATACTTTTAACTATGCACAGTTTATTTATTAATGTTATTTACTTTATTTTACATTTATATTTTAAAAGAAAAAAAAACGATATTTTTAACATCGATATTTTTAACATCTATATTATTTTTTCGATATTTTTGTACTTACCATGTTGTAGATAGGATGTCGATATTCTTGCCCTCAATATTTTTGACTCGATATTCCTGTAGGTCGATATTTTGATGGTCGATATTTTGTCAGTGATCCGGAGTATATCTCCAGAGTCGTGTGAAAACAATAGATAGCTATTTCACTCAGTAAGTTGTGCATACTTAGTTTCAACAGAGTGCAGAGAAATAGAGAGACGGACGTTTTCAATAAAAAGGTGTTATTTATTGAACAGTCTTCTTTCTCATGCAAGAGAAATGAATTGCTATGATTGCAATACTTGTTATAAAGTAAAAGTGCGAACAGTAAAAGGAGTATTATGAAATAATACTGTAAAAGCATTGATATGGTTTCTGAGCCATATGATACTTAAAAGGTATAAAATATATACAGTTACATACAAAGATAAAAGCTTGACTAAACGTACTCAACTGGTGCTTCTACATACGCCTACCCCGGTAGGTTGCTGGAGGTTTGGTATGTTGTAAGAACTCGTTGTGCTTTCTAGGAGTCTAAGGAAGTAGCCTTGCCGCATTTGGTTTGCATTGGCTTATTATTAAATATGAAATATTTAATTAGGGTCGTAGATAAAACACAACACCCACTCCACGTATAATGTCCATCATTACTAAATACTAAGCAATATATAAACATATAGGTATGCATGTGTTTTTCCATCCCACCCCAAAATACTTTAAAAGCATTTGAAACAGTATAGATACACGAAAATGAATATTATACTGTACGCATTCAAGCAGTGGTATCATTCATATAATTCAAACATAAATATCAGCTGAATGAATTGCGAAAATTACATTTATGAAATGGCTCTTAGTACAGAAGAGAAGGCCGAGACCATTTTATCACATATTCATACCAGATTGTAAGTGTGCTAGAGGCTGATTCAAAATATTGTCTCTAGAGTCTCTAGAAATAGAAGCTCTGTTCTCTCAAAATAGTTCTACTTTAAGCAGAGTACCTTGTGCCAAAAAAGGGTAAATATTTTGGAAGTTCTTTGAGAGAAAAAAAACATAATTTTGTTTTCAGGGCAAGAAAAATAGTTCCAAGTCTTTTTAGCAGTGATGTTTTAAAAAGTTGAAGGCCGAATTCAGAGTTCCGGGAACGCTGTGTGCTCGCTATTTCAATTGTTATTATCGTTGTTAGGGGAGAACATTACCTCAGATAGACCAGCAAAAAACGCGTCTACCACAGTAGGTGAAAGTTGGGCCAACTCCGAAAAAGTTGAAATAGTGCATATATGAGATGCATTGCCATCATTGATGTCTAGATCAGCAATGTTCACAGAGGGTTGTACCTGTGTGCTGCTGCTTTAATCTCGTACTTCACTGCCACCTACTCGTAATGGTGAAGTCTCAACGAATGCAGTCATCAGAATCGGTAGCCGCTGGGGACAACACGTTGCGTGAGTCGTTACCGGACAAAGCAAAGCGTCGACATCCATTGGTACTATTGATGGTAGTGTAAGACAGATGTTCAACATGCATTCTTCTCCGCATAGCATAACCTAAGCCTAGTACGTGGGAAGGAGTAGATGGACGGCAGTTTAAGTTAAGTTAGTTTTTTGTCAAGTATCGGACCCAAGAATTCTCTAAGGATCTAATCAGCTCCGCACCTTGGTTTTTAGAATGGAGGAGGTCTTGTATCTCGCTCTCAGGACTCGATCTCCCAGTGACCCGCGAGGGTGACTGGAAGCACCGGAGCTGGATTTTCTCGGCAGGAGAAAAAGACAGCGTCTTTCTCAGTGCATCAAATGGGAGGGACGGCTTCCTTCGGCACTTGCATCAGATGGGCTTCGGATAAGTAGATAGCCGCTCTGCCCCACACCACCGTGTGTTGCTTAAGGCCAACGCTGGTATATTTATACCTGGAAGGTGCCGTGTTTGACCTAAGGTTGGACATAAGACGTTAATTAAAGATGTCACTAAGAACTGACCGTTCTTTCAGTGCTTGCAGGAGTTCTAAGACAAATCAAAACAAAAGCACGAGGAATACCCAGGTTGCTGGAGGTTTGGTATGTTGTAAGAACTCGTTGTGCTTTCTAGGAGTCTAAGGAAGTAGCCTTGCCGCATTTGGTTTGCATTGGCTTATTATTAAATATGCAATATTTAATTAGGGTCCTAGATAAAACACAACACCCACTCCACGTATAATGTTCATCATTACTAAATACTAAGCAATATATAAACATATAGGTATGCATGTGTTTTTCCATCCCACCCCAAAATACTTTAAAAGCATTTGAAACAGTATAGATACACGAAAATGAATATTATACTGTACGCATTCAAGCAGTGGTATCATTCAGATAATTCAAACATAAATATCAGCTGAATAAATTGCGAAAATTACATTTATGAAATGGCTCTTAGTACAGAAGAGAAGGCCGAGACCATTTTATCACATATTCATACCAGATTGTAAGTGTGCTAGAGGCTGATTCAAAATATTGTCTCTAGAGTCTCTAGAAATAGAAGCTCTGTTCTCTAAGAATAGTTCTACTTTAAGCAGAGTACCTTGTGCCAAAAAAGGGTAAATATTTTGGAAGTTCTTGGAGAGAAAAAAAAAAATTCTTTTCAGGGCAAGAAAAATAGTTCCAAGTCTTTTCAGCAGTGAAGTTTTAAAAGTTGAAGGCCGAATTCAGAGTTCCGGGAACGCTGTGTGCTCGCTATTTCAATTGTTATTATCGTTGTTAGGGGAGAACATTACCTCTGATAGACCAGCAAAAAACGCGTCTACAACAGTAGGTGAAATTTGGGCCAACTCCAAAAAAGTTGAAATAGTGCATATATGAGATGCATTGCCATCATCGATGTCTAGATCAGCAATGTTCACAGAGGGTTGTACCTGTGTGCTGCTGCTTTAATCTCGTACTTCACTGCCACCTACTCGTAATGGTGAAGTCTCAACGAATGCCGTCATCAGAATCGGTAGCCGCTGGGGACAACACGTTGCGTGAGTCGTTACCGGACAAAGCAAAGCATCGACATCCATTGGTACTATTGATGGTAGTGTAAGACAGACGTTCAACATGCATTCTTCTCCGCATAGCAGACATCGAAGCACAGGTGTGATGCAATTTTGCCTGATCGGTCTGAATGAAAGAAACCAGGTTGTATTCAGATCTCTTAGCCGGGCCAATCCGAGGACCTTAGTGATACGGTCTCGGTATCGTATTTCTAGGATCGTTTCTTCCATCGAAGCCTGAGTTTTGTTTGTGACTTGGCTTGCCATATTGGAGCAGAAGGAGCAAAAATAAAATTCCTGCTACGAGTCCCAAAATAAGTGGCAGGTCACCGAAAAGAGAGTGCACAAAATTCGGGAAGATGCCCAGGACTGTCTCAAAGGGTGTTTACAGTCCCGAAAAAATCGTCTTAAGTACATGTGTGATGCCACTGGTATCTGACATGTTTAAAATTTGGCTCAACATTTCTACGAAATGCACGGGGCAGTTTGTTGATAAAAGGGTATGTATCTCTGCCGCTGTCCTTGCAGCTTGCAGGTCATACGTCTCTTTGGACGAGGTTAAAGGCACAGTTGTCTTCATTCTGCTTAAAGCATCAATTCGAATAGAAGAGATATTCACAGAAGGCCAAATTTCCGCCTCCATGTCTGGATTGCTTTTTGGATACAATACTTGCATACAACAAATGACCCTGGAAGTGATGCTCACGAGATAGGGTTTCCCTGGCACCATGCCACAACAGCTGCGGTCACTTAATATAACGTAGCTACCATTGGAAAGATGTCTGAAAAATGGGTCTATCTGTGTAGCCGGGGTTCCGTGCAGGTGACATGAAAGGTTATTTGATGAACCCTTGCAAGGTCCATGCAGGTTTATACCTTCGCATAGGAGTGTACCACTCAGTGATCTTTTGCAGTTACTACCACTAAGAAATACCTCTTTTTTTCCCCCACTCCAACACCTATGTGTAAATGGTAAATTCCAGGTTGATTTGATGTACCCTTTACCCAACCTTTCATACAGGCCTGCTGGTATATACTCTTGGCAGTATTGAAACTGAAAAGTCGTTATCGGGATTGTAATTGTGCCATGTATTATCCATTCAATGACAGGTCTTTCTGACATTGTCAATGGTAATCTCTCAAGTTTTTCAATGCTTAGCACCGTATAGTCTGCTCCTTTCTGTGCCAACGAGATTTGTCTATCAGTAAGGTTACAGATAGAAAATAATGACGTTATGTTGATTAGACGCCAAAGCACGTGACCTGAACGCAGGTTTTGTAACGTCCAGCCTAGCTGTACAATAAAACGCAACTGGGACCTACCATGTTCTAACATTATCATATCCTGTTCTATAATATCAATAGCAGATGATACAATGCTATCCAGTGAATAGATTCTGGAGGACAGAGTCGTTAACCCATTGTCCACTACAGAAAATGCTTTTTCCAAATTAATACGGTCAATTTCTCGTAATTTTTCAGCAGTTTCAATTTGATTTAATTTCCAAGCTTCATTGTATGCTGCGTACATACCGGCGTATATGAAATGTTTTTGACGCTGTTTGCGAGGTCCCATTATGAAATCTCGCAAGTCAGCACCTTCTTTAAGTAAAGTTAAGTGTTGCTTAATTTCTGGAAGTGTGGATTTCTGTAGCCATTCGAGGCATAGTTTTCCCACACTGTATGTTGTAATAATCCCTGGATGTTGTCTTTGGGAATATCTTGGGTCTGGCCTGTTTTGTTTGAACCCCTGTATTTTGTTCAGGAATCTATCATGACAGTTATTAGTGTCGGTGGGCCAGATTAACCATTTTTTCTAATCAGGAAGTGTTCTGTTTTTTTTTAAAATAAAGGCCACGACTAACCCCTCATCTGCAGTGGTGTTTCAATTAGGTATTGGCTTTGGTATAGACGGGTTGTTTAAATCTTTTATCTTGGCTAATCCAAGACAGGTTGTTTGCTGAACTGTGTCATTTAGGAACATTATTTGTTCTGGGATCATGCAGGCTCTGAACAATGCTTCTAAACCTTGTACCTGCCAATCTTGTGTTCCCCAAATGGTTTTTGTCTCAATGTGATTTTTCCAATATTCAAAACCAAAATGTAGACATTTTTTCATAAAATTTTTCTGAATAAATCAGTTTAGTGTTTGTCAACATATTTTTCACCCCTGTCTTATTTAACATTTTAAAATAGAATGTTTCCGGATCAGTGACATTAAACCCCGAGAAGTATGGGAATTTTTCAAAAAATGTCTCTGAGCTGCTTTTTGGCGGGGTTGGACAATGTCACCATTGACTATAAACGAAAGTATTTCTAGGATTGGCAGACTTATGCAGATAATGATGCCGTAATGGGAAAAACAGTACATTTCCTCATAATTCGACGAACCCTGTAAATAATCATGTGCAGTAAATTTTGCTGACATTTCTAAATCTGACATCATATTATTAATATTCTCAAAGTCCCAATCCTCAGAGAATCTACTAGGTGAAACAAAGTCACTCTACAAAATCTTGAATTGGTGTGGCAATTTCAAGAGCTCAACCGGGCCATAAATTTCATAGTCAGTTTTGTCCCATGCTATACCACCAGGTATAGGGATGGCTGTGATGTTCACTGATGACAGTTCTCTTTTTTCGATGTGTGAGGATCTGTGTGGTTTCAGGACTAAGTTGATGTTCTGACTTGCTGTGTCCATTGTACTATATTTTTCATCAATAAATCTACCCAAACTTAAAACCAAGATGAGCCACAGAAAGAGGAATAGTACGCCTAACACAATCCACAATTTAATCCATTGAGGAGTTAGATATGTTTCTTTGAGTTGATGACAGAGTTCTTTTACTTTTTCTTTGAATGTTTTCGTTGCTGGCTTGTCTCCATGTTCACTTGGATCATCGGAAAAATCATCAAAGTTGATAAAATAACCAGATGCAGTTCTGTCAATTGGTGGGATTGCTTCCGGATTTCCATTGATCTTTGCATTGTCTTGTGTTACATTTGTATAGTCTGAAGCGACATCGTTGTAAACTGGAGTTTCTTGTTGAACTGTAGCAATTTGGGTCTCAAGAGGCACAAGTTCCATGGCATTGTTGCATAGTCCTTTCTTAATCACCGTAGGTTTATCAAATGTGATTAGTCTCTCAGTTTGGACCTCTTGGATAGTAGCAAGATTTGGTCTTCTGCTATTTCTTGGGAGTCCACTGGGCCTACTACTTCTTATTGGCCACATGGTTGTGGTTTCACCAGGTCGATTGATACAACTCGGTTCTCCTTTTTACCAGCAAGAGGCGGTAGCACTACTGATCTTGTTCCACTGACAGCTAAGACAGGTACTGCTTTTCTGTAAGGAGGCCCAAATTCCTTCTTTACCGCGATCTTTTCTCTGACCAGATCCCCGATCTTTGGAATCCAGACAGGTCTTGCTGGGACAGGTGGTTTTCCTTCAGTGTTAGTTGGCTTTAATTTTTTGTTACTCAGACTTTTTCTTGTTTCATTTAAGTCCTGTAAAACAGCCAAACGATATTTGATATCAAAAGCTTTTTGTTGCACCACTGAAGTTTGATGATCTAAGTCCTGAATAAGCATTCTAGTTCCAAATAAGAGTTCATACGGGCTGACACCTCCTAGAGAATTTCTTGGCATATTATTAAGACTATGTTGCACACTTGTTAGATGTTTGACCCACCCATCACCAGAACCTAATACTCTCGCGGTTATAGATTGCTTAATGTCCCGTTGTTTTCTTTCCACAACCGCATTTCCCTCAGGATGGAAGGGAGAAGAGTACTGAAATGCAATGCCCATGCTGGCCATGGCCTCCTTGTAAGCCCGAGAGCTAAACGCAGGACCCTGGTCAGAATATAGCATGCCAATTGCGTATGTGCCAATAAAGACTCGCAAATCTTTTATAACAGTTCTGGCGTCAGCCGAGCGCTGGGGCCACATCCAAATGAATCTTGTACAGGAATCGACTGCGACCATGATATATTTATAGCTACCGTCCCTTTGTAAGGGTCCACAGTGGTCCAGGTAAACACATGCTAATGGTTTGTCTGAGATTAGAAGGGGCGTCTGCGCTGGTCGTTTCACAGTTGACACTTTCATTTTCTGACATATTTCACATTCTAGAACATAGTTCCTAGTCTGTTTTCTCATTCGTGGCCACCAATATCTCTGTTTTAATAATGATACTGTGGCGGAAACACCAGCGTGTGCAGAGGCGAGACCTTCGTGTGCTGCTAAAATTAGTCCTAACCTGTGCTCCGTGTTTGGAATTGCTCTATCCCCCACTCCAGGGATTTGAGCAAACGGAACGTTGTTCGCATCAGTTTTGTATGAGTACTTTACTGGAAAGCCTTTCGGGAGTGTTTTATCGCTGTTTACTGAAGCACTAACTGCTTGCATTATCTCGCTGTCTATTTTTGTTTTGGATTGAGTGATGGCAGCTACGGAAGCCGTTTGTACAGCTGCTTTCGCGGCCTCGTCAGCCAATGAATTCCCTGCAACGTCAACGCCATCACGTTGATGACTCAGTGTATGATTCACATGAGTCTTTTGTAGTTCTTTTTGTAAAAAAAACTACCTGTTTCCAAAGCATTTTATGCTTGATTGTGCCACCTTTTTTATCTTTGTAATTGTTTTGAACCCAGTTCTGTAAGTATTCGTTGTAAGACTGGACACAGTAATAGAAATCGCACACTATTAGTGTGGGGAATTCTCGTTCGCTATTTTCAAGTGCCATCTTAAAAGCCTGTAGTTCAGCTCGCTGAGCTGTACAGTCTCCGAGTACTTGAGTTTTAGTCATCAAAGGTTTAAATTTCCCTTCGTGCCAACGACCTTTAACAATCGCGCACGCAGCACTATAGGCTTGTTTACCCCCAACCGCGGGTTGTGCTGAGCCGTCTGTATATATTATACAATCGTAATGTTCCAGAGGCAAAATCTCTATCGGCAGAGGACATTCATATTCGTATTGCAGATATTCTTGTTTTTTTAAATTAGGATCAAATTCATATGCAACGTCTGGTGCAGCAAGAGAATTAACCCATTGTATCCATCTTGGGTGTAAAGCTTTAGCATTGGGAATGCTTGCTCTTGTTACTGCTTCTAGAGCAGGTATTGGTGTAACGATAATTATTCGTTTACCTTGGGCTAGGGCTCTTTCTACAGCCGTTTGAACCGCTGTCAGAATTTTTTCTGTTGAACTGAATTTCATTTCAGCTTGTGTGCACAAATGTGATTTGTAAGCTATTGGTACCGTTTCTCCCTCATTAGAGGTCAGGTATGTGAATCCGCATCTTCCTGGGATGACTCGGATTACAAGGTTGCGTTCATTTGCGCGTGTTTGCAGTTTTGTTTTAGTTAACATATCTGTCTGTAATGATCTTAATATTTCTGTGTGTTTTTGAGTTCAATTAATTGATTTAAAATCAGGTTTTATTAGTTTGTAGAGAGGTTTAACCTTCTCTGCATAATTTAGAATGTATGTTCTTGGAGGAGCTACGACACCAACCAAGATGGCCGCATAGTCTCCTGGCTCCGCTGACCTCCGCCCTACGCTCTACTATCTTGTCGCCTATCCTGATTTCCTGCCCCGGATCCGTGTGTGTGACCCGATTTGCACTCCGATGATGTGATCCCAGAGTTTCTCCGAAATCGTGGAGCGGATTAACGTCGAGGACCGATTTGAGGCCTAACCCAGCCGAGAAGCTGGGGTCTCGAGTGCTGGCCTAGCCAGGTCCGAGTTGAACAACAAACGACTGTTGAATGCGGTTGGGTCCGGTCTCTGGAACATTCGGAATTTTGGGATTGCTCTGCTACCATCTGCTGCCTGGTGCTCTATAGGAGGTGAGGTGGCGAGTGACGCACGGTGCTGTGTTGCGGGGGTCCCGGTCCGGGGGTCCGACATTCATATCGCCGGTGCTCCTTGGATCGGAATCTCACTACGCGCTACTGCACGCTAACAGTCTGTCCCTCATGGCTCATTCCACTCCGCCTAATCTTCCCCCGGAGAAGGCGCCTCTCCGTGGGGAACACCATGCCTGAAGGGAAACGGAGGCTGACGGAGCAGATTCAAAGTGGCCCGTCAATGCGGACGGTGCTGGATGCCCTTGTGGCACTTCAGGAGACTGTTAAAGCTCGGACATGCAGCCTGTTGTTGGCGGCGGATGGAATCAAAGGATTGAGACCGGATCCTGACTTGACGCCCAAGGCCCGTCGGCCAGCTCGCCTTTCGATTGTCGCCCCAGTGGCGTGCTTAGACTCGACGCTGGAAGCTGTATTTGCCCCTATCACAGTGGAGCTACCTGAAAGTACTGTGCTTTGTGACTCAATTAATCCGTTGGAATCCCCGGTTTTGCAACTGTCGGAACATTTACATGCTGTCCCTACTTCGGTTCCTTTTAATTGGTACTGTGAACTGTTTTGGACTGTGTCGACCCCCCTCCCCAGTTGGTCTATCAAGATGGCGGATGGGATAAAGCTTGGCTTCGGAGACGGGGAGGGGCATCGTTGGTACCAGCCGACTTATTTGGGACCTGCCGTTCTTTTTTCATCTGTGGACCCATGTTCTGCCGACTTCTGTGTACCTTTTGACATTTTGAGGGCGGGGCTTTCTTCCCCTGACGGACTCAGCGAATTTAATCGACGGGGCCAAGGCTGAGATTGTTGACTGGGTTGTTCATTGTGGTATTTGGTTAACGGGATTGTTTTATTGAATTAACGGAGTCCGGGGCGGGGTTGGTTAGGACGGGGGCGAGTGACCGGGAGTGCGTTGAATAAAGCCCTCCTCCATTTCCCTTCTTCGGGTGGGGTTTACTTTCTTTTCCTTGTATCTTCTATATTTCGGGTTTCGGTTTTTGGGCGACAGGCACGCTGCTAGGGGGGGTAGGCCGTAGTCATCTGCAGGGGTGCAGGGTGGGGGGCTGGGGGATGGGTGTTTTGTTTTTTCTTTGTTTCTATGGCCTTTTTTCTCTTTTATCTTTCTTCGGCCTTTTCTTTTCACTTTTCAGGGTCAGTGTAGTGGGTTCATTGTTTGGTCCATCTCTGCTTTTACATCTGTGCCTCAACTCTCGTGATGGTTCGGGGCCAAGGGGCGGGCATAAATGTTGGCGCGAGCCGTAATAGTATGCTTGTTTATCCGGGTGTCGTCTGCTTAAACGCCACTGACTTACATGAAAACAAATTAACTGTGGACACACTGCTGTTTTGCTCGCCCCCTCTTCATAGCTTGAGATATTGTAAGGCACCTGATCCTTCTATATTATATTATAAAATGAAACCTTTTGTATCCTGTTCCCACTTTGATATGTCTTCCAACCAGTACGCATTGTGGATGTAGTAACTATGCTCCCCGGGAGGCTGGGTCTGAAGTTTTTATCGTTGTATTGTGTTGCAATTGCTTAGCGGCCAGCCTTGGGGGTTGTAGGCCTGTGTTTGTATCTGGTTGAAACTGTCAAATAAAGGTTTTCAACAAAAAAAAAAAAATAGAATGTATGTTCTTCCGAAATTCAGGAAACCTAGTATTGATTTCAGGGTTTTCAGCGTTTTTGGAGCTTGTAGTACAGCACACTTCTCTAAGAAGTTGTCTGCCAGGCTTTTGCCTTCACTTGATAATTCGTATCCTAAAAATAGGACAGTTTGACGGGCAATTCTAGATTTTTTTAAATTAAATTTGTACCCTTCTGAAGCGAACCCAAGTATTATGGTGTTCACTCTTTTCAAGTGAGTCTCCAGGTCATCATCTGTAAGATAGATGTCGTCTACATAAGATAATGCTTCATCATCATAGATTTGTAGTAACTCTGTTACCCTTGCTAAAAATAATCCTGGGCTGTTCTTGGTTCCCTGTCGGAGACGACAAAATTGTTTTTGCGACCCCATTATTGAGAAAGCGGTCAAATATCTGCTTTCTGGTGCAATGTTTTGAGAGAAGAATCCATTAGAGATATCTAATGTCGTTTTATATCTTTTGCGCACGATGTTATTCATTAGTGCAGCACTGTGTGAGTTTTGGACAGCAAAAGTTTTACAGCAGGAGTTTAAATGTCTGTAGTCCAACACTAGACGATATGAATCATCTGGCTTGGAGACAGGAAACAAAGGATTGTTCATTTGTGAGGTGCATGTTTCAATCACCCTCTAGTATTCAAGTTGATCTAAACTTTCTTTTACTTGTTTTTTAGCTTCTTGCTTAACCGGATACTGCCTCTGTGCAGTAGGTTGATTTTTTAACTGGATGTTATGATGAGGAGAGTCCTCATCCCATCCTACATGATTTTTATATAATGCTGGGGCTTGGGCCACTGCCCATTTTCTAGCAAGTGTGTATTTTTTATGTATTGGAATGTGATTTGAGAAGGCAGGCATAATCATTTCTTCGCCATGTGGGCACTCCCTGACAAACTCTGGTGGCCAGTCTTTTTCTGCTAGAAGGATGTCAAAGCTTTTAGATAGGTTCTCCCAAAAGAGACCTTTTATTTTCCTAGTTTTATCTCCTTCTATACGTAATGTTATTTCATATAGTTTATGGTGCACGCTCACTCGGGTGTCTGCAGTTTCCACTTGAATGTATTCATTCGTGTCCACTGTCTCCAGAAGATTCATCAGGATCTTGCGAGCTATGCTCACTTCTGCTGCGCTGTCTAGCAATGTCTGGGCCCACTCTCCATTTTTCAGTTGTGTCCGCGGGATTCTCTGCATGTTTTATTTTAATACTTGCTACCTTCTTTCTGGGAAATTGTGATTTTTTATTTTGATGAGCAGGTTCTTTGTCTTTGGACTTGACGTGCTCTTCCTTGTGTTCTGACCGTCCTCTTCTTTCCAATTTCTTTGAGGAACTCTGAAAAGATCGAGAGGAACGTGTATCAACATCTTGATATCTGTCAGGTTTTCTCAGATTGTCCCTATTTCTAAGGTTATATCTTTTCTCAGAGGGCTCCCTTTGGGAAGACTTGCCCCCCCTCTCTGGAGTTCTATTTCTCCGTTGGGGAGACCTTCCCCTGGACTGAAATTGTTTTTCTCTGGGAGTGGTTTGTTTGTTACCCTCCCAGTTCATCTTTTGAGAATTGAGGTTATTTTTAATGAAGGTTTTTTCAGGATTTTCAATTAGTTGGGATTTTACTGGTTTACCACCCAAACTATCTCTGCCTAATTCTTCATGTGATTTTTCAATTATTTTTGCGAGCTCAAAAGGTTGGTCTGTTATATCTGTCTCCTTCAATTTTTGGCGGATTGCCACACACGCTGCTTCTCCTTTTATGTTGGCTAATAATATAGCCGAGACCTGCTTAAAGTCTTTTAGTAATTTCATACCCAGAGTTAAAGCAGGTTCTGGACCGTATTCATTTTGAATCTGTCTTAGCACATCTGGTATAACCGCCATAGATGGAACACCATGTGTTTTTGTGTAGATAGAAGCAAAGACCGTGCCCCAAGTGTCACAGTCCTCCACATGTGGTGCGATCCCCATTGGGAGGCAGATAGTCAGAATTCTGTGTTTTTCGTGAGGGGTAGTATCAGGAAATACCGCCTCTATCTGAGTGATTTTTTGAGCTAACCAGAATGGAATTTGTTCCCGTTTTGCGGGTGTTTTACCAATGGATTTTTATTTGTGTTCCCCTGATGAGGGGTGTTTTGTGGAAGTTTAATTGCAGGTTGGACTGTTGAAGTCCGCATGACATATTGGACCAATTGTCTATGTATTTTAATTAGTTGTTTTAACTGAACTAAAAGTTCTCTGTCTGACATTGTTTCAATGTCAGGATGTGGTGTGTAGCCGGCTAGAACCGGCCATGTGGCTCCTGGTCTACCTAATGGACCTAGCCTGGTAATGTGATTTTGATGATTTAGGGTGCCATTAAACAAGAGCAGGTGCTCTTGGTATGTTAGTGGAATTTCAACTTCCTCAAAAGGAGAGTATTCCTCTGGAGATTCCGCTACTTTGTAGAAGTGGAACTCATGTGTTACAGCGTATGCTGCTGGAAAAGTTATCCAGGAATAAAATACCTCTGTCTGCCGAAACTCATGTACCTCTACCACAAATACGACCGTACCACCTCTTGATGTTACTACATTTTCTATAAGTTTTATAGTTATGGTTTTTCTTATGTTGGTCGGGATGATTACTGCATCATGGTCATCTTCATTCAACCCTGTTAGGTCTGCACCTGGTTGATTCGCATTTACTACGGCTCCACTGGTTTCGTTGTTGTCGCCGTTAAGCGACATTATTTAATGAAAAGTGTCTTGCAGAGAAAGTTTTTTGGGAAACAAAAGATTAGGTGCACAATATTTTGGAACACTGTATCCTTCAAAGTTGATTATACCGTAAACTAATACATAGGATTCTCATCCTACTAAGTTCCGGCGGATATTAACCTTTCACCCACTCCAGACGTCTATTGGAGTTTTTACGGGAAAAGGAGTCTGTGTGAAAAAGCAAGACTGAGTTACTCTAGTATCTTGCATTAGATTATCGCCTTACCAAACGTTGGGCGCCATGTAGTGTAGTTCCTATTTTCCCAATAGGCTCTGCGCATTGGAATAACAAACGATAGCTTAGATG
The DNA here is from genome assembly GCF_964263255.1 of Lissotriton vulgaris. NCBI lineage: Eukaryota > Metazoa > Chordata > Amphibia > Caudata > Salamandridae > Lissotriton > Lissotriton vulgaris. Next base: position 605,772,176 of record NC_141698.1, on the reverse strand, counting down.
TAGGACTGAGGTCGACTAGGTCTCTATTGAATATGTTAGATATAATTTAGGTTTGCCAGCTAGCTCAGAGGTCCCTAGAAACTTTCTCGAATGAAAAGGGAGGAGTGAACTTCCCTGATTTGACAAGAAGGGATTCAGCTTCTTAAAACCGCATAAACATGACAACTTCGCTCCCCCAGAATAAGGAGTATATCTCCAGAGTCGTGTGAAAACAATAGATAGCTATTTCACTCAGTCAGTTGTGCATACTTAGTTTCACCAGAGTGCAGAGAAATAGAAAGACGGGCGTTTTCAATAAAAAGGTGTTATTTATTGAACAGTCTTCTTTCTCATGCAAGAGAAATGACTTGCTATGATTGCAATACTTGTTATAAAGTAAAAGTGCGTACAGTAAAAGGAGTATTATGAAATAATACTGTAAAATCATTGACATGGTTTTTGAGCCATATGATACTTAAAAGGTATAAAGTATATACAGTTGCATACAAAGATAAAAGCTTGACTAAACGTACTCAACTGGTGCTTCTAAATACGCCTACCCCGGTGTACCTAACCTAAGCTTAGTACGAGGAATATAGTAGATGGACGGCAGTTTAAGTTAAGTTAGTTTTTCGCCAAGTATCGGACCCAAGAATTGTCTTAGGATCTAATCAGCTCCGTACCTTGTTTTTTTGGAATGGAGGAAGTCTTGTATCTCGCTCTCAGGACTCGATCTCCCAGTAACCCGCGAGGGTGACTGGAAACACCGGAGCTGGATTTTCTCGGCAGGAGAAAAAGACAGCGTCTTTCTCAGTGCGTCAAATGGGAGGGACGGCTTCCTTCGGCACTCGCATCAGCTGGGCTTCGGATAAGTAGATAGCCACTCTGCTCCACACCACCGTGTGTTGCTTAAGGCAAACGCTGGTATATTTATACCTGGAAGGTGCCGTGTTTGACGTAAGGTTGGACATAAGACGTCAATTAAAGATGTCACTAAGAACTGACCGTTCTTTCAGTGCTTTCAGGAGTTCTAAGACAAATCAAAACAAAAGCATGGGGAATTCCCAGGTAGCTGGAGGTTTGGTATGTTGTAAGAACTCGTTGTGCTTTCTAGGAGTCTAAGGAAGTAGCCTTGCCGCATTTGGTTTGCATTGGCTTATTATTAAATATGAAATATTTAATTAGGGTCCTAGATAAAACACAACAGTTTTATCTAGGAGTGATAATTAAAACATCAATGCCAGTGCTGCTCCCCGTTTAAAACCTTGTCGCCCCCCCCCCCCCCACACTGCTCCGGCGGTACTGGTTCACGTACCTGTGTATGCCATAACTCTCCTGAGTTGTGGCGGCTCCTGCGTGTCCCGAGGGCTCCACCAATCTTCGGTCCAGATGTCGGGTTCTTCTGGACACTCGGTGCGGTCTCCTCGGGTTGGTCTCCACACGTCGCAGTGTCCTCCACTCGGTCGACGTCTTCCTCCTTCTTCTCTCGAGCTGGCACGCTGTGGTCTTCTGCTTCCTGCTTTTTCTGTGCCTCGTGACCTGACAGACTGCCTCCTGATTGGGTCAGGTTTGACTTGTAGGATTTGCCGGAACGTTTGTCTTCCGGGTCATCGTGGTCGCGCTGTGGGGCGGGGAAAAGATCCTCTGTTATGGTAGTATTAGGGAGCCTATCTTCTTCGTCACGCGGCAGGTAAGGGGTCCACTCTGTTGTCCTTTTATTGTACCCTGCACCGTCTCCCACCTCACATCTGGTTTAAAGAGCTCGATAGTCTGACCACTAAATTCCTTTGGGGTGGGCGGAGACCTCGCATGGCCCTGTCCAAATGCCAGATTCCACCCTTCGATGGAGGTATGGGCATGACCAATCTATACCTATACCACCTGGCAACCCAACTAATCACGCTGCATGACTGGCTTAACGGTGGCTAGTTGGACCCAGCATTTTGATTAGAGCGGAGTGACCTGGGCCTACCCAAGATGCATGCGATGATGTACGGGGGAACTATCCCCAGAACCTTACCAACTGTAATGCAAACCGTTCTCCTAGCCTGGCGCGCCTCCCTGCGCCATACCCAATGGATAAATAAATTGACTCAATACACACCACTCTGGCAAGGGGCCTGGCTTCAGGAGGTCAGCACGTTGAAGGGATTCCGGACAAGGGACATCATTGGCATCTCACAGCTGGGGACGTGTGGACAGGCAACCATATGCGCTCTTTCCAAGATCTGCAAACCTGTTATTCCCTACACCCCTCACAATTCTATAGATATCTGCAGCTACGTCACGCCCTTCACAGGCATGTATTGCATTGCACATCGCTCCCAGTGTATAGTCCCCTGAGGCACAGACTATGACGGGTAACCTGCGAAAGAGGGGTGTCTCTCGCATTTATCGCTCCCTAACCAATAACACTCGAAACACACTAGACTGGTTAAGACGCCAATGGGAGCACTGGAGAGGACTTCTTAAAGAGGAGGATTGGCGAGAAGCATTGATGGTACCCAAAACAGTCACCAGCTCAGCCAGGCTCTGTCTGGTCTAACTATACTATTTACATGCGGCCTATCTAACACACAAGCGCCTCTATAACGCAGGCTTGAAACCCACTGCATCATGCGCACGCTGCAATAAAGGCCAAGCAGACTTCTTCCACATGGTATGGGCTTGCCCTGTCATTGCACAATAGTGGGACTCCATAGAAATGGAGCTCACGGAGGTCCTGGGCTGGGAAGTCCCACATAACCCATTAAATACACTCCTGGGATTTACGGATGTATTAGATGGATCCCGAGCTGACAAACAATTCCTTACTACTGCCATAATGGTGACCAAGTGAGACATCACTGCTAATTGGAAGAACCCTGTATCTCCTGGCATAGCGAAATGGTAGACTGGTGCACAGCACAAGAGAAGCCAATGTTTGAGGCTAGAGGGTGTCCGGCTAAACATTGTAAGGTCTGTGGCAAATGGCTGGGGCAGATAGAATAACTGCATCTCATTCTGGGAACTATGTGCACTATGTGGGATTCTGTGGGCTCAAACTCATCCCCCTGTATATGTAACGTAGAGATGTTTTGAAATTTCTGTAACATACTGCTTTTGATTACTGCTGGTACTAACGTACAGACTCGCTTGCGATTGCAAAATAAAGTAAAAACAAGTTTGCATTTAGTAATGGCATCATGTACCACATTTTTGTTATAACTTATAAGCAATGTTATGCTGCTCCAATCCACGAGTGAAGTAACAACACTTGAAAAAACACCATCAACGCCTTTATTTAAGAGGTTGGGAAAAGATCCACTTGCCACCACTGCCTAGGTTCCCAACTCTCCACAGTAAGGTTCTATCAGCCAAAGATGTGTGCGCTGAAGATGTGGTGGTGGACATTTGAGGTTTAAGACCAGTCAGTTTAAAAGAACTTGAGCAGGATAAGTCAGATGGCAGTATCAGAACACATGGTCTATAATAATGGCTTCACACATTCTCTGTAAAGTGTTATAAGAACAGGCCTGTCTTACCTGATACACACAGTGTTACCAAATGGATTTCATCTTTCTGTTGGTCCAACGAATCTATGAAAAATGTATGCACATAAATTAAAATATGCCTCCCAATTTTAATAAGTCAAAAACAGAGACATAATGTTGCGTGTCTAACCATTGTCTAAAGGCAACATCCAGTGAATGTATGTTTAAGGGAAGGCACTGTGTCACTAATGGAAGGGCCTCACTCAAACTCATTTTTGGACAAACATTGCAGATTAAGTTTTGGGTCAAGTCTCTGTGAATTACCCAATTACATCACATCTATGCGGTAAATGGCCTGAACACCCCCAAATATTATCTATGAGAGACAGGGGCTGAAAAACAAATTTGGTAAACGGACTGTGACTATGTCAAACAGGGATTGCAGTCAGACTATGTGCACTTAAATCTCTTTTACTAATGAATCAATACAGCAACGAGGACATGTGGAACTCCTATTCAGACTATAGAACTTAATGATTTATTTGATGAGTGTTATAAAGCGCGAACATGACCCGAAAGTGTCAGAGCACTTTACAGAAAAGCGAAAGCAAATAACATGAGGAACATAAAGAATAAATAGAAATACAAAGTATCAGTAAAAAAGAGCAAACAATATATAGTGGGATATGTAGGCAAAAGAGCAGCAATTACTCGGGTTACATAATCATGAATAAAAATACAAAGTACCAAAATATAAAGGATGTAAACAAATAATATACAGTAGAATATGTGAACGCAACATTCTGAGGTAGCAGAGGGAGGGAGTTACAGTGTAGGGTGAGTTGAGGCAAAGTTTTAACCAAGGTAGTGATGTACAGGTTAGGCGGGGGGTGAGAACGGGGCACCAGGGTCCTAGTCGTAGAGAGAGAGGAATTTGATGGATAGAAATTGTTTTACTTTTTTACTGGAAGAGGGATGTGGATGGGTTGCATCTGATCTCCACGGGTAGAGAGTTCCAGATGTAAGGGGCCATTCCAGAGAAGGAACGGTTGTTGGAGTATACTTAAAAAGATATCCAGTGTCAACTTGAACTCCTTACATTGGCTGGACTGTTCCCATGCAGAGCAGGGTCAAGACTGATTTGCATATAGCTGTGTCCAAACTGGGTTGGCACAGTGAGCTAAAGAACAATGAATTCAACCCAGATATCTTGACTGGGGGTGAGTGAATGAAAAGTTTCAATGTTCCATCCATCATCTTGTTGTGTTTGCTAAAGTATTTACGCAGCACACAAACAGGGATAAAGTGAAAACACACCAATTTAGATGACCAGATTAAGAATGTACTAAATAAAATGAGACCAAGCCAACAAAAATCCTATCAGTAGAACCAGAGATATGCAATTTCAAAGATTTAGGCAAGTATGGTGCCTAAAAGCACAAAGCGCCAATTGTGGTTATCTCGTCATGCTAGACCTGGGAAAGTCTCAAGTTCAGGACAACCGCATTGGAGTGTGTGCCAGATACAGTGGCCAGGTTAGTCCCACTGAAAAGTTACCTTTGCAAAGAGTCCAGTTCACAGTGAAGGAGACCCTGAGGAGCAGGGAGCAGGGAGAGTGTGGCAGATGGTCATCGCTGTAGTGCAGAGAGTAAGCTGGGTGTCACGGATGGTCGTCTCTGTAGCACGAAGATCCGGTTGGGCATCGTAGATGATCGTAGCTGGAGCTTCATGTTGGCAGACATCATTAATGTTGATGCTGTAGCGTGAAGAGCAGCTGTCCTGTTGCCAGTCATTGCTAGCGCTCACTGTAGAATGAAGAGTCAAGTCCACGGAAGATTCGCGTTGCAGTTGTGATGAGGAGGGAGATCTAGGGATGAACTGGTCCATTCACGAAGAGCCAAAAACGTCAGGATTTCTCCTTTTATTTACAGGAGGAGCTCAACTGGTGCCAGCTAAGGGTCCAGGACCTGGGAAGGAACCTCTTGGTAATCGGGAACTCTGCCTGGGGCAAAGGGAGCAGGTCCAGTCTTTGTTCTTAGAGAGCAGGTCATGTAGGAAGGTGGATACCTGACTATGGTTACCCCAGATTTTTTGCCTAGTGTTTAGCTGGTTTTCGACTTAGTTGGCCTGGGATCCTGCTAATCAGGGCCCCAGGCTATCTGCTCTCTCTTTAAAATGGACTCCCTGTACCCTAGGTACATCTCCAATTGGATACTGGGTCACCTTATGAGCCCCTGTACAGTGTACTATAAGTACCCAGGGCATAGGTGCCTCCAAGGCCTACAAGGGGCTGCAGCATGTATTATGCCACCCCTGGCTGGCCACCCAAATTGACACAACTGGCTGATCACTCAGCTGGGGCAAGGTGGTGTAATTACCCTGTGCTTTAGATATAGTATACCTATATCTAAACTTATATCTAGACACATATACACCTATAAGTCACTCCTATGGCAGGCCTTAACAATCCTGGAATGCTTGGTTTTATGAGAGATGGTGCTCTAGCATGAGCTGAGCCTGTCTGCAGCTTTCGGAACCATGTCCTTATAGCTGTTCTAGGATATTGCCATACCATATACTCTTAAGTGCATTATGAACCTCCCGGTTAAATGCTAACTCTGGTTTGGCTTTATCAAAACATGTCGAGTAAGGTGTGATACAATTTGGAATACTACATCCTCGCCAGTTCTGGTGACGGGGGTAGCATTCCACCCTTCTAGAGGGAGAAGACATGTTGTTCCTACTATTCCCGGTTAAAGTTAACCAGAGCCTCAGCATCACAAAATGGATGCTGCTGCCACAGACACAAGTCTGACCTCCTGCTGCTGGGAGTCCTTCCAGCGAGGGAGGCTTGGACAATAGGTTTCCTGCCTTGGGAGGTGCTAGCACCACCCCAGACAGGATTTTGTGTATTGGGACAGGGAGGGCTGAAAGGATTGAGACACTGACTGGGGCACACAAGGTGTCCCATGCATAGTCCAGTTCAAACCGGTGCTGGGGCACTCCAGCCCCAGCTCTGGCGCGAAACTGGACAAAGGGAAAGGGGTGTAACCACCCCCTTCCCTGGTCCCACCCGTAGGAGGGACCTAGCAGGTAATCCAGCCCCTAAGTTTGGTATATAGGTAGGAGCTGAGTCCCAAGACTTTAGATTAATCCTGACTGAAACTCTGAAACGAAACTCTGGACCTTCGACGATCTACTTGAAGAAGACGACTGAAGAATCTCCCTTGTGGTCAAGGAGTGACTACCCTGCACAAGCAGGCACCATTCAGCGATCAACGGCTTGCTTTGTCGCCGCCTCCCGCCGGAGCCCGAGCACAGAGCCTGACAACAACCGGATTCCCAGACATCCAACAGCCCGATCCACAGTCCCTGCAAAGCTGAAACCCGTGGAGGCGACGAGAGACGTGGGACCGGCCATCTTGAAAAGTCTGCGACCTACTAACTGTGCAGCCCCCGAGGCCTCCTCAAAGCTGTGCATTGGGGATTTAGAAGCCACAGCCCCGAGCAGCATCTGCACCAAAGATCAGCCCTGCACCCTTCACGAGTTCTGCGTGGGGCCCTTTTGCATTTCCCTGCTCGACGCGTCTGCCCGGTCACTTCCCCTTTGGCTAGTGGCCATCTTGGTGACGATCTTTTGAATCTACACCGTTGGTCTGGTTGCTCCAGACTGGCCCTTGCTTCCCTCAAAAGAAGCAGCCCCTCAGACCTTGCTGGTCTGAGTAAGAAGCCTACTTCGTATCCTGCGTGGGTTGCCTTTGCCAAGGCTTGTTGACTCCAATCCTGAAGCTGACACCGCCGACAGCGAAAGCCTTCGTGGGACAGTCCGTGCCTGTCTCCTGGTCGTCGTCGACGCCTCCTGGTCCACGTGGCTGCAGTGACATGCTTCCCATCAGCATCTGATTGCTTCGAGACATCGCCTGGTTCCTTCCTGGTCACTGGCTAGTGACCCAGACTCTGTCCCCTCTGCTTTCAGGTCCTCTACATCTTCGATCCACCCTTGGATCCACCCGAACTCTTCTGTCCCGGCTGCCTGCAGCATCTTTTCTCCAAGGCTCCATAGAACTCCACGACGAAACCCGTCACACTTTGGGACCTATGCACCCGCTTTCTGTGGGTTAGGTAACGCAAGTACTGCGGTGCTCCTGTAAAGAGTAACTCTCCTAGTGTCCTAGTTTCAAGTGCCAGTCCAGTCGGAAGACTCCCAAACCTTTAACTTTCTATCTTTACGCACCCATTGACTTCTATGTGTGCACACGTGTGCTTTTAGACACTGCACACGCATCCCGTGGGCCTCCTGCTCCCTAACCATTGTTAGCCCAGTGTAGCCCCAGCGATTCCCAAGGCCCTAGGCCTTACCATTGCTCGTGATGTGGTACTTATACCACTTTTTTAGTATTAAGTTACTTGTTATGCGCTTGTGCCTCTGTGCTCATAAAGAGTTCAGGAGATTGCTTTAGAAATAAATACATATATATTTTGAATATATTATATATCCTGTGTGGTGTCCTTTCATTTGGTATTAAAGGGATTGCATATGGTAAAACAGCTGGCTTCATATGCCCTCTTGAGTTTAGCCTAAGACTGCTTTGTCCATGCTACCCCTAGTATAGCTGGTCTATAAGGTTGACTTTACAACCATCACCATAAGGGTTGTTTGGACTGGTGCAAGGTGCTCACTAGAATAGAGAACATCATATACCAGGCCAACTTCTCACAGGGCAGTCCTCTGGAAGCAGGGCAGACCTTCTTCTATAGTATCCACAAGTCAAGGAGTGTACTGAAGAGTGGGTCTGAGGGTCCTATTTTTAAACATGGTGCCAGCTTTGAAGTGGGAGAAACTTATAGAGTTCTCCCCCATAGATGGTCTGGGAATTACCTCCCTCCCTGCCCAGTTCCCAGGATGTCTGTGGTGACAAAAATCTAGTGTAAAGTTATTTGTCAGTGTGCTGAGGTAGGTCATTTGAAATGTAAGTGGTGTTGTGCAAAGCTGCGCCCTCTGATCCTGGCATGATGGCCCATACTACCATCACCTAGTCTTCTTTTGTGGCACTGTCTGGAAGGAATACACAGAGGCAAACATCCAACTACAGCTAGTCATGTGACCCAGGATCTAGTCTGCAAGCACCAAATGTTTAGGACAAGAAAATGCAAACATTTTAAAAATGGCGTTTTCATAATTATGACTTATAATCTGACTTTACCATTAAAGAGGGTTTCAAAATACAATGCATTAGACAATAAACATGAACTTTTTACCTATTTTCAAACAAAAGTGATCACTTATCAAAAATAATATTGTAAACCAATGTTATCCTATGAGAAAGGTAGGCTTTGCAGTAGAGAAAAACTATTTGAAGAGTTTTTCACTACCAGGACATGTAAATGTAAAACTTAAAAGTACGTGTCCAGATTTCTAAATAGGCTGCAATATGCCATAAGGGCTGTTTAAGGCCTACCACAGGGGTGAATTATATGTTTTAAAAAGTAGTTAAAAAGAAAGGTTTAGACCTGGCCAAGGGTTTATTTTGTCAGGACGCAATGGCAGTTTAAAACTGCATACAGGCTGCAACGGCAGGCCTGAAACATGTTTTAAATGAGCCACTTAAGTGTGTAGTGCAATAAGTGCTGCATCCCTAATCCGTGTATTTAATTTATTTACAGGCACTGGGTACATACAGTAGCACTTCGCTATGGATTTACAAGTAAATTAAATGTGCCAATAAAGTGAAATACAATTTTACCATGTTTAAAGGAGTGAGCACAACACTTTAGCACTGGTTAGCAAAATGCGCACAGAGTCCTAAATCCAACGAAAACTAATTTTAGCAACCTGGAGGAGAGAAAGCAAAATGTTTGAGGGAAGACCATTCTAAAGGCTGCAAGGTCTAAAAGTTAGATATAATTCTAAGCACTTCAAGATGAGTGTCTTCTAAATCTCTAAGGGTTTGAAGTTGAATGTTGTGAATGAATGTTTTTAAGTGCTGCCGATAGATCTACTAAAATGCAGTAGGCCAGAGTGACCGCCATTAAGCATTTGTGATATATAAAATTTAGCTTTTAGTGCCAATGTCTGCTCTAAAAAAACTGAGTAATCCAGAGGGTATTTGGCTATTTCAGACTATGAAAACTGGCAAGGGTCAGCAAAGTATTTAGAATTTGGAGATTAGTTCTGCTATTAATAAACTCTGTGAGATCTCAAAGTAAGAGCAGCTGTTTGGGGGGTTTCTATACAAAACTGTATAATGAGGTTTTTGATGAAGAAAACAGAGTGTTTTGTTAGGTTTATTTTTGTATAGAGTATGCTAGTACTTTTTCCACATTTTCAGGAGCTTTGACAGAGAAGGGGGTGGGGGGATTAGTAACAGATTATATAATTTTCAAACGCTATTGGTGATTATTGTGTTTGTTATACTACATTTTTGGTGCTTTTCTTTGCTTGATATATTTGTAAAGTGAAGTAAATTGAAATAAATTGATCTCACTCAAATATACATGTTTCTTGCAAAAATTCGTAATTGCATGAAGACTTTTAAGTTTAGATATACAGGACTTTGTAGCACAATATGTTCGATTGGTCTCAGAGCAAAAGAGAAAGGAGAAAGGAGAAAGAGTGGCTTGTAACTTCAATGAAAGATTCCCTAATGGAGAACAAGTATTACAGGTAAACAATATATCTTCTCATTCACTGATCGTCATAAGCTATCAATAAGGTAGCAAGTCTTGCAAGGATAGTAGAATGAAACAGATTCCAGGGCTGAGATGCCGGATTTTCTCTGAGTCGATGCAGTTGTGTCTCAAAAAGGTCATTTCTGAGGCATAGAAAAAAAGTCCCTCTTTTGAAGGATATACTCTTGCTTCTAGATTTTCCAACAACTCCCTCAGATAATGAATGGCCTGAAATAGCATCAGCTTTGACTTTGCGCAGTTGAAAAGAAAACCTAGGTTGTGGTGAATGAAGACCTTGCAATGTTGCAGTGAATTTTTTTTTTTTATAAAGACCTTTATTTTGTGGTATCGCCGACCGTCAAAGTAAATAGACATTGCATTTCCACTTTACAGTACACAAAACATCGTGAGGGCCCAATGGGCAATACTTGAGAACACTGTACACAGCCAGAGTGCCGGCATCCCGGAGGCCCGGCGGCGCAAAGTGATGGAACAAATCAATATACGCCAGTCATATCTCACCCTGAAAAGCCTCATCTTTGCAATTAAACAGTCGGCATTCATACAGTGCGAATAGAACGTTGCGGTCTTGCAACAACACAAAAGAAAAAACCAGAAAGGAAACTACCCCTGAACAACCCCAAGGCCCTCCCCGTTTGCTATCGAGTGCATTGATGGAGTCTCTGTCATCCTCCCTAAGCTAATAATGTTGGTTGCGCCCTCAGTGTGTGTCATAACCACCCACCACCCATGTTACCTTCTAGTCCGCGTCACTCCCAGCCCGTCTCCCCGGTGTAGTATACGCACCCCCCCTTCTCCCACCTCCTAAACTCAAACCTTCAGTTCTCCTCATGTGGTAGTTGTCCCAGTTCCAAACCATCGCCCAACTCCCGAGCCTGGAGCTCGTCGACGTCTGACGTGTCAGAGCTGTCCCCCTCCCCCTTGTGTAGGTATTCCTTGTAGAGGTCCCAGAAGGATTTCGGCCTGCTTTTGGGCGGCAGCAGTTCGCTGTACAATTCCGTTTGGGTGCAGCAGTATTGGAGGTCCCTGAGCCATCTCGTTTTGGTAGGGAGTGGTCCACGCATCCAGCACGTTGCCACAACTCTTCAGGCCAATAGCATCGCCACATCCACTATCCTGCGCAACGAAGGGGCCAGTGGCTTGGAGAAGCCCAGCAGTGCAAGCGACGGGGATCTCTGCAGCGTCTCCCCCAGTATCCTGTCTAGCTCCGCAAATACCTCCTCCCAGAAGGAGCTTTCCCCTGGGCATAGCCAGGCCATATGAAAGAAATCAGCGACCTGGGCTCGACAGCGCTCACACTCCGAGGATGCACGTAGGCCATAGCGATGTAGCCGCTCGGGGGTGTAATACACCCTCTGCAGAAATTTAAAATGCACTAGTCGGTGCCTGCCATTAAGAGAAACTTTACGAGTGTTGGCGCAGCAATAGCGCCACATAGCATCATCTATGGGGGCCTGGAGATCTGCTTCCCACGCCGCTATAGGAGCAAAGGTAGGCAATGTTTGGTGCTAGATTCCTAGCTTGTTGACTATTGAGACCAGTTTTGTAGGCGTTTTAGTCTTAATAACATACGTCAATTCAGGGATCTCCTCAGGTTCCTTCAGCGAGGGGCCTAGTATGTCCCGGCAGGCCGATCGGAGCCTGTGGTACTGGAACCTTTGTAGCAGCGAGGGAGCCGGGGTGGTAGGGGGGAGTTGTTCCCAGGTTTTCAGAGTACCCTCAAAGAACAAGTCCTCCATATTCAGTATGCCAAGGGCTCTTAGGGCCTCTATTACTCCCTTCTCGTTAAGCGGGTCTAGCCATAGGGCCCAGGCCACCGGCATTTGTGGGGAGTACATCAATTCACATCCTCGCTCCCACATCAGTGCATGCCACGCGTGGTTGGTCGCCTTGAGCGAGTCCATCTGTCCGACCGCTCGGTCCGCTGGGAGACAGATCGTGGCTGGCAGGGGGAGCGGGTCAGCAAACAGCCGCTCTAGAATGAGATGCGGCGTACGTGCATCTCCGTGGATCCATGAGTGTAAGTGTATCGCCTGCGCCACTCGATAGTAGCGCTCCAGGTCTGGCGCCCCCAGTCCCCCCATCTCGCATGGGAGTGTCAGTGTCGCCCATTTGACTCGAGGTTGTTTCCCGCCCCAGGCCAGCCTGACTAGGACCTGTGTTAGTCGTTTAAAGAAGACCTTCGACAGCACTACCGGGATGTTAACGAAGAGGAAGAGGAACCGGGGCAGCACTATCATTTTTATGATGGCAATCCTGCCTAATAGTGAAAGCGGGAGTCTGATCCAGACGTCCACATCGTCCACTAGTTTGTTAAACGCGACACCGTAGCTGTCCCGTATCAGGATCTCGGGGTCCGTGTGTAGGCGGATGCCCAGGTATCTGACCGAGTCGTCTGTCCATTGCAGGGGATATTCCATATCGAATGGCCTCGTGACTGGGGTCAGGGGGAAGGCGATGGACATGTCCCAGTTCACTCTAAGTCCGGAAAGCGCTCCAAACCGGACCACTTCTCTGAGTATCGAGGTCAAGTTGGCTTCTGGGTCACGGACGTACAGTAAAGTGTCGTCGGCGTATGTCGAGATACCCATTTTGTAGGTAGGGAAACTAACACCCTCCAGGCTATGGTATTCCCGCATGGCACATGCTAGTGGCTCCGCTACCAGCGCATACAGCAGTGGCGACAAGGGGCATCCCTGTCGGGTTCCCCTACTGATGTGTATAGGCTCTGAAACTCTGTCTCCTATCCGAAGACGGGCCGAGGGGTGGTGGTAAAGTGCCCCTATCCTCTGCAAGAACGGTTCTCCCAGTCCCAGTTTTCGCAACACTCTGATAATGAACGGCCATTCGACGGAGTCGAACGCCTTTTCCATATCCAGGAAAATCGCCAGAGCGCGATTCTCCTGTTTAACATGCTGTATCGTACCCAGTACCGTTCGAATGTTATAAGTTAGATTCCGGCTAGGGACGAAACCAGATTGCTCCGGTGCCACGAGGTCGGGGACCAGTAAAGCTAGCCGGTTGGCCAGCACCTTGGCGTACAATTTCGCGTCTACGTTCAGTAAGCTGAGCGGTCTGTACGAGCCACAGAGATCAGGGGGTTTCCCCGGTTTTGGGATCGTAACCAGCAAAGCTTCCCGCATGGAGAGTGGCATCTCGCCATCTTCGCAGACGGAGTCGAAGAGGGTTATCAGGTGTGGGAGTAGGAGATCTTTGAACGCTTTGTAAAAGCCTACCGTGAGACCGTCGGAGCCCGGGGCGCTACCCGACCTCATGCTGCCTAGGGCATCTAATATCTCGTCTTCGTGGAACGGGGCCATCAGAAATTCCCGGTCTGAGTTCTTGAGGAACGGCATCGAGATGTATTCCAGGTATTCGTCGATTTCTGTTTCCGCACCCCCCGCCTTGGAACGATAGAGTTCCGTGTAGTAGCGCCTAAACGTCTCCAGAATCTGGTCTTCCTCAGCTACCCTATCACCCTCCGGGGTCTGCAGTTCTTCTATCACCAAAGGTCTCCGGGAGCCCTTGACCATGCGGGCCAACAACGCCCCCGGTCTCTCCCCCTCCCCGTATGCTCGAGCAGTGGCGTACTTGCCCATGAAAAGGACCTCTCTGTCCGCAAGTGCGTTGTAGTCCGTCAGCAAAGACGGCAGCGCCTGCCCCACATCACTACCGGAAGCTGCCAGCTGTCGTTTCTCTAAGTCCGCAAGCTTTGTTTCTAAGTCGGAGAGTTCCCGCCTAATAGTGCGTAAAACGCTAGAGTGTTTGGACATGGCCATTCCCCTAATATATACTTTGAAGGCTTCCCATATCGTAAAGAAATTATCAACCGAATTAATATTGGTGGCGAAGTATCGTTCTATGTCTTCCGCCATCTCCCCACGGAAGGCGTCGTCTAGCAGCGCATAGGGTGGGAAACGCCAAGTGTAGGGCGGGATCCCCTTCCTGGCAGTGGAGAGATGGATCAGGACTGGGGAGTGATCTGAAAGTGTGCGTGGGAGTATCTCACACGAGCTGATACCGCCAAGGATCGAAGAGGAGGCCAGCCAGTAGTCTATTCTAGTATGTATGTTGTGATAGGCCGAGTAGTGTGTGAATCCGCCCTGCATAGGGTGTTTGTCCCGCCACACATCCACTAGGTCCAGCTTTGTCATCTCTGCTCTCATATAGACAGCAGATGCTACCGGCCTTCGAGCTGGGCCCGTGGAGCGATCCTTGGTAGGGTCACATACAAAGTTGAAGTCCCCCCCCCACAACATTTTGGAGTGTGTGTGTGTCCAACACGTGGCCGACAGGGCGGCATAAAATTCCGGATTATCATGATTGGGACCATAAACATTCACTAATAACAGATCCAGTCCTCTCCCCGCACATCTAGCAATTACATATCTACCCTCTGCGTCCACATGTACCGGGGTCAGTTTCAATCTCGAGGAGGGGTTAGCCCAGATAATCACGCCACGGGCGTGAGTGGTGAAGCCCGCTGCCACTATATTGCCCGCCAACCCTCTAGTCTGCAACAGCTTACTTCGGACGGGTAGGTGTGTTTCTTGCAATAGGGCCACATCTACATGATGTCTGTGGAGAAAGCTCAAAACCTTTCTCAGCTTGCGGTGGTCATTTAGCCCTCGCACATTCCAGGTCATCAGGTTTAGCGTGTGACGGGCCTGTGGGCGCCCAGACATTACAGCAGCAGACATCGCAATATACAACATATCATAGTGACTCCAGAGGCAGGGAAAATACAATAACCCGGGGCATCAGTTCCTATGGTGGCCAGCCAGCCACTCCATTCATATGCATTTACTCCAATCCTGTTCCTCATAGCAAACCACGGGCCTTCCAACATCTCAACAACAACAATCCCCCCAAATCAAACCCCAGACCCCTCCCCCCTGTTCCCTCCTCACCCACAGCTGACCACCCCCAACCCGGCCAGACAGAGCCCCCCACGATTCCCCATCAACCCAAAAACCTCAGTCTGTTAGGCCATACGAGTCCCAACTCCCTGGGGAGTGTCACAGCCAAAAGCACAGGGGCAAAGCGTGCCGAGGTTGCACAGAACCACCAACGGTTTCAAAGTTTATCACCAGCTCTGCACCTCAGCCCAGCCCCAAAGTGTTCCAGTGCCTTACTCGAAGTTCCCCCATTCCCCTGTTCCCCCCAAACCCGACCCCGTTGTCAATTCTCGATACGCCTTTTCATCACTTGTAGACATCCCCTGTATCTCCAGGTTAGTGCGCACTGCAGTTCAGTTTCTTCTCCCATCCAACCTCAAGTGTCCCCAGATGTGTCTAACTTACAGCTCACCTTATAGGGATGCGTATTGTCCGCATGATAGCGAGTCTAGCTTCACCACCCGCAAAGGGGAGCAATATATATTGGGTGCGACATCTCAGTCCTGTTCCTCCAAGTTCGAAGCTGCCCCCGAATCTTCTCTGTGGTGCTGTCGGTGTTCCTTGCGCTCTCTAGCCCACGTCTTCAGAGACTTCTGCAGCTCCTTGGGGTCCGTGAAGAAATACGATTTCCCACCAGTGTTAATTCTCAGTTTGGCCGGGTAAAGCATCGCATAGTCGAGTCCCAACTCGCGCAGCTGTTTCTTATGTGGTATAAATTGACGGCGCTCCTCTTGCACTTTGGCCGTGAAATCGGGGTACAGCGATATGTCCATGCCTTCCATCTGCAGTTTTCCTTTTTCCCTAGCCAACCGCAAAGCCGTGTCTCTGTCCCTGTAATTCAGGAGCTTTGCTATGATGGGACGAGGAGGCGCGCCAGGCTGTGGTTGAGGGCCTAAAGTGCGATGCGCTCGCTCCACGATGAACATTGGGGAGAAGGCCTCCTCCCCCAGCAGTACCTTCAGCAAGTTCTCGACGTAGAGCTCCATTTTGCCAGTCCGAGTTGATTCTGCCACTCCCGTTATACGAATGTTCGATCTGCGTGAGCGCGCTTCTAAATCTTCAGCTTTGTCACGGATCACTTGCAGCAGCCTGCCGAATTGCTGTCGGTCCTTGTCCCATTCGGACTGCGCCTCCTCGGCCTCCGTGAGGCGTCTCTCCGCCATATCCAGGCGCTCCGCATGCTTGTCTACTCTTTCCGCCATGCGGTCCATGCGGTATGACAAAGCGTCTATCTTGGAGCCCACCGCCTCGATGCTGTTCTGGATGCCCTTCTCCATCGCTGCCAGCAGGTCCCGAAGTTCTGCAGGAGCCGCTGTTGCCGTTGCCCCTTTAGGGGAGGCCTCCGGCGCCGGTAGCTCAGACCCCTTAGGCCTTCGGCGTTCAAACGATAGTTTGGCCTGCGCTGTATCGTTTTTCCCCATGTTGTCCTCCCAGTGCAGTGGGGCTCTGTCCCTGAGAAACCACCTCGTCACAGTCTAGGCAGGGCCGTGGGAGAAGTGCCCCAATCGCCCCTTCACCACCCCCGTCAGCCGTGCTGGCGTTAGTGGAGCAGGCGAGTCAAAATGGCGGACACGTTATGGGTGCCGCCGCTGCTGTGCGTCCTGTTCTGGCCACCGCGCTCCGCAGATCTGTGCTAGCCCCTCCGGGTTCGCAGCTGACAGTACCTTTTCAGCAGTAGTGCCGCAACTCGTGGGCTCCCAGGTAGCTCAGGGTATGCTCGCGGACGGAGTGATCCCCAAGCCTCCGCCCTCCGTGCTGTCTCGCCGCTGTGTCCACCTTGCTCCGTCGCGGTGTCGCTGTGAGGGGGTGCCGTCTCGTTAGCCCTGGGGTGGTGCGTAGTGGCTGTGGGGGGGCTCCCGGGTGTCCAGGTGGCAGCGCACCGAACTCAGCGCTGATCGCCCCGTCTCCTCCAGTGTCCGGAGCCGCACGTCGGGTGACGTCGTTCGGCCTGCTCCGCAGGACAGTCCGCGGCTTCAGGCCTGGTCCGCAACCGCTCTCCCCCGCGGATCTTCGCCGCGTTTCCTCTGCAGCTAGCGACTGCTCCGGCCCACTCTGTCAGGTCCGGGGGTGCCGGGGGTCACAGGGTCCAGCACACAGCTATACTGGCACTCGACAGGATAGTTTATCAGGATATTTTAGGGGCTTAGGCGAGGAGCCGAAAGCTCACACGTCCGCCATCGACACTGGCTAGCTCCGCCCCCCTGTTGCAGTGAATTATGGTGAGATGAGCCTGTGGGTTGGAAGTCAATAAAGTATAGCGTAACTGTTGGACATAGCCTTTATTTGCCTTCTTCCAACTACTTTTGGCTGAATTCCCATGTGTTCGCTTTAGGACTCTGTCCACTTATCCACTGCTAACCAGCGCTAAAGAGCTTGTGCTCTCTCCTTAAATCATGGTAGAACAGGCTTATACCCACTTGGCATATTTAATTTGCTTATAAGAACCTAGTAAAGTGAACTATGTGTGCCCAGGGCCTGTTAATTAAATGTTACTAGTGGGTCTGCAGTGATTATTGTGCCACCCACTTAAGTAGCCCTTTAGACATGTCTCAGGCCTGCCATTGCCATTACAGAGTCTGTGTGTGCAAGCCCAAACCTTACTTTTTAATACATATAAGTCACCCCTAGGTTAGGCCCTGGACAGCCCATAGGGCATGGAGCAATGTATTTAAAAAGTAGGATATGTACTTTTAAGTTTTACATGTCCTGGTAAGGAAAAACTCTTACATTCGTTTTTCACTACTGCAAGGTCTATCTCTCCCATAGGACAACACTGTAATTACCTTATTACCTTTTAAAAGTGCAATTTCCAAATGGGAAGAGATAACCAGTTCATGACTGGTGTCGCTGGAGTCCAAATTTAAAATCCTAATTCATGGCGACCTCAGATTAAAAATTACAATTCTGAAAATGCCAGTTTTCAAAAGTTGCCATTTTCTTACAATAGCCATTTGGTGCCTACAGCCTGTCTCTGGTCACATGGCTGGGTGTAGCAGGCAGTTGGGCTTTGTGTGTTCCTCCTAAACAGCCACACACAATTGGAGCTTAGGTGTGACTGGATGGTCCATCATTGGCAGAATGGGAGGGAGGAGCTGGGCCCAGCCTAACGGACACCAGAATAGGCTGTGTTCTGTCTCCACAAAAGGGATGCATATCCCCCTCCCCTGTAGTGAGTCTGGAGCCAAGGCCAGGAAGGCAGAGCATCTGTACACTTCAAATGCAAGCCTCTAGAAGCTTCTTCTCACTTCAAAGGTACAACTGTGAATAAAAGAAGGCCCTCAGAAAGCACAACTTCAGTACAATTCTGGACCTGTGAATTTCCTGCCAGGAAGTAGGATTGCACTCTGCTGGACTCATGCATTGCTGTGCCAACCCCTTGCCTGGATGAGAAGCACTGCATCTGCATCTCTAGAACTCAGAGTGACTCCAAGGGCTAATTGGCTGACCTCCTGATCTGATGCCTCAGGGACAAAATAGGCTTCTAACAACCTTGCATCTGCACCTGGACTCTGCCATCTGTGAACCTACCCTGCCAAGTGGTGACACCCCAGTTCTGGACCCTTGGAAGTGGGCTTAAGGTGTTTTACCAGACTCTGTGGATGGAGCAGAACTGACGCATCTCCTCTGCTGTGCCGCGCAACCTAGAGCAGAACCGACGCATCTCTGCTGCTGAGTGGAGTGGACCCATCGTAAAGACCCTAATTGCTGCGGCAACCCAAAACGCCTTTGGAACTGCCACTGCACTAGGCATCTTCGGTGCAGGCTCTCGCATCCCTCAACGGCAGCCTCTAATACGACGCCGGACTCTACATCGTAGTCTCACAGATCTTCAGAACCGATGCATCCCCCTAAATGTGCGCTGCATCCTCTGCACCAGATTACTCAACCCAAGCGCCATCGATGAGATCCTTGATGACGAAATAGGCCCTTGCATCGCAGCCTCACCACATCTCGGAACTGATGCATCACTTTGGCTGTGCGACGCATCTTCCCCGTGAATCCTTGCAAAGTTCTGCAAACCAGGACTTAAGGTAGCTTGTTCTGTGGACTTAACTTGGTCCCTGTAGCCAGCTCACGCTCCATTGCAGTCGCCCTAAACTTGTGACTTTGTCCCGGTCCAGTGCAACCAGATATTCACAGTTGGTTCTTTGTGCTTTCTGGCACTATTTTATCTAAAACTTTAAAATTCAATATCTTCATTTCTAGTAATTGGTTTTTTGTCATTTCGGTCTTTGTTTTAAGTTACTAAATGTTGCTCTATTTTTCTAAGCTGGTGTGAGATTTTTTGTGGAGTGTTTTCACAGTGTTACTGTTTGAAGTGTTGGACAAATAATTTTACATTATCTTTGAGTTAAGCTTGACTAACTCCCTGCCAAGCTACCCGGGGATTGAGCCCAGGTTAATTTGGGGGTTGCTTGTGCTTTACCCCGATTAGGATTGTGGTTTCTGCTTGTCCAGGGCTCACACCATGCAATGTTGCAGTGCATTCTGAGGAGGTGAGCCTGTGAAGTGTATTATAATATTTTGCCACTAATGCTAATCAATTGAAGAAGGCCTGTAGGCCTCATTACAAGCCAAACAGAACTTTGCATTGTAACAATCTTAATCTACCACAAATATGAGTAAATAACAATTGTTCTGGGCAAACTGAATATGGATGTCTATCCCCTGAATGTCTGTGTTGCACATTCAATCTCCTTGAAGGAGATAAAGACAAGTTTTGTGGAGTTCTAGATCCTGAATGGGTCTATCTTTATTCATGTGTTCACTAATTTTAAAATGAGAACGGTGTCAAATTTTTGCTTGGTTCCCTTTTTTAAACAGAAAGTAACAGCAATAAATTCCTGAGACCCTCTGCAAGGTCTGTTTTTCCAGAAGGATGATGACTTCTGGTTGTGATGTTTCTTGATAGTTTCTTGATAGTAACAGACTCTCTTTTGAGTTGGTGGAGCAAATGAGGTAACTTGTTATTGTCCAAAATGGTCATGTTTGGAAGTTCAAGCACCAATCAGCCTCTTGAGAAGTTTTTCCATTTTGTAGATGACTACTGATGCTTACGCCTACCGGAGGGGCAGATAGAGAAGGTGCTCAGGGGACGATAAGTCACTGGTTGTCCCAAGTCAGAGGCTTCCTTTTCCCCTTCTCGTTCAACACTATCGATAAAGCCTTATCGCCTGTTTTTGCAGTGGGGGCACAAGGGTCTTCAACACTTTGCTGGAAATAGTGGTGCTCTTGAGAATTATAGTAGTTTTTCCTATTTTCTTTCTTCATTTCTAAGCCCAGTCCATTGAATGTTTCCATTCTGCATGTAATTCCCTGCGTTCTGCTAACAGAGTGACTTTGAAAAGGGTTTTGCAAGAACAATGAGTTTATTATTTTCTCTGCTAGCCAAGGGGAACATCTCACTGCCAAAAGATGGCAATAGCCATATGTAGCTAGATTAGATGAGCTATCCACACTGCTAATAATCTGTTAAATGAAATTGTTTAGTTAAGAGAAATTTTCAGAAATCTTCTCTTCTATCTCGAGGATGATCATCAGCAAATAATTGACAGGAGTCCCAAAACAAACTTGTCAGGCTTCCTGACAAAGCTGTTGCACAAGCAGCATTCACCGATATACTCAATACCCCACAAGCCATCCAGCCAAAGTAATCCAGACTCTTACTCTCGTTGTAAAGAGGGACTGGTAACAAGGGAACAGTAGAACAGATCTTCCTAGCTGCAGAAATAATAACCAAGTGCTACTGTGAATCCAATCTAAGGAGATATGGGTACTACTCAGAAGGCTTTTATTTATTCTTGATGCCTGAAAAGAGCTGTAGGAGTAAGGAATTGTTTCATAACTACTCAATCAGGCCAGGTATGAGTGGTACTGTAGGCTTTCAAGTAAAGTTCCTCTTCAAGCTGTTATGATTGGACAGCATATTCTAATATTTGAAGATGAAGTTGCAGATATATAATGATCTAGATCTAGGAGTGCAAGCTCTTACAAGACAATGCAATCTCATACAAAGGTGTCTTGATCGGGTACGTCTTGAAGTACGATGTCTCTGTGAAGTGCATAATCTCCATCTTTAAAGTAGCTTGCCGTTTCAGAGGAGTAACTCCTATTGGAGCAGTTTACACCAGGATACGGCGATGTAACCACCTCTTATAAACAAGTGATTGAGGAGAGGGTGGAACTGCAGGAACAGTTGACTCTGATGGAGTCAAAGGTGGAGATTAAAGGCACTACTTGAGTAGGTGAGTATTCTCTTAAGTATTCCAAGACCAAAGTTACCTGGATTTAAGTTTCTTTAACCAAGATACTCAAGGAGGGAAAGATTTGCTCAATACAGTGTATTTCTACATCGAGTGAATTTTGAACATTCAAGAGCCTTCAATGCTGATAGTCTGCAGAGTGATTCTGTATTAAATCGGCTCTTAATGTTGAGAAAGTAGCCACCAAATCTGTGTCTGAATTAACTAACCTAGACGTCGAGCAGAAGCGCCATACTTGTAGTACAAAATCCCTTCATGTATCTCCCTATGGATGAGATCTCAGACGTAGTCAGAGATGAGGTAGGAGGAGCCCCTTTTCCATGCTCTCCTGACCGTTCAAATGCTTCCATTTGCCTGGGTTCTTTTTTCTGCATGTAGTGCAGTCAAATTATCTCCCAGTCCTTCAGTTAATAATAGGTATATCCACGCGGTAAAATGAGATTTAAGCAGGCAGATGCAACTTTCATTGCCTTCTTGGGACCACAGGAGGGGAACTTCATACATAAACAAGGCATTTTGTGAAGACTGAAGATATTTTCTGCAAGGAATTGCAGGAAAAAAGGCCTCCAAACTTCGAAGATGTCATGCAAAATTCCAGTTGCCCTGATCATAGGTGGTGAAGAGCCACGTTTCACACGTAAAAAGGATATTTAGGTTGTGAAGTGCAATGAAGTAACTAAACCAATTTCACCTCTGTCTTGTAGTCAATAGTGGACACATTCTAACCGGAGTGATTTGAGTGGACTGGGGGGAGAGGGGGGGGGGGGGGAATGGCTACACTGAGGTGACTTATTTGTGGGGATGTTTATAAAACTGTGTGAAGTGGAGGTGGGTGTGTGTTATGTTTCTGCGTACAAAAAACCTGTGGCAGAAAACTGGTATTCAGTATGTTTGTGGAAACATGAGGCAAATGAAGACTTGCCTGAGTTTGGTAAAGGTTACGAATGAGTCTTTACAGAGATGGCACATTTCACACAATTGCAATGGAGTCAGAGATGACAGCTGTAATGCAATGTAAGTCATCTTGGTGAAAGACAAAGGTGAGAAGGGCAACAAGAACGAAAACTACTTAATGGGCCTTCAGAAACCATGCACCAGATAATGCTGAGCCAAATTCGATTCTGTGACAACGTGTAGTCGTAGTTGTGCAGCATTGCGGAGAGCATATTAAACCTTAGAAGATCCTTATGTGGGGCAAAAGACTGTAGCCCTGCCATTTTTTCTTTAAAACTAAGCCAGAACTTAAAGGACAAACTTCTGTGCATCAATAATCCTGCACTATAATGTGATGATACAAAATAGCCATTAGGAAAATTCCACAGCTTTGAGAGGACACTATTCACATGGCACATCCAAATACACAAAACACTGAAGTGCTAAAGTTGGCCTTGGACACACTTTAATGTAGTGCCATGGCTTTGAGTTCTGTGAGGAAGAAACATTGGAAGAGTTGTCCCAGAAACCAAAAGACTCTGCACATTAGCAGATTTTTTTCATTGGGGCCATGGAAACAAATTCAATAACTGGTGTCAGAAGTTGTGGTTTGCTGCCTGGTGATATGTAGCAGGGGACATCATAATACTAATAACTATATTTGTTATGCACTTATAAGTAAACAGCATTTTAGAATTACTAATAAACAGTGTACTCACATTATTAACAGTGAAAGGGTAAAAGGCTGAGTTGGCTTTGCTAGAACCTGAACTTTGGACTCAATTAAACTGCGGTTTAGAATGTGATGTACCTGTGTGGGGTGGAGTAGTATTTTTCAAAGTATTTTCTATGGGTGCTGGTAGGGTGGTGGTTGTTGATGGTGTTGATGTTGAGTGAGGTGCTTATTGGTATATGAAAGTTGGCTTGGTTCGTCATTAGTAAAGAGAGGTGCAATGGGAGTATATTAAGTGGTGTTAAAAAAGTTGTCTGTAGTGCATGAGGTACAGAAATGTGCTTGAAAATGTGTATGTATGTCTGTCAATGCAACTAAAAGTGGCAGTTTTGCAATAGAGTGTGATTTCCATGGACACAAGTTCTAAATGACGTTTCAGATGTATCATGGTCAGGACTGTCAAGATTATAGATTATTAGTGTCAGTGATCCAGAATTGGGTGTTAGTTGCTCAGGCGAGGTCATCAGCCATCAAGAGCTCTCAAAGCAATACTGCAGTAGTTAGCTTAGCACAGAGTAATTGATAAAGCAGCAGAGTGATGTGCCATGCTTTCAGGTCTTTGCAGAATGTGAAATGATCTAGTATTTTCCTGAATCCAGGAGACAGAGGGCTAAGTAGGACGATGTTGCACGTTGCAGAGGCTGAGAAAGCCCATCTCAAAACAGTTGCACAAGCCAAACCAATGGATGGCGGAATCAAGTGATATCACAATTCTCTTTTTTAATTCGGCTCCATTCTTTTTTTATTTTTCGTGTGCATGTTTTAATAACTTTTCACTTTGCAGTTCATATTTCAAATTCACAAGCTCCCATCATAATAGCTTAATGGCACCATGGCAGTCAAACCCAAGGAGCCCATCAAACAGTTAAGTCAACAATAACTGCAGTAACCCACCCACCAACCCAGAGCAGAAATTCCGAAAGATAATACATCTATTTAATACAACTAAAGAAAAAAACATTTCCATACTCAAAATACGGAGTAGTACAAACTTTAGTAACACGGCCAGTTTACTCATGGGGGTGTGTGCATATCAAGAATTGGCCATTCAGAAAACCCTCCTATATATCCTACCCTCTTAGCAATAGGCGTAGAGCAATACTTCCAGTTCTGATCTGCCTTATTTTTATCTTTTCCCTCTAAGGGGTGATTACAATGTCATCTGGAAACTCTTTCGACCAAATCATTTTCGGAATCGTTTCCAAACGAATCAGGTTCTGCGATTCCAACTGAACGGTTACTATGCCTCCGGACATCATTCGGTCAGACTCGCACTGACTTCAATGGGAGCCTGTGCTCCGAACAAGAACACAGGCTCCCATTAACTAAAGGGGTGGTTGGGGAAAATCTTGCACCCTATTGCAGTCACACCATGGTGCCTGCCACACTACGCATGCATGGGAAAGGGGGACCCATGGGTGTCCCAACGGGCCCGATTCAGAGGGCCCCGGCCGGGTAAAGGGGGGCTGCTACGGGCCCCCAAAGTCGGATTCAGACAGTCGATCCGTGTTGACACAACCGATTCGGAAAGGCAGTCCGAATCGGACATCATAATCGCTCAGCTGGAAATGCGTTCCGTAGACCACTACAATTTGACTCCAACCGACTCGGTTACTCTGAATGCCTTTCCGAGTCGGACAGTTCGACTGCTTTCCAGCCATCGTAATCGGTTGTAGGGAAAAGTGTCCGAGTCGGTCAGAAAGACGAGTTCCGAATCGGATTTGGACTAATCGAATGCCATTCTGAGCCTTTCCTAACGACATCGTAATTGACTGTCAGAAACCCTCCCAACGGCTCACTGATTCACCCACTTTCCCTAGCCCTTTAATAGCACGTAAGTTGCGTATTTCTGCATTCACTTCAAATCATCTTTCAGCCAGAGCTTACATTCAGGCGTGGTGAGTGCCACTACTTGCTATGTTCCTCTTGACCTGCACTAATGAGAGATCTACAAATCTGCACACATTCTTTAGCGTTTCGAAAGTCTTAGAAACACACAGAAGGATCTAGTGGCTTCATCTTCCCCGGAAAAATCCACAACCAATGAAAAATATATCTGCATCTGTAAGAATTCCCACACCATAACATAAAATCTGCCTCTTTTTGTGACATCTTCAGCAGAGGTCAGGTGACCCAGCAAACAATTGAGCAATAGGGATCTTCTGACAGGACGAATGTCTGTTGTAAGTAATTTATCTACCTGTAAAGTGATAGCACAATTAAGCAGTCAACGAGGAGTCATCCTCGAAGACACTACTAGTTAGAGAGATAGTCAAGAACTAGCAAGCAGTTATTTTGGATCTGAGCAAGAGCCCATGGATGAATGTGGCATAATTGAGTGACATCACAGAGTAACAATGAACAACAGTGTCTGCTTCAGGACATCGTACTACTCAAAGAAATGATGGACGGAATGCTGAATAAATCATACTTTCACCCCCAGTCAAGAGATCTGGGTTAAATCCATCGTTCTTTTGCTCACCGTGCCACCCCAGTTAAGACCCAGCCATATGCAAATCCGTCCAGTTCAGAATAAGAATAAAATAACAGTGACCTGTTTGGGAAATTTAGACGTTGAGGCCCAGTGATAATCAATCGTTTATGCAGAGGTTAGGCAGCACTAAACAAATGTATAACCTGACATGTGGACACTTATTTGATAAAACACGTGAGCTTATGTAAGTATCAATACTGTGGAAGAAATTGTTTCACACGTGGATTTCCACTGTGTTTTCACAGACAGGACACCAGAGGAACTCTTTGACCTGCTATCATCATAGCTTAATTCACTGCTGCTCAAACCCAGAGATAAAGCTTATTGTTTTAGAGGAGAGTTAAAAAAAATATAAACTTACTAAGAAGCTGACTAGTTAGTTTTTGAGATAACCGCCTATCATCAATGAAACCTCCAACTAGGTGCACTTCCAGCCTAGCAAACAGAGATGAAATTGTGTTAAATTGTAATCAAGCAAACATGTTTAGGTAACTTGCTTTAATACATACATACAATAATCCATTCAATAATCTAAAGAAATTAGCAATTATAAATTGTTTATAAATTACACATTATAGAAGATGAAAATCTTTTATGATTGGAATTGATATTTTCTTTATAAACTGTGATCAATGAAGTCATCCCCCACTTGGCTCAGTCTGCTGGGCCATGTGCTTATTATTGAGGTCAGGGCAGCTCCTCCCCTCTGAAGGCAGTTCACTAACTTGTAATCCAGGTATGTCCTTAGAAACTGGACGTATCAATGGTACTATGCTTCTTCACAGCCACAAAGGAAATATCAGCACAAGGTATCCTGTTTCTAGGACATAACTCTCCTTATTTCTGCTGGTGTGTAAAAGGGCACCGGGAAGACGCCAAGAGCTAACCAGAACTGCAAGAAAAATATCTGGACTGAATGTGAATTATAGACAAAAATCCAGATGTTAATGAAGCGAATATGCAGTTTGCGTGGTTCAGGACCAGGGACTGCTTTAAGGACAAGGGAGGTAGAATGGCCTTAAGCCTGAGACAGGGAAAAATCAGTTTGAAGAATAAGAGATGTGTCCCCAAGAGGACATCATGCACACACTCTCTCGATATGTGCTACACGTAAGCATGACAATATGCAATGGGAAGTGACTGACATGAATTATGGCTGAATGAACAAGTTTGTGTTCGCAGGAAATTAGCAGACCCTTCACCTGGTGTACAGGTAAAAGGTGCTCATCAGTGGTGTAGGAAGCTGGGTTTCCGTTGCAGTAACCCCCCCCCCCCCCCCACTTGTTGTCAGATTTCTGATGCACTTTGACTTGATGTACCCTGGCTCCCTGCTAATCAGGTTCCCTGGGCCAGTGTTCTTTCCCAAAACTAGCCACTTGCAAAAGATACCATGGGTTCCAAGGGCATTGTGACCAGGGAAGGCCTCTAAGTGCTGCAGCACATATTGTGCCACCCTTAAACTTCATGTACCTTACACACGCAGTGCCATTGCAGGCTCTTTGTGTTTTGGTGCAGAGAAAAGTGAAGAGCCGGCATGGCACACATTCCTGTGTGCCATGCCTACAACCCACTGCCGATGGCATAGGTCAGTCACCCCTCTAGCTGGGTGCACTATGCCACTGGTGAGGGTACAGGTGCCTAAGCCCTATAACCCTACAATGTATAAGTCTATTCTTAGACATTGTAAATATAGTAAAGCCATACAGAGTAAATGGTCTGGGAGTTGGTCATTACAAACTCCACAGCACCATAATGGCTTTACTGAATTCAGGGAATTTTGTTATCAAACTACTCAGCATAATAAGCCCACACTGATGCCAGTGTTGGATTTATTATACAATGCACTCAGATGGCATCTTAGAGATGCCCCCTGAACAACGACCAACCTCTGGTGGGTTCCCTGACTGGTAAACACCACCCTGCTACCACATGACATGTTTCTGGACCCGTGGGGTGGGAGCCTTCGCTCCCTGAGCCCAGAAACAAAGCCTTTCCTGGGCGGAAGTGGTCACGCCTCCCCCAGGCCAGGAAGAGCCATCCACGGCAAGGGAATTTCAAAGGCACCCTTCCAGTCCGCCCTCCTTTTCAGCAGGAAGAGAGGCAGGAAAAATTAGAACAGCCCAGAAGGTGTGCCTACCTCTGCCAACCCCACTCCTCATGTGGGGGAGGTGAGGTGCAGCCCACTCTTCAATGCAGCCCACTCTTCAGTGCCCGCCATCTTGCAAATGCCATGCACTCTCCAATCAGGAATAGGGGTTGTGTCCACTCCCCCACGTGGGGTGAGCACACCAGGGGTGTAGTCACCCTAAGATCAGTAGCCCTACTGACCTTGAGAACCCCAATATGCCCCCTAAATACAGTATTTAGGGGGCAGCACTGAACCAAGAAGACAGATTCCTGCAAACAACGAAGAAGAAGGACGAAAGAAGACGCCCAGCAGAGAAGACTGCAGAGAAGAACTGACTTGGGCCCAGTCCTAACGGCCCGTCTGCAGTTTCCAGAGATCCTGCGCTAAAATAATAATAATAATCCTGTATTTGTAAAGCGCACAGCTACCCGTAGGTTTCCCGGCGTTGGGGGCCGTCGGGAAGATTAAGCTAGCTATTGCCCAGAGTCACATGGTGATGGGCAGACCCCTGCCGCCGGTGCCGGGAATCGAACGGTGATCCCCAGCGTCCAGCGTCAGTCGTCCTGACCGCTGCGCCACACCTCTTCCAAAGTTGCCTTGTCCTGCAGCCAGCGATCTCCAGAACCCTGGGAGGACGGACAGTCTTCAACAAATACCGGATCTTTTGTGAACAGCAGCTCTGTTGAAAAGAAACTCCTAAGACAGACTTTGAGCCTGCTGAGGACAAAGAAACCCGATGCCTGGAAGCACCACTGCACTCAACGCCTACAGTCCGAGTCCGGTTGTCCCAGCGAGGTCCCTCAGCTCTCCAGATTCTGAATTTACCATGGGTTGAACCCTCCAGAACTCTGCGACATCGCCTGCAGTCTCTGCACGGAGACCCCACCAACCGCGAGTGGCCCAGTAATGTGAAATCCAACCTCATAAGACACCCCTGCATCCAGTTGCCCTGCTCCCTAGAGAAGAGAATCAGTGGTGCACCTACGTCCCTGAGCCATCCAACTTACCTGCCCGGCTGTTAGTTCCTCCTGGAAGTCTTCCTGGACCAAGACTGCAGCCAAAATCCCAAACCGGCAACCCCCATTGAATACAATGGGGCACCAGACGCCAAACCAGCACCCAGCACCCGACCACCCCTGTGCCGCTGTGGGTGCACCTTGTGTGCTAAATCGGATCCCCCTTTGCCCTGAGCCTAACACCAGCAGGGTTGCTCCCACAACCTTGTGACCTGCTCATGAGCAGCCACCAACCGGAGGCCCCCTATCCCTCATTGGATAACATTGGGCCTCAGCACTCTGCACCCGGAAGCCCTAGTGCCGCTGAGGGTGCTTTGAGAGTGCATCCTCGACCCTGGGGGAACCCTGGCTCTAACCCCAGAAACCCAACTCCTACAACCACGTACTTACCTGTAAACCAATAACTCAATTTCCTAGTAAAGGATTGATTTGACTGTTTTTCTTGAAAATTGTTTTATTTGTGGAGTTGGTTTGTATGAAACTCTAAGAAACTGAAAAATATACAAAGACTGTTTTACTTGCCTTTTCTCTAGGAAATGTCCCAATGTGATATCTAGGCATATCACACTGAGTAGAAAAAGTAATTAAAGCAATATGCTAAGAAATGAAAAGTGATCTAACAATAATTTCAACTATATTCAAAGCATTTACAAACCTGTAACAGAGTCATTTTCATTCAGCTTGCTTGTATTGTTAAACCTGCCTTAAAAATACCATTTACACTTACTTGTGTCAGTCTTCCTTGGTTCTAGGAAATAAATATTACTATATAATATTTTTATACAATCAAATTGTTCTGAGTTCAGTCTCGAGTATGTGACATAAATGTTTGCCTGAGTGTGTACAATAAATGCTTAGCACTACCGTCTGATAATGCCTTACTGCTCGCCAACACTACCACAAAGTGAGAGTAAGGTATTATCTACTTTACCTCTGCCTACCTTGGGGTTCCACTGGACTCTTTGGTATAGTATATACAGAGCCAGCTTCCTACAAGTGCATAATACATAATCTGACATTATTCATTGGTCTCTCTATAGGACAGTGAGGAACCAAGTGCCACACTTCATAAGAGTGAGATGCATTCCAAGTGCATGCCCAATCCTGCTAGTCTTCTACTCTGCAGAGAGCAATCCTAAGTATAATCAGTTAGCTCAAAGATTTCAAGAACATCCCAGGGAAAAATATGGGTTGAACCAGAAAAATAAAAAAATATATAGGATTAATTAATGCTAGATAAGGTGCAAACAGGATGCTTTTCCTGAGAAAAAAAATAGCTTCAAGTTCCAGTGGCTTGCAGAACCTTGATAGACAGATTACAAACCTGGTACATTTGATGAACTGATCCCTCGTGCCTATTAACAAAGAATAGCTCTAAAGGTTCACCTAAACATCGCAAAAACAACCTATAAGTGCACAGTGTAGATCTCAGAAGTCAAACTATTCCAACACATTTCAATCAAATGTTTCCTTCAAGACTATACTGCCCTAATCATGGACTGCATTCATCAAACCCTATACCATTCATCCCCACTTTCTTACAGATTACTGGCCACGTCTTGGATTATGTTTCTTTGCTATCAAAATGTTGGCAATAACTCATTAAGCGAATTTAGAGTTTTGGCAAAGGACTGATTTGGCCAGTCTTAAAACTGCAGACAATGTCAGCATTTACCAATCGTCACATTGAACAAACGGACTTGAAAAAATGCTAACCATGCAAGCACAAATTATAAGCTTAGGCTATTGTAAGTGACGATTACAACAAACCTCAGCTTTTCTAAATGTACAATTCACTGTGAAAACCCAAATGCACCAACCTCCCCTTAACAGGAGCTTTGCAACCAATTCTAGTCCTTTTAATCCTGTTAATCAAAATTCAAAACTCAGGAAGTGGGGCGCGTGGCTTGCAGCCGAGGGGAATGGTCGCACTCTAAGGCGGCTCCTCGGCCCTCGCTGGTAAACTGCCTTCGATCCTGCGCTACTGCCCCCATAATACCCAGGATCGACTAACAATACATTGCTGCCTCTCTGGGCGCTCCCGCCTGGTCCCTGCTGCTCGCTGGGTCGCCCTAAACTGCTGCGACCGGATTCTGACGATCGGACCTTCCTCAGCCCAAGATGGCGGCTGCAGCCGTCTCGCGTCCTGCACTACCCTCCGGGGCTGCCCCGCACGCCAGAGGATCCTGAATTTCGGTGAGCTGCCCCGCCGAGTCTTGGGTTGGCGATTCCCCACCTTTGCCGAACACTCATGCCCTGTTAGCTCCCACCGGTGAGGCGAGGTGCAGTAAACAACGGCCTCCACCACCCGCTCGGCGCCAGCACCTAGGCGAGTCCCCGGCTTTGGGCCTACCGCCGGGGACCACTGTACTGCAACTGCTGCTGATGCTGTTTCTCCCACTCTGATGAGGAGCGACTGCGCATACGGCCTCGACATCCGGCCCACCTTTCCCCCCCGACCTGCTTCGACTGGCTGACTTTATAGCACCATCGAGGCTCACAGCATCGCTGTGACCCACTACTCTGGACCCCATTTCGGCGCGCTTTGCAAAGCACCTGCCTCTCCGTCTGCGCTCCGATTTGGTGCTCTTGTCCTCTGTGCCCGCTCTTACTGCTGGAGGCCCCCGAACAGGAGAAGGGCCCCCACGCTGTGGAGATTACTGCCTGTATGACTACCACTACTGCCCGGATGTGACTGAGTACTATTCTGCATCCTGCTTTGGTGGTGAAACAGGCATAACTATGAGTGGTTTTGCCCGACCCCCGTTCCTCACCGGTGGACAGATACTCGTTCTTGCGCCCCCCCCCCCCCCCCCCGAGCCCTGTGGATTCGCGGCCTCTCCCGGAACTGTGATCTCAGGAGGCACGGGGTACGCTTCCCCCCCCAGATATTAAGCGAGAGACTTCCCCTCCTCTCTCCTCCATCCGACAAGTGCGCCTTGCAGACTAGCGCCTTAACGACCCCCTGCAGGACCTGGGTCTCAGGATGGCCTCGGGTAAAGGAAATCGACCTCCCACCCAAAGGCAAATCAACAAGCTCTCATGGGGCTCCAAGGGGGAACCCAAAGACAATGCCCCAGAGGCTGCTCTCAAAACAGCGACTCCCCCTCCTATGGCGAGACCCCCCCACCCCACCCTGGACGATGTCATGGAAGCAATTGCGGGGGTCCGCTCCTCATTAGAGACTCGCATTGACTGCGTAAACATAGAAGTGACACTGTTGCGTGCAGACCTTCGTAAAATGGACTCCAAAGTGAAAGACATAGAAATTAAGACCCTGGCACTTGTTGACAATACCTCCACACTGCAACAGCAGGTAACTCAACTTCAGAAACAACAGCACCAAATGGAGATGCTCCTTGAGGATTATGAAGGACGCGCGTGGCGCAACAATCTCCGCATCCTGGGTGTTCCGGAGCGCCTTGAGGAGCCGGCCGCTGATCTCTTTGTGGAGAAACTGGTCCTGCAACACCTTCAACCGAAGCAACTCTCCAATTATTTCTCCATAGAAAGGGCTCATAGGGTCCCAGGGGGGAGACCGAAGCCGGGCGCTCCCCCCCGCCCTATCGTTGCCCGTGTATTCAATTTCCGTGACCGAGATGTCATCCTCCAGACGGCACGTTCGGGACCGTCCTTACAGATTGACAATGCACAGATCACGATCTTCCCGGACTTCACTATGAAAGTGCAGGCTCGTCGACAAAGCTTCCTGGAAGTGAAGAAGGCACTCCGTGCACAGTCCATTAAGTACTCCATGCTGTTTCCCGCGAAGCTCCGCATTGAATCAGATGGCAAGACCTGGTTTTTTGAGTCTCCTGCTGAAGTGTGGGACTGGCTTGAGGGATGGTGTCATTCGGCGACCACCCACGACCGGCGCGGAAAATCGGCGGACCGCTCTGACGATGTGGAGCCGCCTGAAAGTCAGGACCTGTTCGTGGACACTACACAAGGCGAGCAGTGACCCATAAGTTTCAGTCTGATCGAACTACTGGAACACTTTTTCTCTGAACCGACTGACTACATGCCGTTCGTGATGCTGCTCCTACTCACCATGGGGCTCCATGCTGGCCTCTTAAGTGTGAAACCGCCCTTCCATTGGTCCGTCACGACACCAGTGCTGCTGAGGCTTTCCAAGTTCGTCGGGCGGCTCTTAGCCACCATATCCTGTCTCCACGGAAGTGACCTCCTCGCAGCTTCAGGCTTCAGGAGGTTCCTCCGGATCACCGCTATGAACCGAACCCTGTATCTCGCTGACCTTCCACTCCGAATAACAGTCCACCTCGTACTCTGCAGCATGCCTGGACTCCTATATATCCTTTTGCTGGTCTTTTATACTTTTACATGTTGCTCTAACTGTTATCCTCAAGTGACCTGTGAACAATACTGTCCTAACAGCCTACTCTGAGGTATGACAGACTTACTTACCTAGTACCTTTGCAGGGGGGGTGAATTTCGGCCCTAGCAACCACTTATCGATACATTAAGAAGTGATGAATGTTATACCCGAGGAGGGGTGAAATGCCACAGACTGTGACCATCCTTCCCAGGTTAGTTGTCACATAGTGTCTATGTACACCGAGTGGCGCCTCAATAACGCTGTCCCTTGTCTGAACTAATATAGACGGGGCCCCTGGCGTGAGGCCAACCTGGGCCTACTTGTTAATAATTTCTACTATGTGAATGCTATCACTGATTTAAGCTGTTTGTAACCGCACTAGACGATATCATCCTGTCAATAGCTTGCGGGAGCACCCACGGCTCTCCACGCACCTCATCAATGTTTGGGTGGGCGACAGGCACTCTGCCTAGTTGGGGAGTGGATAGTTTCAAATCTGCGGGCAGGGAGGGGGGTTAGAGGGGGGGATGGTAAGGGGGGTGGGTTTGGGAGGGACGGAAGTTGTTGGTGAGTTGATGATGAAACTGGTATGGTTTCTGTTTTTGTTTCTTTTCATTCACTGCAGAGAATTCTTGACCATGGAGCATGTTACACAGCGAAACACACCCTCGCATAACAACTATTGCGACTTCTCAGACACGAGCCCAGCTGCACGACACCATATGCTTCTACAGAATACCCATTGCTCAGTGTCTGGATACACTGGGCCTCTTGAGTACTCCACCACAGGCCCTTCCTTGGCCGTCATTTCCTACAAAATACACTCGATGCCCCGAAAGCCACTGATCCGTGCACAATCGCTGTTCTTTAAGCCACCATGACACCCCCACTGATGACGTCCCTTTCCATCATGACGTGGAATGTTAACGGCCTAGGCAGCAGAATTAAAAGAGGGATAGTAATGCAATATCCTAAACGTCACACTCCAGACCTGGTTCTCCTCCAGGAAACACACCTGATGGGCAACGCATGCCAAGCACTACACCGGGGAGGCTATAAACTACTCTTACACGCAGGCTTCACCTCTGGATCCAGAGGGACCGAAATCCTGGTTCGGAGGAATGTGGCACTGACATGTACGAAAACATGGGCTGACCCCCTGGGCCGCTTCGCTGTACTAGAGGCCACCTGGGAAGGCAAACCACTGAATGTCGTTTCGGTCTACATCCCTCCAACCTTAGGCACAGATGCTCTACAGACCCTACAGCGCATACTGTTAGATTTCCCACAAGGACCCTTGCTTGTCGGGGGCGATTTCAATATGACGATGAATGATGCCCAAGATCGGCACCCCCAGCGTACCTCCCACAGGCCAGGCTCCGACCTATTTGACTTCACACAGACAATGGGGCTTGAAGACCTGTGGCGCCTGTCCCACCCGACTACTTCTTATTATACATACTACTCCAACGCCCACAACAGCAGCTCCTGTATAGATTACCTGTTCTCTCCTACCACTGATCTCGAGTTTTTTCGCCACTCGGAAGGGCTCCCTAGAGGAATCTCTGACCACTCCCCACTCACTGTGAAATTCACACACTACCGCCAACGGACACGTGGCCCCATAATCATAACGCCCTGGCTCTTAAAAATCCCTGACATAAAAGACTGCTTACTAGAGCATACAGAATACTACTTCGCGGAAAATGTGGGCTCTGTGACATCGGCCATAACTATATGGGAGGCATACAAGGCAGTACTCAAGGGTAAGGCGCTAGCTCTAAAAACTGGCTACATCCACAAACAAAGTGAACACCTGTTACAGGTGGAAACAGACCTGACCAACCTGGAATCCCTCCACAATGCAAGCCCCACTGACGAATCGGCGACCCGCCTCCGCGCGAAACAACTAGAATACAAAGCACTGGCCCTTTTGAAGGCGCAAGCCAAGCTCTTGAAGACCCGTCATCACGTTTACGAACTGGGGGACAGGGCAGGTAAAATGCTGGCATGGCTTGAAAAACGCGAGCAGGGGGTCTCGTTGGATCCCAGAGCTGACCCTGTCAGACCACTCTACCGTCACGGATCCAGGTGACATAGCAGAGGCCTTTGCCACCCACCTAGAAGGTGTATACACAGCCAGAGCTCACTATGGCGCTGAAGAATCTAAACTTCTTCTGGCCGAAATGAGACTTCCCACTCTCTCCGAGCCTGAGGTACAGGAATTGGAGGCAGACCTTACGGCGGATGAGGTTGGCAATGCCTGGTTCGCCATCCAATCAGGTAAAGCTATGGGCCCCAACGGTGTCCCTGTCGAGTTCCTGAAGGGCATGGCGGGCGAGATCCTCCCACACCTCAAAGCAATGTTTGAGGAGAGCCGTGATGCCGGTTGCCTACCGTTGGACCAACGGTTAGCATCGATAGTAGTCATTTGTAAGCCCAACAAACTGGCTAATGACTGCAGCTCCTACCGACCAATCTCTCTTATTAATGACGAAGTGAAAGTTCTAGCGAAACTCCTTGCTACCAGACTTATGACAGTCCTCCCCGTCTTGATACATGAGGATCAGTCAGGCTTCTTGCCAGGCCGCAATACAGAGCTTAATCTCCGACGGGTCCAAAATGTTATGAGCAGGATACCACATCTTCCTGAAGACGCAGCCATCCTCTCCCTTGACGCTACGCTTGCCTTTGATTCTATCGAATGGTCGTACCTCTTTGAGGTACTACCCCGCTATGGCTTTGGTCCCAAATTCATTCAATGCAACCGACTATTATACACTGATCTTTGGGGTCAAGTTTATGTCAATAGACATACATCCAGGCGATTTCCCTTACACAGAGGTAAGAGACAGGGGTACCCTCTGTCCCCTTTGTTGTTTGCACTAACCTCTGGCTCATTGGATCAGAACTGACAATTCCATCTGTGGCCTCCGATGGAATGCCGATACAATCGACAAAGTCTCGCTGTACGCAGACGACATCCTCGTCTATATCTCCTCCCCTAAGTCCTCCCTTAACAGCCTGCTACATGTTATCACTAACTATGGCAAATACTCCGGCTTCTCCATTAATTGGTCCAAATCTATACTGTACGTTTTACACGGCCCGCCCACTCCCCTCCCGCAAGACTATTCAATTGAAGTCGCCCGGGACGGATCTAAATACCTGGGAATTTTTATCACCCCGGACCCCAAAATATTTCATGACCGCAACCTCAAAGGCCCACTTCAAAGACTTCATAACGACATCTCTCATTGGAGAACGCTCCCTCTTTCTCTCCCAGGTAGAGCGGCCCTATTTAAAATGCTTGCACTCCCTCAATTTCTATATGCCCTACAAAATTGTCCATTTCCCACAGCCGACTCCTACTTTAACTCACTCGAAGGAGACCTTCGCCTCCTCCTATGGGAAGGCGGTTCTCCCCGCATAGCTCTCATCTCACTCACACAGGGGTGGTACGATGGAGGTATTGCCCTTCCCAATGTTCGGCTTTACTACTGGGCTACTCAATTGGTTGCCACTAACTCATGGATCTATGGTTCACCCACGAACCCTGCTTTTCACCTAGAGAGGTGCCAGGCAGGCCGCAGGGGTTACCTCAAGGCTCTGTATGGCAAACACTCCCGTGCCCGGTATATAGGCCCGATGTCCCACACAATAACGATCTGGCACAGTGCGAACAAACGACTCGGATGGATCGACACCCTCACATTGTCCACCCCACTCTGGACTTCACATTAGCTCGGCACCCTATGTCACTATCAAGGCTTCGATAAATGGGACACAATTGGCATATCCACCATAGGTGACATGCTTCGCAAGGGCAAATTGCTGACATTTGAAGAGCTCCAAGAGACACATGACATGGCCCAATCTGAGGCTTTCCGTTACCTCCAAATTAAACATGCCATACTTGCCAGCGTCCCGGACCTCTCCTCTCTCCCACACTCCTCGCCCCTCGAAGACAGACTCCTGTCAGAACCCCTTCAGGCTAAAGCAATATCCCACACCTACCGTAAATTATGCAATAACATGCCGAACTCTTTCCACCTTCTACGAGATAAATGGCAGAACGACATTGGAATCTTAGATGAGGCCGAATGGCAGGCGGCATTTATGTCTCCGCGCGAATCAGCTATCAACCACAGATTCAGACTTATACAACTAAAGATTTTGCACAGAACATAGATGTCCGCTCCTCTCCAAGCCAGAATTGGTGACGCTCATCTGACCTCTGTCTCCGCAACTGTGGTCAAACTGGTACCTTCTACCACATTCTGTGGGAATGCCCGGTGATTCAAGACCTCTGGAACCGGGCCACTCAGAAAATGACTGATGCAATAGGAAAACCTGTCCCTCTGACCCCCAAATGCGAACTCCTCAATGTATGGGACCCCACAGACCTAACTGCAATAGAACAACAATGGGCGGCTCTGGGTTTTCTTTTACTGAAACGTGAAATAGCTATGCAGTGGGGTTCACCATCTAAACCGCTTCGGATTAGATGGGTGGCCGCTATGGATGTGTGCATGTTATCCGAGAAAACGGTCTACAAGATCAGGGGATGTCCTGGTGTTTGGGATAAGAAATGGGGTCGATGGAATATTTATAGAGGCGAACTGTGTGCTTCCCCCTCAGCAGACATGGGAATGACCAGACCTACTCCCCTCTTGTACTCGTGATTGTGGTGTACTGCTGTAATGTAAGTGTTCTATGGCAAGATTGTAACTCATGACTGTTTGCTAAACATTACCTCTGCTTTTGTTCAATAAAATATATATATATTTTTTTTTGTTCACAAAATTTTTTTATTGAGAGAGATAAGTGAGCATTACAATAATGAGCATATATCAGGCATGGTTCAAATAGCAACAAAAGCATAATATAACGGGAATAGAGGGGGGGGGGGGTAAATCAAATTAAATCAAATCAGCAACAAACAGTAATGAAAAACAGGCATTGCATCAGTACATTTTCAAGCTTCACAGCCATATGGGGTGCAAGATAGTCATACAGCTTAGTGAGGTCAGTATCTTGGCTAAAGAGGCAGTACGATCTGTGATATAGCGTAGAACAACAACTAAGCTGGTGGGTATTGAAGGGGTTCTATCGGGTAGGGTGCATGTGTGTAACAGATAATCATGGCGGTTTGAATAGGTCGAAGTGAGCGTCGAGCGAGGACCATAGTTTCCTATAGGGGGGACGCCAAGGTGTAGCGGCAAGCGCTATATTGTCGGCTCCTCTGAGATTCGAAACCCAGTTGAGCCAGTGGGGGAAAGAGGCTTTACCGGTGTCCTTCCAGTTATTCAGTATGATTTTAACCGCCGCTGTCAAGAGTAGGTCAAGTAGGGTTTTGTCATTTTCATTGAGGGTGACAGCTTTGGTAAAACCCAAGACTAAGGTTGCAAATTCTCTCGGGAGCGAAACATGTAGCACTTTGGTAATGAATTCGAAGATTCTATCCCAGTAGCTAGAGACACAAGGGCATTTGAATATTAGATGTTCAAGGTCCCCACCCTCCGCCATACAGTTCCAGCAGGTTTCATCTTCTTTGATGTTGTGCAAGAAGAGTCTCTTAGGAGTCCAGAAATGTAAATGTAAATGTACATGTATTTATATAGCGCAAATCGCCCACATCGCAGGCATCTATGCGCTTGCTTAGGGAACCCGTCCTGGTATTCCCCTGTGAGATACCCCGGCAGGGTATCCACAAGGTGAAAGCCAGGCATCCCGCCGCGAGGGGCCGTTGTGGAGATTAAGCAAGCTATTGCCCAGAGTCGCAGAGTGTGAACCCGTGAGTCGAGTAGGCACCGGAGCGAGAATTATCGAGTTCGTGGAATTATTGAGCCCAACCGGGGCGGGGAATTGAACCCTGGTCCAGGGCCGATCTCAGCTTCCGGGTCTGCCGCCTCTAACCCCTGAGCCACACTTCTCCACTTTTTATGGAGAAGCCAGAATTTATGGAGAAGCTTTATGGAGAAGCCAGAATTTAGTTTGGGATAGCGAAGGGCTAATTTTGTGTCGTGTGGTAGACTCCCATATTCTGGCCCACTCTGCTTCCGAGGTAGGTGTGGAAGAGTATGAATCCCAGAAGGACTGTGTGGGTGTTGTCAGTTTGGAGCTCTGTGGGCGGATCAATTTGTACATTCTGGACACCTGATGACCCAGTCTATTTAGTGTGTGAAGATAGCCAGGGAGGGAGGGGGTGATGTCAGTCAGATCTGCTTTGGAGAGTGCCACTTTGAGGTGTAAGAAGTAATAGAAATCTATGCACTGGAGTTGAAACTTATTTTGTAGCTCGCAGAAAGTGAGTGGCGACGAACCATCAAATAGCTGGTGAGGGAAGTGTATACCCTTCTCTATCCAAGTATGATTATTCAGTGGTTTCCCTTTGTAGAGCAGTTTGGTATTGTGCCACAGCGATTTCCACTTTGATTTACAAAATTGGTGGGGTAAAAATTTGCTTACATGTAGGAGGGCAGCCTTCGTGTTTCTGAAGATGGTACCCGAGGATACAGTGGGTTGTGGTTTGGTAGTGAGGAGAGCGGAGGGGTTAAGGCCTTGTAGAAGGGATTTTTCCACCATCAGCCAAACCGGGGTGTAGTCTGAGTGTGGAGTTAGCCAAAAAGACCCTTGTCTGGCTAAAAATGCAGTTTGATAGAGCTTAAAGTCAGCCAGATTGACGCCTCATAGGGATTTATCAAGCCGTAGTTTTTCAGGCTAATTCTGGCCTTTTTCCCTTGCCAAAGGAAAGAGGAAATCGTTTTATCAAGTTTGGAGAGGAATTCTTTGGAGAAGGTGAGGGGTAGCATAGTGCTCAGGTAGTTGATTAGTGGCGAAATCATCATTTTTATAGATTTAACCCT
The DNA here is from genome assembly GCF_964263255.1 of Lissotriton vulgaris. Lineage (NCBI taxonomy): Eukaryota > Metazoa > Chordata > Amphibia > Caudata > Salamandridae > Lissotriton > Lissotriton vulgaris. The sequence continues at coordinate 605,732,364 of NC_141698.1, read as the reverse complement.
TCCCCCACCAAGTAATAAAGCGTGGGGACCAGCCATCAAGGATTCTTTTAACTTTTGTCAGTGTCAACGTTTCGTTGTGTTTGATGGTGCTCAATAATTTATCGGTAAACTCTATCCCTAAATATTTTATAACTCCTGTTTGCCAAGCTAGACCCGAGTTACCAAGAACTTCTTTGGTGGTGAAGATGTTTAGTGGTTTAACTTCGGATTTGTCTTTGTTTAGCTTGTATCCCGACAAGTTCGAATATTTGCTGATTGAGGTCATAAGACCTTCGATTGATTTGGCCGGGTTTTCTGTCGCAATCAATATATCATCAGCATATGCTGCTAATTTTATCTGAGTATCTCCAAAGGAGACTCCCTGAATGTCCTTATTCCTTTTGATGTCATTTAGAAGGGGTTCAAGGGCCAAAAGGAATAGTGCCGGTGAAAGTGGGCAGCCCTGTCTGGTGCCTTGGTAGAGGCGAAATGGGTTGGAAAGGGTGCCATTGAGTGCTATTCGAGCCGAAGGGGAGGAGTAAAGGGCCATCACCATTGTGATGAAGGATTGTCCGAGGTTGAATGAATGCATACAGTGTTGAAGGAAAGACCATGACACCTTATCGAAGGCCTTTTCAGCGTCCAGGGTGATCGCGACCATCGCTGATTGGCAGTTGTTAGCTTTCTCTAGTATATGGCACAAAAGTCTGGTATTGTCATTTGGCATCCTGTGTTTCAGGAAGCCAACTTGCGATGGGCTTATTAAAGTGGGAAGAACAGCGTTTAGGCGGTTTGCCAGGATCTTGGCATATATCTTGCAATCAAGATTTATCAAAGAGATGGGGCGGTAGTTTTTGGTGTGGAGAGGGTCTTTCCCCTCCTTAGGGATCACGATTATGTTAGCCTCACTCATTGAAGGTGAGATACATCCACTGGTTGCCGTAGAATTGAGAACAGTGTGGAGCGTTGGGGTAAGTTGGTTTTCAAAGGCTTTATAGAAAGATGCGGTGAAGCCATCTGGGCCGGGGGCTTTGTTATGTTTTAGAGATTTGATGGCCTCTGTGATCTCTATTTTACTGATGGTGGATCCTAATCTTTGTTTGTCAGCTTCTGATAGTTTAGGAAGATCGAGAGATTCAAGATAGTCGGTGCAAGCTGCTATGTCCAGCGCCTTGTCCTTCTTGTAGAGCTCTTCATAGAAGGTTTTAAATGTATCTAGGATTTTAGTCTGATTGGTGTGGGTAATATTTGCGGAGTCTTTTATTGATGCTATGGTTGACAGCTTGTGCTTATGTTTGAGGTATGAAGCTAGCAATTTACCTGCTTTATTTCCTTCGCAGAGTTTTAGGGCTTTGAAACGGTTAATCCAAACGCCCGCTCTTTTACTAGTTATGGCATTGTATTCATATTTCTTTTTAGTGAGGAGGTCGAGGGGTTTGTGATCTTGGGGGTTGGACTTGTGCTGGTCTTCTAGGATTCTGATATCTAGTTCCAATTGTTCCAGGTCTTTGTTTAGTTTTTTATTGGTTTTAGCTCTAATATTTATAATGACTCCACGGATTGTGGCCTTAAGAGCATCCCATAGGATGTTAGGCGTGGTATTTGCGTTATTGTTTAGGAGTAAGTATTCCTCAATGGCGTCCGCTATCCTGAGTTTGTCCTCTGGGCTGGTTAGAATTTCATCATTAAATCGCCATCTTCTAGGTGGGCGGATCGATCGGGAACCTGCAAGTTTGGTGTGAATACATGCATGGTCGGACACCAGTTTGGGGGCAATGCCAGTTTCTTCAATCAGGTGTGCGAATGAGGTGGATAACAAGATAAAATCAATACGTGAATAGGAGTTATGTGGAGCCGAATAAAAGGTGTAGTCTCTCCCAACGGGGTTCTGAAGTCGCCAAGAATCCTTGAGGCAGTAGCGTTCACAGAGGCGTAGGAGGGCCTCATGCGACCGTGAGGGGTGGAATGAGCATTTGGATTGTCTCTCTAATAAGGGATTCAATAAAATATTTTAAACAAAACTCAGGAAGTGCCAGGGATAAAAGAAATAGACACTAGGCGTTTTGCCAGATGCATGCCTCTATCTATCACACACCACACCTCCACCCACTAATATTTCTGCTCGAGTCACTGAATTAACCATCTAATAGATCAATTATTGATTAGTCAATCATGATAAGAGCATTGCTTTGGATCCACTGGCCATCCTCACAAGTAAATCTATCTGCTATTACACTGGAGGTTTTATATTTATATCAAACTACCACTTCTTATACTACCAAATGTTATATTAGTTTAGCTTTCAGTCAAACCCAACATTGGGTTTGACTGAAAGCCATGTATACGGAAATACGAGTGGCTTGTAGATGCCATGAAGAAAGATACAGATATAAGTACAGCACAAGACTGAAGATCCGGCACTTCACAGCTGCTATCACAAGCTCAGCATTGCCACACTAGTCTAACCTAAAGAAAAGAGAGGTAGTCAGGCCACAGCATGTTGGCAGAAAATTCTGAGGCACGCTACATCACTCTTACTTCTGGATCTCAGGCATATAAAATCATTTACGCGTCATGAATAGCAGGAAATTATGAGAGACACTAATCTACATATTCATGGTGAGGAGCGAGTGGCAGTTTGATGAGCAGACCTGCTTAAAATAGAACGTTTGAACTCCAAAACAGAACATGGGAACACAAGCCTCATGCACTAAACATGAACCATATACTAGGCACTTGATTCAGAAGACGGGGAATTGAACCATTCCAACACTGGTGCACCCAGGTGAAAGCTACTAATCACCCTAGGGTATCAAGTCAAGCTGAAGACTACTGGAATAATTCAGCCTACCAGTCCAGCATGCCACAAGGAGCAGTTGGAGCAACTTATCTTCCTAGGGGAAAAACACATTCCAGTCACTCAAGGCTTTATGGGAAAAACAATCCAAGCCTTGGGACATGGCTATGTTAAAAACCCATGCCATGAGATATGTCATCACCAAGGCTCGCATGGAACCTGATGAAGCACAAATTGGTCTCATCACTGAACAATGAGGGAAGAAGTTGCAAGGGTAAGTGATGGTTTACACACTGCTGCTGGATTTATGCTTGGATGGCTATTTTTGCTTACATTTGGAGATGCTAAAGTGCAGCCGCCCCTACCTATAGATGGCATTGTAAGATGGCAGCAGAGATGGAGTCCTGAGGCGTATGAGGCTCGACAGAAAGGTTGGAGAGCCGTAAAGAGCCGCAATCGAATCTGGGTATTTGCAGAGGCGTGGAGTAGTGTGGCCTGAGCCTGGGAGATGCAACAATCTTACGAGGAAAGGCATGACCTTGCCAACTGCCTGAGGACTGGGGGAGACAGCACGCAGAGGATCTGTATGCCTTTTGGGATCTGCCCAACACAGGACTTAATGGCTTAGGATTGGGGACCATTGTGGTTTCTTCTCCCTCTCCCATGTCAGATTAGTCCAGCCTTCTGGATGTGTCAGCGGGTGCAGGGACCCTGGGGAAAATATCTTCTTCTAATGTGGACCAGGCAGAATTTTGGAACTATGCAATTCAGGAGGTGAGCAATTTAGCGTTAAGAGGCAATTCCCCTGCAGTGGCGGTTTGCAGTGTGGCCTACACTTTTCTGCGCTGGTGGGGACAAATCCACCATCTTTGTTTGCCCTTGCCACATCCATGATTTCATACACCTGGCGCAATTTGTTTTCATAGTCCCCCCTCTCTCCCAATGCCAATAAGGTAACCCATCCCAAAGTTCACACGCTACCTCACCCGCACAGTTGGAGAAGCACCTTTCTGGGCAAACATCAACCGCTGACATGAATTCTCCAGAAACAATAGAAGATATCCAACACATGTTAGATTAATTCAAGAAGGATATGAGCGCCAGTTTTATTTGAAAAAACTGTCTCTAACCACACTGCTGAGGACTGACTTAAGAGGGGATCATCTGGAGGTTCCCTAGAGAGAGGGCAAATATTAGACAAACGAACTCAGGGATCGAGTAAATGAGCTGGAACAGCGCTGTCAACTCCTTCAAGAAAAAAAACCTAACATGGCAAGAACAGGTTGTGTAGAAATAACCATAGAATCCGAGGCATTCGAGACAGTCGGGCCCCGACTAGGCTGAATGCCTCCAGGAATTGTTTTGTTTCCTTCTTGGCTCTCTGGATGGTCAAATGAAAGGAGTCGGAGAGAGTTCATAGAACCCCTAATGCTTTTCAGATGAAAAGCAACCTGACACCAGTTGTTCTCGCCTGCTTTCACTTTTTGCAAGTCAAGGAGGACATTCTGAAAGCTGCTGTGAGAACTGACCGCATTGTCTCAGGAGGAGCCACATTGGTGGTCTACCAGGATATTTAGACCATACATGCCCTAAGGGCATGTATGTCTGCCACATGGCACAATTGAAAAAAGCACACATTTTTTTTTAAGGTTTTCGATATTTACTACCAACTATTAGTTGGTGGTAAATACCGAATCCTTAATACACATGATCACTCTTAGATGTGCTTGCTACATATCACCTACCGATTCGGTAAATACGGATTCGGTAACATCCGATTCGTATTTACTGAATCAGTATTTTTTGGGCTCCTACATGACAAATTCCCAATACCGGTCGGTAACGGCCGAAATTCAGTGATTTCGGCCATTACCGACCGGTTTTGGGCGACCTACATCTGGCCCTAAGTCCTCTGTTGAAGGATTCTTCTCAAGTGGTGAACCATCTACTAATAGAAAAGGGGTTGCTGTGGTGGATAGGATTCCACCGACAGTTTCTCCCCTGAAAGTAATTTTTCAAGAGAGGTTTTAGTATTTTCTCTGTAAATTTGAGAATGATCTACACCGCTGAGCTTTAAACTAGGCCTATGTTTTGTTGAGTTATGTCCTGGCTCTCTGTACAGTACTAGCAAATCATAGGAGAGCAAGTCTGAACACTTAATTTGCATTACTGGTATCTGATATAGGTCTAATGGTGCCTAAAACTTGTTTGTTTAGATCTCCTATCTCACCATCCTCTAGAGGATTCTTTCTTTCTTTTTGCATTGACCTTTCAAACCCTACCGAAAACTCTGGCTTGGAGGTCCAGAATTGCAAAACATCCAGTGTTTGTGAGACAAAATCTGTACTGTGACATGATAATTTCAGAGGTATTTATTAGGCAGTGCGTCCCTGACAACTGAGGGTCTAGCCCCTCTCACTAAATTATTACATCACTTTAATATGCCTGGATTAGAGCTGTTTAAGTTTTCTACCATATTTCATTATTGTGTGTTACTTACAGAGTCTCATGGAGAGGGATCTCATAATTCTTTATTTCTTATATTTTAGTTATATCGGAGGATTGGACATGGAAGAGAGACAGAGCCAAGCTTGGGAGGACTGGGCCAGGACATGGAGAGGACCATTGGCATCCTTCCAGCCTGTAACACGGTTGGAATGACTACACCCCAAATGCTCACACTTCTGATGCTTAGATTGCAAGGTTTGAACTCCCCTGTGAAGAGGAAAGTACTACTCAAATCACTCCATATGAAAGGAGGTGACATCATCCTGTAGAAAGGGAAACACTTCCTTGTGGCAGATGTATGTAGACTATGATCATGTTTTTATCCCTGCCAGTTCCACACACAGCACCCAAGAGTAGCAATTCTGATCAAAGCACATTTTTCAACTAATAGAGGTGATCACCCACAGTGACATAGAGTGGGGGAGGAATAAGGGGTTCCATTTTGGGGGCAACCATACACTATAATCTCAGTTTATGGGCCCAATGACCACAAGGAACTCCCCCTCCACTGAGTTTTCTCATGAGTGGCTAATTTTGCCTCTGATAGTATGTTGCTAGGGAGGGATTTTAATAAGGTATTGGGTCCTGCCTTAGACAGGTGTGGCAAATTATGGCATCACTCTCAAGCATCACTGGCCTTGGTCTTGGGGTTGCAGGATCTGAACCTTGTGGAAATATGGTGATCCTCCCACCTCCTTGAGAAGAACTACACTTTTCCCACAAATGTCTATAAATCACACTCCAGCAGGAACAATTTTTTATTGTGTGCTCCATGAGCACCCAGGGTTCTTGCAGCATCTATTGGAACAGAACTATTATGAGGTTACGCCCTGGACTTCATCTCTATTAGCTTTTCACCATCACAGATATTCATACCAGGCGCTTGGAAAATGAAGGAAGTGGTGTTCCATGACTCGCTACTGTGGGACAATATTAAAGAGGCACTTGAGAGCTATTTTAAAGAGAACATTACTGAAAATATGACAAGTGGGATGGGGCAAAGGCTATTTTGAGAGAGGAGCTAATAGCCAACATTACTGCATTTATGAGACTGAGAAGATTTAGGATCCAAGAATCAGAGAAGGATATTTCCAATCTAGAGACAGAACATGAACGCTCTGCTTCTAGATGTCCTAAGGGCTGAGTAAGTTGGGAAGGGATTGTTGAGAGAACTTTGATTTAGGGGTTTGGTGAGAAGTTTGGGGGCAGGACGAGGAATTTCTATTCCTAAATCATTAATGATATACTGGACACTGGGTGAGGCAAGTAAGAAAGAAAATATGTCAAGCAAGGCTTCTTCGTGCACAGGAAGGATTAACACTGCATCATATAAAGCTTGAGGCCTAAATAGCCAGCATAAGGCACAGCTATACCGATGAACTCTCCGGGGATAAAATGGATGTTTCTTGTAGGCAACACACTTGCTTCATGCGGAATACTGGTGCCTAGGATGTCAGCAGTACACCAACAATTCCTAATAGCTAACCCCCAAAAGGAAATTATCCTGGTGAGAATCCTGATAGATGGCCATTTACAGCACATTGTGACAAATAAGGATGTGGGTAGTTTTAAACTAGACAGACCGAGGGCCACCTTTGTCACTGACATCCATTTAAACCCGTAAACATAGGCAAAACAAGTTACTGAGAGAGGCCTTACATGTATTCATGGATTACAACAGAGGCTAGCTACAGTTAGGAGACTTCAATTTAGTGATGTGTGCTCAAATATGATAATGTCTAACACAGTTATGGGGGGACAGTAGTCATTTCAGCAGGATGCAAATCGTGGTGCAAGGACATGAGATTGGTAGATACATAATGGCACAAGCTTTACTCTACTTTTTGAATACTCACACTACTTAGTCATACACAAATCATGCACATGGACTGACTATATATTAGCAAACAAAAGAATAGTCAACAAAATCCAAGAATTCTCTCAGACCATAACCCCTTCACTTGCTCCATACATCTAGAGATGGGTAAGGACATTGCAAGTGAAAGATAAGCAGAATGACTGACACATTACTTAATATCCCTTTGATAGTACAATCATGATGGCCTGGATAAAAGACTACAAACAGGGAGGGTGGTCTGAGACGCCCTTAAGACGGTCATTAGAGGAACTCCTTTGGAGCTTGGCTAAAGAAGGGCTGAACTCAATCAGAGGCAAGAAGTAAACCAAACAAAATATATTCAATCAAAAACATGTGGCATATGTGAGATCTTCATACTCACAAGACAAATCAAAACTTTAGAGACCCAGAGAGCGGTTAATTCTAGGAGGGTCAGAGGAAATATCATACTGGAGAAAATAAAAAGTTGAAGCACTTCAGATAATTCTATCAATAAGGCACAGACATAGAAGTAACAGAGAGGCAGATTACACAAACACGGAACAAATATTCTACACACCTTTGTCAAGTATGCCTGTGTTTCCCCATTGAAGCCAGCACCATTCACATTGACAATGCTGGTTACCTATAGGGTTTACTAACCTCTGCTATTGTTTCAATTTTGTTACTTTACCAGCGTGTTGGCATTGTACGGAGCAGAAATCTTAGACATCATCATCTTCCCCTCTGTCCAGCACCGTAACCTACAACCCTCATCAAGTTCAACCTCGTCTGCCAACTCCAGCACAAAGACAATGAAAGTGTCAGTTGAAACTATTTTCATTACTCAGGGAATCCAGCAACGAATCACCAAAGGCACCGATTCCCAGGGAAACACCCTCAACCTTATTCGGCACCAGTCAAAATCTGCTGCAGGGACTGAATATTCTTGGACTGGATGAACCACTTTGCAATCCCTTTCTCCTTACTTAATACTACTCCACTCCCTCAAGGAAAACCAGGGAAAAACTCACATTGGACTACTTTAAAGCTCCCCATAGGTGCCCTTCAAGAAGATCTCATCAACCTGTTGAAAAATATGCAACATAGAGAAAAGGCAGCGGGCCATAGATTGCTGCACCCTTTACGTGTTCAAGGAAATTCATTGTCAACAATTCAATTCCTATTTGCATGCACTCACTACAAGCATTTGCTGCCAAGGTGCAACCCTTAAATTAAGGGTAGTACAGGAATACAAAATAGAGGTGCACTACATCAATATAGTCATATGAACTAACGGTCCAATTCAAATTACAGAATGTGTTAAATTCTTCGCTTTCTTTTTTTTTCTTAAAAACATCACACATATACAGCGAAGACAGACAATGTTTTTTTCCATAAAAACGTCTTCAAGGCACATTGAATATTAATATCTAATTCTCCAATCCGGGTACATCAAAGGGCCTACACTCACAGTTCTACTGAATTCACTTAGTTGGTGGTCTAAATCAATCCAACCTACTGCCACGCCAAATCTCTTTATATTTTCCAATCCTCCACTATTATCTATTGATCAGTATTCATTAATCTCCATGTCATGGTACTGCATCATAGAAGATCCGGCCAATCGTCCCTGCACTGGCACTTCAGTTAGTGCTGATAGCCACACAAACCCGTCCCCTTCACTTCCCGTGAAGGGGAGTAACAACACAAGAAAAGGAGACAGGTTACTGGGGCTATCGGCACGAATTGAACACAACAAAATTAGTTGGCGGTCTTTCCTGTTTACGTGTGATGTTTTTAAGAAAAGAAAAGAAAGTGAAGAATTGAAAACATTCTATCATTTGAATGGGACTTTTTGTTCATAAGACAATATTGATGTGGTGCACCTCTATTTTGTATTTATGTTGAAAACTATTTAGACCACATCATATGTCGACACACTTCGCGAAGTCTACAACACAAGACTGAAAATTCATTTAGCACTCAACACCTCATTTAGAATGCCATCCTTTAATCTCTGCTGTTCCCAAGAACTCTATGACAACAAGGTTCTGTGCTTTTTTGACTGTTTTGACCCACATGAATCTATATTGTTCTATACCTGTGAAGAGCTCTGATACCTTTGGGTCTAGCTAGCGCTATACAAAAATCAAAAATAAATAAGGGCATCACACATAGATGGGAAAAAAACTGAAATTAACCAATGACTATACCCACTAAAATCACTCTACTCTGTATGCACAGCCCTCGTCATCCAAATCAAAGCACTCTTTTACAGAACCACCAATGGAGAAAAGCATTCATTTTTCAAAGCAGGCAGCACTGCATCAATCCACTCCTAGATGTTTCCAACTCTTAAGTAGTTAACAAGTAAAAAACATCTTTGCTGATAACACTGGTAACATTAGATCCAACACCAACAACAAATACACAGCTTTTTCTCTAGTTCCAATCTCCCATCGTTCCACCTCCATGCAGACAACCACCTCCTGCATAAAGAGCTCATTGACATCCTAAGCTCACTTAAGGCAACCTTAAATAAAGGTGACATCCTGCCATCAATCACTATGAAATATTTTCAAGACCATGCACTCCCTACCCACTTCTCAAAGTGATAAGCTTCTTCCCTCTGCAGAGGAAATCACCACTGAACCAAAGCAACCTCACCATCGTCTGCCACATCTCCTAGCTGCAATCACTGAGAAAACAGTATTCACCCCACTACAGGAGATGATAAAAAAACACTATCATTTTGTTAATGTCGTAGACCTGGCTGTGACTCTAGATATTCTCTAAAACTACACAGAATTATGCATTTCCTGAGAACAATGTCACCTAGTGCAAGCTTATGCACTGTGGGTTTTTCCTTGATAAAATGTTTAGCTGGCCTCTTTAAGATGAGGACTATCCAATCGTCTTCTTATAACTGGAGAAATTAATTGTTTCAATAACTCAAGATCGTGTCACATACGATAGTCATGATCTGCCTTATGGCAGAATAAAGAGTTAAGGTTTCCTACCAAACAGTTCTTTTCACTCATCAGAATATTAAGCAGATATTTGTACGGTGCTGAAAAAAGACCAATTAAAGCACCAAAGTAGTGGAAAAACATAATGTTCATTCTAATTTGTTTATTTTCAAATACAATCCATGTTCTTTTTTTAGATTTCTGATAAATTAACAGTTCAACAAACCCCATTATGTTAACTACAAATTAAAATGTTACCAAAATCATAAAAATAATTAAGAAATGCCTCACCTTCCATCCGCTGCATTGCTAGAAAAAGACTTCACACTACTTGTTATTGTTGTTACCTCTGCTTTCGTATCTGAACCATCTAAGTGGGCTAAACATGTAGCCCCACTTCCTAAAAAAAGTACAATAGAACATTAGCTGAATGGTACAAGTACTTTGGCCAGTCAACAAAGCTAAAATAAGTGAATATCAACATAGACTGTAAAGCTGGGAAAAGTACATTTTCTTGGACAAAAGGTGACATTCAAGCCAAAAAGATGGACATCTCATTTATACATCAAGAATGGTTTGAAGTGTACTACATTAGACTACTGCTCTCTCCCAGCACTTGAGACTTTCTCAGTTAAGCTTTTTGATCCTTCTGTCACTCACTGGAATCTTTTACTGGCTTACAGACAGGGGGTGAAGGTTTATTATCTGCTAGCCTCTGGAACTTTGCAGGCTAACGTGGAGGTAGCCCATATACTTGTTTAGGGTGATTTTAACCTTCACTTTGATAATTCAGCATTAACAACTCCTGCCAAGGATACAGATGGTTTATCTATAACTAACCTTTCTATGCGTTTCCCTTCTTACACAGACTAAAGAGCCTGTGTTGGACATGAATTGTTCCAGTTCATCCCTATGCCAGCCTTATCCACTATCCCAGTTCTGAAATCTGACCACTACTGAGTTCCATTTTCTTGTTATTACTCAGAGGTTGTCACAGCAAATCACCAGCCAGCACCTGTAGTGGAGAACCGTAAATGGAAAAAGGTCATAGTCAGAGCACTGTCTCCTTGTGTATTCATGGCATCAATTCCTTCAGTCTATGACCCCAACTATCCCTGGATAACTATAATAGACATACTAGCTTAGCTCTGGACAAGCTAGTGCCTGTGATGAAGAAATCTCACACATAGGACTGCCCCACTGCTGTTGGTTGTCAACAGATCTTAGGGAACATAAGCGTTCCCTTTCCAATCTTGAAAACCTGTAGCATTGCAATTACAATCCATCACTAAAAAACTGAGGCTTTCAGTCTTAATCATGCATATAAATGCAGCAATAAAACACATGAGGCTGCATATTTCTCAAACAAAATCTTTAACACTCCTTATATGGCAGCACCCAGGCTGAGTGATCCTTCTCCTTAAATATAATCTCATCAAAGATTTATTTGAGAGTAAAATTACCATCATTTCTTACTTCCGCATTGGTCACACATCCATGCTCTCCGTCTCCTTTTAGGTAGTTTCTTTATCTACCCATATGACATTTTTTATCAGTTTTGCTCTATTACCATGGCTAATGTTTCATCCTTGATTCGCAGTAGTAAATCCTCATGGTCTTCTACGACTCTTAAGGACTTTCTATTAGGATAATCTCAGCCTAGTGCCATACTTAATGTCACGGACTAATATAAGAGATGTGTTAATAGTTTGAAGTCCACATGTGACAGTGCTCTTCTAAATAAATCTTTGTTGGACCCTGATGATATGGCTAATTATCGCCCCCATTTTACATCTTCCTGATCTGGCTAAACTCTTGGAAAGAGTGGCATATCATCTGCTGAAAAAAGCATGGTTGAATAGAGCTAATCAGCTTTTACATCCTGTGAAGGTCAGTTTTTGCCCTGGTTACAGCACTGGGATTGCAGCAGTGAGTGAACTGTGTCATTGTGCTGACAGTAACATTCCTGCCTTCCTGATTTTATTGGACCTCTCAGAAGCATTTCATATTGTGAACCACTAGAAACTGCTTGCAAGATTTGACAACTTGGGTGTTGAAGATAAAGCACTGTCTTGCTTCTCTGAATTTCTAATGGACAGAACTCAACCACTGGCTCTTTCCTGCTTCTTCCTTTTGGTCAGAACTGAACTTGGGGAGTCCGTGAGTGCTCCATGCTGTCCCCTCTTCTCTTCAATCTCTACATGAACCCCTAGACTCATCTAATCCAGTCCTTTAGTTGGGGAATACATATGTAGGCAGATGACTACAAAGTTATCCTGAAACTTTTCTGGTGATGTTGCCAGCATTGCTACTCTTTTACACAGGAGCTTGGAAAGGTCAAGAGCTGGATGTAAAATTCAATGGAGCCAAGGCAGTATGAGACCCTTCCTATTTATGGGATTACAGTTCTGGCCTCCGTCTCTAGATTTCTAAGCCTACTCGTAATCCCTATTAAAATTCTTGGTGTTAAAACTGTCTATTCTCGAACACGCCAATGCTGCAGTCAGCCTGAGTGTTTTTCCAGCTTTGTATGTTAAAATGCATACTGTATTGGTTTACCTTTTCTCATTGTGTAAATTTAGAATTTCTAGAAGTAAGTGCTTTTATACTACTATACTGTGTAAAGGGAGATGTATTCAAATGCCACGGCAAGGGTCAGATTTGGCCGGGTGGAGAGCTTACGGCACCGTTTAGAGTGGAGCAGGGGGTCAGACAAAGTTGTGTGCTGGCCCCCTTCCTCTTTACCTTGTACACAAATGGTCTAGAACTGGCTATGCTGAAGGGGGCCAAGGACCTACCTTTAATTCAACAGCGTCCAATCCCCGCTCTCCTCTATGCGGATGACGCAGTAATCATTGCCCGAACCCCTATTGAACTTCAACGTTCACTGGCCCGTTATAACTTATTTATGTATGGTTTAGACTTGAAGATTAATGCAAAAAAAACTTTTACAATGAATTGCGGCCAAAAAAGCAGGAAAAGTCTGGTTATCCGTCTTGATAATAATAATATAGATAACTCTCCGACATATCCATATCTTGAGGTGCCGGGTTTTTAGGAACCCGGTAGTGCCAGGGGAAAACACCCGAAGACCTCTTGAGTTCTTCCTGTTCTGGACCACAGAAACACAGAGTCTTCTAGGTGAAGTCAAAGATCAAGTTTTATTGGCTGCAACCAAGTAACAAGCGTCCTAGAAGTACAACAGCACGGTGTGTAGATTCTCAGGAGACTGTTCGTTTTTACAGAACCAGCCTCCTCCTTTTATACAAAAATAACAGCTGCAGGCAAGAATTCTTTAGTTTACAATACGGTCATACACATATTTCCAAAACAATAAAAAAGCAAAGTCATGATGGCAAACCCACATTTTCGATGTCCAGTTTGTGATAGATGACCCAACTCGGCCCAGAACTACCATCAGATATCGATGAAACCCCAATAAAATCGGGCACCTCCTCATCGTAAAACCGGCCATAAACAAGAAACATGGACAGGTGTATGTGTGTGGATAACATGATTTGTATGTAGTGAATGGTTTATGGCATGTTGTGCCTTGATGCTATCTTGCTCGGCCACTGGGCGAGGAACTGCCCGAACAGGTTTGGCTGGAGGCAGTGGAGTCAGCTCGGCCAGGTCATGGGGAAGTCAGCTAAGGTGGACGTGTCCTTTCAGATCAAACTTGGCCTTAATCAATTGACTATATGAGGGCAAGCCACAAGATGGATGCCGTTCACAAAATGGAACCCGAGGGTTCGAGACGGAAACCATGATTTAAGGGTGATAGCATCACTCAATCACGACGCAAATGAATAGGGATAATGTCCTAATCATTACCGGTCTGCCGACACCAAATTTGTCAGGGTCACAGAGGGACACCGTCAGTCACGTTATCTGATAGCGACCAACCCACGGGACCCGAGTGTAGTGAGGGAACACCAGTGCTTTACAGAGTCTTGACTGTGCTCGGTGCTCGGTAGATAGTGAGGTTAAAGGGGGGGTTTAGGAAGGTAGGTAGTGTTGGAAGGGACAGGAAGGTGCGGAGCAGACTATTTACACTATTTAACACAGGCCCCCTTGCCCTTGACCCAAGCTGCCCAACGCCGCCGTACCTGTGACAGCCACACTCCTCCCTCGGGAGTGTGGCACGGCGGTTCGCCGAGTCGTTGGCCTCCTGGCTTTCCTCCGTCTCCCGCTCTCACTCTTACAGTCTCCTCTCGTCCTCTCCTCGGCTCTCCGTCCTCCTCCCGATCCTCGACTCTCCTCTCTCTCTCCACTTCCTCCTGGGTGTAAACACACCCCGAATAGAGTGCTTCCTGGCTTTTCTCCAACCCGGATCCGCCTACGTCAGGAGGGGGCGTGGTCTTCTCATCTGTGAAGGCCCAGTTAAAGGCGCCCTCCTCTATTTCCTCCCTGTCCTCGGAAATCTGCGGACTGGTGTCCCATCCGGACTGAGGAGAAGGAGGGGAAGTATCAGCAACGATCCACCATGGTACCGGAGTACCCCTTTCCACCCCGTTACACTCCTCCCCCCCTGGATTCTCCCGATTGGGGAGAATAGGAGTCCTGGACAGGTAGTCCGCATTACCGTTCTCCACTCCCTTTCTATGCACCACCGTAAAGGCGTAGGGCTGTAGGAAGAGGAACCATCGTAAGACTCTCTGGTTTTGGGACTTGTTTCTCTGCATCCATTTGAGGGGAGCATGGTCTGTATACAGTATGAAGGGCTGCCCTTCTACATAGTATCTTAGTTTTTCTACAGACCATCGTATTGCCAGGCATTCTTTTTCTACGGTGGGGTATTTGCGTTCTCTGGGGTGTAGCTTTCTACTAATGTACAGAACCGGATGCTCTAACCCGTCCTCCCCCTCTTGGGACAACACTGCTCCTATCCCGGTATCAGAAGCGTCCGTAGCTAGGGTGAACGGTTTCCCAAAGTCCGGGGGGATCAACACAGGGCTGGAGGTGATCGCGTTCTTTAGAGTCTCAAACGCTTTTCTTGCTTCCTCAGGGGGTGGTTTTCCAAGGCTGTTCTTTATATTCTATTTCAGGAGGTCTGTTAACGGGGTAGCCACGTTTGCAAAGTTCTCAATGAACCTCCTATAATAACCAATGAGACCCAAAAATGCCCTTAAGTCTCTTTTTGTGGAGGGAAAAGGGGTATTGGTTATGGCTCTGATTTTTTCCTCCTGTGGGGCTATCACACCCTCACCTAGCATGAACCCCAGGTACTTGACTTTGGGGAAAGCTGCTCTGGACTTTTTAGCGTTTACGTGAAGTCCCGCATTTTGTAGGGCATTAGGACATTGGTAATGTGAATCCGAGCTATTCACATTACCAATGTCCTAACTGCCCTACAAAATGCGGGACTTCACGTAAATGCTAAAAAGGGGATACGCTTCCACCCACCTGGAGAAGGCGCAAACAACAACAAGCACGTACTTCAGATTGTTGCACCTCTCCATGTGGATGAAAATCGAGCTGCAAAACCTCGACCGGATACGTTGGAGGCGCAAAATGACCAGCTGGAGTTGGAGTTCCCCTACCGGGATTGTACTTCAAACACACCATACAGTTCTTGACCAAGTTCTCTGCACATTTTGGGATGCCACTATTCTGCCATACTGGGGCCAACAACTTACAGATTCCTTTCGCACTGATGTCAGCCATCCCATGAGCCATTGTCACCACTGCAAGTACATACGCGTCGGGTAACAGCCATCTCTGATGCTCTGACAATTCGACCCAACAACCATTCGCATCCAATCTACCCTTGCTTTCTCTCCATTCATTCACCTCTTTCTCAGTGGCCTCGGACTGTATAGACTTCACACTTTCAATAGTGTCCTCACACATACCCACATCAGCGATCCATCTTGCAGGACCTACAACATACATTCGACTCATTGTGTTCCTTGCAGTCTCTTTCGCAACTTCATCTGCAAATGCATTCCCACGACCAACATCATCTTGAATCTTTCTGTGTGCACTGCATTTCACAATCACAACTTGTAGTGGCAAGGTCAGTGACTCGAGAAGCTCGTTAACTAGCTGACCATGTTGTATTTTTGCACCATGCGACGTCAGGAACCCACGTTCACGCCACAATCGTCCAAAACTGAGAGCCACGCCAAAGGCGTACTGGCTGTCTGTATACACATTCACTCGTTTTCCTTTTGCCAACACACACGCTCTTGTAAGTGCAATTAACTCTGCTGCTTGCGCAGAATTATGCGGGATCCGTGCAGTTTCTACAATCGTGTGCAATGTTGTCACAGCATATGCTGCAGTCGTATCACCATTTGGCAACTCGAAGCATGAACCATCAACCCATAAAGCATCATTACATTCAGGAAGGGGAGTGTCCTGTAAGTCTACTCTCCCTTTTGTCTCTTCTTCTGTCCTAAAACAGCAATCATGTTTTTCGACCTTATCTGTCTCTGTTGGAATGGGCAATAACGTGGCTGGGTTGAGTGTATCGCACCTCTTTATGTGTATGTGACTCGCTAACAGTGTCAGCTCATAACTTGACAGTCGAGCACTAGTTAAGTGCTGTGTCCTCGTTCTGTTTAGCAAAATATCTACTGCATGTGGGACCATAACGATCAGTGTATTATTCATTACTAATCCAGCAGATTGTCGAATACAGACAGCTGCTGCAGCAGTGGCCCTCGAGCAACTTGGTAATGCCTTAGCTACAGGGTCTAGAGTCGCCGAAAAGTACGCGCATGGGCGCTGTTTGTCCCCAAAGGATTGTGTCAGGACTGATAATGCGCAACCTTCCTTCTCATGGACGTATAATGTGAAAGGCTTACTGTAGTCGGGGTTGCCCAACACAGGAGCCGAACACAATGCATCACGCAACTCGTGAAAACTTTTCTGACAATCTTCAGACCAAGGCACAGGATTGGGTGTATCTTTACAGATTTGTGCCAGCAAAGGTTTGGCCAACAATGAGAAGTTCGGTATCCATTGTCTGCAATATGATGTAATGCCCAAGAAAGCACGCAATTCTCTCTGTGTCCTTGGGACACTCAATCTTGCAATTGCCTGTATTCTCTCTGGGGTCAGTTTCCTTCCCTCCTTCGATAAGATGTGACCTAAGTAGGTCACTTCTTGTCGACAAAACTGCAATTTCGAAAGAGAGACTTTGTGCTTCATGTGACATAAATGACGCAACAACGACAATGTGGCTTCCTTGCAAATCTCTTCAGTATCTGCAGTGACCAGCAAATCGTCTACGTACTGAATGAGAGTCGCACCATCAGGTAGAACAATCGTGTCAAGTTGTGATTTCAGAGCCTGACTGAATATAGATGGACTTTCACAGTAGCCCTGAGGAGCGCGTTTGAAGCAGAAGCTTCGACCTCCTAAATTGAAGCCAAAAATATCTCTGCTCTCCTCAGCAATAGGGATGCTGAAGAAAGCATTCTTTAAGTCAATCACCGAGAACCAAGTGGCTGAAACTGGAACCATAGTCAATAGGGCAGTAATATCGGGAACAACTGGAAACTGTGACACAACAATCTTGTTCACTTCTCTGAGATCAATCACAAATCTGTACACAGGTGGCTGTGAAGGATCAGTACGCTTTAAAACAGGCAAAATAGGACTGTTACAATTTTGCCTGTTGTCTCTTCAATGACATCTTTCTCAATCAGATCGTAAGTGATCTCTAACAACGCCTTTTCACATTCGCTAGAGATCTTGTATTGGGGAATACGTGGCAACCTAACATTGGCTCGCAATGTTATGACATATGGCGCTATCTCCAAAAGACCCACATCGTTAGAACCAGTAGCCCAAAGTATATCTGGAAGAGATGACAATTCAGTTGAAATATTCTCTTTTGACAAATACATTGGGGAAATCACTTTCTTACCTAGGGTAAGTTGTACTCCCGAAGGAGAACAGTACAAAGTTGCATATAATCTCTTTAACAAATCCAAACCTAACAAATTTCGCCACAACCTGTTGTAAGAATGAGGGGTGCTTCTAATTGATATGGGCCAACAGAAAGGGGCATAGGACTAGAAATCGGGTTTCTAACCGGGGCGCCAGAAAAACCTACTGAAACATTCATTTCGCCAGACAAAGGTGCGCCAGGAAGTTTTGAGTGCATAATAGAATTTTTTGTAGCACCAGTATCCAGCAGAAAAGGTTCAGACACTCCTGATGTAATCACCTCAACATAAGGTCCATTCTGATCTACTGGAACTGAAACAACTCCCTCTCTTTGTCCATGGCTGTCCTTGCAATTATTACCCTCGTTCTCGTTTTCTGCATAGTAATCATCAGCATAGTACTGAGCTGACCTAGAAGACGCATTATTTTGTTGGTCAAAGCTGTTCAAGGAATTTTGAGGCGGAAAAGAAGTAGTATTCTGGGGGAAATTCCCACGGCCCCTACCCCTAGGAGCCTGTTGAACACCTCTACCTCTTGCACCAGAAACACCATTTAAACGCCGCAATAAAGCTGGACAACTATTCTTGAAATGACCCTCTTCCTTGCAATACGCACACTGATTTGGACCATACGGGAAACGCTGTTGAGAAGACTCATTTTTTTGTGAGTTTCTCGAATACTGCTGTTGTTGCTGATAATCAGGCTGACTAGTAGTGCGAGGCGGATAGGCTTGCTGGAGAAGGACTTTAGTTTTCAAATCTTTAGTCTTTTTGTCTGCCTTCTCTAACTCGTCTTTGCGCCTATTTTCGTAGTACTGGGCTGTGGCTAACATCCGCGCTGACGTGGAAACAGCCCAAGCACTCTCTGAATTTTTCAATTTATTACATAGTTAAGGAAGCAGATTATGCACGAACTTGTCTACAAACAATCTTTGGCCACCCTCGGTAGCCATATCCTGTCCATTGTGGTCGACGAAAGTCTCTTCAAACCTCGTGAAAAATTCAGACACATTCTCATCTTTCTTCTGCTTGCACGCAGACAACTTGTCCAAATTCACACTTAATTCAGGCATTAAAGTTTTCATATATGTGATCATTCTACCAGGAAGTTCAGCTACTAAAGGCTCGGGCTTAGAGCCACCAACTTGTCTAGCATCAGCAGCAGTAATATTAGCCCACGTGTCACCTAATTCTGGATCATGATCTGCATGACGAATCTTACTCCATAAGGGCTGTGGGACAACATTCCCAAACAACATGTCTACATCCGCTAAATTCATTATACATGAGCTGGCAGTCTGTGATAGCTCCTTATAATACCCTGCAGGATTTTTGCGAGGATCAAGCAATGTCTGCTTCAGTGCTAAAACTTCAGATATTTTCCAGGGGACATGTACCCATACACGCTGGAAATGTGGCAGAATTGCTGGATTCGCATTTGCGTCACCTTCCCTCCAAACTGGAGGAACTTCTCTCATGGGGTACTGTCGCGCCTTTTTCCTACCTGGCATGTCATTCTCATACAGTGACCTAGAATTGTTCCCCTTACTCCTGTAAGATAACAACAGATCTATTGCTCGTTCAACATCGGCACCTACAATCATGCCTTCATAGAACTTGAAACGCATACGGAATAATTCCTTCATGTTGCGTTCTGGATCATTTGTCTTCAAATCTTCGCAAAGATATACACACATCTCTTCGAATACATATCTCTGGGTGGGTGCGTCCCACTGACGGAAAACTTCCATAACAGACTGTACATCATACTTTACAGTATCAGTAACCCATTTGCGTGCTAACTCATTCAGCACTTCTCTTTCCTGATAATCAGGCAGTTGACTACGCAACTGTCTACGTCCTGTGTTAGGGGTCGTCTTAGGCGACCCAAAGAAAGGTGAGAACAGACCAGTGACAGTACTTGCCACTCTCTGTCGAACAGAAGGAGAAGCTTGCGGAGAGGCAGATGTGCCAGAAAAGACAGGCTGATGTAAAGAGGAAGTCAAGGCAGTGGCAGAGGAAGTCGAGGCAGTGGCAGAAGTAGTATCATGATAAACAGTTGGAGCAGTAGGCAAAGCCGCAGAAAAAGCAGACAGAGTATGTAGCAAAGGCGGCGGCCCTTGAGAGGGCTGCGCCGGAGAAGTAGGAACCAGTTGAAGAGGAGCTGGTGCTTGTGTAAGAACTGGAGTTCATGCGCCGGGGCGCGGTATAACAAAGCGCTTCGGGGGTGCAGTAGCATTTAGTGCATATGGGGGTGGTGAACTCAGTAAATGGGACATTAATGGATCCTTCTCTGATGTCCCTTTTGAACCTTGTCCTTCATGTGGCAACATTGGGTAGCATTTATCTACTGCTAACTTCCTGCTTCTGAGCATTTGTTCACTCTCCTGCTCTTCCTCATTGTCCCTGTATGCAACGGCAGCTTGTACCATTGACATACCTCTTATTTTTCTTTGCTAATTTCATTTCTTTCTGTTTGGCTTCTTTGCGCCATAAGCGGAAAGAGTCAAACATCGCCGGCCGGGCTTTCTTTTTAGAACAATTTGACCTCGAGATTATCTAAGATTTCTGTGTCAAAGCTACCATATTGGGGCCATTTTAAAACACCATCTTTTCTGGTGTATTTTATCCACACTTCATTATATGTGATAGGGCCTACTCCGTGCTTTATATAGAGCTCATATGTTGGAGTTCCAATCGGAGGAACCGGACACGAATCCTCTAATCGGGAGTCCTTACTACAACCAAGACAAAACAAGTTTCCAAGTCTGCTAAGACCAGGCATCTTTGCTCACAAGTCTAGCTTCAAACTTCAAAGGATTATCGAATATGATATTTTCGTGAATACACGAATCCCTTGGTTTTGGCGCTTGCAAGTTCCAAACAAGGTGTATCTCAAGGATACCAAAACTAAGAATCAAACTAAGGACTGGGAGACGCTCCACTTATACTTAACTGAAGTATTGATGATCGATGACGTCACTAGAAGACTCGTCTATCGTTTCGCTCTACCAAGGATCACTGGGTCCAAAACAGGGCGATAGTCAGGGCAGCAGTCCTTCGTAGCAGTCGGGACGCGGGGAACCTCGCAGCAAAGACATTCGGAACCACGTCGACATACAGGGGTCGCTGATGTGGCTGGCCGTCCTCTGGAATTTTCACACGAAGCTCCTCACGAACATCTGGCTTGGACCGTCACCGCTTGATACCGCCCCGAGTTGGGCGCCAACTGAGGTGCCGGGTTTTTAGGAACCCGGTGGTGCCAGGGGAAAACACCCAAAGACCTCTTGAGTTCTTCCTGTTCTGGACCACAGAAACACAGAGTCTTCTAGGTGAAGTCAAAGATCGAGTTTTATTGGCTGCAACCAAGTAACAAGCGTCCTAGAAGTACAACAGCACGGTGTGTAGATTCTCAGGAGATTGTTCTTTTTTACAGAACCAGCCTTCTCCTTTTATACAAAAATAACAGCTGCAGGCAAGAATTCTTTAGTTTACAATACGGTCATATACATATTTCCAAAACACTAAAAAAGCAAAGTCATGATGGCAAACCCACATTTTCGATGGCCAGTTTGGGATAGATGACCCAGCTCGGCCCAGAACTACCATCAGATATCGATGAAACCCCAATAAAATCGGGCGCCTCCTCATCGTAAAACCGGCCATAAACAAGAAACATGGACAGGTGTATGTGTGTGGATAACATGGTTTGTATGTAGTGAATGGTTTATGGCATGTTGTGCCTTGATGCTATCTTACTCGGCCACTGGGCGAGGAACTGCCCGAACAGGTTTGGCTGGAGGCAGTGGAGTCAGCTCGGCCAGGTCATGGGGAAGTCAGCTAAGGTGGACGTGTTCTTTCAGATCAAACTCGGCCTTAATCAATTGACTATATGAGGGCAAGCCACAAGATGGATGCCGTTCACAAAATGGAACCCGAGGGTTCGAGACGGAAACCATGATTTAAGGGTGATAGCATCACTCAATCACGACGCAAATGAATAGGGATAATGTCCTAATCATTACCGGTCTGCCGACACCAAATTCGTCAGGGTACGATGATATTTTGTGACACGAGTGTTGGGCCTCGGTACCATATTATAGCAGGGCCCAGAATTTTCAGAACCACAATCTCGGAGTCGTAATAGACGAGAAGGGCACATGGAAAAAGGCTGTTGAGGCAAGAAAATTGCAGTTTTTAAAATCAACTATGGCTCTGGTAAAGTTTACACAGAGGTTGGGAAAGAGACCGCCTGAAGAGCTGATACATATTTATAAAGCCAAATGTATCACCACCGCTACATATGGTGCGGGAGTATGGGACTACGTCCAGGTAGAAACCCTCAAAAAAATAGAAAACAGTTTCTTAAGGTTTTTATTAGCTGTTCCCCAGGGCTCTTCTACATATGAAACCCACCTAGAGTTGGGCTTGCCTTACATTACTGATATTATAAGGGCCGAGCCCATACTCCTATGGCACCATCTATGGACTTCAGATAAACTCGTATTCAATCAAAGCACTGTGAAAGACTGTTTATTACTAGAAAATCATAGTAAGATCGGTTGGTTGAGATATATAAAGTGGTCCCTCTATGATATAGGCCTAGAAAAATTATATTATAATCCTTTACAAATGCTGACACTTCCTAGGAAAACCTTGAAAAATGTGTGCTTAGCCCATTTAGCGGAAATCCGCCTGACAACAGAATCTAGTAAATCCTCGGTTCAGCACGCCCTTATGATTCAATCCACCGTATTGATAGAGCCTTATTTAACTTGGAATCTAACCACCTATGACAGATTTTTGCTAATTAGATTCAGGCAAAATAGTATTTATCGGCAAGTGACATTTCCAAATGTAAACAATTGGTCACTATTTCCTGTCCCATGTCCTTGTGACGGCGTCTCTTCTCAATCTACCATTCATATGGTTCTTTTTTTGCAAATTTTACACAGAGCCTAGAAAGATTTATATAATTCCTTTTTTTTTTAAATTGGGATTACGTCAATGGCGCCCGGCCTTATTGGCCCTCCAACTTCTTGACACAGCTTATTTGGCCCTAAATGTTGCAAGATTTTTTAAATTATTTATTCGACATAGAAAGAATTTATAATCAAATCCTGGTGTTTTATATTTATGTTTTACATTTTTATTCCTAAAACTGAAAAGCATTTTTTCTAACCGCTGTTTAATGAATTTGTTCATCTTTTTATTGTGTAAAATGTTGCAATTTTATTGTATGTACTTTTATGGTTTCTATAAATATGAATCCGAAATAAAGTTATTATTGATTGATTGATTGATACTATACTGTGTAAAATTTGACCTACATTTATGGATGATTCATAAACTACTAGCTAGCTATGGGTTTCAAATTAAGAGACCATGGCCCAGATGTACAAAGATGACAAATAATGCAGTACAGCACTCTAAGTTGCTGTGGAGAATTGCGTGAGAGGGCAAGAGCAGGAAAGCAACATAGCTACCAACATATGGTGGTAATGCTCTCTCCTTAATGCTGTTGTACAATCTGGCCGCTGAGTGCCACGCACACATCTTTGTACTATGGTGCAAAGACAACTGCTTCACGGCAAGCATAGATTTTTTTACTGGAAGGGTACACTTCCAGTGCCAAATAATATGTTTACACTAACTATAAAACTTTTTCCACGTTGGATGTGTACTGTACAGTACAGCACACAGGCAAAGTGAGAAAAGTTATAAGAAATAAAAGCATTTCCCCTTTTTAACATCTGCTTCAAAGAGGCATTATTGTTAGGTGCAAAGCCCTGTCTACTATTGTTGGTAGATAGTATTATGCGTCAAAGTCCATGGATGGTTCAATGGGAATGACCATGAATCACCCATGGAACGCTACCTTGGTGCAAAGTAAGGTTTTGTGCTGGAAAGAAAATCTAAAATAAACTTTTTGCTCAAGGTTTAGAGATGCAAACTCTGAGCACATTGTTTGTAAATCCTGGCCAATATTTTGGCTGCCCTGGTCACCTTGAATTGGTTGCTGGCCAGTGACTGCATTGTTTTGTACATAAAGCAGTTTTTTGTCTCCAGATACCTCCCTCTTTCTCAACTTTTTCAGTGGTAGAACCATGGTTGCTCGCTAAGATCAAAGGATCAATTTTTCTTTGAGGCCTCTGTTTTCAAGCAGGAATCTCTGAATGGCTGGGCCTTTTCTGAGGATGCAGTTATTAGGTGGGATTTTCAGCCTCTTGCCTTCCATAAAGAGATGGATGTGCTGGCTCTTTTCTCTGTCTTTATAATGTGTTTTTTCTGCATCTTGTCTGGGAGGTCAGTGGTGTGGAGCTTTTTGGTGTTCTTCGCTGCAGCGGCAAACTTTAACCTAACCTAACCTCAACTAGATTGAATTTTTAGTTCAAGACAAGTCCCTAGAGAAGCAAGGTCTGTTTTACATCATAATCTGCACTAAGGATATCTCTTGAACAATTTTGGTGGTGTGTGTGGGTTTGTGACACTCTTATTAACGTGGTATAAATGTTATGTAAGCAGTGATGTGCTGCCACGCTGTGGAAAATAGCGACTGGCCATGTAGCAGTTGAGGGTGGAGCAGTCTTGTATATACTGTAAAGGGGCTACAAGGGGGATCAAAAAGGTATTTTGGGGCAGATGGGGATGTAACTTGCAGCCTGTGGGAATGTTGTAGCTGGAGGTAATGGCCTCTATTATGACTGACTTATTACATTTCAACAGCCATCCGAACCTCTAATAATCCATTTTAATGATACTAATTTTCCCAACTGGAGGGATGAGTCCTGCCAGAATTCAAACCTGTAACTTGCACTGAGCACACTCATTTATTGCAACAGGCATTCATCCCTGCTGAGCTATGTAGTGCACAGAGGAATATCATGGAATTAAAAAGACATTCTTTAAACCATTTTCAATGCTCACCATCTGTTTTAATCATACCTGTATGTTTGAGCACCAATATGTGGCAAGTTGTTGCATCTTCAGAACCCAGAAAGGAGACCGAACCTGTTTAAAATACAACAGCAATTTGTTATGCATTGTTAATATTACAGTGGTTTAATACATTATACACCTATGTATAAATACCTACATAGCATGTAAACCAGTATATATGACTAGGGCTTTCGGCGCTATTGCCCCTATGAAAACAACAACTATACATGTAAGACCCACCCCGGCACCTTGGTACTCTGACAGTTTGAAATCAGAGAAAGCGGCATGTAGAGTCAAAGAACGTAGATGGAGGAAAACAAAATTAAATGAAAATAGATTGGCCTATAATATATCACATAGGGCCTATCTCAGGAATTGTAATACAGCCAGGTGTCTACATCTAGCTACCCGGATAGATGAAGCCAAGGGTTTCTCCAAAGTACTCTTTAGAGTTCTTAATGAAATTACTACCCCTAGTGCCAGAAATATTGTATGCCCCCCTTCGCAAGAACTTTGTAATGAGCTTGCCTTGCATTTTACAAGCAAAATAGACAACATCTATAACTCCTTCACTCTAAATGGGGAGCACTGGCTAGAAAATCCAGTTCCAGGAGAGTTCATGCACCCAAAACTGGAGTTCTTTGTCCGGATAACATTGGAACAAGTGTTATCATCTTTAAAACATAGCAAGTCAGGCTCGCCGGCCGACGTGGCTCCTCCCCACATCATGTCTGATCTGGGTTTGGAACTGGCTAAGCCAATCATGGAAATTTGTAACCTATGTCTATTCTCTGCCTCTTTCCCATTGAAATGAAAAAAGGCATTCATCAAGCCCCTGCCTAAGAAACCCTTGGTTCACCAGGGGAATCTGCAAAACCATAGGCCCATCTCCCTTCTGCCTCTCTGTTCGAAAATCATGGAGTCTATGGTGAATCTTCAACTTTCAGAGTATCTGGAACAGCATAACCTTCTTGACCCCACACACTCGGGTTTCCGTGACGGTTTCAGCACGGAATCTGCACTAACTGAAATGTCTGATACAATTAGGCTGCTGCTGGATGAAGGGACTCCCACTATGCTAGTCCTTTTGGATCTATCTGCGGCTTTTGACACCATCTCTCACAGGATCCTATTAGAGAAACTGCGAGAGATTGGTGTCATGGGGAGGGCGCTGGACTGGATACAGAGTTTCCTTTCCGAGAGATCTCAATGTGTACTACTTGACACTTTTGTGTCCAGATCTACAAATGTGGACAGGGGTGTTCCCCAGGGCTCTGTTTTAAGTCCCACATTGTTCAATATCTACGAGTCGTTGTTGGCTTCCGCCATTAAAGCATGCAGGTTTCATACCATCTCTTACGCCGACGACACGCTGATTATTGTTCCAATGGAAAAGGACTCAGGAGGGACCAGAGACAGATTTAAACTATGCATGACAAAAATTGCAGCATGGATGAAACATAACTTCCTGCAATTGAACTAAAAAAAAAACGAGATCTTACTGTTTGGGAAAGCCGAGCAGATATGGAGTAACGATTGGTGGCCGGTGGAACTGGGAGAAGCCCCCCGCCCTAAGAATTGGGTAAAAAATTTGGGTTTGCTGATTGATTCTAAACTATCTATGGAGCAACATGTGAAAAACCTATCTGGCAAATGTTTTGGATTAATTCGTATACTAAAGAAGATTTTCCGCTCTCCACCAGAAAAGTCCTGTTACAGGCACTGTTAGTCAGCAGGCTTGACTATGGAAATGCCCTGCTGGTAGGGATGAGTGAAGATCTATTGTCTAAACTACAAGTCGTAAAAAATACGGCTGCCCGCCTAGCACTCAATAAACCCCCTCGCACTCCCTCCGCCCCATTACTGAAAGAGTTGCACTGGTTACCAATGAGGAAAAGAGCTGTTTTCAACCTCCTTTGTTTGGTTTTTAAAGCCCTGGCTGGTCTAGGACCAGCATATCTGAGGAGAAAATTATTATGGTACACCCCAACTCGTCAACTGAGATCCAGTGGCCATAAGATCCTCCAGATTCCCAGAATTAAAAAGGCTAGGATGGGTGGACGTTCGTTCTCACATGTTGCCCCTAAATGCTGGAACGCACTACCAGAAGACCTGTGGTTTTTTCCTACATTTATGGCCTTTAAGAGAAAATTAAAAACTTGGCTATTTTATTGTATTGATTTTTCACATTACTGTCTGCATCCCGGGCACAGAGAGATCCCTTTGGGGATGAGTTGTGCGCCTTATAAATAATAATAATAATAATAATAATAATAATAATAATAATAATAATAATAATAATAATATAATCCAAACCATCAAATCTACAAATCTCAGAAATTCAAAATCTGGATTGCCATGGCCTGCCTTAGTTGGATATCTATTAATCAGTCAAGACAATGCTATTGAGCACAAGTGTCGGCACCAGAACGTTGGAATGCATTAATGTATGATCAAGGGTTTTGATTCAGCATGATCATAGTAATTTCGATAATGTTCTACAATAAAAAAAAATTACTAAATGAAGAGTGCTAATTTAAAACATAATCCTTCTTCCAGACTTATTATGGGCTGACCAAGTATGTAGGCTGTAAAATGGATTACAATTCTGCCCAAAAAAAGAGAGGCTAGGGGAAAAAGGCGGTGAGCACTTGAAGCCCTGCTATTCATTCTCTAACACTTTTTCAGAGATGGAGGCAAACATCCGGCAGTGAAGAGTAGAGTAGGCAAGTCAGTCAACTGGATTAATGGCGGCCCAAGAACTACAGTACAAGAGTTTCTACAATAACTAACCTGTACGCTCTACGACATTCACTCACCCATACCTCTAGACTAGTGGAAAGATTAAAATGCATCCACATCTAAATACATAAGCATCACTTAAGGTAAAATTAACCCAAAACAGTGGCCTTGATGACAGCAAAAACAGAGGGAATTTATTTGTTTTTCGTTTCACAGGGAACAAAACCCCTCAAATAAAGTAAACTGTGCTTAGAACCTGTGAGTAACTAGAGCTTTAATACACAGGACATAATAAGAAGGCCAAGCAGCACAGAACAGAAAGAAGACTAACGGTGCACATGTATTTCATCTCTAAAGCCTCACCTCTGGAACCAAAAGCTATAATGCCCTCCTGTTCTGTAACAGGATATTAGAACTCCAGGAACCCACAACATTATTTACCCATACTGGCTATCAGTGGCACAAGTATGTATGTATTTCATCAATTATTTACAGGCTTGTCCATGATTACACTAAATTTCAAGGCAACTATAGAATGGAGAGACAAACCTAGTAAAGGAGAGAGCTCTCACTCATTTACAAAAAAGAACGCCAACAGAACTACCCCAACTGTTCTATGAATATTCTCTGAGAAGTAATGGAGTTCAGCTGTTAAGAGCAGTAGCAAGGAATCTATAAAGATATGCCCATTAGGAGATGAAAATGTCCATAAGAGGGAAATAATAAAGTACTTTCCAATTACCATGCCCCTAGAATAAAGGGCCCCAGACAATAAATTCTGAATAAGCGAAGCAAAGGAAAAAGAGAGAATATAGTCCTATTGTCAATTCCTCAGATAATGAAATAATTTCAAGGAGCCTTCAGATATGGCCCCCATATATCATCTATTAAGAACAAGTTCATTGAGGGGGCCAGGCAGAAAGAACACTCATTAGAATAGAGATACTTTGCTTAACACTTGCGGTAGCCAAGGCATTCAATTAAAAGCAAACCAACAAGGAACCCTTAAATGAAGTTTTGATTTCAAATCTCTCTTACAATCCGGGAAAACTTCAGCCTTGCAGCAGAGGTTACCAGCAAAACAAATGTGTTTGCAAAAGAACTAATCTGCAGCGTTTTTCTCCCGCAAACCTAGCTTTTTGGCAGACATATTTTTGTTAGTTCATTGCTCCAAAACTTCAACTAGTTGATAAAGATTGCAAAGTTTAAAACAAAAGAAGCTTCACAACGTTGTAAACCAAATACTTTTGTAACTTCGGGGACCTTTACTTAAAATCACAGCTCTCAGTTCCAGTTTTGACTTTCAGTGGGAGAAATGATCAAACCTGCAACCTGAGACTGGACAAGGAACTGCTGATGTGTCATCATCCCTCAAAACACCTGCCATAACAGGGTTGGACAGTCCTTCAAAATGGAGGCCTGAAGTGTATTTATTTTCTGCAGCTATTATTTTGATTGGCATGAATAAAAATACTGAGAAACAACAGTAAATACAGCGACATGCAAGTTCAGCATGGCGCCATTTTCAGATACAAATGTTGGTTGTGATATCAAACAATACTGATATACAAGAAAGAGAGGGAGGGGTGAGAAAATAAGCTACAGAAGGAGAAAATAAAAGAGAAGGCAGGAAGAACGGCAGAAATAAAAGAAGGGAGGGAAGACAAAACTACGAAGCAGGGAAGATACGGCAGGGAAGTGGGCTGGTCCGGCAAAGCCCAGGTATAGTAAAGTGGGGGACGGTGCAACGACAAGCTGGGGGGTCAGTGGTGAGGAAGAATCAAGAGTCTGGGCAAGTTGGGGGTGGCGGAGGAGATAATCCTGCAAGAAAGACGGACCATGTGAGAAGAAAAAGGTCTGCTTTGTCCCTTAAATTGTAAACGACCTTTTCATAGGAAGCGGTCTTGTACATCGCCATGAGCCATTCCTCATTTGACGGCAGTTGTGGAGAATGCCAATGTTACAGGACACAGAGGGCCATGACAAGCGACGAGTATTGCAGGTCAGCTGGGAAAGGTCCGCCAGGTCATGGAGAAGAATTAGGAGGTCCAGAAGTAGCAAGAGCGAATGCCTAGATTTCCAGAACATAAGCCCCACTGTCACCCAGAATAACAAGTTACTTACCTTCGGTAACGCTTTTTCTGGTGGATACAGTATCTGCCTGTGGATTCCTCACCTTGTGAATATCCCCCTGCGCCAGCAGCATTCAGAACTTTTTTGTAGCTCTCCACGCCAACAAGGACGACGTCACAGAAGCATGTCTCTGCTCGCAACTCAGCTGACGTCACTGGAGCCATAAGAGACTCTCGTCGGCGTGATGACGACTGTTCCGCTCTTTTTTCCGTGCCTTCGAGGCACACGGACAGACCGACACAAATATATACAGTATACACAGTACATAGTATTCAAACCAACACACAAAGTGTGAAATCAATGCAGTAAAGCAAAATGAATTAAGCACTTCCATTGAAAGTAACAGACATAAAATGACATCATTGTAGGTATACAAGAGTGGACATCAGGGAGGCCGGTTGGTCAGTGAGGAATCCATAGGCATATACTGTATCCACCAGAAAAAGCGTTACCGAAGGTAAGTAACTTGTTCTTCTGATGGATACATCTGCCAGTGGATTCCTCACCTTGTGAATAGAGTCCCACAGCAGTCCCCACTCCCAGAGGAGGGTGTCCACACTTTGAATACCAAAAAGTCCTGTAGGACGGAACGCGCAAAGTAACCGTCTCTCCTCACATCAGAATCTAAGCAGTAATGCTTCGCGAAGGTGTAGAGGGAGGCCTAAGTTGCCGCTCTACAAATGTCTTCTACAGGAACACCCCTAGACAAGGCAGATGTTGAAGACTTTGCTCTAGTAGAATAAGCCCTTACACCCGCTGCAGGATCCTTACCGGCCAAAGAGTAACAGATCTTGATGCACAAGATAATCCATATGGAAAGAGTGCGCTTGTGCACCGCTCTGCCTTTCCTGCAGCCAGCAAAGCCCACGAAGAGCTGGTCATCTACACAATAGGCTTTAGTCCTATCGAGGTTAAAAACTCCCTGCCCTTTTAGGGTCCAAGCGGTGAAGTCGCTCCACCTCCTTGGAAGGGTGAGGGGGAGGATAGAAGGAGGGAAGGGTAATGGACTGCCCCAGATGGAAGGGAGTTACCACCTTAGGCAGAAAAGCAGCCCTGGTCCTGAGAACCATCCTATCAGCAGGAATAGTCAGGAATGGGGGTTTTGAACTCAGAGCTTGAAGCTCACTTACCCTCCTTGCCGAGGTAATGGCAACAAGAAATACAGTCTTTAAAGACAATAGTCTCAAGGGAAACTTGTGCAGGGCTCAAAGGGAGAACCCATCAAGTAAGTTAAGACAAGATTTAAGTCCCATTGAGGCACAATAATGGGAGTGGGCGGAAATGTATTAGTAAGGCCCTTAATGAACCTTAACACAATGGGTGATTTAAACAAAGACGGCTAGTCCGGCAAGCAAAGAAATGCCGACAAAGCTGATAAATAGCCCTTCACAGTAGCCACAGTAAATCCCTGCTGGGATAGAGAAAGAGCAAATTAAAGGATGTTGGATAAGTAAGCCCTCAAAGGGTCAATAGACTTCTCCTCACACCAATGAACAAACTTGGACCACCTATAGGAATAGATAGACTTGGCGGAGAGACGTCTTGTGGACAAAATAACGTCCACCACGTCAGAAGGAAGGGAGGAAGAATTCAGATTGCCCCGTTCAATCTCCAGGCATGAAGGTGTAAGCACTGGAGGTGTAGAACCTGCCCCTGCGACTGCGAGAGGAGGTCTGTCCTGAGAGGGAGACGGAGCGGAGGGCACGAGGAAAGGTGGAGAAGGTCTGTGTACCACACCATTCTTGGCCAATCCGGGGCGATCAATATAACTTGGGCCCGGTCTTGGCGAATCTTCCTCAGAACCCGAGGAATCAAGGGTATAGGAGGAAACACGTAAAGGAGTCGTAAGCGCCAACTCAACAAAAACGCGTTCCCTAAAGCTCCCTGCATCGGATACTGGAGACTGCAGAATGACGGGCGGTAAGCGTTCTCTGGCAAACAGGCCCATCTGAGGAGTTCCCCATGTCTGAAAGACATGACAAAGCACCTCCGGATGAAGCGTCCACTCGAGGTCGGCAGAGAACTGCCAACTGAGACTATCTTCACGCACGTTCAGAAGTACAACCAGATTTGCCATCAGACAAATCTGATGGTCCTGAACCCAGGACCAGAGACGCAGAGCCTCTCTGCAGAGACAATGTGACCCCACTCCTCCCTGCTTGTTGACATACCACATCGCAGTAGTGTTGTCCACCAGGACTTAAACCGACTGACCGCGGAGGGAAGGGAGTAGGGCCTTGAGCGCCAAACGTATCACCCACAATTCTAGAAGGTTGATATGAAGTAACCTTTCCTCTGGAGACCAAAGACCATTGATCTCCAGGTCCCCCAGATGAGCACCCCAACCCTAGAGTGGATGCATCCGCTTTCACTGTGGCCACTGATGGAGGTAGATGGAAGGGCTTTCCTTGAGACAGATTGCCCACCAGGCTCCACCAAGACAGATCCGCTGCAGCTTCTCTGGAGATCCTCACAGACTCCCTGAGATCTCCGTTGTGCTGATACCGCTGCCTGTGGAGGCACCACTGGAGTGCCCTCATGTGCCAGTGTGCATGGTTGACCAACAGAATGCAGGAAGCAAACAGACCGAGCAAGCAAAGGACCTTCAGGACTGGAACGACCGCTCCATTGTAAAACAAGGGAATCGTTTCCTGAATGTCGAGAATCCTTTGTGGAGGTGGGAATGCTCGACACACAGTAGTGTCCAGTACCACCCCTATGAACAGGATGCGCTGAGAGGGCACCAGGTGAGACTTGGGCATGTTTATCGAAAAACACAATTTGTACAACAGCTGAGTTGTAACCTGCAGATGATGAAGCACCTTCTCTGGCGACTCTGCTTTGATCAGCCAGTCATCCAGATAGGGGAAAACTGGAATCCCCGACCTCCTGAGATGGGCTGCCACCACTGCTATCACCTTGGTGAAGACTCGAGGTGCAGTAGTAAGTCCAAACGGGAGAACCGCAAATATATAATGTTGCGACCCTAGCGTAAAACAGAGATACTTCCTGTGGAACTTCAGGATCGGGATATGAAAATACGCATCCTGCAAGTCGATCGACACCCTCCAATCCTCCTGTTGCAGCGCTTGAAGAACCTGCCATCCTTCTTGTAAATCAGGAAATACCGGGAGTAGCATCCTGACCCCTTTCCTGTTATGGAACCACCTCTATCGCACCTTTTTTTCAGTAAAGTTAGGACTTTCTCCTGCAGAAGAAGGTGGTCCTCTGAGTAAGCCCCTTGGCAAGGAGGATAATTTGGAGGGAATTCCCGAACGGGAAGAGCATACCCATTATCTACAAGATTGAGAATCCAAAGGTCTGTAGTGACCGATTCCCAATCCTGTAGAAAATGAGTAAGTCGACCCCCCACAGGACCAACATGATCCAGAATGGTGGATGTAGGGCTGCTCTGCTGTGATAAGAGGGGGGGGGGGGGGGGGTAGAGGAAGAGGAGGAGGAGGGCTGACTACCTCTTGGGCGACCTCTGTTCCTGCCCCTGTAGGACTTGTACAAGGTGTTTACTGCTGCTTCTGCTGCTGAGGTTGTCTGTAGGTCCGAAAGGATGACCTCTCAAATCCTCTTTATTTCCTGTAAGAGAAACCTCTAAGCTGAACCTGAAAGACCAGAGACTTGGCTGTGGCTTTGCTGTCCTTGAACCTTTCCAAGGCTGCATCTGCTTTCTTTCCAAACAGCCCAGAACTATCAAAATGGAGGTCCAAAAGTGTTGCTTGCACATCCGGGGAGAACTCCGAGACTTAAGCCAGTCACTTCTTCTTGTTGCAATAGAAGACCCCATGATCCTGGCAACAGAGTCTGCAGTATCTAGACCACTCTGAATCACTTGATGAGCAGCCGCTTGAGTGTCCAACAAGACCTCATTAAAATTCTGCCTGTCCTCCTCAGACAATTTAGGGGCAAGCTGTTTCGCAGAGTTCATTAGGGCATGGATGTAATGATCCAAAAGACAGGTGGCATTTGTGGACTTCAAGGCCATACTTGCCGAGGGGAACACCTTCTTTGCAGACTGGTCAAGCTTTTTTGACTCCCTATCACCAGGAACTTGAGGAAAAGCCCCAGATGATCTTTTGGAACAGGCAGCTTGAACCACCAGGCTCTCAGTAGATGGATGGGATGTGAAGAATTCCGGATCCCCTGGAACCGCCCTGTATCTCCTGGCAACAGACTTTGAAACTGCCGGAGCCGAAAAGGGCTTTCGCCAAACCTCCATTACAGGCTCAGTGATGGCATCACTGAATGGCAGCAAAGGCTCTACCACAGTGGAAGGAGAATGAAGTACTTCTGTCAAGATATTGGACTTAAATTCAGCCGTGGGGAGCTGGAGGTCTAAAAGCTCTGCCGCATTCCTTATAACCGTGTGGTAAGGAGCCACATCATTTGAAGGAGCATATGATGGAGATAAAAGCTCCCATTCTGGAGATCTATCAAGGCCACTTGCCTCCCTCAAGGTTCAAATAAGTCATCCGACTCTTGAATCTCACCTTCCTCCATTTCTTCCAAATGAAACCTCTGCTCTTCTAAAATCCTCTGAGCCTCTCTCCTAGATCATATTTTCAGAACCAGCGTCGGTGGAGCCAGACACGACTCCGACGGATCCGGCGCCGAACACGGATCTGGAGGCACAGCCTGAGTTGAACGAGGTCGGGCTGACGGCGCCGGAGAAGAAGGGAAAGGCGTTGACGTCCTTGGTGCCAGGAAATGCCAGGAAGGCGCAGCTGGAAGAAATGGCATAAAGGGAGCCTGAGCATAAGCTTGAGGAACCCCCAAATGAAACGCCATAGGACCCATGGGACCCAAAGGTGCTCCAGAGAGGTACATCGCCCTTTGAAAGACTCCATACATGGCGTTTAAATAATGCAATGAATCTTGGCCCAGGCCAGGGAAAGGTGGATAAGCGCCTGGAGCAGGCTCAGGCGTAGGCATAAGTCAAAATATAATTCCCTTTGGGCGAATTACCATAGAAACACAAAGTCTTGCAAACATACACATAAAACACAACAATGTCAGATCATAACAAGGAAGCAATAAAAATTAAAAAAAGCAGTGAAAACAGTATAATAAAAATATATCTGCACAGTTTATTAGCATACACTATATTTTGTTAAAAATGGGAAACATATACAAAACAGAACACTATTAATGAAATAAATTCAACATTCCTATAAAAAAGGAGGTACAAGTAAAGGACTAAATTCCAACAAAAGCTCAGAATTTTCCTTAGTTTGTTTTTTCACGTATTCCTCCTTGTGCATCGACGCGTTTCGGCAGTATATTTAATGTTTAACCACCTTCATCAGGACAATTTACAATAAATGTTTCCCAATGGTTCTCAATTGTCTTTTGTCAATAAAAATAAAATCAGGGGTACTCTGCCTCCTTCTCAATCTCAAAAGATATTCGTCCAGCGAATTATCCCTTCAAAGTTAAAATAAAGTTGTCCTCCTATTGTATCTTGATGGTGATAAGGGGATCACAACACTTATTTTCGGCTTAGCCGTTTCCAGTTCTGTTCGCCAGCACGCGGGACGTTTTGATTAGATTGCGGAGAGGATTTGCACGCTGGTAAATTCACGTGTGAACATTGGCTCCCTGTCTCTGGGATTTTCGTTTAGCAAGAGTTATTTATACACGAATCCTGACGAGTGTGAATTTATGAGCACATTATTACCGCGTGCGTGACGGTTTTATTTCACATTTCTATTCATTTGGACACATGTTGTTATTTAACTAGTCTGGAAACTACGCAGAATATAAGTGTTGTGATCCCCTTATCACCATCAAGATACAATAGGAGGACAACTTTATTTTAACTTTGAAGGGATAATTCGCTGGACGAATATCTTTTGAGATTGAGAAGGAGGCAGAGTACCCCTGATTTTATTTTTATTGACAAAAGACAATTGAGAACTATTGGGAAACATTTATTGTAAATTGTCCTGATGAAGGTGGTTAAACATTAAATATACTGCCGAACGTCGTCGATGCACAAGGAGGAATACGTGAAAAAACAAACTAAGGAAAATTCTGAGCTTTTGTTGGAATTTAGTCCTTTACTTGTACCTCCTTTTTTATAGGAATGTTGAATTTATTTCATTTATAGTGTTCCGTTTTGTATATGTTTCCCATTTTTAACAAAATATAGTGTATGCTAATAAACTGTGCAGATATATTTTTATTATAGTGTTTTCACTGCTTTTTTTAATTTTTATTGCTTCCTTGTTATGATCTGACATTGTTGTGTTTTATGTGTATGTTTGCAAGACTTTGTGTTTCTATGGTAATTCGCCCAAAGGGAATTATATTTTGACTTGTGTCAATTGTGGAACCCTATCCCTTTGGTCTTGGGGTCCCTCTCTCTTTTATTAGAGATTCAGGCGTAGGCATTACCGGACTCTAGCCAATCGGCGCAGACGGTGGAGCCACTGGAGTCGACTACTCCTCTGGCGCTGAGCTTCTTCCACCGGAGCCGGAGAATGAGCCGGAGTTGGAGATGGAGCCGGCGTCGGAGACTGAGCTGGTGAAGCCGATCTTAGAGGAGACCCCTGATTCGAGGGAGAAGGCGACACATAGTCTTTACGACATCGAGGAGCTGGAGAGGTCGACTTCGGAGCCGTGTCCTTTTCTGAACGGCGTTGAGATTCATGCCTCTTCTTTTTCTTATACTTCTTAGATCTTGAAGCATGCCCCGACGTCGATTTCGAGCCCGACCTCGACCTGGAACGTGACCTCGACCTTCTTCGACCTCTTTTCTCCTTCCTCATCTTCGCCATAAAGAGTTTATCTTCTCTTTCTTTTAACGCCTTCGGGTTCATCTTCCTACAGCAGGCGCATCCCTTGATGTTATGATCCAACGACAGGCACCAGACACAATCTTCATGAGGATCTGTAATTGACATGTGTCCTCCGCACTCCCTGCAGGGCTTGAATCCTGACTTCCTCAACAACATCTTCGAGAAAGAAACAAAAGAGAAGACCAGAAATACAATCTAGAAACACAAAGTAGCAAGTGAAACCACAGAGAGTCCAAGAAAACCGTTAGCGTCGAAGGTGCGGAAAAAAGGGAACTGATGTCATCACGACAACATTCTCTTATGGCTCCAGTGACGTCAGCGGAGTCGCGAGCGGAGCCATGCTTCTGTGACGTCATCCTCATCGGTGTGGAGAGCTACAAAAAAATTCTGAATGCTGCTGGCGCAGGGGGATATTCACAAGGTGAGGAATCCACTGGCAGATGTATCCATCAGAAGGGGCAAATGGTGGGACAATCTAGTAAGATATGAGCAATATCACAGGGCGCGTGATCGCGTAGCCAGCAGGCAGAGTGAGTGAGCTACACTGAAACCTGAAGCCTTGCCGGAGTCCAGTTCCAGCCCTGAAGGTTCTTAAATAGACTGAGCTTCATACTGGCCTCCTGGACTCCCCGGTCTAGGCTCACCAGGAGTTCTGCCCAATCCTCCTCATCATATTCCACCTGCAGGCGAGCCTGTCAGGTCGTCCTGAGGCTAACCAATTGTGGCTAGGAGGGGAGGTGGCAAATCTGGGGAGTGTAGAATATGGACATCACACCTTAAACTGACCCCAGGTATTAAGGTGAGGGAGCACCAGAGAACAGGGGATGGTCCAGGTTTGGGGACCCAGTTTGCTCAGCAGGCATTGACGCAGGTGTGTGTAATGCCATTGTTGGGTATGCAACAGGCCAAATTTGTCCTTTAGCATCTCAATGTACTTGAGTTCACCGCCCGAAATCAGGAGTTTGAGGGTTAGAATTCCACCTCTACGCCAGAGGTCCCACAAGCATGCCCCCCATGCAGATACCAGGGGAGCTTGGTCATGGAGATGCTTGTCCACCAAAAGGAGCTTGTGGGTCCGCATCCAGGTGGCATACATGGCTTTCAGCAGGGGTTGAGGGACCCGGTGGCGGGCCAGGAAGATAGAGGATCTGTAGTCCCAACGAGCCATCCTCGAGTCTACGTTCGATAAGGACCCATACGGGGGTCTTGGAACCGGAAGTGCATTTACACCATTTGTGCCAGATGTAGGGCTAGGCAGTAATGATCCAAAGAAGGCTGGCCCAGCCCCCCGGCTCATCTTTGGGCGACAATCTTTCAGATCGCCAGGTGAGGTCTCGCTGAACCCCAGATGAAGGCCTAATTGATTTTGTCTATCTGATGGAGGATCGAGAGGGGTATTAATTGGAAAAGCATGCACTTCATATACGTGAATCGAGGGAGGGTAACCATTTTCACTGCTTGAGCCTGTCCCCAGAGAGAGAGGTTCAGGTGGGGCCAATTTGCAAAGTCTAATCGCATTTGCTCCATAAGTGGCTCCAGATTGTCCGCCACCAAGCGCTCCAGGCCCCTGTCAACTAGGATGCCCACATAACTGGGACAGGAATTCTTCCACTGGAATGGATAACCGATGATGGTGACGCATATGGTGAACCACAACAGAGGCAAGGCCTTGCTCTTTACCCAGTTCACCTTGCAGCCGAATATTGCCGCAAAGGCATCAATGGTCTCCAGAACCGCAGGGATGGAGGTAAGGCAGATAGGGTGAGCAAGATGTCATCTGCATATAGATACAATGTCGGAGGTCCTCCGGGCATGGAAATACCTATGATCTGATCCAAATGGCACAGGGACACCGCTAAAGACGCTATCACAAGGAGAAATAGCAGGGGGGAGAGTGAGCAACCTTGACCGGTACCCCTGCAGACCAGAAAGGGGTCAGAAAGAAAGCCCCTCACTCTGAAGAATAAGTCATCACCGAGGCCAAATTTCCGGAGTGCTGCAAACAGGTAGTCACATTCTATCCTGTTGAAGGCCTTAATGGCGTACAATGACAGTGCCAAGGCCTCATCCGGAAGATTCGCTGCAAGCCAGGACGAATGGGCTAATCAACAGAGTTGGTTGCATAACAAACGGCCTGGGACAAACCCCACTTTTGAATGCTGAATAAGAGAGGGGAGGATTCGCTTGAGGCGGGCAGCTAGAATGTTGGCCAGTACCTTGACACCCCCATTGAGCTAAGACACGGGGCGATAACTGCAGACAATGAGAGGCACATTCCTGGTTTGGGTAGAACTGAAATCCGCGCACTGTTGGGCAGTAAACCCAAGGAGCTCAAGCGATCCGCCTCAGCGTAGGCCTCAAGAAGAAGGTCCACCACCCCAGATTTGGTCCACTTGTAGAACTCTACCAGGAAATCTTCCTCACGCAGGGCTTTGTGACAGAGTAGGTCTGAGATGGCTGTGCAATCTCCTCCTTGGTGATCATGCCCTAAGCAGCTGTCTTCCGTCTTCTGAGAGGCACAGTAAGTGAATGCCATCCAAGAAAGCGATTGTCTGAGTTGGTCCCTGGGCAATTTCTGGGAAGTGTAGGACCCTCTAGTAGGATTCGAACACTTCTGTGATTTCCTGCGGCTTGGTAACCAGAGTCCCTAAGTCAGTGATGTTAGAGGGTTGGCCATTCACACTTCTCTCTACCTAAGCTGCGCCGACAATCGCCGTCCTACCTTCTCTCCCTATTCATAGTGCCAGTACTTCAACCTTTGTAGCACATATTCGGCTTTGGAGGTAAATAGGGTACTGAGGTCAATGCGCGTCTTCTCCAGGCTGCGACTGGTGGCAGTGTAAGCGAGTGTGAGGCGAGCTATATCCACGTCCAGCACATTCTGACACTGCTCCCACTGCCTGTTAGACAGGGCAGCATCCCTCATCAGCCGCCACCCTGATAGTTTCCTTTGCCGCATCCCAAAATGTCAGGGCAGAGTCAACTGAACCATCATGGTGCTCCCGGTAGGTATGCATGTGGTTTTTAAGTGGGTTCTTGCCCCCAGAGTTGTTGTAGCAGGACAAGTTGAGATGCCAGTGCTTGTGAATTGGCAGGGACAGGTCCAGATCAGCCTGCAGGGCAATAGGGGAGAGTTCCGAAAGTGCGCCCTCTAGTATGGAAGTCTCACATAGAAGGGGAAGCAAGGGGTGAGCAATCAGGAAGAAATACAACTGTGATTGAGTGTCATGAACCTGAGACAACTATGTGTATTCACGGTCAGTCGGATGCTAGAGACGCCATATGTCGTGAAGGCCATGTTCAGCCCCAAGATCTTCTAGGAGGGCACTGTCCACATAATTGGTTGTGTCCATAGGACTGGTCTGGTTTAAAACTGCATCTCTGGCCAGGTTCCAGTTCCCGCCTATCAGGATGTTGGCGGTATCTATCTCCATCGACACACAAGTGAATTGAAGAAGGTATACACTGACTGAACTTATGCAAAGTACCTTCCCAATGATCTTTAGTTTGGCAACGCATAGCAACCCTCTGGATCAACACAAACCTTAAGCACTACGTGGGTCCATGTTTTCCAAATCAAGAAGGCACAGGGGTAGTTCAAGAATTGTTACCTGCTAATTCCAAGCTTCATATAAGACGTGTTGCATCAAAGAAGCAGTCTGGATGCAACCAGAGCAGGTGAGAGGGGTGAGATTCAAACCGAGCAGGTGAAATCTCTCTGGTCAGCCTTTGTACAAATCGGCAAGATGGCGGCAGAGAGGGAGATGGAGAGAACAGTTGGTGATGTTAGGGAGCCAACTGAAGAGGGGCAAATCCCCCTTTTTATATCTCTTAGGCAAAAGGGAGCTCCTTGGTAAAGTGCAAGAAACATAATAACTGTGAATTAGACACAAAATGTATTCTTCCAACAGTTACTACGAAAGTCAAATAAGACTGTGGTGTTGTTGTATCAGCAAAATAGTTATTATATAGTCTGGTAACGAAGAGGAGGTTAATTGGCTTGCTGCATAGATTAATACACAAGATCCTCATTTGAACTTCACGTATACTATGAGCAGGGAAAAGCAATTTTTGTTCTATTCCACCTTCAAATTGTCTCTTAACAACAGAGATCTTCAACAAACCTACTGGACACAATGCCATAACACAGTTTTCCAGTTTCCATCCATTGTCCCTCAGATAATATCTCCTTTATGGTCAATTTTTCTACCTGAGGTGTAACTGCACAGACAAAGATAGGTATGAAGAACCAACAATGACATGGTCACAGAAACTAATTGACAAAGTCTGTCCGGTGAAAATATTCAACAATGCCAAAGAAAAGAGCATGAAAAAAGAATTGTGATGTACTTTTAGAAACTAATACACAACCTTGGAATGACATACGTATATGTGTCATGACCAACTCTACAAAATCAAAATCTCTTTAAAAGATAATTAACAAGCACATATAGGCTGCTCTAACTTTGCTCTTAGAGGTATTTAGGTACCCACCAGACCCAACAGGGCCTTAGAGTACTCTAACCAGCATGACATGTGGAATCTATCCTCTCTCAAAGGTCATTATCCTTTCAATAGATGCAGCATATGTTCTTTCGCAACTGCCACCAAAGAAATTGATTTGGGCATGCAAACACCTTGTCAACTCTATAAATGCATACAAAACCACTACCCAATACACACCATCAAGGATTTGAATCCAAAACGCATAGAATATATGCTAAGTCAGTATGCAAGTGCTTGCAGAAATATCAAAATCAGAGACCAACTACTAATAGAATTCACAATACAAAATAGGGAAATGCTCGCAGAATATAATTGAGTAAATAAGAATAAAAAGTCAGTAAACACAACTGCAACAGCGAGTATGTGATTTATATGATTATCTACCCTTATGTACTGCTGTCAGTATGAGCACAAGAAAAGTAAAGGTATGAATTGGAGAATACAGAAGTAATATACAGTTACACCAAACAACTATTAAAATGAATACATTTCTTAAAAAAAGGCCATACAGAACATGATAAAAAAAAGATAATTCTGGAGAAACTGACATTTCATATAGAACCTACAACAGCTATTTGGGTACTGCTAATGAAGGAACAGAGATGGACTTATAAACTGAAAAGGCACATTACACAGTCTTAACATATTGTTTTCCAAAACACAGATACAGACAGAACAGCTACACTCTAAATACCTGGACATTTCTCTCAGGAATTATCTCAGGATGCATACTCATTGTAGACATTAACCTCCTTCCAAAATGGTTCCCTTTTTTCCATAATTCTCTTTATAACGCCTGCAGTATGCACTTTTTATAACTTGCGGTGCAGTATATACGTCATTCTCTGCACTCCAAATTAGCAATCTATAATTGTGGCTCTATCCTAAAATTACTACTTACTGTCCCGTTCGTTACAGGGTTCAAGTAGGTCAATGATGTTTGTACACACCACACTGCTCACCTCAATTCTGATGAGTACATACTATTTAAAAAGAATGCTTGGACTGTTTTCATATTCCTACTACCTCAATATGTCTCCAGGAATACTTCTGGATTCACTGGAACATCAGAATAGATCAGTGCAGTGTCAAGCGGGATGACATTGCATACGTATGCTGCTCTGCCTATCACCTGAGCTTATTCATTGATAAAACACCTGTGCGTTTTACTCCTTTTCAGCATATGGAAGCTTGAGCGCCATGCACTTAGGGGATCTCTTACCTCATTTCTGCGTGGGCTATAATCTCACCTATTTGCCAGAATCTGAGCCTTGCAAATGAGGCTCTCTTGCTCACACACTTGTAAATACCAATGTTTACACAGGAATACAGTGTACCCTTTTCTTTCACTGAATTGCAGTTGCACACTTTTAAGGATTAACAGCACACACATCCACTTCCATGGTGCCCTTTCCTTATTAGAGTTGGGTAGGTGCACGTAAGAATTCTACAGAATGGCTATCTTTCTGTTAGACAACGTGTCCTATCTTGCACGAGTTTGTTGTGTTTACATTCACAGGGGGGGTTTAAACAGTTTTTTTGTGGTACGATGAATTTAAAAGATATGTACACAGTCAATTTGATTTTTACTTTTATTTTGAAGTTTGAAATCAGCATATATTGTCCTGCACCATACAGATGTACTACTAACTGCTTTCATCAACGTAAATTTGTATAACTATTTAGGAAGGATCCAGATTGCTGACTGAAGGACTAGTCTAACATAGCATTCTTTATTTGTTATGATATTGCATGCTCCTTAAGTACCTCACGATAGGTCAGGACTTCACAGAGACAAATGAGCTGCTGCGATATTCTTTGGGATCCTGGTCCTGAAGAAAGCCACATAACCTGCATTGGACTCTAGTATGGTGCTGGCACACACTGACTTTCATAGGTTAAGGGGATGATAACTGCCCTTAATATCTATATATCTTCTGAATAATCTTACCACAGGAGACATAAATAACATTATTTGAGTCAACCATTAAGTAATGTTACCAGTCTTTCTGATCATGCTCGCCTCCACGACTACTAAGATTGTAGGACTAGTGTAAACATTTCATTACCACAAGAAAAGATCTCCTAAAAAGAGCTAATGTAAAGTAACCCACTTGAACTTTCCAGAATTATGTTTCTGGGGTGATCAGCAGACCCAAGCATGAAGCATGTCACTGTAGTTGGTGATGGTCTTGTGTCCTTGAAACAGGAATGTCTTTTGACATAATCCAATTTAACTTCAACTGAAGCATCACCTGATTTGTCATACTTGTTGTCTATATGAATTGCTCTAAGACCAGAAATAGATGTTAACAATGTTGTGAAGTATTACCACTGAGCTGGAAAAAATTAAATGAGGCGCTCTAGTTTCCATCCTCTGCGCGGGGGCCAGGAGATTGATAGGAGCTGTGGCAGTCGCCATCATGAGTGCAATGGGTTAGATTCCACAGATGGTCAATGTTTATCACTAGACTTATGAGGCTGCCTAAGCACTGCAATAGGATCAAGATGGAACAACCTACTCCCACTGTTCTACTGAACATTGACACATTTTAGGTCTGGATGCATTGGCTTTCTCTCTCTAAGGTATGCAGTCTGAGAGATTTCTACTGCTGCTGCTCAAGTGCTGCCACAGTGTCCAGGAGGTCTGACTACCTTTTCTCAAGTAATATATCAATAAACAAAAGAAGAGAGGTTAATGTCTCTTATAAGCCACTTGGATGGAGCCACCAGATTTAAGATAATCGCACCCTATTTGGGTTTGAAGGAAAGCCCTCACACACCGACCTAGTCAGTGTCATGCTTCATCATCGGGCCCCACCGAAGAGACCTAGTGCCTCTTCGGTGTGCTGCGACGCCAGAAGACTGCGGAGCTGGTATTGTGTAAAGGGTGTGTTGTGAGGATAAATAAACTTAAACTTAAAAGTGTCTAAAGGGTATCTAAAAAAATTTTTATTAGTGATCCCTAGGACACGAATACAAGAGTTCTATGTGTCTGAATTGTAAAGCCAAGGTAATGGTTGGTTTAATTCAGAATTAATATATCATTAGTATGTCAACATGTTTCAGCCTTAGTATTGGTTTTATTTTACCTAGGCATTCGTCAGGACAATGATAAACCCCGGCGGTATGGACTCTCTAATCGTCCACCCTAACCTGGGGACGTGAAAGTGAAAAAATAAAAAGTGTTTAAAGTGCTTAAAAATAGGAAGAGCGAATGCTCATTCCAAAAATCACTCCTAGTTTTGGAGTGTCTCGGCACTTTAAAGATTGGCGCTATCTGCACCATGGGTCTCAGGAGGGGGGTTGGAGTGTCCCTGGCACATCGCCCTCAGCACTCGCAGCCCACTTGTACACCTAGTACTGCCTCCACCGGACCCCGACGATGAAGCATGACACTGACTAGGTCGGTGTGTGAGGGCTTTCCTTCAAACCCAAATAGGGTGCGATTATCTTAAATCTGGTGGCTCCATCCAAGTGGCTTATAAGAGACATTAACCTCTCTTCTTTTGTTTATTGATATATTACTGGGGATCAAGAGAGTGTTCCTACACTTCCCTATCTCTCCCATTGTTTTTCACAGTACCTTTTCTCAAGGCCTGCTGTTGGAGGCTGGTCATTAATGTCACAAAGGAGACACTCACTGCAAGCTTACTAACCTGAGCTGATGGCCTTAATGAAATGGCTAATAGACTCTCCCTTAGTTCACATGCTGCCTGTCTGCT
Source organism: Lissotriton vulgaris (assembly GCF_964263255.1). Lineage (NCBI taxonomy): Eukaryota > Metazoa > Chordata > Amphibia > Caudata > Salamandridae > Lissotriton > Lissotriton vulgaris. Next base: position 605,687,513 of record NC_141698.1, on the reverse strand, counting down.
GCTACCAAATGAGAGGTCTATCAAACTACTTGAGCCATCTGATATCTCCGATTGTACACTGGCAGAGGTGCAAGCCATTCTGGTTGGACTCCTCCCAGCATGGGCTTTGCCCAGCACTCCTGCCAATATGGAGTAAATGCTCACAGACCTTGGCAATGTCATTTAGGCTTTGCTGTGGCATGAACTCGGAAAAGCTTATCTCACAAACAGTCACTGGCTGCCACGGAATCTGACTTCATTGGTAGACTACAACTCCCTTGCTGCCACTACTTGTCTCTGTGGCTCATGTGTCATGTGCGTTACTGGTCCTGTGACGGTTCCTGTAGTGCTCAAACAGCAACCGCAGTTTGGATTCACTGCTTGTGTAGCACTATGTAATCAAGATATATCAAATACATTCCCCAGGGACAAAGGGACTAGGAGACCAAATTCAAATAGAGATCAGTTTTGATGTCAAGAGAACGACCAGGGCTGTAGAAATAGAGCAGGACTTGCATTATGGTAAGCTGTCTGATTCTAACTGTGGCTCCAACATCAATGCACTGCTCCTCATCACACAACACAGCATCCAAACAAGGGAGATAGCAAGATTAAGACACAGTCTATTTACATAGATCACCCAAAAATGAGACTAGTAAGCAGGCAACTTGTTTCAACATGGCACAGTGAAGAGTGTTGGACCTCAAAGAGAACTAACGGGCAAGTGGCAATGAAATGTCCACAAGGTGACTGCTTCACAATGATGGCAAAGAAAACACTATAGACAGCTGATCGTTGTGGCACTGCTCACTGATTTGTGTCTACAGCTTTAAAGGATGAGGGGTGGAGCGCTCCAGATGGCAGATCTTGGTCAGAATTCAGCAAGTCCAATTGAAGTTACTGTGTCTCCATGCTTGACTGCAACATGATTCTACACAATATGTCTTGTTTTTCGTATTTAGAAATTTTAATTAGGTTACAAAAATGATTTGTACATTGGACAGATGTTCGAAATTGCTTGGAATCCCTTTTGATCGCATTTGGAACCCCTGAAAGGTAGACGAAGGAGGATATCTGCAGAGTAGCTATCTAAAAGGTAGCAAACATGAGGGATTCCAATATCCTATGTCATGGTTACTTTTTTGAGTGGCTTTCACTGTTGCCTAACCTACACCAAAGCTCTTTCCTTCAAAAACCCATGCATCAAAGTCTTGGTCGCTCACTAGGGAAATTGCGATTTACACATGCTGCATGAGCCTCCCAGTTCTGGATAAACAAAGGCTTCCCCATCTGTACATCGGGGATATGTGGGCTCTTATCCGTATGTTTGGGAATGTTTCCATGGTTGAGCATTGTAAAATGGTGCAAATTGTAATACGTTGGTGGTAATGCTTGTGAATGGGTGCATGTACTATTACTACTTTCAATACAAAAAAGGCTATACCACACTTACTATTTTATCTATGAACAACAAAAAGTGGCAAACAAATATAAATTAAGAATACATAGTTGTTATGCTATCTGAATTTACAAAGATTTAAGTAATACTTAAACTAACAGAATTTGGGCATATTTTAAAGGTCATTCCTCTATTCCTGTTTGGGGTGAGTTTAGAATGATGCCAAAGGATGGGTACCTCTGCTTACACTTAAAGCATTAATACATTACTTAACCCCTACTTTCAAGCTTTGTTTACAATTAGAAATGCATTTCCTGACTGCAAACTTATAGTGAAAACTTCCCTGCTCATGTCCATTCTCCACCCATTTTGAAATGGCATTAGTTTAAAGTTCAACCTGCCTCTTTCTGCCTTTTCAAGCAAAAAAATATACATTGGCTGCCCACATACCCGCCACAGTTTTTAAGCGAAACAGTGGGTCACCAATTACTTTGGAATTGAGAGAGATAAGTGTCCAAAGGAGAACTCTGTTTTCCTAACCAAATAGTACTGCGAAATGGCTACAGGATGATGGCAAGGTGGTTATTTTGGAACTGTATGCTGAAACCAGGGTTTCCTCAATTTATGTGGACAAAAAAAACATAATAGTAAGAAGGCACTTTTTCAACTCCAATACAGCCCTTGAACCTCTAGCCCTAAGTCAGGTAAATGGGAACCTTTAGTTAACAAGTAACCACATCAATAACAAAATTGGATCTGTCAACAAAAACCTTTTTTTTTAAATACCTTAAACAAAAAAAACATACATACTATCTTTGGGTGTTGTTACTGCAAACTCTCTTTGTTGAACATATAAAAAACCTTTGGCTTCCACAGTCTGAGAAGGTTTACTTGTTAAATGTATTGCTCCTTCCTGAAAAATAAAACAAAAAGGGAAAAAATGAAGATCATCGTCGTCCAAAACAAGCATAACAAATAGCGTTTGAAGAGATTCTGACAAGATTGCCCGTCAATCAGTAGTATTTTGAAGACGACAAAAATGGAGCACTGTGCACATATGTATTGCTAAACCATGTTAACAGCATTTAGACAACAACTACAAATAGGTCAGTAGGGTACTATTCTTTACTTGACCAATATCAATGTAGTCGCATCCATGAATCTTCTTTTATCCAGTTGACATATAGCTTAATAGTCCAACAAGAAAAACAGACTCACGTCATAACTGATTCATCCATATTTCCCCGGTGTCTATGCTTGGTCACATACTGCCACAAGGCCTAAACTTTGGTAAGGTTATCATATGTTTTAGTACATTTATTATCACAAGCAAAAATGTCCCTGAATATTTACAAGTGCATCTAAATACAATATATACACTTGCATTTAAACACTTCTCTACTCTGGAGCAACTTGTAATTCTTTAGGTTTTGAAGGAACGTGTAAAGTTACTTCTTTGGTGAGCTCCTTAACAAGAGAAGAAAACTAACTGGATCATGTAGAGTCAAACTAGGAGGCTTGTGTAATGTAGAAAATCAGAGCATACCAAACTAAAAAGTTTGCTACTAATGACACTGTAATATAAGAAGCTGAGTGTAACATTTGATTTTGCAATCCAAAGCGTTCTGAAAAATGAATGAAGAAAGTTAAGAAAAGGCAAAGGACCAGTCCTGATGGCTATGAAGCAACTCAGTGTAAGGAGATCATGTCTGGAACGTCTGAAGTCCCAATATTTCTTGATTTGAGTCACAAGTTACTCCAATGGAAAGTTTTGCTCGATATCGAAGGAGAGCTTCTTTAATGACTCAGGGTAGCCAATTTGAAACATCTGCAACTGTATCTCGCAAACTATACTACCTAAACCCTGCAGAAACAGAATACCAACATATCACATCCACACCACAAATAACACAATTTTGGCACATGGGATCATATGTTCTTCAGTTGTCTTCTATTGGAACAATACTTGCAATCAATATTTATTGTGATAACCCATATTTCGTGTAAGGACATAGTCCCTGACAGGGTATTATTGGTGTTATTTGGGGAGAACTGCATGTGTGGGAACTATAGTGAAAATTCGAAAAATGTCTCTTTATCGCCACACTACTTGCAAGCTCTATTATTACTAAGCATAAAGAGGCCTCTGTGTTTGAAATGTGGATGATAAACAAAACTAATGTTAAAGAACAAAACGATAAAATATGGGGAAGATTTGTGGGATATCAATTAATAAATGTAATGTGTAAAGAATTAAACCTATATTAAATTATATATTTTTTTCTTTCTGTTTTTTTCTGTTGTATTTTTGAAAGCGAAAGTTAGAATAAGAAGAGACAGAGAGACTGCGCAGAACAGAGATACTGAGCATAGCGTCGCTACTGCAAAGAATGTGGATATTGCAGAGAACAGTGAGACTGCAGAGAACAAAGATACTCCTTAGAACATGGATACTGCGGAAAACAGAGAAACTTAACAGAATGTGGATACTGTTCAGAAAAGAAAAAACTGCATAAAGGGTGGTTACTGGATGAAGCGTCCATACCGGACAAACAAAGATACTGGACAGAACAGAGATACTGCATAGAGCAGACAACCAACAAACGTGGATACTGCACATAATAGAAATACTTCACAGAAAGTATTCACTGCACAGCAGACATACTGCACACAACAGAGACACTTCATAGAAAATGGCCTGTGAACAGAATGAAGATGTTGCACAAACCAAAGATACTCATCAGAACGGATATACCGCATAGATTGTAGATACCACATGCAACAGATACTGTACAGATCCTACAAATTCATATAAGTGAAGTTTCTGCCAAGTAAATCTCTTGGGGATTCACAGTAGAGCCCACTGCTTCAGAATGGCACCATACCACGAGTACTGACCTACAGGAAGAAACCGTTGTTGAGATAAACAGTTTTATCACAGCAAATAGATATTGTTACAATCCTGTTTAACTGATTTAAACCCACATGAACTAAAATCTATTAATGAAGTGTTGCTATGCTGTTAAAAAAAAGAGAGCCCCAATCAGAGAAACCGTTCCTGGGTTGGTTGTGTTCCACTTCAGGGAGGACATGATAGGCAGTTCGGGCCGGGCTGTTTCTGTTAGTGCAGGGTCAAGAATGAATTGCATGCCTGGTCCAAACTGACATGGCATGGGGTGCAAAATAACGAAAGACTGATGTGCACCCCTAGTAATTACCAGTAGCTGAGATTAATTTGGTCATAGACGCATTTGCATAGCGGCACGCTTGTTGTGCCGCATTAAATTAACCGCTGCTCTTAAAGCTTTTTGACTGTAGAATTTTACTATTTTTAACTTTGTGTGTGTTCTCGCCTGCTTAACTGATCTGCTCACTATCAGCTTCCTTCGCCAGCGCCCTGGTCCACCGCGGGTTTTCCCGCTTGTTGTGGAGGGCGCCGGCATAGATCACAGGTCACTTCCTGGTTGGGGGTGAAAGTCACGAGACGGGTTAGCGGGCCAGCTCTTTCCCTACTTAATGCGCATGGCAGGCTCGGTGTGCAGCGGGCGCACCGCTGGCGCCCCAAAGGTAAGCCCGTCTGCGCCCGTCCGCACCACGACCGCGCCAGGAGCCAGGCATGATGCCTCGCCTGTCATTTATGCTCAAGTAAAGACCTGTTACTCAAGAAAGGTCTTGTTTGAGCTTAGACCAACAGCCAAGACTTGCCATCACACTTGCGACCCTGAGGCCCTCCTAGATAGAAAGTATCAAGGGTGTCTAAGGTGTGACACCAATGAGAAGCTCAAATTGAAGAACTTGACCGACCCTACTGTTATTAAGTCTGCCCCTAATTTGAATGTCGCGAAAGGGTTTCCCATAAATGCTAGATCTATGGTAAAAAATAATATTGCTTTTAGAGACTTTGTCTCAGCCAGAAATCCGACTTCGGTGTTTCTTACCGAAACTTGGGCCACCGATACTTCTGGGCCTGACCTGGTTGATGCAATCCCACTGGTTATGCTTTGTCCAGATTGAACAGAGTAGGCCGTCGAGGAGGAGGGTTGGGAATTTTGTACAAGGACTCCCTCATTTGTCGCACCCAGACCCTCGCTACTCCTTCGGATCCCTATCAGGCATATTACTTTTCTATCAACTTCCTCCCTTCAGAATGTTTTTCAAGCCTTTGGTTTTATAGGCAACCGGGGCCTAGATCCTCTTTCAGTCAGGATATTAGTAAATTGATAGAGCCGTTCCTTGAGAGATCTAACATCACTCTCCTTGGGGACTTTAACTTTCATTTGGAGAATATGGCATGCAGGGATACCCAAGTTCTTTTGGAAACACTGGTTGCTGCGGTCTGGCTCCGCTGGTTGAAGACCCTACCCATCTGGCAGGGCACACCCTGGATGGGGTTTTCTCTATTGACCCCAGGCTGAAGGTGGGACATCCCGTCCCACTAGCCTGGTCTGATCATTTTGCTGTGCCGTTCGACCTGCACGTTCAGGCGGCAGTAGTCCCTACTTCTGATCCTAGGGAGCAGGAGATGAGAAGGAATTTCAATCTTATTAATAATGAAGCACTATCCCCCTTCCTGATTAAGCTGGAGCACGCTGATCAGCCGGACGCTAATTCGGCTGCCCTGGAGCTCTCGCAGACCTTACTAGGAGCAATGGACATCCTTGCCCCTCCTAAGAGGCATTATTCAGTTAGGAAAAATCCATCAGCTCCCTGGTTCTTAGACAGACTTCAATTGCTGATAGAAGGATGTCGAAAACAAGAGAGGCTATGGCGGGTCCTTCTAGAGCCTCACGAGAAAGAGCGACATAAGCAATGCTTAAAAGAATATAAATCAGCCATTATGGAGGAAAAAATAGCTTATTTTTCTAAAATCACTGTGTCTCTCAATTCTCCTAGAGATCTTTTTAAGATAATTGATTCCCTAACATCTCCTCAGGTAGTAGATCAGATAGAGGGATCCCAGGATCTGTGTGACAAAATATCTGCCTTTTTTCATTCCAAAATCTCTGATATTTATGCTGCGTTGGAATCTGCAATTTCTCGCACTAGATTTACCACCCTTCCCTCAAACATGGTGGAAGAGAGTCCGCCTGGTGAGCAGACTCCGAGTCACCTTTCCTTTCCTCTCTTGTCAGCTGAGATTGTGGACCGGCTTTTAGATAATGTCAACTCGGGCTCCCCACTAAACCCGTGCCCGCTTCAAGTGCTGAAAACCTGTCGGGAAGTGGTCATCCCGCCTCTTATGGAGGTTATGAATTGTGCCATTTCGGAGGGAGTTTATCCTTCCCTATGGAAGACTGCGGTCGTGAAACCGCTTTTGAAGAAACCTGCTTTAGACCCAGGCATTTTGATTTTTTTTCGCCCAATTTCCTTGCTACCCGCCCCTGCTAAGATGTTGGAGGCCTATCTTAACCTCCATCTCAGCACCTACCTTAAGGACCATCTCCTTTTGGATAGATCGCAACACGGTTTCAGGAGATACCATAGTACGGAGACTGCCCTTACTGCAGTCGTCAATAATATCCGTTGTCAGGTTGATAAGGGCCATACCGCTCTCTTGGTCCTGTTGGATCTTACAGCGGCCTTTGACACTCTGTCTCCCCTTATACTGGTGTCACGCCTCAGAGAGATAGGTGTTGGGCCCTGCTTTGAGTCTTCTTGCCACCTTCCTTTATGAAAGAGAACAGAGAGTGAAGTTGGGCCAGTTCCTCTCTGCTCCTAAACCCTTGCATAGTGGGGTTCCCAAGGGCTCTTCATTGAGCCCTACACTCTTCAACATCTATGTGGCCCCCCTTGCAAGGGTGGTGAGATCATTTGGGTTGGAGGTGCTGTCTTACGCAGGCGACACCCAAATAATGGTCTCTTTTACACGTTCAGTAAAGGATTGTGCTCAAAACTTCAGGAGCTGTATGGAGGCTGTATCCCAACAGATGGTGGAGAACTTCCTGAAACTGAATGGTGAGAAAACCGAGGTACTGATTTTCGGGAGTAACCAGGAAATTTTGTCTTGTGACTGGTGGCCATCCTCGCTTGGGGAATGCTCCTGTCCAGTCCTCTATGGGAAGAACCTGGGGGTGATAATGGATACTGCTCTCTCCTTTAATCTTCAGGTAAACAGGACTGTCTCCACCGGTTTAGGGATCATTAGGATCCTCAGAAAGATCTCCCACTATCTCTATCCAGACTCTCGCAAGAAGGCCACGTTGGCCTTAGTATTTTCTATGCAATCACAAAGGAGCTCAGAGGGACAAGACGGTACATACGGGATAGCCCTCCACTCAATTAAATTCAATAACAACAAATCCCTGTACCCTGGATATTAGTTAGCAACCGTCTAATCGACATGAGAAACCAACAAGCTGGATCACTACTATGATTCCAACAACACCCCCTCTCAATTTTATGGTTAGGTGTATGTTCTCTAATGTCATACTATTCGACACAAATCACTGTTTTTAACTGTAAGTGGGAGACTCCGGGGAAGATTCAACTCGACACATCCAATGATGTCTGTCCTACTGAAACAGTCCATCCACCCACACTCAAAACATAAGAAAATGAAAAAATGTGTGGCGGAGAGGACGGCACCTCACGGGCGAACAACCCTCGGGGATCTTGGCAGATGTTACCAATACTCAGCCCCTTTCTCATCATTGGTTGCCATTCCTTTTCCAGAAAAGAACAGTGTCAAAGCAAAAGATTTTTTGCAAACAGAAAGGTACTATACAGGGAGCGTAAAGATTTGCTACCTGATGTGACAAACAAAAAGAGAGTGAGGTTTAAAATCAACAGGCACACCAATTATACAACTTTTAATATTAACTAAGGTGTGTACTGGTGAGTTAAAAAGGCTGGTAGCTTAATGTCGCATACCACTACCTGTCACCAAGTGACAGGTAGTGGCTGGTAGCTTAATGTCGCATACCACTACCTGTCACCAAAAAGTTAAAAGTTGTATAAATCTCTTCAATAGTTTTTCAGAAATTCATTTTAAAAAGTACCGGCTGGCCTTAGATGGGTTAATAGATGTGTATAACTTGATCATTTCAGCCGACGGGCTAATATAAACAAGCATTGGCATAGCAAATCAACCAAAACACTCTTTCTGACTGGAGTTCTACAATAATAACAATTTTGGTGTATATCTGTTCAGCGATTTTGTTGTAGGCACAAGCGAAATTTCATATGGAAGTTAAAATGGGGAAAAACATCTTTTCAACCGCTTCCTAACTACCACCCCCCCTCCCCAACATGGTAGTGCAATAAATTACTTGTGCTGGACTTTAACGGACTACACTAATTTACTGCCAAATTTCGTACAGATCCATATGGGGGCAAAGTTATAAGCAATGGGAAGTGTGGTAGAACTGTGGGTGTGTGTGGTATGTAGCTAGCTAGCTAGATAGATAGAAGATAGAAAGATAGATAGATTCACATTTTTTCCATCATATAATGTGAATATATAGATATAGTTTGATTAAATTATTTCAGGTTCTTCCATTGTGAGATGGCATTCTGAATACATACATGCACATACGGCCCTTTCTATTGTATACCATCCATGCTGCATACATAATAAAAAGTCCTTGCTATGAGGCTGGGCTTTTTCCCCCTACTGTTGATTACCAAAGAGTTGACCCACAAAGCGGCTCTTCCTGATTTGTAAAAGAGAGGTGTAAACTTGGACTGTAAAGCCACAGTTCAGCGCCTTAATGTGGAACAGTTGGGGGGTGTGGATGGCTGGAGGTTCGGGGAGGTACCAGCGCTGGAGCGTTCATTCTGTCAGGGGGCTACTTAGTCACACCACCTGCTACCTCTATTATGCGCGAGGCAAAATCAGTCATGGCAGCATGAACAGAAGGATGTGTCGGCTGAATATCTTAGACACGCCGCAGCAGATGGTGCGAGCGGAGTCGAAGAAACGGGAAATGAAGTGATTAATACCACGAGGGCCCTGGCGGGCAGTAAATGGCGCTGACAGGCATGAATAACGCGGGTCAGGGAAGCATTTAATACTGCAAACATCGGATAAGCCCTGGGCTTTTTTAAACTGTTGACCAATGGGAAGAGAGACTTTCTCTTTACGTTGAGTGCGCACAATATACAGAAACATTTCACTCCAGCTTTTCTTCCACGCACAAGTGTGATCTAATATTTAATGTATTGTTTCGGTTTTTGTTTACACTTCTTTGCGCAGATATGCATATTAATGGCATATTTGCTACGGAACAGTCAATACAAGTTGGATGCCAACATAATACTCAGTTAATATTGACATCCATTTTCTAAAGACTGGTACATGAGAGCTTCCTGCTGCTTCAATCACCGCTTCGGAAGACTTGAAAGATTACCAGCGAGCCTCCACCCACAATGAACGAGCAGTGACGTTGTAGCAGGAAACTTCTGTAAAGACGAAAGCACGTTGGGTGAGGTTTGGTTTATAAATTAATCCAAAACAAGAAAAACCCAACAGCACTAAACAACCGGTGAAATTAAGTCTTACAACAAAAATAAGACTTTTTCAAAGATGCTTCGATCTTTAAAAACCAATGGGATAGATAAAATGTTGGGTTTTTTTCGAGCGCTGAAAGAAAGAAAAAAAAAGAAGAGGCGTGCAGGCTGCAGCGGTAGAGAGAGGCAGAGGGGTACACCCGCGAGTGGTGCGCACACGCTGGGAGAGCTCTTTTTCAAAGCACATACTCGCGTTTGTGGCGCGCCGCTGCGCGCTCCCCGCAAGCTGTATGCTGCCACAAGCACGAGTATGTGCTTTAAAAAAGAGCTGCACGACGGCTAAAGGTCTCCTATGCAGCGCATACACGCTGCGTAGGCGAGACCTAAAAATATAATGACATATAAGAAATGGAAAGGTTAAACTCCTACTAGGGTACCCCAGAATTGAAAGATAGTGTGATGGGTTATCTAACTAGTTTATTTTAATTTCTTCTTCGCACAAGGTCACATAGATTTTATAACACAGGAAGAGGAGGCTTTTCTGTATTGTTTTTTACGTTTAATATTGGCCGCCGGAATACCCTACAAATGTTTAGGTCTTGCCTGCGACAACACTTGTTGTATTCCCTCTCGCTTGTGAAAGATATTTTATACGAGGGGTTTGCAACCCACACAGTGCTTACAATTTGTTGGATTCACTGTTATTTACTACCTTCCAATTGGCATGAACATGCTGGTTTCACTTCATCTTCTCTGGGCTGTATTATCGACTAAGTACTGATTAATTCAGCTTGACTGCTATCCTTCCTCAGATCGCGCAGTGATTGAGGTACTGTTTTTTCTCCACTGCTGGCAATTCTTGCAGCTACTAGTGCAGAGCTGCGGCAACATTCGGGCTCTCAGCTCCAGTCTTATCCCAAAGAGGAAGGCTAAGCACGGATGCAGAAGTTGAAAGCACGAGATGCAGGAACATTGTGCCTCTCCTTTGTGAAAGATGGTTTATAAAACTTTTCTGGAGCTCTCTTTCTCTTCACTTTGCCTTCTAATCATAAACTGAATATCTCCCTTTAGACAAGCAATGTATCCTCAGTTGGAACCCGTGTATTTCCTTTTCTAATGCACTGCTGCTGTCTTTCAATTTGACACACACCATCCAATTACCTGAAACACTCTTTTTCTTCCGGTTGTAGCACACTTCACAGTTTCAATATTTAAGCTATATAAAACGTTTTATTGGGTACATTGTGTATCACCCCCCCAAAGGGTGATTTACATTTATTGCTTCAATTGCGTTCCTATCGCTGGCAATGCGTATCGACATCAACCCTCTCAAAACTGGGCTCTTTCTCCCTTGACTCTCTCCAGTGCTTTGTCATAGGCTTGTTGTTGGTGAGCCTGTACTGCGTGTGAGCGCCAAAGTATGGACATTAAGGTTAACTCTTGACCAGCTACGGTGAACAGCATTTCAGATCCCCCCACTCCCTTCAATGATCGTTCTGTGTCATCTCTTAGGATTGTCCTATACATGGCGAGGACTGTTTAAGCAGCAGGGAATGTCTATGTCCTGTGATTGTTTTCTTGAAATTTTTATTATTTACATGGTTTTGTACACCGCGAGTCTGGCTTAAAGGGCTGCACCAAAACTTACATTTATTGTCTTTACAGAGGAAAGTTCATTGGGGGGAAAAAAAGAGAGGCAGCATAAATAAATGATATATATATATATATATATATATATATGCACTTGCATATGAGGAGCCTTTTGCTTTGAGCCACCATAGGGGTAGATATTATTATAACTTACACTGGTTACCACTTCCACTCTGGCTTTCAACCACCTGCCCCCCAAACCCCCCCTCCCCTGCCCTACTGTGTGTTCCCAGAGGTCACTGGACCAATTTTCTCCTTCACTGGACCCTGGTCCGAGCACTCTTGAGCGATAGTGCATTACTAATGATCACATGCACTTGCATAGTTTTGCATCATTTCTTAAACTGTATTTTTTCCTTATTGAAATTTGTTCAAAATTATTTTATTTTATTTTAAGGGAAGAAACATTTACACCGAATCACAAAAAACAAGCTTTCATGGTAATGATCTACCTTTCTGCCAAATTTGGTGTAATTGCGCTTTACCATTTTTGCTGTTTTGTTGTTCAACTTAACTATGAAAATTTGCAGAGGGAAAATGTATTTTATACACCCCATTCTCTGTTTTTCTTGACCACTGATTGATAGACAATCCCAAAACTTTCCAGGACGGAGCTGAGGCGAGTGCGAAAAGTTTTCTTTGTATTCATCAAAAGGCAACAGTTATAAGAAAACCAAAAAAACTATTTCTTATGGAAACGTAAACTATAACTACCCAGTGGTAACCACAACTGGTTAATACATATATTATCTGGACAGTATCTGTCCAACAAAGTACAATGTATTGTGGGGTATCGGGGCTGGGCAGCCCTCTGAAAGCAATTATCTTTATTTGCTTGAGAGTAATGAACTCAAATGCAGTTGAAAGGTTTGAGTGGGGAAGCAGGGGCGTAGCTACCATTAGTGCAGCAGGTAAAATGGCACCGGGGTCTACAGTCCTGTGGGGCACATATAAATCATTCGCAGCAGTGAAAGGGACCATTTTCCTTGCTTACACCAGAGCTTGTGCGAAGGTTGGTAATGCAGTCAGAGAATGTGCAGGTACACTATGTAATAAAACTATTATTTGGTGGGGAAAACAGCAGTCAGCCATATTGCTATTTCTTTACCCTAAGTAAAAGCACTATTTCATGGTTTTAGAGCACCCCACTATTACCACTGGGTCAATTTAGACACTGCCTGTTGTGAGTTTTTACAATACTACCCCACGTAGCACAATGAAGTTACTTTGGATCACCATGGAGTGAATACTTACAGTAATCACTACCAGTCTAATTGGTTAAATGACGAGATTATGACCCTGCTAAAAAGTTTTATGCAGTAGCTATGGAGGCCAGGACTATCACAAGAGACATTCATTGTTTTGTGGTATATTTAATATGACGTAAACAAGAATTATGGCACATCTGGTCCTTTAAAATGCTATATCTTGTATTTGATCATATTTAATATGACACATACAGATTAATGTTCCTCATCGTGAATACTTTACAAAATTCTATCGTTAGATTGGTTAAAGTTTTGAATAGCAAATCTCCAATGGCCTAAGTCAATTGTGTTTATTGTTTACTTCAGGTTTATTGAAGATGTGTCCTCTTGGGCTGACTTTGAGTACCATCTCTAGATACCCAGCATCTTCAACATTTAAACTGCCAAGCGGTCGTCTATGGCAAAGCAAAAAGGCGAGAACTATTAGCTTTGCCAATGCTTGTTTAGTTAGTTGGTACGGAGATTAGGCGACTCGTCCAGAATCATACAATTATGGGCCAACTGCGGGACTGTGCCCTCTTTCGCTCTCAGTTTTGAGGTTGGCAGCTCTGGCCGCCAGACCACATCCCATCCCGAAGAGCTGAGGTAACGCTGTCAAATAATACACATAAACACACCAAAGAAAACATTGAACTGTCACACACAAGCAAACCAACCGAGAAGAGTTTTCTAACTAGCAGATGTGACTCGGTATATTATAGCCATGCATCTTGCAGAAAGCACCCCCCTAAGGACTAAATGCTGAACGGCTGCACTTCTGAAGAGCCACCAATACCCGAGACCCCAACACTTCCGGTGTGTGTAGTGACGGCACCACTTGAGCCCTACTCCTACCTTTAAGCGTGGATGCATCTCGACCAGTTGAGTGACTGTCAAAGACAAATTTATCCTCTGGCTGTCAATGAGCAGAGGCATGTCTGCGGGCAGAGAGTGACACGGGATATGACAGGCTTGTGTAGGATACAGGGAAATTAGGTAGGGCTAGCAGAGACATCGAAGAAGGACTTGACAACAAATGCCACATGAGTAAGCCCCGCCTACAATCAAGGACTAGACCTACACGTGGCTTGTGAAAATAGAATAGTCTTTCTTTACGGTTAACAAAATACATGGGGACTTTTTTTACAAGCCCCCTTGCGCTGCGGCGCCGGTGCGTCACTTTTAATATGGGAAAAAGTGGCGTACCCGGTGGTGGCGCGAGGGGCTTGTTAATTAGCCCCGGGGTGTTATCAAGTCCTGCTGATCACCGGGAAGAGAAGCTCAGCGCAGCGAGGCTAGTCTTTTTTGAAACGCGTAGTAAACATCTGTTAATTTTTTTCAATTATGCAGATTCATCTTTTACAACGTAGAGAGCCAAACCAAAAAAATAAGTAGATGTAAAGTGAAAATGCAAGTTGTCGCATTGCGTTTATTTTGCCACTTGGAAATATAAATTTGATACCGTATGCACAACGAACTCGACCCGAAGGTTCCGACGCGCTTTACATTATACAAGGACAAATTCATTTTTTTGGCACGGGTAGATTTAGTGGATTGACCAAAACACTATGTTGAGCCGAAGGTTCCCCAGTTCTGAAGTCGTCAGGGCTGACAGTTACTCCCATACCTGGGCATAGCTGCCAAGTTTCCGGATCGTATATGAGTGACATTACCACTGTTTAACTGCGCTTATTTTATTTATTTATTTTTATTTTATGCGTTTTTATATAGCGTGGACTTTACCCCAAGGTGTCAGAGCGCTTCACAATAGGAACATTAGCGTTACCTGAGAAGAACTTTACAATTGGGCATGTTACAAAAGGAAACGTTACATGAGGCAAAAGAGACAATTGTGCATGTATCAAAAGCAAACAAAATACTAGAAGAGGTAGCAAACGATACGTTACAAGAGGAAAAGTGACTTGTGCAAGTTACATAGGCGTACAAGATAAAAGTAGAGGTATAATACTGCAATAAATGGCAGACACTCAAAACACAAGAACACACTGGGAAGGCACTTCTGTAGGCATGGAGTACAGAATTTCCTATAGTAGAAGAACTTACTTCAGTGAATAGAGAGGGCGTGAATTAGATTAGGAAGTGTCTGAAAAGGATTGGGCCATCGATCTTTCCTTTTTGAAAGGGAGCGGTTCAAGCAATACATTTTCCACATTACGTGATCGTCTAGCGCCTCCAGAGAGTTTCAGTTTATTCGCCAGGTAGCGAGGAGAGGAGAGGAGGAGTGCAAGGCATTGTTGGTGATACAGGCAGTCTTGTAGATAGATCTTGCCTCGATGGAAAGCCAAAAGAGGGTGGATAAAATGAGTGTGATGTGGTTGCTTCTTTTGGTCCCACATATGAAACAAGCTGCTGATGTGGTCCGTCGGCTGGGGATAGGATGTGGTCCGTCGGCTAGACTGCCGACTTTGGTGCTGGAAACCAGGGTTCGAGCCTCGGAGTCACATCCACATCCTGTGATTCTGGGCAAATCACTTAAGCTCCCTGTGCCTGAATGTGTAATGTAAATATGGTGCTCATGTAAAGCGCTCCAATACCTTCGGGGCGAGTTCGCGCTGTATAAATATGCAACAAAAAAAAGAACAGATTTAAGGGGGGACAGGTGGGATTTGGGGAGCCCAGTAAGAAGAAAATTGCAGTAGTCCAATCTAGAGAGAACCAGCGATTGGACCAGGGTTTTAAGGTCTTGCTCCGGGAAGAAGCGACAAATCCCCCAAAGAAGGCGCAGTCGGTATCGAGCAGGCTTTGCAATGGAATTGATGTGGGAGAGTAGATTGAGTTTTCTGTCGAGTATGACACAAAGGGATTTTGCGCTGTCGACAATGATATGTTTATTGTTAAGTAGATTTGTCTGATCCATCCATGATTGAACCGGAGGAGAGGAGGAGGAATTCAGTTTTGGAGGGATTCAGAATCAGTTGGTGAGTTAACATATAGTTTTGAATGGAGTCGAGAGTAGAGTTTAGGATGGAGAGATCGTGAGAGGAGGCCACCTCAAGGTAGATTTGAGTGTCATCCGCATAGAGATGATAGCGGATACGGGATTTATTAAGGAGATTTTCCAATGGTTCCAAATAGAGGTTGAACAGGGTGGGTGCAAGTATTGAGCCTTGTGGAACACCTTGACCTACAGCCATATGAGATGAAAGACTGTTCGCTATTTTGATCATTTGGGATCTATCAGAGTGGAAAGAAGCAAACCATTTAAGCACAGTTCCCTCCATGCCCATTCTCTGTTAAAGAGTGTTAAGGAGAGTGTTGTGATTGACAGTGTCAAAAGATGCAGAAAGGTCGAGGAGAATTAAAAGACATGACTCCCCCGAATCCAGTATCCGCAGCACGTCATCAATCACTTGCAGCAGGGCTGTTTCAGTGTTGCAGTTTTGAATGAAGCCAGACTGCAAATTGACAAGAAGATCATTGTCCTTGATCTGACGGGAGAGTTGTTTCGCTATACATCTTTCTGTGATTTTTGCAAGAAAAGGTAGGTTAGTGATGGGGCGGAATTTGTTGAGGTTGTCCGCATCAGTGGTGGTTTTTTTAAGCAGAGGGGTAATCTGCCCAGTTTCAAAGGAAACAGGAAGGGAGCCTTGACAGAGGGAGAGGTTAACCAGAGTGGTCCAATAGGAAAGAGAATGGGTATAGAAGTCGATGGCAATTGCACTAGGGATGGGGTCAAGAGAATTGTTGGAGGGCTTTGTTTCAAGGATGCATTTGAGGAGGGCATCTTCAGAGATGGGGTCAAAGTTCTGCCGAATGGCTAAGGATTTACGCTCCTCTGGAGGGGTAGGATGAATGACCTGATCCACAAGTGATTTCACTTTTTCGTCAAAGAATATGGCGAATTCCGCTGCTTTCTTTGTTGAATCCTCAAACTTGGAGGTTGGGGAGAGCAGTTTGGATTATTGATGAGATCGAATAGTTTTTTGGGTCTATTTTTGGCTGAGTCGTGGAGGGTTCTGAAGTGCAATGTTTTTCTAAGGAAGAAATGCTTGTGGTACTTGGATCTTGCTGAACTAAGTCTGGCCAAATTATCGGTGGAGGGAGCTTGTCTCCATTGTTTCTCCAGGATTCTTAGGTACTTCCTTTCTTCATAAAGGGATTTGTTGAACAAAAGTGCTGAGGGAGTAGGCCTTTTCTTTTTACTTTTAAGAGGAGCGACGTTATTGATTTCGACTGCAGGACTGTGAGGCATTGGGGGGTGAGTTCGTTAACATCCAGGTTCGGGTTTAGCCTTGGAAGTGATAGCAAAGCTGAATCACAGAGGTACCGAGGTCAATATTTTTAGCGTCACAGAAACAGGAAGTAGACCTCTTAGGTTGGCCGTTAGTTATAGAGTGTGATAGGTGAAGAGAGAATGGGATGAGGTGGTGGTCAGACCAGTCTACATGAATAGGGATAGCGATAGTAAGCATGCCTGCTTTAGAAATACCAAGGTCCAGGATTGAGCCCTTAGATTGTGTTGTTTATGTGCAGTGTTGGATAAGATCGTTTGCAGAGAGGAAGGTGGCCAGCATAGTCACAGAAGAGTCTTGAAGCGAGCCCCAGTGGAGATTGTAGTCACCCACGAAGATCAGATTGTCACTTTGTGAGTATTGGTCGCTGATGAAGTCATTGAGTTCCTCCATAAACGAAGGGCAGCTACCAGGCGGAAGGTAAATGGCATGGAATCTGAGGGGTGAGCAGTGGTGCAATTGAAGTTTAAGAGATAAGCATTCAAAAGCGCGGAAGGAGCTGATAGGAAAAGCCGTAAGTTGACGGGGGTTTCTAAAGATGACTGCAACACCTCCCCCAACTTTGTCTATTCTGTCATTTCTAAGTATAGAATAGCCTGTGGGTAATAGGAGATCAAACAGAGTGAGAGGTATTGTTGAACCAGGTCTCTGTCAGGAAGAGCATGTCAATATAATGAAGGATGATGATGGTATCGGAGATTTCAAGTTTGTGTTTTATTGCAGATCTGCAGTTATGGAGCAGACAGTGCAGCTCCGTCGAGACTGTTTTGGTGACTGGGCACTTGGGCTATGAGGGGTGATAGGGATATTGTACTTATACGAGGGTGCTCCGGAGGGTTTAGGAGGATGAGTGGTTCTGACAGAGGAGATGGTTGGAATAGTGTAGATAGTAGGGTTACTTGGAGAGGAAAGTGGAAGAAGGGTGGCATTCGAGGACTTGTGTGAGTTTGCGATGTTTATAGACAACAGGTTATGATTGGCTATTTTGGGGTGTGGGGGTGAGGTGCATCTCGTGGGACATTGTGCGCCATATGTGCGACACTGTGAGTGAAACTTAACAGGAATTAAAAGCAATCAGTAAGAGTCTCCTGTGGCGCAACACAGCTCTATGCTTACGTGCAGAGGTAGTGCTGCTCAATGCCATTACATTCAACATCACCTGTTTCTGGATATAGCAGAGAGCACCAACCATCTGCCTAGTAAAAGACTGCACACCATGACAGCTTCCAGCTTTTCTTCTACCTCTTATAATTCAGCAGGGATGCAGACACTGGCAGCAGCTAAATGTTGACTGTCAGAAACTTTCCCATTCTAGTGACAAATGAGTTTTGAACACTGGTTGACGTACAAAGAACAACTGTTGGTGAGCTCACAGGAGCTCTCAAAATTGTGTGATATTGTTGCAGTGCAGCAGGAATGCGGGAAAAACTTGCAATTTGCATTCATGGGACATGTGGCGCTTGCTTGGCAGGGCTGTTACAATATATGTGATGCTTAATAGCTGGTTAGTTCAAGTTAGCACCCCTCATGTAGAGAAGCGTAGTTTGCGCTTTATGTTTGTAGGGCAGCGCGTAATGTTCGATTGCAGTGAAGAATTGAACCGAACTGCATCTACCATGATGCCTAGGGTCGACTCTGCTGGGAGGTGAAGCAGTGTGCTCCCACATCAGTTTATTGTTTAAAGGCTCCCTCGAGCCGCTTTGAGCTGACGAGCTCGTGGAGAGGCAACTGTGCACCTGGAGAGATACTGCGGTCCAAGAATACGGCAGCCTGCTCAACAACCCCAAATAATTTTGCCTTATCTCTGCTGATGACGGATAATAATCCAGTAACACGTGTCCAGAGATGGCCAGCACTAATCTGCACCCACCTGGTGAAACACTCAAAAGACTTTCCAAGTGTACTCGCTTGACAAACCGAACTGCATCTACCATGATGCCTAGGGGTGACTCTGCTGGGAGGTGAAGCAGTGTGCTCCCACATCAGTTTAAGAATTGATTGTGTGATGTCTGGCAGAGATGTGAGAGTAGTGTGAATGTGGTCATAAGTTGTTGAAGTTGTTATTGGATCTGACATGGCCCAAGATCCCAGGATAAATGGTAAGGTACAGACGACACTGTGTCGTATTTGGCTGCTAAGTTTTGTGGGGGTTCGTTGTGAGACGTTGTCAACAGCACACTTGAGACATGGAACTTTGTTTGAATGGGACAATTGTGAATAATGTGGCAGACTTTTTGCGCAGAAGGGAAACTATACTTACTATACTGATTCAGGTGACTTCCCGCTGGTTGAGGATTAATTTGGGGAGTGTGTGCGTTCTTTGAAAGATTGACTTCTATAGATTCTTTTAGAGAAGCAGACAACTAAGGTTATAGGAGAACATATGTGAGCGAAGAAATTGTGAAGGAGGGTAAAACGCTGCGAGGAGCGAGAGTAACACCAGGGAGTGACGCACTGGGATAGATTAGATTGGAAGTTGTAATTGTGTTGTTGGCGGGATTCTGAACAATCTAGTTTTAAAGTTTAATTTCATATTACGAAAGAAAGGGGGAATATGAAGTGTTTTAAAGCAATAAGAGAGATGTTTAGAGGGGATGTGCATGTCCCAACTAGAACGGGGGAAGAGGCCCCCCTGGAGGATGCGCCTGTCAATTATATGGCAATGAATCTAGAGCTTTTCACTATTATTTGGCAGAAAAACTGGCACAAGATCACTGAGAAAGAGGACGCATTGGCGTATCCGTGCTATGGTACCTTTAATTTGAGAATAATTGATTATTTGAGGGGAATGTTGTATGCAATGAAACCCTTACCTAGACCTACACAATTTGAAGCACTTGACACATCGATGCGTGCTGCAAATGCTAAGCAGCGAAAGCACTATCGGTAAAATGAAAAAGGCGATGCATGCATATCAAGAAACAAGATGGAAGGAAAAGCAAAAGAGACGGAGAGTAGATATGATTGAAGGAGTGAGGTATTACCCTGCATTGGTGGCAGATGAGACAAAAGCGGTCAGGATGGAAAAAAAGAGAGGAAGAATAAAGGAGAGGAGGACAGTGACAGCGATGTTCGAGATACTTTGTTAGATGGCTATTAGTGGCACACCCACCCCATACAGTTTACCATATTCCTGGAGTGGGGGGGAAGTCCAGTTGTCCCCAATGACACGGAGTGCTTCAGCACCAATGGCTACCGACCCAGGTGTTGTAGGGACCCTCACATCCGGAAAGTCCCCAGTCGTGGGATTGGAGGGAATACAGACAGGAGTTCTGGATGTGTCCACACATCGTTATCCTAATCTTGCTTCAAAGATCCTGAATGCTCTTATTGTACCAGTTTCTATTGGCCCCATTGTTCCTATAAACAACCTGAATCTCATTATGAATGGGGGTCAAGGGATACCCATAGTCACTGAGGGGGGTGTCAAAGGAAAGAGTGGAAAGCTCTCAGACTAGATTAGTTCCTTTGACACAGATGATGAATGTGAGCACTCCTTGTGCCGTGACTGCAGACTCAACCTTAGTGCAAATGGGTCAAGGAATTGTTAGGTCCCTTGCAGAACTGACAGGATTAGAGTCGCCTGCATGGGACACCCTCCCGTGAGCATGTAACAGCACACCTCGAGAGCAAACTGAGGCCCAAAAGACTCCAGAGAGTCAAAGCATGTTTGATGTTCTAGATTTAGAAAGATAGCTGAAAGAAAGTAGTTACACTAACGAGAGTCAGAACACAAAGGCAAGTTCAGGGACAATTAAATCAGCGGTAAAGGTAGATTTGGTGGATGTGCCTGAGCTGAAAACTGAATTAGATGCAATGATAAGTGGAATTCTGAAGCTTTACCATTTCGACTCATATCAACAGAAGGAATTACTGTTCATGAGTGAGAATGATACTAGAAGAGCAAGGGAAGCTCATGGAAAATTGTCTGATCTGGCTACTAAATTTAAAGTCAATATAGAGGGAAAAAAGGCACTGCATAAAAATCATTGGCTTGACCTGGAGAATCTGAGGACAAAAAGGCTTAAAACACAAATCTGAGAGCTCATACTGTGCATTCGAGTTTGGGGATCATTGGATAAGTGGGAAGAAAGGTGGGCAAAAATGAAGGCTACCGAGGGGAGGTAGTGTTCAGGCATTCTCTTTACAAGAGGTACAGAGTGGAGGGTATGGACATGTGCCCTGGAGTAGGGGTGATCTGGCCGCTTTTACAAATGATTTCCCGATTTTGCAAGAGAAGCCTGTGGATTGGTATAAGCAAGTTGATCGTTTTGTGAGCAAATCGAAAGTGTTGTGGGTTGATCTAAACACATTGTTTGAAATTGTTGTTCCGAGTGATCTATGGTCAGCATGTTAAATAGCTATAGAATGACTGAATAATGAACCAGAAAGTGATCCGGTGACTCATGGTCCATCCCCTGTGGCGATGAAGAAATAAGATCAGGTGATTACATGGTCAATGGGTAAGGTGGCTCCACAAGATGTGGATTGTGTTAAGGTAGACAGAACCAACCAACAACTTAAAGATACAGTGCATGCCTACTATGAGCGGTTGTTGCAGGCTTTCAAATAGTACAGCGGAATTGATACACTTCAGCCAAAAGGCATGTGACAGTTTGTGTTCAAGTTTGTAACTTGATTGCAAAATGAGATCAGCTTGATGATTCAACAACATTTGATATGTTGGCAGAACAAGTCAATTTATTAAATTCTCTGTTATGCTAAATACTGTTGTGACGAAATCGACGTGAGACATAGGAAACTAAAAGAGACGCTGATGTTGGCACAAACGAGGGCTGCACAGATGGAATGGGAGGTCAGGCTTATAGTGGGAATGGATCACAGACGTCGCAGCGTGGATAAATGCAGGGCCAGGGAAGAGACTGAGGTGGCCCAATAGATCCTAAAACAGGAATAGACATTGCAACCTTCAAGAAAACCAGCCTGTGTCACTTTTGCAATAGGGGTGGGCTTTGGAAGCGCAAATGTCATTTTAATCCTGCCAACCAAGATCAGAGTGGGGCTCACCTCAGGCACAGGAAAGTTTCATGCAGCTTCCCAACACACGACCCGGTCTACGTCTCAGAATGTGGGAGGTTTGCAGGGGCTGTTAATGCAGGTACCCCAACCTCATCTGCCTCCACAAGCTTTCCAGAGTACCTCCTATGGAAATGCCCCAGTTCAACAGTACCCTATGTTCAAGGCCTTTGATGACCCAGGCACAACTCAGTCCTTATGACTCTGCCTGAGAGGGGAGGAAGACTGTACACTTGAAGCAGTCTTGGAGGTAGACCAGAGTAGACCCTATGTCGATACAGATGTGAATGGTCATATTGTTACCTTTTTGGTTGACAATGATGCTACCCGCTCTACTGTGAGAACAGCAGAGGCCCCCAACCTACCCCTCTTAGGAAAAACAATCCAAGTTGTAGGTTTAGCCAATATTATCCTGTGAGGCTAGAAACCTTCGAAGACAGTCACCAGTTTGTAGTGTGTGATTCAAGGCATGTAAGCCTTTTAGGACTAGACTTGTCACGGCACAAATCTAGCCAATTTTTGTTTGCCTTTAAGCTAGAAGACCGCGTCATAACGTGGTGTTTTATCCCACAAGGGTATACGAAAAATCCTTCTAGCTTCAACCAAATCTTAAAGGTAAATCTCAAACCTTTAGTCATGCCCTGCAACTCTGTCTTGATACAGTACATTGACAACCTGTTGTTGATATTCTGATGAAGTTGCACAATATTGTGCTCTAATTGCCTATACTTTCAATGGGGAGTTGAGGAGACCGATCTCAATCTGTTATTCACATTGTGGATACTTGGGAGGATGTAAAACGGTTGCAAAAGGAGATTCCTGAGGAAGAGCCGGATGGATGGGTAGGGCAGGATGCATGAAAAGAGAGGATGACATATAAGTTAAGGTAGACAGAACCTGATGCGTTGTACTTGTCAGGTATGATTGCGTAGTGCACATAGTATTTGTATAATATAAATTGTTGTACATTCCATGTTCTCAGTTCAAGTAGAGATGTATGGAATGGCAAGGGCAGATGCTGCTGGGAGCGGATGCCGGTTACTGTATGCAGAAGGGGTTGATAATAAGATAATTACATTCTACAAGTTTCCAGATGGGAGGAGCAAACACTAGATTATTTTGGTTACGAGATGGTGGTTATCAACCTCTGGACCCACTGCCGGTAGGAACCTTTTGGATTTATTTCTTTTTTCCTTTTGGATTATCTACACAGAATTACTACGAGCAATCCTCAGGAATCTAAACTCTACGTGGTATTTTGGCCACCTCGATTGGAGGTTTTAAAGAAATCTGTTCTTCTTTTTATTACATTTGAGTTTAGTGGAACAGTTACTGTATTGCGGTTAAGCTGCTGCTGCACGGGAATGACGTTGAAGCAATGCTCGTGAACCCATGACAATTTGTGTACTGTCAAAAAGTATCTTAATGCGCATTTTGGTGGTCACATTCCTTACTTTTACCAAGGGAAGTATTGTGTTGTCCGCGCAGCATTGTACAGGCATTCTTTTCTGGAATTGAATTCCTCCTTTGACGCAGTGCATTCTGGGGCGAGCACAGGATGCGGCAAGGTCCTGCTGTGTAACCTTCATGTGCTGCCATTTTGTGTTTTTGCATCGACAAGCTATTTAAATCTGTGAGGAGATCCACAGTGCATTCTGGGGCGAGCGAAAGCCTTGTAAATGTTATGCTGGGCAAGTGCATTCAGGAGAGTTCACGCAATGCAATATTTACGTGCTGCAAGCCATCTACGTGTGTGAGGAGGTTTGGAGATCCTAATGCATTGTTTGGGCCCTGAAGGTTTCAGGGTATATAACTAAATGCAAAAATCAGAAAGAGCTGGAGATATAGATATATTTAAATGTGCCTTTTTAGACTTGATTCTATGTCAGGAAAGGAGGATTCAGATTATGTTTTCTCTTTCTTCGCTGTTTATTAACACATTTTCACAGCAGCCAATTAAATTTCAACATTTCCAAAAAACGACATTTCCCAACTTTCCTCACATGACATTATCAGCGATACACCAATCCTTCCAAGCCTCTTCCAATATGAGTGTTGCAAAGTAAAGAAGCACACTGTGATTGTAGAAGTCTTCTTTACCCAAGTCAAAAAGGAAGATCATCCTGGAGTCTTTCTGAAGTCATCCGATGACTTCAGCCAGGCTATTCCTGCAATTATCTGGGGACGTCATCCCAAACCATTCTGAAGTATGCCCACAGGGCAGAATATTAACCGCATGCGCGCTAGCGGGTTTTCCCGCTGTGCGCTGAAATTTGAAAATCGCGGGTTACGTGACAAAGCCAGCTCGTCATGCGCGCAGCGCAGGTAACGCCCATGACGAGCTGGCTTTGTCACCCGCATCGAAGGGGTTAAAATGAGATGACCCAATAGAGTCATCAGGGAAACTACTTCAGGATTAGTTCCTGATGACTCCAGTGGAAAACATGTGATGGTCTTGTACTACTGCAGGATGATACCATAAGGATTTCAGATTAGGCTGTATCACTCCAGGATGGGTTTCTAATTATCTCATTGGAATATATGCAATGATGCCTTACCACTGTAGGATGATTTCAGGATTAGTCTGGATTACTCCAGGATGGCCTTATGAATATTTCAGGATGGGGCTGTATTATTACAAAATGATCTTGTGAAGACTTCAGAATGAGGCAGTATTATTCAAGGATGATCCCAAAATATATTTAGAATGGGACTACTAATCGATGAGGACTTCATGATGGGGATGTATTGCCTTAGGATGGGCTTTGGCTGTATTACTTACAGCATGACAATTTCAGTATGCGGATTTATTATTCATATATCTGAAATAGTAATGTGTGAACCTTTGCCATACATAGGAAGTTAGGAAATCAGCAGTTTTTTGTTTGTTTCCAGAGCAGATTACTCCAACAAAAACAAGCATTGGTAAAAGCATTATGTTTCACCTATGTGATCAATAGGCTGTTTTTGTTGTGAGTTGTAGGTTGCAGAGTAGTTGAACAATATAAGTTACAGAAAGTCTGTTAAAGTGTTATGACTCATTTATGTACAAAAAGGTAAATTATTGTGCCGTTACTAGTGGTTTAGTGTGGGTAAGCAAAGCAAAATTTTTAAAAACGAAAGAGAGAAATAATAGAATTAATTTATGTATTACCAATAGTATGCGTTTCGTAGAGTTCTGAAAACTTTTGGGCCCGGTGCCACTGCACCTGCTGTACCATCCAAATCATGCCACTAATGCCTGCATGGTAACAGCTCTTGTGACTGCTTATTTAGTAGTTAAACATAGCAATATTTGATGTTAGAGGAGTTCTGACAACTTTTAGCCCCAGTGCCACTAAACCTGCTGCACCATTCAAATTATGACCCTATTGCCGGTAAGGTAGCTGCACTTGTAACTGCCTGTTTAGTAGTAAAATATTGCTATATTTGGTGTTTAGAGGGGTTCCTAGAGCTTTGGAACCCGGCATCACTGCACCTGCTGCACCATTGAAATGATGACCCTATTGCCTGAAAGCCTACTGCACTTGTGGTTGCCTGTTTAGGAATAACATATAGCAATACTTGGTGTTTAGAAGGGTGCTTGGAGCTTTTGTTCCTGATGCCATTGCTTCTGCTGCACTATTGAAATCATGGCCCTGGTGCTTGCTAGATAACCGCATGTGTGACTGCCTGTTTAGTAATAAAATATAGCAATGTTTGGTGTTTAGTGGCGTTATGACGTTTGGCCCTCGTGCCACTGCACCTGCTGCACTATTTAAATCAAGCCCCTTTCAAATGAAAGGTAACTGCAATTGTGACTGCCTGTTTAGTAGTAAAATATATCATAGTTCTTATGTATTAACTTTATTTTTAACATCCAGTGTTACAACATTTAGAATATGATCATAAT
Source organism: Lissotriton vulgaris (assembly GCF_964263255.1). Taxonomy (NCBI): domain Eukaryota; kingdom Metazoa; phylum Chordata; class Amphibia; order Caudata; family Salamandridae; genus Lissotriton; species Lissotriton vulgaris. Next base: position 605,661,608 of record NC_141698.1, on the reverse strand, counting down.
GACCAAATAGCTCAAGTTGAAAAAAATCAATCACATAATGCCTACGAAGTGCAAAGAAAAGTACTGGAGGCATGAATAGGAAATGCCACAAACGTTCTACGGCTAAAGCATCTGTTTTACAAAACTAAATAATAACAAGCATTTGCAATGCAATAGGTCTCGCATTAGGAAAGAGTGAGCTATTGGTATTGTAAATGACACATTTTTTTAATATGTGTTTGCTTCTAAAATATATAAATTAATAGCATTCATATTCACAAAGCCAATAGCTTACAGTTTCCTAATGCGAGTCCTATTGGCTATGGCAATGCTTGTTGGTAGCAAGCAAGGACAGTGCTGTTGTGGTGCTGAGGGCAAGGGAACTACCCCTTAAAAACAACCCCTGGTACCCTTTAGGTTGCGTGGCGCGAGCAGTCTAGGCTAATCCTCAGGGCGCTAAGTTAGTTAAGCATTTATGACCACATACAGTAAACACAATGACCCACCACAAATGGACACCAGGCGTAAGATTTGTATAAAAAGTACGTAGGCTTTATGTAAAAATATAGGGTATTTTGCAGTTACTATCAAAAGATCAATATAACGTTCAAAAATGAGGCCACAAGATCTAAAAGAGGCAAGTGTTCTTTCAAAGTTCTTAAAGTTGATCAGTTCCACAGACTCTACAGTACAAGCTCTGTTCTGTTCTGGGAGTTTTCTCACTGCTGGCGCTTCGTAGCGCTCCTGTACGCTGTACGTGATGCTCAAAACACAGCCTCGACAACCCTCACGCGCCTCTCGGACACGTTAGCCCAAGGCGCGGCGCTTGGTGCGAGGCATACACCGCTATGGAATTACAACGGGGTGCGCGTCGTCGCACTCCCGTGCAAGACGTACCTCGCTAGCGTACACGAAGTGCATCTGAATGTTATGCGCCTCGCGTACGAGGCATACAGCGCTGTGAAGGTCGAGACAAATAGCGCTAAGGGGAAAACAGAACGGTGCGGACCCCCAGTCCGTTGTAGACTCGCTGTCGAGTTTGTTCGGTACAGTACCTTGGTTTGCAGACGTCCTAGGCATGGGGTCCGGGTCCACTCGGCGTACGTCAGGAGGACGAGTCGTACTCGGCTAGTACGCACCGGCGGGAAAGCATACCTTTGGATCTTCGATGGCTGGTGGCTTCCAGTAGGCAGGCGTGGCACAGGGCCTCCAGTACGGACCGTACTGGGGGTCTCTTCCGGGTGTGGCGCAACCTCTTTCAGGGGCTGGAGGGCAAAGCGGGGCGGCTGCAGAATTACTGCGGGAGGGGCGAGGGAGCACACCACGAGATCCAGTAGCAGGCGAGGTGACAGGGGAGCAAGCGGCCCAGCCTGATGGGTAGAGAGCGACTCGGCAAGAGCGGGACTCTCAGCTGGCAAGGGCGGCCAGTCTCCTGAGTGTCACGGCCCTAGGAGGGAGCGGGGGGGGGTGCAGAGGCAGGATTAAAAGTCAATGCCAAGAAGTCCCGAATCGCATACCAAAGAGTGAAATACCTCGGTTACATACTTGGGCACGGCCTTATCGAGCCACAAATCGAAAAGGTCCGCGCCATAGCTGATACCCCTTTTCCGAACACCAAGAAAGACCTACGAGCGTTTTTGGGGTTGATCGGCTACTACCGACGGTTCATTCCCCTATTCGCACAGATTTCAGCCCCCCTCACCGACATGTTGAAAAGCAAGATCCCGGAGACGGCCCTAAGACAGCCCACTCCCGAACTGCTGGATGCTTTTTCTTCCCTTAAGAGAAGCATCACCTCCACCCCTGTCTTGTCTTCCCCCGACTTTGCCAAACCTTTTGTTTTACATACTGATGCCTCCGATTATGGGATCGGGGCAGTACTGTCACAACAGAGGGAGGATGGGGTGGATCATCCAATACTGTATGTCAGTAGGAAGCTGTTCCCAAGAGAGCTGAAGTATTCCACCGTAGAAAAGGAATGCCTAGCAATACGGTGGGCGGTGGACAAGCTAGCGTATTACCTGGAGGGCAGACCGTTTACCCTATTTACAGACCATGCCCCTCTGCAGTGGATGGCACGGAACAAAGCCAACAACGCCAGGGTGATGCGCTGGTTTCTGGCGTTACAGCCCTATGCCTTCACTGTGCGACATACGAAGGGGATTGAGAATAAGGGGGCTGACTTTCTATCCCGTTATCCCCTTCCCGAACGGAAGAGTTCAGGGGGGGAGGTGTGTAAGGGGGTGCCCGGGGGCCCCCCTGGCGTATCTATAACATGTGACCCCCTCCCTCTTCTCTTCACAGCCCCAGGGTACATCCTCATGGAACAGAGTGGAAGAACGCTACAGCTGTGATGACGAGGACCTGGACAGCGGCCCCTTTAAATGGTACCAAGGGCGTGAGGGGGAGGTACCCGACTCCGCCTTAAAAGAGGAAGGTGCTTCAGCCCAGGTGTGTCTATACACTGGAGGAGCAGTAAGCCGGAGGAGCGGAGAGGCGTGGACCGACCCGGACGGGAGCAACGAGTGGTGGGACGACGAGACGCTGGAGCCGAGACTTCATCGCGGGAACCAGCAGGAGGAGTCCGGCCCAGCTGAGGAGCACGGAGACGAACGAGGGCTGCGAGGATCGTCCCAGGAGCTGGAGGTCTACAGAGGAGCGTGGCAAGATCCGGAGGCGGGTCGGGAAGCCGTCGTCTTAGAGGACCGCGAAGGAGGAGGGTCCGGTGCGGAGGAAGCTCGGGAGAGAGCGGCCGAAACAGGGGCAGCAAGAGAAGAGGAGACACCAAAGCCGGGAGGCCACCGATACCGTGCATCGCCCAGCCACTCCCCCGGAGGGGCGTGGCTCACGGAGGTACGTTCCCGTACAGCGGGCTGGGTGGCGAGGAAGGCGAGGCCCAAGTAACAGTCCCGCTGAGCATAGCAATTGACTCGTTTAGCATAAATCACAACCCCCTTCACTTAGAAAGCACACAAAGTCCCTAGCGTGTATTGGGTCTGGGCACCGGGCGTCCCTCACTACCCTCCCCCACGTGTGTGATTGGGTAATACCCATACCGAGTGTGACCCTAACATACCTCCATTGTTTCTCCTCTCCCCCGGCGGAGTCAAGGGCACGACGGAGACGGAAGGAGGAGACCGGAGATGGCCATTAACGAAAAGAAAGGAAGGAGTGCTGTCTAAGAGCAGAAGGGAAAGAAGCCGTTCTCCCAGGAAACCTGTACAGCGAAAAACTTGTACTGACCACCTTTTACATCAAATAAAACCACGTACTGCAATCACTAAAACTCGTCTTCTGCCTCTCCCTGTTGCCCCCGTTACACATACTCATAGTTAAGTTCATTAGTAACTAAAAAGAATTCCCTCATCTGTTTCGCAGGTCTTACTTTGTTTAAGCTATTTACAACTTTGAGATTTGCAAAAACCTCATCAAAGTCTGAGTAATAGTACTCCAGACGACCAGTTTGATAAAACAGGCTAGCAATTACACTGCAAGTAATGCCATAAGTGAGAGGTAACATGTTGTAAGTCACCCCCTCTGAAACAGAAGCAGGCAGCTTCACACAGACATAACAGTCTTTAACATTCATTACTTTAACATATTCAAACGGAAGCCTTGAAAATGAATTGCTTGAGAAATCTCCAACAGATCTATCTAGATGAATCTCTGGATCATGCTCAATAACTCTGCTAGACTTAGCAGCATGTTTCTCATGTTTAGTCTCTACCTTACTTGTTATGTTAGTCTTGAGTTTTTGCTTGTCAATACCAAAACGGTAAACTACAGCTAATATTAACCAAACTAAAATTAATAAGACTACACAAATTGAAGTCATGTTGCAACATCTCCTAAAAATGGAACACCTTGAAGTATCTGAACTAGGCATTTTGAAAAACGATCAAAATTGAAAAACAAAAATTTAAAAATATGTGAGTTTACTAAAATATTAGTGTAAAACTAAACTATAAAACTAAACTATATCCCCCTTTTAAATTTTTTTTTTTTTTAAAAGAAAGCCTAAACAGCTTTTCTTCGACCTTGCGTCACATGAATATGTGCTTTTCAACTAGACACAATTTCTTCGACCTAAAGTCACCTAACACATTTTCTTCAGCCTTATGCCAGGAAACAAAACCCTTATCTAGAATTTAAACAACATCAATCTTTGTCATTAGCTTCTTCCAAATCTTCTTGGCTACTGCTTTCCACCTCAACAATTGGCGGGATTATTATATAGGTCCACTCTGGAGACTTTTACTTCTGATTTGGCTTTATTACTCTTTTTGTTTTTCGAGTGATGACTTCGATCTTTTTATTTTTGTTTTTCTTATCAGAGTCACCTCCCTGACTAGATACTTTGTTGATCTGCTCTTTTGATTTCTTCACCAGTTTGAATTTCAAATTATCTTCAGGCCAAATATCTCCTTTTCTCAGGATTTTCTTCTTTGGCACACTTTCATTACATTCAGCTTTCCAAGCTCTTTTTCTGAATTTTCTTATTTCAGATTCTTCGTCACTCTCATCAGTGTCTGTATCTGAGACTTCAAATCTGTACCTAGGAACCTCTTTACTCGGCAGCTTCACTCCATTAGGAACAATATCCTTACAGCTGGTACTTGGTAATTCTTCCTCTTCTTCAGGAATCACCTTCAGCTTCCCAGTTTCAGGCTTTTTGTTCCTGCTCACAGAGTTACTTTTTTGCTTTTCAATACTCTCCTGGACTAGATTTTCATCTTGCTCAGAATCTTCTGCTTCTGAATCTCCTTTTTCTTTTTGAGATTCTTTTTCTAGCAGGTCTTCATCAACACCTCGATTTCCAGTTTCGATATTCAGATCTTCTTCATTCAAGTTCTGATTCTCATCGAGATTCTCTTGATGTTGATTCTCTTGCTGAGCATCAGACTCGGGATCTTCTGGATCTCCTTCTGAATCTGAATCAGTTGTTTCTTCACTGTCTTCATCAGAATTTTCAGGAGGTGGTACACGAATTGTATGGCTCGCATGCACCCACCTTTTCAGCCCTTTGCACTTGACTGCATTTGTTGTGACCAAAATGACTTGTCTTGCCTTCTGCCACCTTGGTACTAAACAGTTTCTTCTCCGATGAACTTTAGTCCTCACCCAGTCTCCAGGCAACAAATCATGCACTTGCAGTTTCTCTTTTGAGATTACATCTGTTCCCACCTGATGAAATACAGAATTAACTACATCAGAAAGATTCTGACAGTATTCAATGATTGCACTATCATTAATACTCAATATTTTGCCAACTGGAATAAATGCTTGCCTCATTACTCTACCCATTAAAATGTCATGGGGACTAAGGCCTGTCTTTTTCTCTGGAGTGCTTCTTAATGACATCAGAACAAGTGGAAGAGCATCTGTCCACTTCACTCCTGTGGCTAGACACATTTTCGAAATTCTGTTTTTAATAGTTCCATTTATCTGTTCAACAACACCTGATGCTTCTGGTCTGTATGCACAATGCAGCTTTTGCTCAATGTTTAAAGCTTCACAAATCAATTTCATTAATCTGTTTTCAAAATGGGTTCCGCAATCACTTTCAATGGTTACTGGAAATCCGTACCTAGGTATGATCTCCCTCAAAAGCAATTTTGCCACAGTGACTGAGTCATTGTGACGAGTTGGGAAAGCTTCCACCCATCTTGAAAACAGACAAACAAACACGAGCACATATTTTAGCCTATTGTGCAACGGCATTTCAATGAAATCCATCTGCAATCTGGTGAATGGACCACCCTCCCGTCCTATGGTTCCCATGCTTACAACAGTTTTCCTATTTGGATTCATCTGTTGACAGGTCAAACATCTTTGGCAAAGTGACTCTGCAATAATCCTAAATTTTGGATTGAACCATGTTTCTCTGAATAGTCTAATCATTGAATCTCTCCCTAAATGCCCTGGACCATGGTACATCCGTGCCATATCAGCAATCATGCAGTTTGGCATTACAGGCCTTCCATCTTTGTAAACCCAAACTCCATCCTCTTCTCGCTGTCTGCATTCTGCTTTTAACCATGAATTTTTCTCTTCATCTTCTGCCTCATCTTGCAAATCTTTTACATCCTGCCATGTTTCAACTACAGAAATTAGCATGAGAGAATTCAACATGTGACTTTGTCTTTTTCCCGATTGATTGAATAATTGTTCTTTGCGCAGTTCCTTGCAATTTCGTCTGCGTATGCATTTCCTTTAGTGATGTAATCATCACCTTTCTTGTGAGCTGCACATTTGACCACAGCAATTTGCTCTGGTAACTGAATGCCATCAATCAATCTCTTAATCAATTTTGCATTTCTGATTGGCGTACCTGCAGAGGTTAAATAACCTCTTTGAGACCATAGCTGTCCATAGTCATGAACTACGCCATATCCATACTGACTATCAGTCACTATGGTTACCTTTTTGCCTGCTGCTTTTTCACAAGCTCGAATTAGACCAATTAGCTCTGCAATTTGAGCAGAACGAATTCCATCAAGAGGTGAACCTTCAACATCTGAAACTGTACATACAGAATATGCTGCTCTCAGAATCCCTTCATCATTTCTCAAGCAAGACCCATCCACAAAGTAGACTAAATCTGATTCAGGCAAAGGAACATCTTTTATGTCCTGTCGTGGTTTTGTACAGTATTCTACAACATCCAAGCATTCATGATCAATGTCATTTTCATTATTTACCTCAGTAACAACTCCATCTGGCAATAATGTGGAAGGATTGAGGTTCACGCATCTTGCAATTGACACGTAATCTGATCCCAGAATTGTTTTCTCATATTTTGCCAGTCTGCTACTTGTCAGATGTTGAGTTTTACTTCTGGTAAGAAGAATTTCGACTGAATGAGGTACATATACCTTTACAGGAAAACCCATAATGATACTCTCACTTTGTTCAAGACTTACACTTGTTGCAGCCACTGCTTTTAAGAAACCTGGCAAAGCTTTTGCAACAGGGTCCAAAACAGCTGAGAAATATGCTATTGGCTTTCTCAGTTTTCCGTGTCTCTGAATCAACACAGACAATGCACATCCTTCCCTCTCACTCCAGTACAGTTCAAATTCTCTCATATAATCTGGCATGCCCAGAGCTGGAGCTTCACATAAGCTTCTCTTTAATTGTTCAAAAGCTTCCAGTTCAATTTTTGACAATCTAATTGGATCTTTTATGTCAGCTTTTGTTAATCTCTGGAGTGGTTTTGCAATTACTGAAAATCCACTAATCCATTGTCGACAGTAACCAACCACTCCCCGAAACATAAAGAATTACCGCAGGGTTTGGAACAATTGGGCAACATGGAACAACAATTTGGTTAATTTTTCTCAGGTCCTGAACAATTCTATATGTTCCGTTTGGCTTTTTAATACCCATAATTGGTGAATTACATGGGCTACTCTCAATTTCTTTTAGCACACCTTGACTTATGAATTTTTCAATCACTGGAATGACACCTTCAATTGTCTCAGCTTTCATTTTGTATTGAGGAACGTTTGGAAAATCTATTCCCTGCTTAACAGTAATTTTTACTGGATCCACATTTTTCATAAGACCCATGTCATTTCCAGTTAGGTCCTAAATTTCTGGATTCACTGGCTTTTTGAGCTCTTCTGCCAAATCTTTTGTATCAAAAACAGGAAACAGTAATGTCTTTTCTTCATCAACCATTAACATTGTCAATTTATAAAGCCCATCTTCTTCTGATGTTTGCATTTCAATGCCATCTGGTGAGCAATATATCCTGCAATTCATTTTGCATAATATATCACGACCCAACAGATTTACAGGACTGCTGTCACAAACTAGAAATCTGTGTTTATCTTTGTAATTTCCGATTTCCACTTTAACTGGTTCGGTCAGGCTTGTTTTAATTTGCTGATTAGCTACACCTACAACTTGGATGGACTCACCAGAGAGAGGAAGATTTTCTATTTCTTCTGATCTAACAGTAGAACGGGTAGCACCTGTGTCCACAAGGAAAGTGATATCTACATCATTCACCTTACCATTTACAAATGGACCAGACTGATCTACCTCAAGAGTGGGTCCAAGCACACACTCTTCTTCCTCTCTCAGGCACCGTCATGAGTAATCTTCTGATGAATCACTCTCCTCTTTATCTTTTAGCCAAAATTGAGAAGCACTTGACATGTTAACTTTTCACACATTATTTACCTGATTACCTCCACAGAAACCTGTTTCGGGTGTAAATCTTGAGCATTAACACTATTAGGGAAAGGTGCTTGTGGTACCGGACGCTGCTTAATTTGGCTCTGCTGTATCTGGTTCTGCTGAATCTGGCACTGCTGATTTGCTACCTGTCGCTGCTGACTTAACTCGTTTAACTGTTGCTGGAGCTGTTGCTGTTGCTGCTGATTTAACTCACACTGCACCTGTGGATTCAATGAATTATTTTTAAAATTTCTGGGCGGGTTTTTACACTCGCGCTTCCAGTGTCCAATTTCGCCGCAATTAAAACATGGGAGCTTTTGTTTCTGCTCTTCAACATTTACATTAAATTTGGGCTTGTTATTATTATTGAAATTGTTCTTAAATTTTCCTTGATTCTGCTGCTGCATAGAGGCTAACTGCTGTTGTTGCTGCTCTGCTACCTTCACTTGTGCCCACATTGCCTTTTCCTTGAGATTTTTCTGCTTTGCATCTATTTCATCACTGCAATATTTTGCCTTTCTCAGGATGTCATCAACTGAAAGTGATTGCCAGCACACAATCCCATTTTTAATCATTTCACCAATTTCAGGTCTCAGGCCATAAACAAATCTGTAAATAAAATGGCTCATGTCCTTTTCACTTAATTTTTCATAGCCACTATACTGTTTAGGTTTAAAGCTTTTTATTAAGGCAAAACATAGGAGGGAAGGGGACAAAGAAGGGAGGGGTATGCACATTACAAACAAAAATGTCAAAGCGAAAGTAATCAAAGCATGGTAATGGACAGTGGCTACTGCAGATAAGGTTCCGTTGAGAAAAAGCTGAACATGTTTGCCACTGTCGGTGAGGCTGAAAAGCTAAAGGAAGGAAAAGCAAGAAGCCAACTCTCTCTCCCCCCCTGAACCCTCCCCCCAACACCCCAACTCCCCCCAACTCCCTCCCAACCTCCCCCCGTCCAGTGCCTAAGCATTGATGCGTCCTGCTGCCCCACCCCACCCCCCCACGAGTCCCCATCTCATGTCTGTTTAGTTGGTTGGGTCTACAGGAGGTGTTAGTCTCAGGAGTCTAAGGTACCTCGGACAGGTAAGTTCTCTAAATTCTGTGCTCAAGAGCGCATGAAAGGGTCGCCACAACTCATCAAATTGCTCCACGTCCTCCGCCACCAAAAGCGATAGTTTTTCCATGCCTAGGACATGCCAAAGTCTATGGAGCCAGCCCGTGATGGAGGGGACTGTGGTAGTGCGCCAATGTATCAATATGTTCTGGATCGCCGATCCCAGTGCTATTGCTATTTGCCGACCTCTATGGGACTTCAGCGGGTACATTAGCCCATTCGGGAGACCCAACAAAACATACGCCGGGAAGCGTGGCAATTCTACCTCAAAGTGAGCATCTATCTCGTCAATGATCTCCGTCCAGTATTCCCTCAACAGGGGGCAGTCCCAAAGCACATGCGTGAGAGTCCCCGTCTGTCCACATTCCCTCCAACAAGCCTTCCCAATATTCCTATTCATTTCATGTAGTCTCTCCGGGGTATAATACCAATACGTGGACACCTTTGTGAATGTTTCTGTGAGTCCTGATTGGTATGCGGAGAATCTCGCGCGGTATGCAATCTGATCCCATTCCTTATGACTGAGCGTCCTCCCCAGCTCTCTATTCCAGCGTTCCCTGCCAGGGTTATAAAAGTGAAATGGGGGGGGTTGCAGGAATTTATAGAGGTCCGTGATCAGTTTGGCGTCAGAGGTACGAGTTATTAACCACCTCTCGTACGGCTTCATCTGGCGATCTGCAGTGTCTCGTACCTGCGGCTGGAGCGCCCAATGCCTAACCTGCATGTACCTTAACCTCTCTGCCTCAGTCAGTTGGAATTCCTGCTTCAGGTGCTGAAAAGGGACCACCCCCTCCGAGTCATACATCTGGAAGAGCGCACGGCAACCCGCTGCCCTCCAGTGCGTGAACGCGCCCGGTTCTAGACCTGGGGAGAAATCAGGGTTCTCTACTATCGGCGTGAAAGGCGAGGGGAATGTGGTGAGGTCGTGAACTTCATTAACAGCGACCCACACTCTCAAGGGGACTCGCGTGACATAAAGCGTATAGGTTGGGGGGGCGGTGGATCCGCCGCAAGAATGGCACCTCCTGTAAGGGACGCTCCGCCACCGCCTGGTCCTGAAAGAGGCGATGCTTGTCAGATTCCCATTTGCTCCATTCCACCAAGTAGCGCAACTGCGCTGCCTGAAAGTATTTCCGGAGATCTGGGATGCCAAGGCCTCCCGCCTCCGGGGCCAGTGTGGAGAGAACCCTCTTCATTCTCGGCTTGCGACCCTGCCAGATGAAACGTGCAATATCTGCTTGCGTCTGTCTGATCCATCCCGTAGGCGGTTGGAGCGGCAAGGCCCGAAAGAGATACAAGATCTGGGGCAAGACCGTCATCTTGACCGCAGCTATTCTGCTGAGCCAGGACAACATTCCTTTACCCCAGCGGGCTAGCTCTTCCTTGATTTTCCTGCCCAGAGATGCGTAATTGGCCGCTACCATTGCTGGCAACGTCGGTGCTAACAGAATCCCCAGGTAAGGTACCAGAGATGACGACCACTGCATAGGAAAAAGCCTCTGCAGATCTCGTCTTGTATCCGCTGTCAGGGACACATCCAGGGCCGCTGACTTGCCCATGTTCATCTTGAAGCCGGCCACTTTCGAGAAATCATCCAGTTCCTTAATGCATGCCGGGAGGGCCCGCGTCGGGTCATCCAGGGTCAATAGGACATTGTCCGCATAGAGACTAACCATATGGACATATCGCCCCATCTTAACCCCTATCGCATCCGGGTTCTGGCGAATCCTCTGGGCAAATGGCTCCATATAGAGGGCAAAGAGAAGTGGGGAAAGCGGGCACCCTTGTCTAGTACCCCTTTCTATCTCGAAGCTGCGGGAGCTGCAGCCGTTAACTCTAACTGTAGCCGAAGGGGACTTGTAACAATTAAAAATCATCGAACAGAACTTCTCTCCAATACCCATCTTCCGGAGCACCTGTTCAAGGTAGGGCCAATGAACGCGATCAAATGCTTTCTCCGCGTCCACCGCCAGCAACATTCTCTCTCCCGGAATCCGTGAGGCCTTCTCCAAGACGTGCACCACTCTCTTGGTATTATCGACTGTTTGTCGACCTGGGACAAATCCAGCCTGATCAGCCTCTACCAGGCCCGGCAGATGTACAGCCAGTCTAGACGCCAGAATCCCTGTATATAGCTTTAGGTCGACATTCAGGAGGGATATTGGCCTGTACGAGCCGCAGAGGGTCCGGTCCTTCCCTGGTTTCGGAATTACCGAGACCGTTGCTCTTATTAGGTCCGGCGGAATGGCTCCCGGTGCAGAGAAGGAGTTGAATAAGCGGGCAAGGATAGGTGCCACAATCGGGCAAAAGGTCTTATAAAACAAGGACGTGTAACCGTCCAGGCCTGGGGCCTTCCCATGCTTGAGCCTGGAGATGGCGGCTATCACCTCCTCTACGTGAATACTACGTTCCAGGTGCTCCGCCTGCGCTGGGTCCAGGGGCGGAAGGGCCACCGACTCCAGATAGTCCGCTGTATCTTGCGGCAAAGGGGGCTCCCCTGTGTAAAGGTCTTCATAGAACCTACGGAACACCTCCGCTACCGCTGCGTCTTCAGAGACCGCCACCCCATCAGAATCTAGCAGTTCCTTAACCAGGTTACGCTGATGCGCCACACGGAGCCTATTCGCCAGGAGTTTGCCACACCTATCCCCTCCCGTGTAAAACGCGTGTTTCAGGCGCAGCGCCGCGTATTCCGCCCTGTCCATATCTAACGCTGATAAGAGTTTCCTAGCAGCCTTCAACTGTTTCCATATCCTAGGGGCCCCCGTACGGCGATGTACATGCTCCAGTTCTCTAACTTTGGAAGTCAGCTCCTCCCCCTTGCGCTGTCTCTCCCTGTTCTCTGCTGAGGAGATAGAGATAAACTCCCCTCTCAGGACCGCCTTCAACGCCGCCCACTGTGTCGCTAGTGAGGTGTCTGAGTTATCGTTATGTGTTTGGTACTCCCGGATCGACTCCTCAATGTGTTTCACAACAGCTTTTTTATGTAAGAGGGTGTCCCTAAGGCGCCAGACACCGCGGGAGTGGGAGACCGGTGGGAGCACAAATGTACCCGCGACCGGCGCGTGATCTGATAATGAGAGGACCCCTATTTCCGCCGTCTTAGCGAAGGCACACATCGGTCCGCTGACCAACAAGTGGTCCAACCGCGCATATGTCCGGTGTGCATGTGAATAGTAAGAATAGTCTCTACTCGTGGGGTGCAGTGTGCGCCAAAGGTCATGCAGGTCCAGATCAGCGAGCCGAGCCTTTCCTGCCTGTGAAAGTTCCCCAGTTTGCGGATGTCTCTGCGCGGACCTATCAAGTGTGGAATCAAAAACTATGTTCAAATCACCCCCTAGAATGACATGTCTGTCCGGGGAGGCAGTCACGTCCACCAGCGCCGAGTCTAGAAAGCGCTCCTGGTGGTCGTTCGGGCTGTACAAAGAGCCAATAGTAAACGTCACATCTCCCAGCTTGAGGCGATACGCCAACAGCCTCCCCTTTTGTTCTGCGAATTTGTACAGCACCTCCCCCCTGAAGGAACTTGCTATCAATATGGCCACTCCCGCTTTCTTAGAGGTAGTGGAAGAGAAAAACTGTGTGGGAAACTTGCAAGAACGCAGCCTATGACAGTCCTGTGTTAACAAGTGGGTTTCCTGCAGGAGACAAATGTCTGCTTGTGTCCCCTCCAACAAAGACAAGATTGCCCTCCGTTTAACGGGATTGTTCAATCCCTTAACATTAAGGGTTACTACTTTCAGTGTCGCCATATTCCTGAAGGCCAGTGTGTGCTAAGCAGTGGGCACCCAATCGGGGAGGGTAGGGCACGGGACGGCAGCGCAGGGGAGCTAAAGTGAAATAATGCAATAATATATAAGACACTGGACGATTTCCCCCCTTCCCCCCAACTTCCCCCAACTTCCCCCGAGCCAACCCCGTGGCAACTGGCCAACCCCCAACCCAAACTCGAACAACCCAATGTCCCGGTCATGTCCCAAAACGGACAAGTCCGTGGAAAGTACATAAAGTGGACGTCCGGCCACTCGTTCTTCCCGCCTCCCCCTCAACCCTCCTCCAGCTCCAAACCTGTCATCATCAGAAGCTATGTCCTTCTCCCCCCGCAGCGTTTCTACGCCGTCAAGTCTACACCGTTAGTGGCAGCAGAGTCCCTGGACGCCTCTCTCAACGCGTTGGCCATTTCCGCTCTGATGGTAGGTGAATCCGGCCTCCCAGCGCTAGCCACCGATCTCCTTCTCGCTGTCCGCCATCGTCCTCCTCGCTCTGAGCGTCTCCGGCCCGGCGTCGCTTCATCCTCCTCCGTAGCTGTGAGACCCAGGACCCCACAGACGTCCTGCAAGGAGCGCAATTGGTGCATCACGCCGTTCCAGCGAAAGATATGGCGAAAGGGATGCCCCCAAGAGTATGGTGTTTCATGCTCCCTCAGAAAGTCTCCGCCATTATGCGCTCCTTTACGAGGAAATCAGGAAGGTAGGCCAAAATGTCCGGTGGAGGCGCCGTCGATTGTCGCTGACGGCCGACCCTATGGGCCCTATCAATCCGGATCGGGAAGTCCGCTGGCTCACCCAGGATCTCTCTGAACATGTCCCTCAGGTAGCCAGCAACATCAGCTCCCTCTTCAGCGGACGGTACTCCCCGGACCCGTATGTTATTCCATCTCGATCTGTTCTCCAGGTCTTCATTGTGCGCTTGGAGGTCCACATGCTGTTCCGTGAGGCGGAGTACCTCCTGTTGTAGGTGGAAAATCTCCTCATCCCTCCGGTGGGCCGCTGTCTCCACCGTTTCCATCCGCTCACCAAGGCCCTCCACTTCACTGCGAACCTCGCGCACCTCGCTGGCCACTTCCTGCTTTAGTGTCTGAAAGTCCTCTTTGAGCGAACTAAACAGGGCCTCCATGAAAGATCTCGTGACCGGGGGCTCCCCCCCAGCCGGTTCTCCTGAGTTTCTGGAAGAGCTCGGGGACGGCTGCGCTCTATCATGCTGTTGCTGGGCCCTGCTGAGCATGTCCGGGAGCGTGCGATCTCCTTTCTTCACGTTCCGGCCGCTCGCCATTTGCACACCGTGGACCACAGCACGCCGCTCAATGGAAGAGGTAATTCAGGGCTGCAGACAGCAGGTCCCGGCGTTGCTGGGTCTCCACTTATGGGCAAGGTGCGATCGAGGTGAGATTCCGATATAGCAGGGCCATCGTGTGTTCCGTACCTTCGAGAACAAAATGGCGGCCGGGCGCCACTGTATAGACCCTCCTACATCTCCAACCAATGTCCAGACCGCCGGCCAGCTCATAGACCTCCCGGTCCGTGGCACCGCCAACCGAACCGCACCTTTGCCGGGCACTCCGCTCGGGGCCGGGGGGGCGCTTGGTAACCCAGGCCGTTACCTCAGGGGCTCGTCTCCATCGCCTTCTCGGGGACAAAATGGCGGCTAGGCATCTCCAAGAAGACCCTCCGACTCCGATGGCCACTGCCCGGATTGCATACAGTCTCAAGACCACAACAATGAGTCCCCTCCGGGGCCCCTCGATCCGTAGGAGGGTCGAGTGTCCTGCCTCCCCGTTCCGTACTCCTCTCCAAACTTCATACGGGACCGGGGAGCGCGTGGCACACCAGGCCGCAGCCGCGGTCTCGAGTGTCACTATGCTCAGGCAGCGACCGTTCCTCCCCGCGGCGTCCCTCGCAGGCTGTTCGTCTGGCTCACCAGCTTCAAAGGCACAGAACCTCTGCAAAGAGGCAAACGGACGCCATGCTGTTCAGCCGAAGCCCCCGTTCCGGGGCTCGCCCAGGACCCTGCGTCCGGCAACTCGTTCCGCCTTGGCTCAGTGGTGCTCCGCAGTCAATTCGCCATCGCTCAAGTAGTCTTCTACAACGGCACTTGGGACCCAATTTTAACACTCATGCATGCACCAAGGTCTCCGCCACCCTTCTTGCGGCCGCTGAGCTCCAGCGGGGGGAGAGAAGCTGTTGATAAAGGGCTCGGGCCTAGTCGGGCCGGAGGAGCTGCGGGAAGAAGCGTCCGCTCACCCCGCCATCTTGGCCACGCCCCCTCCACTATACTGTTTAAAGACTAACAGTAACCTTTCATAAAATGAATGAACTGATTCTTTTGGTTCCTGGTTTGTTCTGTCAATTTTAACCCAGTCCACTTCATTCAGGGGAATTTTCCCTTTTAGCCAGTAGATTACCTTATTATAAATGTCCATGACATCTTTTGATGGGGCACCTGTAATTGTGTCTCGGGCAGGTTCTTCTTTTGGCCAATCCACAGAAATGTTGCATTCTGTCCAAAGATCTGATGGGACGACAATGTCAAAGAATCCATCCAGATCAATCCACAGAACTTTTGACACCTTTATAAATCTGTCTACCTGTCGATACCACTCGACTGGCTTCTCTCTCAAACGTGGGAAATCATTGGTAAACAGAAGAATATCCTGTCTGGACCACGGAAACATGCACATACCCTCTTCCGGCTATTTCCATCATTGGAAATTCTGAAACCACATCGTTTCTCAACCTTTTATCCTGATCTTTATTCTTTGACCATTTTATTCTCCATTTACCTAATTCACCTAATTTTCTGAGAAAACTTATTAATTCTTTTATATGGGCCATCCTTCCAGCAGCATTGAGATTGTCAATATCCCTTTCAGAAAAATCCACTCTGTAATGTTTCTGCAAATGTTTCTGTTTACTCAAATCAATTTCTAACTCAGCAGCTATTTCTTCCAGTTGTTCATACCTGTTCTTCGTTTTCCACTGAATGCTCTTGCAAATAAAAAGAAGTTCATCATCCTGATACAATTTCAAATTGTCACTACCAATTGTGCCAATAATTAATTCTTCTAAATCAGCTTTTAATTTTGCAACATCAAGCTTTTTATAATCAAAACCTTCTAGAGACAATGCATTTTGAGTTAAATCTATTCTATTTAGACTCCTCTCTGACAGACCTGGATCTGATTCTGCCATAGATGGTGTTTGCGACCCTGACAGACTTTCATTTAAAGTTAAATTTGGCATCATCGATTTTTCTCTATGTATCTCTGAAAGTTCCGAATAAAATCTCTCAGCCACTTCTTGAATTTCTGCATTTAATGGAACTGTCAAAGCAGAATGTCTATTTTCTCCTTGATCAAAAACTGGTACAACAGGACCAATAGTTACTGGTACTGTCACTGCTTCCATGCTTTTTGTCAATTGTTGAATTAAATCTTCCTTCGCTTTATTGTAACTCGAAATTTCTGGGATGTCAACCGGTATTCTTTCCTGATTTCTTGCAAAATTATTTTCTTGTCGAGGAAATCTATTTTTTCTAGGTGTACTACAATTATTTATTGACCCTACTCTTTCAGGTAATTTTAAAAATCTGGGAGAACCTTCCTCAGCTTCTCTAGGAGGTGCACTTGGAGATGTTCCTGTAGAAACTCTCGGAGTAGTTTGAGAACTTACTTGATATGGTGGCGGTTTGCGTTTAGTAGCATAAATGTCTTCTAAAACTGCATCATCTAATTCCTCATCAAGTCTTTTTTCAGCTTTCTTTTGTTCTAGATCTTCAGTAATCATTATTCTCACTGGATACAGACCATCATACATGTCTGCCTTTCTCCAGCATCTCACTTTGTCTTCATGTGTTTCTCTATTTAGAATATACTTTGAATTTCTAGGTGCCAAGCATTTGCTTTCACGCTCAAGTTCCATCATCTCAACCTCCCATTCAACCAATGCCTCAAATTGTGTAGGTCTAGGCTTCGGCACAAGATCCATCATTTTTCCTCTCAAGTTTCTCAAAACTTTCATATTAAATGACCCATCTTCCGGCCAGGCCAATACGCCATCATTTCTAGTGTAATGCATCCAATTGTCAAACCAAAATACAGTATGATAGCCATATTCGCCTTCCATATAGGCTGCAGGTGTTTTGTACTTATGAAGTAATTTACCACCACGCATTTCAATTTTGTCAGGTTTAAAATAATTTTTCACTTTCTGAAACTATGAAGGCTTCTTTATCTCACTATCGTTCCAATAACTCATGTTTTAAATCAAAATCGTTTATTCCGAAAGCTTCGAAATGTTTTCTTGGTGTTCCGCTATTCCAGCCAATCCGTGCGCGAAAGACACCAACAATCCAATCACGTTAAGCTACGTCACCACCTTGCTCCACCAATAGAAATACAGTATTCAGAACTGACCAATCTGGTACCAGCTCGTCACTGTCAAGTGAGCCAATCAGTGCGCTTTCTGTGACGTATGTTAGCCAATCACAGCGCGAACCAAAATGACGTACGCTGCCGCTGCAGCGTCTCTGAGTGTTACTCCGTAAACTCACCCCTCCTTCACAAAACTTTTTTCACTGCACCATTTTAAACAATACTTTCCAATGAATTTTAATTAGTAACCACAAATAAACAAACCACTTGTCTGTTTCGCTAACAAAGCAATAGTTTTGCAAACATTCAGAACTCTCTTCGCATAAAATAGACTACGCTATTTCTATACGATCATCCGCGCATTCATACGGAAACCCTAATCATACACACACGAGATCTTGGCAGGACTTGAACCAACCACAGAAAACGTCAAACGTTAATAATAGGCATGAGCGGATTTTGCGGATTGGCAATCCGCGAATTTGCGGATTTGCGAATTTGCGGATTGCGAAAATCCGCAAAATCCGCGAGGAATTTTTTTTTTTATGTTCACACGGGTTCCTGCAAGTTCGCGAGGGTTTTGTACAATTTCGCAAATTGCGAAATTGTACAAAACGCGTGCGAACTTGTAGAAACCCGTGCGAACACAATGTGCCCAGTAGGGTATGTGCCTCTTGTGTGAATATAGGGTCAGAGAAAGATCAGTTCAGCAGATGAAGAGAAAGAAGCTCCTGGTCACAGGAACAGCACGGGTATTGCGCTCGTGAAAGTCAAGGATGCAAAGCCTATCCAGCATCACAGCTGATTTTCCACGGTAGATTTGGGAAGAAGGCACACCTGTCCAGCCTCGACGACGCTCACAATTGTTTTGGGCTAATGAATGAGTCACTGAATTTGAGCATCAACTAGTTCGAGCGACCATGTGTGTGTTACTATGCAATCGCCCGAAGGGCGCAGGGGTCCCTAGAGTGAGCTGCAGACCTGTGCCCAGCCATGCAACTATTTTACAATGGCGCCAGCAAGCTGCCAGCGCCGTTGTAAAATAGTTACAAAGTTAGCTTGCACAGGAAGCACTTAGATAAAATAAAGCAGCACCTGCTTCGTTTTATCTAGTGGTTCCTGTGCAAACTAACTTTGTAACTATTTTACAACGGCGCTGGCAGCTTGCTGGCGCCATTGTAAAATAGTTGCATGAGTTGGGGTTCAACTTTTGAACCCGTTATGTTCGCGGATTTATTTTTGCGGATTTTGCGGGAAATCCGCAAAATTCGCGGATTGCGGATTTCCCAAAATCCGCAAAATCCGCGAGCGTAACGGATTTCCCGCTCACCCTTAGTTAATAAGAATAGACAACGCTATCTTACCCTTCACTCAAGCTTGGATAAATCCTATTACTCTCTTCACAAAAAGTTTTAAAATAGGCTCACCAGGTCCCTATGCTTAATGCTGCAATTTCATAGGCAATCCTCACTATTACATTCAACCAGTAACATCTAAGGTCCCTAAACTTGTGTTGTACGTCCACAACACGTGATATATTCTATACCACAATTTTGAAACAGAACAAATGCACTGTGTAACTCTTCTAGTCACACTACTCTTTGCCGGCAAATAACCAGGAATTTTTCACACTGCTGGAAAAATCCTTTCGACTACATACAACAAGTGAACAAACCTAACAATTTTTAGACATGTATCCTATGTAATTTACATGTAACATGTATGTTACCATAGCAACCGGAATCTGCTACCAAAAGAATTGATCCAGCGTCACTATAGAAATTCTGTCTCACATGCGTCACCATTCACTACCTAATATACACCAAACTAATCAATAACAAGGCCCATGCAACCGAGACAGAAAATCATGAAACTGAATCATGTGGCCTAATTAATCACTCTAAAATCACAATATCGAACCCCATTTGTACATATTTACAACTGCCGTATAACATTTATATTCATAGATTATCAAGAAAATATTTAATTAGACCACTGAGGCCAATGGAACTAAGCTAATGGTAACGACTAAATAATCAAGTCCAGCTTGACGTTTTAAGTCTTTTATTTTTAGAAGTTTCAAAATTTAAAATCTTTATTAGCATTTATTAATTTCAAACATTTTTATTAAATCAGCTTTATTCATTAGATTATTGGCTCAATAGGTCTGGCACTTTAGCATTGCACAGAATAATGAATTAAATAAGACAAAAACCAAAACCCTATGGTAGCTTTATGACCTGAAAAGGAATAAACATTTATTATTAAGCAATCATATCTTACGCGTCCAAAGGAATCAGTCTCTGTGACATCATTATGTCATTGTCCATTGACACGAAGCAACATTGGCTTCCCGAAGTTGTTACATTTAACTAAAAGTTCAGATTCTATTTCCTCCAGGATTTTAGCCAAGCTGCCTCTACACGCTTCCTTGGCCTTGACGCTTTTGCTTTCGGAGCTAGATGCACTGAACGTCCATTGCTTGAGTTTCTGCACATTTCCGTGCGTGGAAGTTTTTCAATGACAACATCGTCACTGTCGCGCTCAGCTCCTTGTGTCAGGCCAACCAACTTTTCATTAGAACTAGGCCCCAAACCTTTCACTCGAGCTAGTATTTAAACAAACACAAAAAGATAATTAATTTAAGTAAAATAAACCCTTCTATTACCCACCCTTCCATTGCTGATATTGTACCCATTAATAAATGTCACCTAGCAGAAGCAAACAGATAAAGCAGCACATTTAATATCTACCATTCTTCTTAATGTCCAGCTGGATTCTTTATGTATCTGAAAGAGTAAAAAGATTGACAAACAAAACATAGATAAACAGTCACGAACATAAGACAAACACATAAACACATATAATGAAAGCACATGCCATAAAATGATCAGCCTGCATTAATAGTGTGTTACATGACAGACTCGCAGATGCAACAAGAGCACATAATATTAGACCCGCGTGTTTGTGTGTATGCAATTTCACTCTAGGTTGAATTAGTTAAACAAATCGTGCAAATAATTCATTAATAAATTAGTTCTTGTTACAGGAAATCAACTTTGCGAGTCAGAATAAAATGAATTCTGAAACTCGCTCCATCACAGGCTTACCTGTCGGGGCCCGGTCTGTTTCTGGGGTGGGGGAGGCTGAAAACCTTTCCTGTGGTTCCCTTGGGGATTACTTTGGGGGCCTTTTTGGAACCCTTTCTGTTTACCCCTGTCCCCCCCACTCCTCTGCTGGGGACCCTGCCCACCCTTGGCTGAGTCTCCCACTGGACCCTTGTGGACCCTGGTGCTGAGCCAGCGGTCCGCCTCCTCAGCAAGCTTCCTAGGGTTAGTCAGCTTGCTATCTATCAGGTGCTGGCGTAGCTCATGAAAACAATTACTAGACAAGTGCTCCCATGCCATTAAATCAAGAAGCCCTTGAAAATCATTCACTTTGCTACCCTTCACCCAACCATCCAGTGCTCTGCAGAAAAAGGTTACATACTCCACATAGGTACCCCCAGGAATCTTAGTACAACCCCTGAACCTCTGTCTATATATTTCAGGAGTTAATCCAAACCTGGTCATTAAGGCATCTTTCATGTGGGAATAAGAGTTGTAAACTTCAGAGGGTAGATCTATCAGAGTGTCCCACTCCTCAGTAAGGAACCGCCCCCACAACCCCGATCCCCAATCTCTCCCAGGGACCCGGTGGGAGGACATTGCTACTTCATAGGCCTTGAACCACTGCCCTATGTCATCCCCCTTAAAGTACTCCTTTACCACATCCTTAGGCATGTACACCCTTGACTCTACCTGCACCGGTGTTGTGCTGCCACCAGGAGGAGTTGTTCCCAAACTTTTAGCTTTCAGCTCCAACTCCTTCAATCTCATGTCAAGGTCCATTTGGAGCTTTTTCTCCTCCATTGCCAATCTTTGTTTCTCCATTTCCATTTGCCCATTTAATTTCGCCATCTCCACTTCGTGTGCCCTGGTCGCTGCCCTGTCTGCCAGCTCCTCTGTCGACAGGTCTCTGGTCACATCAACAATGCTTTCTGGTGGTTCCACTACCACCGCATTTTCTGGATCCCTTGACTCCTTTCAGGCCCTCAGCGCCTTTATGAAGTGGGGTTTCCTGTTGCATCCAGAGTGGGCAACCCTGAATTTCTTGCAGTAGCCTTTCAACTGCTCTAATGTGTAACCCTCCAGTCCCTGGTCTTCCCAATCTATGTCATCAATTCCAGAGATTACAGAGGGTGCTCTTCCAGCAGAAAGTGAGCCAGGCATGACTTCAATGATTGGAGATCTCTCAACAAAATTAAAAATCATTAAATCTGTGGCTGCGTTATAGGTCTGCACTCACTATGTGGTGATCAATAATTTACTGTACGTAAATCATAAATGCAAATTCGAAAATCCTCAACGCTGCCTCCAATGTTAGAATTGGGGGTCTCTGGTTGGCACAGGTATGCACTTGTGACAAACAGGGACCCTCTCCTCTAGTCAGGGCAAGGGAACTACCCCTTAAAAATAACCCCTGCTCACCCTTTAGGTTGCGTGGCGCAAGCAGTCTAAGCTAATCCTCAGGGCGCTAAGTTAGTTAAGCATTTATGACCACATAAAGTAAACACAATGACCCACCACAAATGGACACCAGGCGTAAGATTTGTATAAAAAATACGTAGGCTTTATGTAAAAATATAGGGTATGTTGCAGTTACTATCACAAGACCAATATAACGTTAAAAAATGAGGCCACAAGATCTAAAAGAGGCAAGTGTTCTTTCAAAGTTCTTAAAGTTGACTTAAATCGGATCCACAAACTCTACAGTACAAGCTTTGTTCTGTTCTGGCAGTGTTTCTCACTGCTGGTGCTTCGTAGTGCTCTTGTACGTTGTATGCGATGCTCAAAACACAGCCTCGCCAACCCTTATGCGCCTCGTGGACACGTTAGCCCGAGGCTCGGCATTTGGTGCGAGGCATACACCGCTATGGAATTACAATGGGATGCGTGTCATCACACTCCCGTGCGAGACGAACCTCGCTAGCGTACACAAAGGGCTTCTGAATGTTATGCGCCTCGCGTACGAGGCGTACAGCGCTGTGAAGGTCGAGACGAACAGCGGTAAGGGGAAAACAGAACGGTGCGGACCCAGAGTCCGTTGTAGACTCGCTGTCGAGTTTGTACGGTTCAGTACCTTGGTTTGCAGGTGTCCTAGGCGCGGCGTCTGGGTCCACTTGGCGTACGTCAGGAGGACGAGTCGTACTCGGCTAGTACGCACCGGCGGAAAAGCGTACCTTTGGATCTTCAAAGGCTGGCGGCTTCCAGTAGGCAGACGCGGCACAGGGCCTTCAGTACGGACCGTACTGGGGGTCTCTTCCGGGTGCGGCGCAACCTCTTTCAGGGGCTGGAGGGCAAAGCGGGGCGACCGGGTATGTTGCAACGTACGGACAGCCGTCCGACGTTAAAGGATCGCGCTCCAAGCAGAATTCCGGCGGGAGGGTCGAGGGAGCACACCACAAGCTCCAGTAGCAGGCGAGGTGACAGGGGAGCAGGAGGTCCGGCCCGATGGGTAGAGAGCGACTCTGCAAGATCGGGGCTCTCAGCGGCAAGGGCGGCCAGACTCCTGAGTGTCACGGCCCTAGGAGGGGGCGGGGTGCACAGGACTCAGCTCCGGCGGGAAGGAAGCACACGGCTCGGTCAAAGACGAGCGCAGGCACAATGAACCCACTGGTCCTGGGGCTCAGTTCAGGGGGCAAGCTCAAATCAAGCCCTTGGAGATAGTTTCAAGCACAATGAAGCAAAGTCCTTTCTGGTCTTTTCCACTCCTTCCTCAGCAAGGCACCACTGCAGGCCAGTCCTTTAGATCAGGGGCAGTCTTTTCTCCTTCAGTTTCTTCTTGGTCCTTCTAGTTGGGCAGAGGTTCTTCGTGGTAAAACAGGATCTTATTTCTTAGGAGCAGGGCTCCTACATTCATACTGAAAATCCTTTGTTCTTGCAGGCCAGGGGGCCTGAGCCTGGTTCAGCCCAGTTTTGGAGCACTTTAGTTACAGGAAGCTGCCTTTTTCTTTCAGGATGCAGGGCAGGGACATCAGACGCTCCACAGGAGGTGGAGCCAGCATTGTGGTAGCAGAGCACAGCCCTATTCAGAGTCAAGGGGCACTCCTCCCACCCATCCTGGGGGTAATCCCTCTATTCACCACCTGGCAGCCCAGACTGTCCCCTGGAATTCCCCAGCCTTGTCACTCACAGAAACCAGACAGCAGATACACATCCTAGCAGAGGCGGGCTGAAATGGTCAGGCAAGCAAATGCTAACTTTCTAAAAGTAGCTTTTGCAAACACAGGATATTAAAATAAACTTTACTAAAAGAAGTATTTTATTATTCTGAATTCAGGCATACTAAACTTGACTTTCTACCATGTTCCCTGAGTCTACTGGGATTATAAGAGTGTAATAATTCCAGCAGCCCATTCTGGCCTATGAGGATAGGGAGCCTTACAATAGTGAAAAACTAAAACGGCTGTAATTCACTATTAGGACATGCCACACACATCAGGGCTTGTCCTGCCTTATGCTTACAATGCACCCTGCCCTAGGGCCTACCATAGGGGTGACTCACATGAAGTAAAGAGAAAGTTTAGAGGCTGGCAAATGTGTGCCCTTGCCCAGCCAGCATGACAGTACCTGCAATGGCAGACCTTAGACACATTTTAAAAGGCTGCTTCTGTGAGTGGCGCAACCAGCGCTGCAGGCCCACTAGCAGTATTTGTATTTACAAGCCCTGGCACTCCTGGTGCACTTTACTGGGGACTGACAGTAAATCAAATGAGCCAATCATGGAAACCAATTACAGGTACACTTTACATTGGGAGCACTTGCACTGTGGCACGGATTTGCCGTGGCGCAGTGCCCTAAGCAGCTAACACCAGCAAAACATTTGAGGCACATCAGCAAAAAGTGGAAGGGAGACTGACGCCAAGGTGCCAGGTCTAACAGATACTAGGTGAAAACAAGGCTACTTTCAGGATACAGCAGTAATACATGCAGAAGTCACAAGGAACTCTGACCTTATTACATAGCAGTACCAACAATTGAGGAACTATGTGAAACAATAATCTCTTGCCCACCTAGGTGCAGTCGTAGGTCTTGATGATCTTCTATGAACTACATTGGCATTTCCCCACATAGGAGGGTTGACCTGGGGGATAGGTGCATCCCTGTGAGGGACAATTCTGTCCATGCTCCAAGTTTGGCCATTGGTAAGCGTAACTACATTTCTCACTTTGATTACTCTCATGGGTTCTGAGAATCTTGTGGCCTCCCTCCTGCATTGTTTAAGAAAATCTACACAGACCCAATCCTTTCTTTGACCGTGTTGGACTTCACATGTTTAGTTGCGTCATATCTGACCTTGTACTTGGCTTGATGACTGGCAACATGTTCCCTGATCTCGTCACGATTCATATCATAGGTGTATTGTCTTCTTAGGGGAGGGGAGAGTCTGGTTTTGGGAACCCTACCCGTAAGTGAACTGAAGGGGGACACTCCTGTGACCAGGTTAGGGGTTGTACAATGGGTCCAAAGTGTGTCTTGCAAGGTGTCCTCTGCCGAGATGCCGAATATCTCAGCATGCTGTAGGCATTCTTTTACCATACGATTCATGCTTTCTACTCATCTGTTGGCCCGGGGACAATATAGGGCCGTCTTGTGGTGGTGATACCCATTTCAGAGAGGAATTCAGACATGTTCTCTGAGGTAAACTGTACCTCATTATCGGTTACTAAAGTATCCAGGGTCCCCTACTCAAAGAAAACGTCCCTCAGGACTTTTATCATTACTTTTGTGTCAAACTGGTGCAAGCACTTGTAGACGACCCACCTGGTGTGGTAGTCCACCATGACTAATAAGAAACGTTCGTTCA
This sequence comes from Lissotriton vulgaris, assembly GCF_964263255.1. Lineage (NCBI taxonomy): Eukaryota > Metazoa > Chordata > Amphibia > Caudata > Salamandridae > Lissotriton > Lissotriton vulgaris. The sequence continues at coordinate 605,636,271 of NC_141698.1, read as the reverse complement.
AGGACTTAAGACTGAGGGGATTAATAATATCCAGAGCTAATTTGGACCATGGTTTATTTGGCACGATGATAGAGGAGGTTTCCTTGTCTGTTGTATTTTGTCTGAACGGCTACATTCGAGACAGCCCCTCACAATTCTCTCCGCCATGGTATCCATCCCTGGCCACCAGTAGTCCAATCTTATTTTATTTTTTGTGAGACTGCGCCCTAGGTGACCAATATGGGCTAGGTCCACAATTTTCTGTCAAAGTGCTACGGGTGGAACAATTTTCTCTCCCCTGCAAACCGTCCCCTCTTGGATGTTTCGTTCCAGTTTTAGATCCCAGAACCCGCTCAATGAAGTGGCAACTTTACATTTCTCATTGGGCCACCCTTTGACGATAAAGTCTTTAAGGATCTTCATTTCATCATCATTGCGTACACACTCTTCCCATTCTGTTGGGAGTTGGAGTGGATACCGCAAAACACACAAGATGATGGACGGAATGTTGCACAATGGCAACACATTCACCCCCAGTCACAGATCTGAGTTAATCCATCGTTATTTTGCTCACCAAGCCCCCCCAGTTCAGACATGGTCATGTGCAAATCAGTCTTGACCCTGTTCCTCATGGGAACAGTCCAGACTGAACTGCCAAGCCATGGACCGGAATCAAGCATCCTAGAACCGGTTTCTGGCTATCAGCCGTCTTCAGCCAGCTGGGAGCGTTCAAGCACAAGCGCATGCCCTTTGGGTTGGCCTCGGCAGCCGCTGCCTTCCAAAGGGTCATGCAACACGTACTAAAGGATTTCCAGTGCGCCATGTGTTTCGAGAATGACATCCTCAGACCTGGAAGAACATAATACCATTTTGAGGGTGGTACTGACCAAACTGGAAGCGGTGGGCTTGACCTTAAAGAGGGAAAAGTGTTGCATTGGGGTAGGGTCTGTTGAGTACTTAGGCCATACCAATTCCCAAGATAGAATTAAACCAAAGTTTGACCTAGTAGAAGCCATTCAGGGGACAGCTGCTCCAGGGTTTATGGAGGACTTAAAGTCGTTTTTGGGTTGTCAGAAAACTATGCTAAGTTTGTCAGAAATTACGCAAGAATTGTAGAACCACTAAGGGCTTTACTCAAAGCAAGGACCCCTTTCCTGTGGAGAGATGACGGCCAAGCGGCATTCTTCACAGTGAAGCAGAGCATTGCCTCTGCCCCATCGTTGGGCAGATTTGACCCCACCAAGCCCATGGTCCTGTACCCGGACGCGAGTAAAAAAGGATTGGGTGCCAGTCTCACCCAGATCGTCAACTGCAAAGAACAAGTCGTTGCGTTCGCTTCTCGCGCCCTAAAGGAGCAGAAGTATATTACTCTGTAGTAAAAAAAGAAGCGCTTGCATGTGCATGGGCCATCAAACACGTCCGCTTCTTTTTATGGGGCATTCCCTTAACCGTGAAAACGGACCATAAACCCTTCATGTATGCATTCACAACTAAGGGGTCTGAAAAGCCCACACCCAGGATAACAAGGTGGATCTTGGGGCTGGAAGGATACAATTACAATGTTAAGTATATGCCAGGTTTGGGGGCACTAGGTGGCGCACATACGGAATTCCAGCGGATCTCTGAGGCTCCCGCTGTCCGGCTGCTGATTCTGAATTTATCCTGGGCTGAATGACCCTATAGACATACGAACCTAGGTGATTTAGCTGGCTGAATGTTCTGAGATATAATCGCGCTGTAGCTTTGGAGAGATAAACGCGACACGAGCTACATTTCATCCGCTCGATAAGTGGCACGGATCTGACTAGCAAAGACGGTGGAGCCTGACAGCGGCGTCTGAGGCAACGCGAGCGCCGAGGCTTTCATGTGGTGATCAGGCTGCGCACCCAAAGCGGGCTGAAAGACTGGGCGGACCTGCCTGATTACTCGCTGAGGCAGGTACGGGAAGAATCTGCACACACCGTCGGCCCTGGCTGCGAGCTCCCTGCCTGACATCGGCTCACAAGTAAGGAGTTGCTGTCTCATTCTGGAGGTGGGCCGCGGCGGCAAAATGGCGGCGGTGACCGCGACTGTGGGATTATAATCTGTCGAGAGGCCAGTATATCGCCCCTACAGAGGTACTTACGGGGTCCCCGCACACGCTCCATACCTTCGCTGGGTAGTGGCGCTATTTGCTGCCTGGTGCACCGGTGAACGCCGTCGCCAAACTCCATTGCCGACCGGGCGCTCTGTAGGCGGAGTCTGTGCTGTGGCCTTCCTCGCGCTTGACTCCTGGATGCTGTTGGGTGGTTCCTTGGCGGCAACTAATACCTCTGGAGACTATCGCTTGGCAGTGGTACGGTGAGGGCATTGTTACCACTCGAGATATTATTGTACTGTACTGTGATAGTCGGCCATTACCGCTGAGGATATAGTAAAATGGCCGCGGACCCGGGAGGGCCTGCGAAGATTGTGGGGTCTGCTATCCCGGAGTCCTGGAAAGATTTGGGATCGCTCACTGCAACTAGCTCACTATTTTGCCCTGAACTGGCGGTTATCACCGCTGACTACGGCGAGGAGAAGCGGGCTATTCATATTACCGATCCGTGTCATAAAAGCTGGAGGCGTGAGAACCCTCATTCCTGTGACACATAGCTTTGGGCTGTTGGCGCTGGGCTTTGCCCTCTCTACTCATCCGATTGGGGTTCTTAAGCTCTGGGTGTCCTCCTAACATTCCTACTGCTACTTCCCCTGAGATGCTGGCGACACCTCTCTGTGGCCCTCCTGCACAGCCCTATACTGCCTACACCTTGCAGGGTCCCTTTGACATCAACCAAATCCTCCGTGGATACCCACGTCCATAAGACTTGCTGTTCCGGGTGGGTGCAGTGGACGCACATAAACTTGGCATTGTTGGGCGCTACTCGCACAGGGCGAAATGGGAAGACCGGACCCCAGGCAACCTCACATCACCTTCGACAACAAAAAAACGGCCAAGAAGCCGCCTGAGGTTGGGGAGGAGCAGCCCGGGGAGACGACAGGTGCATCATCTCAATGCCCGGATTCCGAACTGCGTACCATCCTTACAGAAATGCGACAAGGCTTCGCAACTATAGCGGACAAGGTAGATACGCTCAAGACCCGCCTTGGACAGTATTGCGCATAATCTAGATACTCATGAGGGAAGACTCATGGAGGCGGAACAGCGCATTTCTGACTCTGAGGACGTCACTGAGCAGCTGAAAAAAGCAGTCACCCAAATGGACAAACTAATGCGCATAATTGACGCCAAGAATGAGGACATCGAAGCCCGCAGCAGAAGAAATAACGTCCGAATCCTAGGTATTCCCGAGAGTACCAATACGGGGCACCTAGAACGAATATGTCGAGAGACTGCTGACGGCGATAACTGACAAAGGTGGCCTCTCAGCTCAATTTATAGTTGAGCAAGCGCATCGATCACTGGGCCCGAGACCACGGCCTGGGATGACTCCAAGACCGATCATAGCACGGCTGTTTAACTACCGAGAGCGCGATGTGGTCCTTCGAGTGGCGCGGGAGAAGAAGCAGCTCAACTATGAGGGCGTCTCATTCACCATCTTCCCGGACTTTACTGCTTGGATGCAGGAGGAGCGTTGCAAATTTACTACCATGAAGCAGAAGCTACGCCAGGAACAGGTGGCTTATGCTCTCTTATACCCGGCACGGCTGCGCATCACAGATCAAGGGACAAAAACCTTCCACACCACGCCGCAGTTGGTTGACAAGTTCCTAAAAACACTAAAGAAACGTTAAAATGCCCAGGCTAATGCTGACGGGATTGATGAGGAGTCGCTGTCTGGAGTGGAGTGAGAGCGGTCTGGCATGTGACCACAGATGCCTTCTCTCTCTGTGCTTCTGTGACCCAACCGCTGCGGTGATGGCTGAGAGAATCCTGGAAGCTCCAAGACTGTAACGTATATTTGTTATGCTGACTGTTAGCGTATGAAAAACCACCACTGGGTTCGGGCTCACAACAGCAAGGCTTAGCCACTAGCTAATATTTAACAGAAAAGATTGCCAATACTGTTCTATAGTTTGGATTACAATCCACTCAAAACGTACGAATTAAACAATATGCTTTGTTTTCAAATTTATGTTTGATTCAATCCTTTTTATTTTGCAAAAATTCTTTACTTCATGAGTTTGGTTATTATTTCACCAATTTTAACATTTCACAAGACCTTCTGTACACAACATATACATTATCATAAAACATATAAATCAACACATTACCTTATATACATTTTTTCATCGTCACTCATTTAATTACCCTCTCACACAACCACAGACATCATACATTCATATATTTACACTGGAATTACAATATTCACAGGATGCCATAGACTAATCCTTTTCTTAAAGAAAATTATTTAAAACATTTCTAAGCAACTTCTTTTGATCTTTTGGCTCGAACAGTCTACGCGTTTCGAACTCGCGGTGTTTGTGGAGTTCTCATCAGGACAAAAGCTCTGTTAATCAAAACTTGTGTAGTGGCTTTCAATCAACCCCTGCGCAAGACAAATTTGTGTGTAAGACTTTCACATTTTTCACAGTGGTCTGCCTGGCTTGTATTCGTAGCGCAGGCTGCTGTGTACAAGATGTTTTCAAATGAGTTCTATCAGTTCAGTTCTTCTATGCCGAACAGAGGAGGAATCTCTCTCCTTCTCGTGGCTACGCATCCAAAAAAATCTAGCGTGCTTCCGGGTCTAGCTGTCTGTGGTTGTATGAGAGGGTAATTAAAGTGACGATGAAAAGATGTATATAAGGTAATGTGTTGATTTATATGTTTTATGATAATGTATATGTTTTGTACAGGTCTTGTGAAATGTTAAAATTGGTGAAATAATAACCAAACTCATGAAGTAAAGAATTTTTGCAAAATAAAAAGGATTGAATCCAACATAAATTTGAAAACAAAGCATATTGTTTAATTCGTATGTTTTGAGTGGATTGTCATCCAGACTGTTAGCGTATGGCAGGTGTATCTTCACACACGAAAGAATGTATAATTGAGGGGTTTTGCGGCTGATGTACTCATTGTTTGCCGGACACCCCTGCTGACATTGGGAATCGTTACGACCTGAGTATTTCATCAGTATGAGTAGGGTTGCCGTGTGCCATCTAGATGGTTACCCCAATGGGAATACCCCTTTTGATCTTTGGTTTATTCTGTTTATGGGGGGGAGGGGGGGAAGGTTCGATGCTGGCAAGATTGGGATGCAGCAGTGGGAGGGGGGGAGATGCACTTCCAAAGGATGTTCTTTTTTTACAGGGGGGGCGGGGAGGATGAGTGTTCCATATAGGGGTCTGATTATTCGTTGGAGAGGTAAACATAGCACTGCCTATGCAGCATACCACAGATGCACACCACATTTTGAGGCATGGCAGGGACGGGGAAAGAATCTCAGTTGAGATTTATATCCTGGAATATTAGGGGCCTTAATGATGCTCGGAAGGGCCGGAATGCTATTGGATATTTTGAGCACCATCAGGTTCATATCGCTATGTTGCAGGAGACGCACCTGGCTCCACACATCCACACACAATTTACCAGTAGGTGGGCGACTACTCGCTTCTTCTCTTCCTATTCCTCTTACGCTTACGCTAGGGGAACTGCTATCCTGATTAAGCGTACAGTGCCATTTGTGGTTCTTGGGGAGGTCCTTGATCCTTCTGGCCGATATGTTATTGTAAGGGGACGTCTTGGGAGGGACACGGTTACCCTAGTAAACTGCTATGTCCCCAATGTTGATACACCTACATTTCTCACGATGCCCTGGGGTAAGATCGTAGACATAGGCTCCCTACACGTCATATGGGGGGGAGATTTCAATGTTGCACTGGTACCTACACAAGATAGGGCAGATGGGGTCGCACTATACAAGACAAGATCTAGGGAGGCTTTAATGGGGATAGAGGAGGAAGGCGACCTGACAGACGGATGGCGATATCTCTATCCACTTCGTAAGGAAGGTACTCACTATACATCATCGACAGGCACATGGGCACGAATAGATTATTTCTTGTTGACCAGGGGTCTCATTGCGGGCTTGGAACGGGCAGCACACTTGCCCAGAACATACTCTGACCACAGTCCGGTAGTGATGCACTTGCATATGTCGGGGTTGGATAGCCCCAGACCATAATGGCGGCTGCAGCCTACGGCCTTGCTGGATGAGGTCTTCAAGACGGAACTTGGGGAGGAAATTGCTGATTTTTTCCCTCGAAATAAGGGCTCAGTTGACAATGTCGAGGTCATCTGGGAAGCCTTCAAAGGAACGATCCAAGGCTACTGTATATCGAAGAGCTTTGGTGTCCTGCGGGATATACAGCGAAAGATACGTACACTTGACCGCGAAATGAAGGAGCTAGAGAATCGGATGGTGGGGGGTGAGGTTACACGGGCACACACTGAATTTCAGGCTAAACTGACGCAATACGAAGAGGAGGCCTCGAGAGAAGCCCAGTTCAGGGGTAGGCACTGGTCGGCAAGAAAATACTGTGAGGGTGACAGACCTGGCAGGGCGCTTGCAGTCCTAACTCGCAATCCACACTTTAATAACACTGTTCTTGAAGTTACTAACTCGGAGGGACAAGTCGTTAGGGACACTGAGGAAATATTAAATATATTTGTGTCGCACTATAGCACACTGTACACCACCAACAACTCAGGGGATGTGCAGTTTGACGAGTTCCTTGGTTATGTCGCCCTATGCTGGCTCAGCGATGTTCATAGGACCTTCTTGAGTGTACAATTCGAATTAGACGAAATCAGGGAAGCAATAATGTCATTAAGGAATGGAAAGGCTCCAGGGTTGGATGGACTCCCAGCGGAGTTCCACAAGTCATATATCGATATCATGGCTCCTGTTCTTCGTGAAGTATTCGAGGAATCCCTGGGTGAGGGGGTCATGATCACGTCCCTCTTAAAACCAGGTAAAAAGCCCAAATCTTGTGATGCATATCGCCCACTTTCCCTGATAAATTGTGATGTGAAGATCCTAGCCAAGGTGCTGGCCACTCGCCTGTCCCTCTTGATGACCAAAATCATACTGCCAGATCAATCTGGATTTGTCCCTGGACGGTCCACTACCCACAACCTGCGGACCTTGTTCTCATTGATTCGGACAGTGGCTCCTGATTTTCCCATGGCGGCGATCTTCCTCGACGCTTCCAAGGCGTTCGACTCGGTTGAATGCAATTACATTTTTGCCGTGTTGCAGCGCATGGGATTCCCTAGGCTGTTCATCTCCTGGGTTCAACTGTTATACACACAGCCAACTGCAAAAATACTTATTAATGGCCATTTGTCACCCTCGATCGATATTACACGCGGAACTAAGCGGTGGTGTCCACTTTACCCCTCCTATTCGCTGTCGCCATAGAGCCGCTTGCCTGTCGTCTCCGTCAGCTACACTCAGTTGATCCATTTCGCTGCTTTCAGCGTCAGATTGCTGTACGCTGATGACATGACATTATTTGTTACTGATCCAACTCACAACTTAAATCCCTTGTTGCCGAAGTTCGTTGTCTTTAGCAGATTGTCGGGGGTACAGATAAACTGGAATGAATCGCAGTTCTACCCTCTCACTGATGCAGTGTCGGAATTCTCTTTAGACTTTCCATTAGAATGGTGCCACTCGGATCTCCGATATTTGGGCATACAGGTTTCCAGAGAGGAGACGCTTCGGCTTAACTATGCTGTGGCTATCACCAAATTGACTACCTCTATCGATCACTGGCTCTCCCTCCCCTTATCTATGGTGGGCAGGGCCTCACATTAAAATGGTGGTGCTACCCCGCTTTTTATATCTGTTTTTAAATATTACCTATTATCCTGTTGCTTTTTTCCCCAAAACATTAAGAACTGAATTGATCCGACTGTTCTGGGGGGGGGGGGGGGGGGGGGGGGTGAGGGGTAAACAGCTGAGGATTCGGTGGTCGGTACTGGCACAACCATATGACAAAGGGGGTGTAGGAACTGGCGTCACCAGTTCCCCGTGGGTAGCCTGGCACGAGCAGGTAGGCACCCGAAAGCTTAGGTGTTAAGTGGCTACACAGCACACGCATCCACTGAGAAAATAAACGCACACGCAATGACGGAGACCACACCAGTGAGTTTTGATTTGTTACTGATCCATCTCACAACTTAAATCCCTTGTTGCCGGAGTTCGTTGTCTTTAGGTTTAAAGTATTTTTATTAAAGTACAAAAAACATGGGGAAGGGAATAGGAGGTTAAGCGAACATACAATACAAGACGCGAAACGTTGCAGTGATTCAGAGGGAAAGTAGGGAGGCAGGAAGCCCCGGAGGGCAACAAGGCATAAGTCATAAGGCAATAAGGCAGTGCAAATGACCCTCCAGTAGACCCCCATTCCCCGAGCAAGGCCAAGCTAGAGTAGCGTCCCGCACCACAGGAAAAAAACACATACCATCCCTCCAACCCCCCGTCCCCGGAAAAATAGAAGAAAGAAAAGCAAAGGAGAAAAAGGAAGAAAACAATACCCCAACATCCTCGTCCGAAAGTCAGCATTAGAAGCATGTAACCCCGCCTCCCACCCCCAGCCCCAAACCCCTGATCCCGCCACATTCACTCCGCTGGAGCCGCCGGCGGCGTCAACCTAAGGAGTCGCAGGTACCGTGGACATGTGAGCTCGCGAAATTCCGAGGACAGCAGTGCTAAAAAGGGGTGCCAGAGCTCTTCAAATTGGTCCACATTCCCAGCCACTGTTAGCGACATCTTCTCCATACCCAGAGCCTGTGTAGCCAGCCAGTGATAGAGGGGGCAGTGGGGGTACGCCAGAGTACAAGGATGTTTTGAACCGCTGAGCCTAGCGCAATCGCAATCTGTCTACCCCTGCGGGACTTCAGCGGGTACATCAGGTCATTGGGGAGGCCTAGCAAGACATACGCAGGGAAGCGCGGGAGTTCTATCTCAAAATGCCTGTCTACCTCATCCAAGACCTCCTTCCAATAGGCCGACAGCACCGGGCACTCCCAGAGAATGTGCGTGAGGGTACCTTCCTGTCCGCAGCCGCGCCAGCAACCTTTATCGCCGATTTTGTGCATCTCGTAGAGCCTCTCCGGGGTGTAGTACCAATAGGTGGACACCTTAGTAAAGGTCTCCGTCAGCCCAGTGTGGTACGCAGAGTGCCTCGCCCGATACGCGATCCTGTCCCATTCCTTGTGGCTCAAGGTCCTGCCCAATTCCCTGTGCCAGCGCTCCCTCCCTGGGTTATGGTAATGAAACGGCGGGGGTTGGAGAAACTTATACAAGTCGGTGATAAGCTTGGCATCCGAGGTCCGGGTTACCAGCCATCGCTCATAGGGCGTAATCGAACGGGCAGCGACGTCGCATACTGGGGGTTGAAGAGCCCAGTGGCGAACTTGCATGTAACGCAGTCTGTCCCCCTCCGTCAGGCCAAACTCCTGTCGGAGCTGCTGGAAGGGGAGCACACCCTCCGGCCCGTAGATCTGGAAAAGTGCCCTACAACCCGCGCTCACCCAGTGGGAAAAGGCTCCCGGTTCCAGACCCGGAGTGAAGTCTGGATTGCCAGCAATGGGAGTGACCGGTGATGGAAAAGTGGTGAGCTCACGAAGCTCGCACACCGCGTCCCACACCCGCAGCGGAGTTCGTTGTCTTTAGCAGATTGTCGGGGGTACAGATAAACTGGAATGAATCGCAGTTCTACCCTCTCACTGATGCAGTGTCGGAATTCTCTTTAGACTTTCCATTAGAATGGTGCCACTCGGATCTCCGATATTTGGGCATACAGGTTTCCAGAGATAGAGAGGAGACGCTTCGGCTTAACTATGCTGTGGCTATCACCAAATTGACCACCTCTATCGATCACTGGCTCTCCCTCCCCTTATCTATGGCGGGCAGGGCCTCACTCATTAAAATGGTGGTGCTACCCCGCTTTTTATATCTGTTTTTAAATATTTCCTATTATCCTGGTGCTTTTTTTCCCAAAACATTAAGAACTGAATTGATCCGACTGTTCTGGGGGGGGGGGGGGGGGGGGGTAAAACAGCTGGGGATTCGGTGGTCGGTACTGGCACAACCATATGACAAAGGGGGTGTAGGAACTGGCGTCACCAGTTCCCCGTGGGTAGCCTGGCACGAGCAGGTAGGCACCCGAAAGCTTAGGTGTTAAGTGGCTACACAGCACACGCATCCACTGAGATAATAAACGCACATGCAATGACGGATACCACACCAGTGAGTTTGATTAAAACAATCAAATAATTTTATCTAGAGCAGAGTCAGGGTAATCGAAAATCACAGTTTCTCTTTTTCATCAAAGCATTTCATCAGAGGGGAGTAAAGGGAGCAGTTCAATATCCAATTTAACACGCTGCAATAACCATTTCATTAGAGGATTAGCATCTCATTACTTCACAATAAACCAGGGTAAAACATTTCATTAGGCAATAAATACCAAGGCACCCCGCGAAGGTGAGCCTCTCATTAGGCGTGGATAACCAGCTCATCAGGCAAGGATGAGCATGTCATGCAGCAAGGGTCCACATCTCATCTGGTAAGAAACCTGTTCAGTAGGCAAATCAATTAACTTCTCACCGAGCAAGGGTGAGCATTTCATTAGATAGGAATGACAACTTTTCATCTGGTAAGGATATACCTTTCATCAGGTGAGAATAAACATCTCCTCAAATAGGAGTAACCATCTCCCTGAACAGGAATGAGCTTTCTATAAATGATCAGGCAAATCCCCCATTTCATTAGGCAAAGGGAACCCGGCATCAGGTGAAAATGTGCATCTCATTGAGCATATAACACTTGGCTTACGCATATAAGCTTTTCCTTGGCAGAAGCAAAACATTTCTTTAGGATAAAACCAACACATTACCTGAGGCAGGACTGGACTTTAGACTATCCCCATTAAGCAGGGATGGACATTTCAGCACTCAAGAGTAAACATTTCCTTTAACCAGGAAGAACATTTCACTAGGCATTAGATAACAAGACAACCCATTCCTTAGGCCAGATAAACCCTTTCATTTAACCAGAATGAGCATATATAACCTTGTGCCTCAGGACCAGCAAAGCAATAGCACGGTTTAGCCTTTCTTAGAGTCCTGCCTAAGGCAGATTGGAGCAACCAGTCCCCCAACGTGGGGTTGACTCGACTCACTTGGACCCCAAAGGTGTCTTTCGGGGCCCTGGCCCAGTCTCAGGGCAATGAATAATAAAGATAGCAATGCCTCAGTAACACAGTCCCTTAGGGCAGCAGGGGAAATATTTCATTATATAACTAGAGGCCTTCGGGAAACACTGCATTAGGCAGGAGTAGCAAACACTTCCCAGAGTAGGAGTAGAACAGGTCACTGAAGGCAAAACATTTCCTCAATCAGAGAGAACATCTCATAAGGTAAACATGACCATTTCATTATGGAAGGTAACCTCTCCATTATAGAACTGTAGGCATTTCGATCCCCAGGTCAGTGGGTCAGAATTAATATTACAGTACCTACACTAAGCAGGCATAAAGATTTCCTTAAGCCGGAATGACATCTCAGCAATCACTACCAGTAGGAATGAGCCTTTCATTGATCAGGGCTAACCAGGCCATTATGCAGACTCAGTAAACAGGAGAAAACATTTCCATTTCACAGGAATAAACATTTAGCTTGAGTAACTCCTTCCCTGTATTAGGAGTAAAACATGCTAGTAATCCGGCAACCTTTAAAAACAGTAACAGACCTCTAGCCAGGGGTGCATTCTACTAGCCCCGTCACCGGGGCCCACCGAAGGTTCTGCCCAGTTCTAAGGATTCTCGTTGGTTAATTAGGGCCAACGGGGCCCGACAACAGTCTCCAGCTGGGGAGGGGCAGCCTCAGAGCCTCCTACTGTCTCCCTGGAGGCCCCGCGTTCACTTCTGCGGCCGCCCTCCTCACCCGGGGGTTACCTTTTTTATCTTCGGCCCGCCCGGGGCCCTTGCGCAGGCTGGTGTCTTCTAGGGGAGGGCTCGTACTTCTTCTCGAGCCCTCCGGTGTGTGTGGGGGCCAGTCAGGGCCCTGGGGGAGTTGCGCCGGCAGGTGGGGGCTCTCGTGGGTCGTGGAGCCCCAGGGGCTCTCGGCCAACAGGGTCCCGGGCCTCTAGACCCTCCCTGAGCCCAGGACCAATCACGGAAGGCAGGGGAGAGGCTCACCCACGGCCGCCAATGGCAGCGCGGCCTGCCGGGTTGTGACCGCCTCCCCACCAATCGCGGGAAAGCTGAAGGCGGGGCGTGGCCGATGATGCGGCGCCCCCCCATCGTCACGTGGGAAGGGTGAGTGTAGGCTTCAGGGCCCGCTTCAGATTCCGGCGGCCCTCTTCTGACACCGGGGGCTGCCGCAACTATGGCACCAAGTGGAAGGAGGGTCCTCAGGCAGGCGCCCGGCCGCAACGGCGTCCGCCGGCCCAGGCAGGGGGTCCGCTCAACTAGAGGCGGCAGCGGCGCTATACTCCAGCGCCTCGATGCAGCAGGCAGCACTCTGGGGGCCCACAGAGGGACCGCGGTGAGCTTCCACCACACTTTCCATGGGGCGCAGCAATGGAGCACCGGTTGCAGCACGGATCTCCACACGATGAGGCCACAGTCAGGACAGCGCCACGGGCTTACAGCGCTCGTCGGGCAGCAGCGCTGTGGCGGGCACAAGGTGCAAGAACCCAGCGCTTTCCCAGTGGCACACAGGGGAGCGCTGGGAGGGGGCAGCACAATGCTTTTGCGCAGGGCAAGCAGCCCAAGTAGACAGGCAGTCCAGCGCTAACAGGGCAGGAATAGCGCTTAGGAACTTCGTGGCGCTTTAAGGGCACAACAATTGTGGCAGTCTACATCACTTCTCGAGGACACAGTAGGAGAGCGCTGGGTAGGCAGTTTAGCAGTTCAGATGATGCAGGACAGGCCACACGACAGTTGCAGGATAGCGCAGGGGCCCTGGTCAAGACAAAAGGGGCGCAGAAGAGACACAGCCCTGTACCTGGTTGATCCCCAGCAGTCCTGTGGTAGTCAGGTTTCTTCTTGGCACTTGATGGTTCCTGCGCCCTTTGTAGATAGCAGTTTCTTGGTTTCTTGAAGGGGGGGGGGGTTGAGTTGAGGGCTGCTGACAGGATTCCTCAGCAGGTCACTTCAGGTGGTCCCTGGGTTCCCCTTCCGCCGGGCCAGATCAGTGGGCTAGTTCAGGGTTCCTGACTCAACTTGGAAGGCAGCACCTAAGCCCTGTCACTCCCAGTGGCATAGGCCCCTGACTAGGCCCTACCGCCTAAGTCTCCTGCGTGGGTCCCCCAGGTCAGTAATGCCCCAACTGACTGGAAAGTTTCCCTCCCTTTCTTTATATAGGCCCAGGTCAGGTGACCACCCTCTAAGGCGGCAAAAACAGACTCCGCCCTTATTCTAGAAGGTTCCAGGAGCTTCCCTACTCTAACTGTGGGCATGCAAGGCAGGCTGGAATGGTTACAATGTTTAGGGGTTCCAGCCAGTTTCTGGCAACTAGAGTGCGCCTGAAAAGACCACGCTGCAGTAGGAGGGGTCAGTGGCAGCCATGTTGGGGGTAGAGAGCACCTGCACCTAGCATTGATTTTAATATTACACAGGGCATCTCAACCTCACAGGGCCTATACAACTTCATTACTGTGGGGGGACCTCCTGAATTAGGGGAGCGAAAAACAAATATTTTTAGGGAAAAGGGCCAAGTCCAACAGGGGGGTTCGACCTTCTTGATTTTGAAGTTTACTACATGAGTGCCCAAGCGCACTACGCCTATCATTGGATGATACCCAAGACCTTTATGCCTCAGCTGGCAGTGGAAGACTGGGTGGCGAATCCTCTTCCCCTGAGTGGCCTTATACAGGCCCTTGCTGCGGCCATAGAGACACCATTTACGACTGTCACATGCACAATAGATGCGTGGCGGCGCATAGCTAAAATATTGAGTTGTCCCTTACTCTACTTGGCACGGATGCCCTTAACCTACCATCCTAAACTAGCGCTGCTTCAGGAGAAGGGTTTTCAATTGCTGTGTCAGTGACTTAAAGTGAAAACGTGGGGTGACCTTTTTGCTGATGGTCAATTCAACACCATGGGTCTGTTTTTTAACACCTTGGCTGCTGTGACTTTTCCCCTCCTGTGCTGATATTCTTTGAATACCATTGTTCATGAGGAGCTCAGCTTGTCATAAGCACAGCTCCACTGTGCCTCATGACGAGCTGAGCTCGTCATGAGCATCGAAGGGGTTAAAAACCACCGACCCACTCCCCTTGATATTTTTTATTACATACGGCTGCATCAGGGGATGAAGGAGATTCTGCCGGAATACCCTCAGGAACCTGCCAACCTAGCCCCGCTGCATTTTATGTTAGGATCACAGGATGGCTTGCACCTAGTATCGGGCATATATGGGCATGTTAGGGCGCAGCAACAGGGATTTGAGGGGTCTGCCCGATCACACTGGGGGGGACGACTTGGCACTTGAGATCACCGACAAGCAGTGGTTTTACTGTTGTAACATTACGGCTAGAATCTCGGCTAGGTGTAGACTCTAGATTATCCATTATAGGTTTCTACAGAGACTGTACTATACACTTGTGAAAAAATTCAGATTTCACTTGTCTGATGACGATAGATGTGAGCGCTGTCATGCGATAGGCTCTGGTTTTCTTCACTTGTCTTGGGAATGCCCTGGTGTTAGGGATTATTGGCAGCAAGTACATGAGGCCCTGGAAGCCATGGTGGGAGAAACCTTGGATGCTAACCCCCTATTAATGTTGGTCGGATATATATTGCCTGTACCTAAGTCTTATAGAAAATGTATTGATTTTGCCTTTTTGCTGGCAAAGAGGAGGGTGGCATGTCGGTTGGGACGGGGAAGGGCCCTGAAATTTAGGAACTGGCTTAATGATGTTATTTATTGTCAAGAACAGACTGCTATCTTTGCTGAAACACAGCCACTATCCAGTAGACCGAAAGATATTTGGGGACTTTTGACCACCTATCTCATCTCTCGAGGTGAGAAGGACGGGGACTCAGCATGCGATGAGATACGTAGCATTGGCGGTGGGGATTTGGAAGCTTAAATGCACTACTAGAGCAAGATACCTATTATTCGAGTACCCTACTGCAGCCTTGTTGTTAAATTATGTACATCCATGGTTCACTCCCTGCTCTTGATATTTCTGGGTTAATTTGACACACTACCCTTCTGAGGAATATCATTGTATGTTTTCTGCCCTGATCCACGATATATGCAACCATGATTGCTCTGATATGTTTTAATGCTTTTCGGTCCTAATTTTAATACTTGTTGCTCACTTGACTTCTTAATGCTGTATTACCTCATGATATGCCTTCTTCATTACCTTGAATGGAACACAAGCCGGAATACCCCTGTATGTTTGTCTTTATTGTGAAAATGATAAAAAAATAAAGGTTTAAAAAAAAAAGTATATGCCAGGTTCAAAAACTGTGGTGGCGGATTTCCTCCCTCGTTCACCTATGGTTGTTGATGACAGTTGATCTCATGTTGAAACTGATGATGTCATTTTGAAGGCACCACTAGATACAAGCTAGCCTGGCTAATGAGGGGTGATACCCTGAAACCAGTCCCTGGATGCTTGTTTACTGTCAGGGAGGACCCTGCCGGGCAGTTCGGGCTGGACTGTTCACATGAGGAGCAGCATCAAGTATGATCTGAATTTTATTAAATGGGTGGGCAGCCACAGATCTAAGACACACTGAGCGCACATGGGCATCACTGGGGTTTGTCCTTGCCAAGAAGAATATTGCTCAACTGTGCGGGACCGGAGATACACCTTCATATCAAAAATGGGCCGATGACATGGACACTGTGATGATTGCAGAAAAGGAGGTCTTTAAACATAGCGGCTGACCCAAAAAGTGGGACCATAAATGGTCCAAATGGAAATGTGTCCTGTCCTGTGGTGAGCTGTGCGAGTCTCCAACTGTTGAACTACGCAGGACTAACTTGGACACTGATCCCTCCCCGCCCAATTAATATGTACTGCAGAAACCCAGGTATCTTATTGTGTACTCTCTCTGGCCTTCCACTGTAACATTGCAACATTTAATAAAATAAAAACAGATTAAAAAAAATAAAGTATGATTTGCATATGGCCGGGTCCAAATTGAGGTGGCATGGTGAGCAAAAGAACAATGGATTTAACCCAGATCTCTTGACTGGGGGTGAGTGTTTCTAACGTTTAAGTACATTGTCCATCATCTTGTTTGTGTTTGCTCTTCCGATTAACGACAAGACACCATATCTATTCCTCCTTCTTTGCTTCTCCGCTCAAAGATACATATTCATACATTTATTCTTAGTAATTTGTTTAAGTATTGCTAAATGCTTATATGTTCATTCTTTCAGTTGTGTGTTTCAGTATTTGCTGTCATCCTATTTGATGTGCGCTCCCTACGGGCTTTTGCCACATAACATTGTTCCTCTGACAAATCTGTCCCCTTTCCAGCTTGCTGCCAACGCGTTACACGCGCTGCAGGACACCCTAGGCATACTGGATAGAGCAAGCCACGCTGCCTTGCAAGTTGAGCCCCTGCACCTCCATGCACTGCCAATCGATGGAGGGCCCTCAATAGGCCCCTACGCCTGTATGGACAAGTGTAAACGTGATTTAGAGGATTCACCTGAGCGGCTTAATGTCATTTCAACATGCCTCCTTGTGGCCTCCTTTTGATTTCCATTAAGTGAGGCTGCTTCCATTCAGCTGCTTGTGCCAGCCCTACTACCCTCACTTGCCTTGTACACAGCATTACGTGCCTCACTTGCCATCCTCAACATGGCTGGGCACCAGTTTTTTGCTGATGATGCTTACGACATGGCGAATGACCAAACCCTCTTTGAGGAGAACCTTGTGGAGGCCCTAGATGCCTTGGTGACACAATCTGTAAAAAAGGTTCTAGCAGTTGCCCTTCAACCTTTTACTAGCAACCTGCAGCGATATGCCCTCAGCTCCACCCCCCCCCACCTCGCCCCAAGCAGGTAGTGACCCGCTCTCCAAGGGCTGGCCCACATTACGATTATGACCCACATTTCATTGTACTTTACCTCAGATCATGTGTACTCTGCACATATCTTGTCACCAGAGGAGGTAGCCCCCACTCCCTCCACTTCTCAAGACCCAGACTCCGACCCCCCTTCTTGCCCGCTTTGAACACCAATGACTCAACCTCTCTGCCCCAGAAGCATTCAAAGATCCAGCAGGAGTACTCACTCCCCTCTTCTTCCTCCCAGTCCCCTCGCCTCCTCCCCTAGATTTTGACCCGGATTCCATCATCCACCCTCACTCTTCAGCATGGGCCCCCCCTGCCCCTGTCGCAGATTATGTTCATGACGGCACTTGTACATGATATGACAAGGAAGTGCGTCATCGATTGCATTCTGAGTGCCCTTGCTCTGAGGTTACTGACAAAGTAACAAACTACCGAAACTAGATCCCAATTTAGCGACTTTAAAAAAAAGATCATCTAAGGACCCCAAGCAAGGGATCGGCAGGTTGTGGTAAGCCTGTCAAGATAAGGTACTGAACTTGACAGACCCCCTTTGCAAAATTTTAGAGATGGCAGTTACCACTAAAGATATGTGCTCCCGATCGACCCCAAAACATTGGCAGGGTGGACCCAGAGAGCCTTGTGGTTTCTGGGAAAGTCATCCGCATGGATCCAAAACTGGCAGAACTAGTCAATGCAGAACAAGGCTCAAAACTCAATGGGCCTTCTTCGGAGAATTTTCTTTTTGCAAGATATAGGAAAATTCATACAGACATTCACGGCTTTGGACACAGCACCATCTTCACTGAAGAAAGTGCTCCGCAACCAACACCTTTCCCGGCAGGCCGATCGATAGAGAGTGTTTAATGGGCCATCCATACTCATCAGGCCCTTCAATAGCTTATTAGGACAGAAGTCGCTCCTACAGTGCTGAGGCACACTCCACCTTTTACCCCTCCAGATGCCGTGGAGGGCCCAACTGCTACAACAGAGGCCCTCCTCTAGGCCAAGGACATTTCAACACCTCCTCAAGCACTTCAGGTAAAGCTCATTCCTCCTTCATCCGTTCAACTGGGGGGCAGGACACAGAACTTTCTCCCCAATTGGGAGTCCATCATACAAGACCCATGGTTTCTGGAAACCATGTCTGGGTTCAAACTAGAATTCTTCAGGACACCCCACCAACCCTGTCTCCTATGACCTCTCCTTTTTTTGCTTCAAGATGAATTAGCCCAGTTACTTCAGAATGGGGCAACTGGTCACTGCCACCCCAATCCCTCTGGGTTTTGTAGCAACATGTTCGAGGTCTCCAAAAAACGGGCAAAGTTCTCATTTGGTCAACAACTTGCTGCAATTCAATTCCTGGACTCTTTATCACCATTTCAAAATGGAGGGGATTCATCTCCTCAGAGATCTTCAAGAGGGGGACTAGATGGTCCGCTCGACCTGAATGACACATCTCTTCATTCCCACTTTCCCCCTCATCTTTAATTCTTCCAATTCAAATGGGAGAATCAATGGTTTAATTTCAAGGTCTTTCCTTTTGGTCTTTCCTCCACACTGTGGTGTTCCACTACAGGGACGCGCCCTGTAGTGGAACAACTTTGTGCCAGAGGAGTGTGTCTTATCATATATCTTGACAATATCCTCCAGATGGCGCAGGGCAAGCAACTGCTGTTGACCCATCTATCATGGACCATTCAATTGCTCCAAGATTAGTGTTTTCTGGTCAATCAGAAGAAGTCCATTCTGTGCCCCTTTCAGTGCATAAAATTCTTCGCTTCTAAATAGACACAGTGTTGACCTGCATTCACTTCCTCAACAACAATTAAACTGGTCCAGAAATAAATGTGGGCCTCCCTTTCCAAAGAC
Organism: Lissotriton vulgaris; assembly: GCF_964263255.1. Classification (NCBI taxonomy): domain Eukaryota; kingdom Metazoa; phylum Chordata; class Amphibia; order Caudata; family Salamandridae; genus Lissotriton; species Lissotriton vulgaris. The sequence goes on along the minus strand of NC_141698.1, from coordinate 605,617,374 downwards.
AGTCTCTCTGAGGGTTCTAGCCAGGATTGTGGATCTCTTCATACAAGCAATATTCACAGCTCCCTTGCACTATCAAGCTCTCCAGCGTCTAAAGATCTGGCACCTCCAACAAGTCCTTTCCTATTCTAAGACGATCAGTCTCACTCCAGATACCAGGACAGAACTGCTATGGTGGGTCTATCACATGGCAACCTGGGCCATTTGTGGCTTCCGGCCAGATGTGGTGATCAAATCTGATGCCAGCCAGTAGGGTTGAGGAGCCAGATGCGGAAATATTTCCATTGGCAGGCGATGGAAGCCAGAATATTCACAAGTCCACATAAACTGCCTAGAGCTATTAGTGGGTTCATTTGCCATCAAGACTCTAGCACCTCATACTTCCAGCTGTTGCATACTTCTGAGGATGGACAACATGTATGCAGTCCAGTATATCAACAGACTGGGCAGGACCAAATCCTGGGTTCTACTGGAGATTGCCAAGGAGTTTTGGCACTATTGCCTTCATCACCACATCACAGTGATTGCGGAGCATCTTACAGGGCACGACAATACTGTAGCGGACTGGAATTCCCAACATCTATGGGATGTCAGTGAATATAAACTTCACCCATCCATATTCCAATTACTCCAGAAACCGTGGGACCCTTGCAACCCAGATCGGTTTGCCGGTCGCCTGAACATTCATCTTCCAAAGTTCTTTTCCTGGTTCCCAATTCCGATGGCTCTGGCCACGGATGCTTTTCTTGAGGACTGGCACGGTCTTCTACATTATGCCTTTCCTCCATTTCTCTTGATACTGAGAGTGTCAGCTCAAACTCGCAACCAGCAGGCGAAATTAATCCTGATCACTCCATTATGGAGATCCCAAACTTGGTTCCCTATTCTGATGGAGATGCCCTGCGAGTGTCTGTCCGAGATCACTCAGTTCAAGGATCTGCTAGGTCTATTGGGACTTCGGCACCCGTTGCTGAAGCAAGGCCATATACATCTCATGGTGTGGCACATTTCAGGGACCCTTGGCTTGTCTGGCCTTTTGGAACAGGCTGAAGATTTCCTACTCCGCACATTGTCGGATGCCACTCACAAACATTAGGCCTCAGCTTGGCGATGCTGGCTGGGTTGGTATAAGTAACAGAGTTTGAATCTCCTGAGGGCTCCCATTGTCTTTGTTATCAATTTCCTAGCGGGATTGGTGTCTTTAGGCTTAGCTTATTCTTCTATTAATAACTACAGTGCCGCCATCTCTGCAGGGCATGCCTTGGTGAATGCCAGATTCATTGAGCATCACCCATTGGTGAGCCAGGTCATGCAAGTCATCCACTTAAGCAATCCCCGAATTCCAAATATGCATATTTGTGGGAAGTAAATATTGTCCTCTCATTCCTACAGAGGTGGCCAGCTAATTGGGACCTTTCACGAAAAAGTTTTGGGCTATGCTGCTTTGTTTGATGTCTTGCAGGGGGGTATGTGATGTGAAGGCACTGGATTTAACAGGTAGAGTGTTTACTCCCAATGGGGTTTCTTTTACTTTATCCAGGACAAAAACTGATTCCAGACAGATTTCATACCTGTAATTTCCAAACAATCCTAAATTATGCCTTCTGCTATCTTTGAAAGAGCACAAGGACCGTACTAGAACGTTTCACTGCTCCATTGGTGGCAAATGATTGATTTCCCTTTAGAAGCCTTTCAATGTGGTTACCTCTGCCACTTTAGCAAGATGGGTGAAAAGGCTCTTGGGAGAAGAAGGTGTTGACAGCAGTAAATTCGGTGCTCATTCAGTCAGGGGTGCAATGGCCTCCAAGTCCTTTCTCCTGGGTTCGCACCTGCAAGACATTATGAGGGCCACTACTTTTAAGACTTTTGACTACAAACCTATATTTGATGTTGCCTCAGTGGTATTAAAACAGCTTTAAAGAAACATAATCCGACGTCGCCGGTCCTGACATTGAATAAAATGTTTTCTAGCTAACACGTCTAGAATTTTCAATTATATTAAGGACTCAGAGAAAATAATTATCCCACCTGGTGCATCATATGAGTTAAGACTGATGGCTTTTGCATGGTATATTACCTACCCTTATGTTTGACTATAACACTGTTGAGATCTTTTTATTAATGGATTAAAGATAGTAACTGAATGGAACTTGTTGGAATTCTCCTTCATAAATCGACAATTATATGTTTCTTCTTTTCCCAGGTTCTGAGCAGAAAACTGATTAGTCGTGGTCCAGCAAGTTGATCCTGGGTTCCAGTTGCAGTTCCAGATGTATATAATCAAGAGAGGACTAGCCTATTTGTATGTGATACAGGACTCAGGACTGTATGGGAGAAGAAAAGAAAAAGGAACCGTTTGGTTTCCCTATAAAGCCCTCCCCCACCAACCTAGTTGGTGGCATGCTTCATCATCGGGCCCACCCAGTGACACCGAATGTGTCCCGGATGTGCTTCAACGCCTGTATTACAGCGTAGCAGCTATTTTACTGAGTGTGCAGTGTGGGTGACTTGAAAGTGAAAGATTAAAAGCTATTCAGTGGTCCCAGTACCCAGGGGGTTATCTTTAATGTCTGGGCCTCTGATAGCAGTAAAGGCAAGGCAATGGATGTGGGTGGAGTAATAGTTAGGGACTCCTGCATCCGGTGGGTGGTCTACATGTTTCAGGTAGTCCTTTCATTAATACTGGCTTTCCTCAGAACCCTAAACTATGTGAAGGTGAGATCTACACTTACAATGACTGTGTGATCTAAAATGTGTTGCACGCCCTAAGGTGCCATATGTGTGGGAGGGGGATTCCCTCTCCAAGCATTACTGGACATACAACATTTAGGACAAACAGACATACAGTAAAGAGTCTTAGCATAATTTGGTTAAAGTCATAATCACATGAGTACATATTTGCCAGTTGATACGTGCTAGAAGGGTGGAAAATTGCTGCAAAAAGCGAAACCGTAATGGTGATATGGTTTGGTGAATTTACCGGTATATGCGTAGAAACGTGTGGTGGGCTATGTCTGGGAGGTATCAATGGGGTATTATTGGACGCACTGCGTTGTTGCTGATAATGTTAAAGTCTGTGAGGTGCTCCGGAGTATCGCCCTCCGACTGGGAGCGTGATAAGTGCTACCTTTAACTATGTCTAGGAGGCACACACACATGGAAAAGGTGGACACACTCAATCGGTATCCTTACGCTTGCGATTTGCAGCAATTGCCCCTATGGATGTTTCCGGCAGCGGTTCTGACCCTGTAATGAGAAGGGAAGTGGCGCGTGGGCCATTAAAACCTGTGGGGGAAAGAAGTTCTTACCTGGTGGGCGATAAGTCCTATTGGTCTACTCACGACTTGGTTGATCAGGACCCTTTTGGAACCTGTGCTGCTGCGGCGGATCTCCGTAGGAGCTGGTCCTCGGTAACGCCGGTGCTTAAGTATCCATTTCAGCGAGGTTAGGTGTTTCTCATGGTTCCAGTGTTGGTGAGTAGCATCTCTGGAAAGAGAACATAGAGAAAAGACTACATGCTTGCAGGCGTCAAAGCGCCCATTGTCAAGGTGATCTGGAGTGCATCGGTTAATGTGTTGTAGGTTCTGAATAGCAGCCGAAGGGTGAAAGTGGCAGAAAGTGGCAGAGAAAATCAGGATAAGAGTTCAAAAGGGGATCCAAGACGTGAACGGTTATGAGCGCGCTTGGGTGCAATATGCTCGGGGACTCATCTGGAGGTCATATAGTGTATAAAGTCTGACTCCAGGGTCCGAGAAAAATACTACTTAAATCAGAATTGACCTTAGACTTGAATAGGAGTCCAGGGCGCGAGTGTCATGAGTGCGCTTGGATGCAGTGGACTGGGGGACTCATGTGGAGGTGTGTCCAGTTTCACTCCATGAGCCTAGATGGTATCAGACAAAGTTGTACGTGGTATCAGGTTGCAGCTAGTCATGGCCTACATATCAGCTACGGGGTTGGATCATTCAGACCATGTACAGAGACGCTGTAATGTGTTGCTTGCTATGTGGTTCACAGGGTTCAGATCCTCAAAGTAAACCACAGTATAGAATCATTCAGGCTCGGTGTTGGGTGGATAAGCAGTAGATCCAACGTTGTTCCTTTGTTAATAAAGTTTTCACCGTCCCGTTGGTTGTAATCGTATTATTTGATTACCATCCATGTAAAGTCATTTGGAGTGATGCCGAGTTGGAGGTAGTGGTCCGTGAGGCGGCTGATATTCTCTCTACATCTTATTGTGCTGCGATACTCAACTATTCTAGTTCTGACCTTGCGTGCAGTCATGACAATGTAGCGGAGGCCGTATGGGCATGTGATGACGTAGACAATATTGGTCGAATTACAATTTGTGTGTTGTAGTTGTGTCCAGGTTTTAACGGGTTCCAAGTTGAGTGTTTTGGAATGGTGGGTTAGGTGGCACAAGCTGCAGTGGCTGGTTTCTGATGTCTTTGGTCGTATAGACAATAGTTGGTCCTTAAGATTGCTTGCCCGTTTGTAGGCAAAGAGTGGGAACCAAGCAAGCCTGGCACAGGTAAGCAATAAATAGTTTACAGTAGTAAATGCAGATTGTAAAACAGTTCAATTGTAAATGTATTGTGGTTTGACTTACAGTATTGTTTCAGAGAAATGCAATCACTTGTAAATACAGTACATAGACTTGAATGGGATTTTCAGTAAAATAGCAAGTAAGTTACATTTTGATTACTTTTCTTACTCAGTATTGTATGCTTGGATGCAGCAATGGGACATTTCCTGTAACCAGGTGAGTAAAAGCGTTCTTGTTATATCGTACAATTTTAAAGAATTTCTTTAGGTTTCAAAACTCCACACTTAGAAACTTTTTCAGGAAAAAGTGTCAATGTTATCCTATTGAGGAAAATATGGTTATCGGTTTTTAGGTAATCGGTCTTTGGAGTTGAGGTTCTGGGGTTAGAACAAGGGTTCACCCAGGGTCAAGGGTGCACTCTCGTTACACCCTCAGCGGCACTAGGGCGGCCGGATGTAGAGTGCTGAGGCCCAATATTATCCAATGGGGGATAGGGGCCTCCGGGTGGGGGCTGCTGGCAAGCAGGCGACTGGGTTGTGGGAGCACAGCTCCTGGACTTTAGCTCAGGGAAAATGGGGAAACAAATTAGCACCACAGGGTGCTGTTTCGAGGTCGGATGCCCTATTGTTTCCAATGGAGAACCTCCGCTTTGCAAAAGCACTGCAGGCGGGGAGACAAGGGATTTCTGGGTGTGACCCCCAATTTGAGAGGTAAGTTGGGAAATTAGAGGTTGGTTAGGCACCGTTGGTTTGGGAACACAAGGCTATGCCTTTTGGGGTCAGATCTTCTTACCAGCTCCTGGTCGCAGTTAGGGGGGCCTTCTGGATTTAGACTTCAGGTGTTGGCTGGAGGCTTGAGGCAGGCCAGGGTTTGCCGGACCTCGGTTCGGGATCATAGGGGTGACCTCCTTGTGGTGTTTGCCCACTCGAGCTCGGGCCGTGGACGGGGGTGCAGAGTGGGGCATATTTGCGGTTTCCGGTTGCTGCCAGAGGTTGCAGTTGAACAAATACAGTGTTCACAGGAGAAGAAGTCTTTGGAAGTGAAGGCAGACAGGTCCTCCAGGGTTTTTGAGGTTGCTGGCTGAAGGACACACCAGGATTTCGCAGGAGCAGGTTTGAGGGGGAGACAGGCCGGTGGGGCTGGGGCCAAGTCAGTGGGCGTCTTCCTCTTGTTAGCTGCTGCAAGGCTGTTCGGTCCTTCTTTTCTTCTTGTTTCTTGTCTGGATCTGAGGAAGCAAGGTTCAGGGGTGCGCCTAAATACTAGATTTAGGGGCGCTACAGGTAGGTAAAAGGCAGGGATCAATGGGCCCCTTCCCTGGGGTGGGTACACCCCCTATTATGCCACCCTCCTGTGGGAGAGGCGCCTGTGCCTGTCCCTGGTTGGCTGAGTCCCCCCATCTTCAAGATGGCGTGGACTGAGAGTTGTGCTTCACCTCGCCTCCCCCATCTGAGGGGTGGAGTTGGAAGTGGTGGGCACACCTCTCTTCCTCACTTCTTTTTCGCGCCGGTTCTCCCGCCCAAAGTGGGGGTCAGACCAGTGGGGACCAGTTTTTGAAAGCAGCAATTGGCCTGAGGAAGCTCACAAAGGCGGCAAGCCTTTGAAGCTTCCCCTTCGTGAACCCTGCTCATCCTGGGGGAGGAGGCTTGGCACCTCGTCCCAGGATGTGCATTGTTTCAGGCCCCCGAAAGCTGCAGGCTCTCGACCCAGGGGGCAAGAAACATGTTTGGTGCTGGCAGCTGAAAGCAGCCACTCAGCCTGGACACTAGTGGTGGTTTAGTTTTCATGGGGCATCTCTAAGATGCCCTCTGTGTTCATTTCTCATTAAATCCCCCACTGGCATCAGTGTGGGTTTAATGTGCTGAGAAGTTTGATACCAAACTTCTCAGTTTTCAGTGTAGCCATTATGGTGCTGTGGAGTTCGTAATGACAAACTCCCAGCACCATATACTCTTAATGGCAGCACTGCACGTACAATGTCTAAGAAAGGACTTGGCACTGTAGGGGTACAGGGCTCATGCACCTGTACCCTCACCACTGGTATAGTGCACCCAGCTAGAGGGGTGACTAATCTACACCAGGGCAGTGGTTTTAGGCGTGGCACACAGGAATGTGTGCCATGTCGACTCTTCCCTTTGTTCTGCACCAACACACGCAGCCTGCAAAGGCAGTGTGTGAGTGTCTGGGTACAGGACCTCTAAGGGTGGGACAATAAGTGCTGCACCCCTTAGTGGCCTTCTTTGGTCACAGTGCCCTGGGTACCTGTGGTACCATTTAACAGGGGCTGACCTGTGGCTCGAGATGCCAATTGGGTTTAGGCTTCAATGCAGTTTCAGGGAAATAACATATAACTGATTAGCAGGAGCCCAGGGCACACTCAGTCAAAGTACATCAGCAATTCAGCAAAAAGTGGGGGCAACCATGCAGAAAGGGCACTTTCTCACACCCAGTCTCGCATTTTCTATAGTGTGGTTGAGGGTGTCTTCAAACCAATTAACTTGGTAGGTGAGAGGAACATCTATTGCCTCATATGGAGTGTATTCATCTGGTATTTCATCCTCAGTGTATTCGTGAAATGCTACATCATCTGCAGCTGGGAATGTAACCCAAAAATAAAATGTCTGTGTTCTATATGCTTTGTGTGGCCCAATCCATCAAGGTTACGTCCCCACCATCTAGTGGGAGGCCATTTTGTAGTAGTTTCTAAGTGACTGCATAGCTGCAGTTCTCAGAGATGTTTTGTTCCATATATGCAAAAACAATAATTACAAAGTATACTAACACAGTGAGAATTAGATCCTTTCAATGTTGAATTACCAACAGCCAAGACATAGGGTAGACCTACTCAGCTGTGGAAGATATTTCCTACCACCACGGATGTCTACTGTTTAAAAGGTGCCTAGGGATCTCCGAGAAGGCACACTTGAACTACTCAGTTGATTCATACAAAATAGAACCCTACCAACGTTGGCGGAGCCATGTTGTGTAGTTTCCTCTAAGCAGTAGGATCTGCGAGCTTGTGCACGACATAACCTTTAGGATGGTGCCAGACTGATTCTATGCAGTTAGCTCACAGTGCCACCATAAGGCCCCCTAATCTAGACAGGGAGCGAACAGTTCTGGCAACCACTGAACATGACAAACCTGTTCCCTCAGGAACTGTGGTGACAGATATAGAACCTTTCGTTCATACACTTGTGCTCTTGTTTGTTTAGAGATATACACAAAGAATACACAAAGTGACATTTTTTATGTTTATTGAATCAAACTGATTCTTGTATAGAAAATATATGCCGCAATGATCAATAGACAGAAGCAGATGAAAGTTATAATAAGTGTCAGCACAGAGAACAGAACAAAGTTTCACTATTGTGCTGAAACAAATGAAATAATATAACAATCTGACGTACTCTAACCCTAACCTATGTGTCTTGGGTGTATTTGTATGTTCTGCCAAGCAACTCCCTCCTGGATGATCCACCCCCATTAACTGGCGGGTAAAAATGTAGGATCCCGGCTTTGTCACTAGCTGGACACCCCTCTAGGAGATGTCATTCAGCTGCTAGGCAATGGCTTCAGCATGTAGGTACCTCGGGAAGTAAGCAGAAGTGACTCCTCTGTCTATACCCAGAAACAGATGTTTATATATAGAAAAAGGCACCCTTGCCTTGGGCCAGGATTGAGAGCAAGCTGCCACTGTTTGTATTCTACAGGTAGCTGTGTCGCCACATAGACCTAAATAACAAACACATTTGAACACCATACGTGTAGGCCTTGTACACAATGCCAAGACAATATGATAGTGTTCTTGCGAAGCTGATTCGTGTAAGCAAGGTCGGTGTTTCCAGGAAACAAACCCAAAGTGTCAAAAATTCAAATGAGTGTCAAAAGTCGATGTGGAAAGTGAAGGCAACTTTATGAAAGATTCATGTGCATGTAAAAATGGCAACATTTCCTACTAGGCCTAACAAGGACACTGTAACCGGGAGCAACCGGTGACCGACTGTAAGGCTCCAACGACGGATTGGTGGGTTGTTGATTCCTCGACTCTTCCCTCTTTTCGATCCAATCAGACGGACTGGTGTACCGACCAAGAACCACTATGGTGTCCGCAGGCTGAAGAGGAGGAATACCACTTTAAGGGGGCGTATGCTTCGAGTGTGGAACCGCCCTGGAGTGACGTAGGAGTCGGTCCATTGGTGAAAAGACAGGAAGCACCGAGGTCGACGTGTAACATCACCGACGGAGAGGAGAATGGCGTTGGTGTTCGGGTGGAAGACGACGGCGAATCGGATAGAAGAACCGGAGGATCCGAAGAAGACGAGAAGCCTGGAGGCCACTGTTCCAGCGACTCGCTTAGCCACACTCACGGAGGAGTGTGGCTTTCCCAGGTACGACAAAGGGTGTCAAGCTGGGTCGGGAGAAAGGGAGGTTCGGAGAAGAAGTAGCGTAGTGGTGTTCCATGTGTGTCTACGCTCCTTATTCCTAATCCCCCCTCCCTTACTTTCACAAACGCGGCACTAGAGCACTGAAGATTAGAAAGAGCACTAGTGTTAACCCCCCTCACTTCCCGGGACCCTTGGTTGTACCGTAATCAGTCAGGTGACTGACGTATCCCTTCTCTTTCATTTCCTTTTGGGCTGTTCCTGCGAGGAGGAGAAAAAGGCTACCACCCAGAGAAAGACCATACGGTGGACTAAAAGAAAAGTAGAATTGAGATAGAAGAGGAACGCCCTTTCGGTTCTTTCCTGGCAAACACGGATCCGGCTGCTCCTTCACGTGAAAGACATTCAGCTAAGAAAAAGAAGTCCTTTGTTAAAATAAAACCTTATATACCCAGGTCTGGTCTCCGGTCCATTTCTCCCACTCCGCTACAACTGGTGTCAGAAGTGGGATCTGACCCCTCCATCTCGTCACCCGGGATGGATCAATTAATTCAACATCTAATTAAGGGTCAGGAAAAGCTGGAGTGGGAGGTAGAGCGACAAATTAATTCTGCTCAGGCGGACTGGGAGATATTAAAAAATGCCATGACAGCACAGATAGAAGGATTACAAAAGGCGATGAAAGAACCAGGCACCCCTATAGTGACACAAAGATGTTCTCCTATGCCCCACCCCACAGGAGTGGCTTTGCAAAAATATATAACCGGAGAGGACCCCGACGCCTTCCTCACTAATTTTGAAAGGGCAGCACGAGCCTGTGGTTGGCCTGAAGACAAGTGGCCCTTCTTCCTAGCTGCCTTATTGACAGGGCCTGCACAAGAAGCCTATCAGGTGGCTAATCCATTAGGAAACACACCATATCAGGAAATAAAGACCTTAATATTAGATTATCTTGGGTTAAATGAAAAAGCCTATCGGGTGAAGTTTTATAAAGAAAAAGGAAACCAAGGAGAGAACCCAAAAACATTGTTCTTCAGATTGAAGGCAGCAGCAGATAAATGGCTACGCCCCGAAAGCAGAAGTAAGGAGGACGCACAAGTTACTACTTGTGTAACGATATATCTGTAAGAGACATTAGTTAGTGATAGATTCCTTACCTTAGAATATCCCCAGGCGTCAGACTGGATCCGGAAAGTTTTGCGTAGCAGTACCCTTGCGCGTCGGTAGGCGTCGTCTGCGGCTCCGCGTCCGTCGTCGGCGTCGTGATGACGTCGTCGGAGTACTTAGACGCCGCCTCCGCGTGCTGACGTCAGTTCTTAGCCACAGCTTTTCCCGCGCCAGAAGCGCAGAGCCATGACAAAAACCGACACTGGTGCCAAGAAACTAGGGCCCTGAAAGGGGATGACCTTAACCCTAGATATCGGTTCGCAGAACGGGGAGGATGGGTGGGTCGGTAAGGAATCTATCACTAACTAATGTCTCTTACAGATATATCGTTACACAAGTAGTAACTTGTGCATCTGAAAGAGACACGTTAGTGATAGATTCCTTACCTTAGAATAGATACCCCAGCAAAACCATCCCCGTGGTGGTGGGTCTGCGAACCAATATTTACACCAGAAAGTCCTGGAGAACGGAACGGCCGAAGTAGCCGTCCCTCCGGACTTGACTGTCCAGGCAGTAGTGCCTTGCAAACGTGTGCAACGAGGCCCACGTAGCTACCTGGCAAATGTCCTGCAAGGGCACACCTCGGCCCAAGGCAGTTGTAGTGGCCGTGGCTCGAGTGGAATGAGCCCTCAGCCCAACAGGGGGTTCCTTCTTAGCCAAGGAGTAACACGCCTGGATGCACATGATAATCCATCGAGAAATGGTCCTCTTGTGCACCGCTTTCCCTTTCTTAGCGCCTGCGTACCCAACAAAGAGTTGATCATCCACCCGGAACTGGCGTGTGCGATCCAGATAGAACGAGAGTGCACGTTTTGGGTCCAGACGGTGGAGCCTCCCCTCCTCTCTCGAGGGGTGCGGAGGCGGAAAGAAGGTGGGCAATGTGATGGACTGCCCAATGTGGAAGGCCGTGACCACCTTAGGCAAGAAGGAGGGCCTAGTCCTCAAAACAACCTTGTCCGGATGGACTGAAGGGAAAGGAGGCTTACAAGAGAGCCTGGAGCTCACTCACTCTCCTGGCAGAGGTGATGGCTACCAGGAAGGCAGTCTTCAAAGAAAGAAGGCGAAGTGGACAGTTGTGAATTGGCTCAAAGGGAGCGCACATCAGAAATGTTAGAACCAGGTTCAAGTCCCACTGAGGCATCACGAAGGGAACAAGAGGAAAGGTATGAGTGATGCCCTTCAGGAATCTGTTTACGATAGGGGACTTGAACAAAGAAGGCTGGTCAGGCAGCCTCAGAAAGGCTGAAAGAACCGAAAGATACCCCTTGATAGTGCCCAGAGCAGAGCCCTGCTGGGCAAGAGAAAGAAGGAAGAGAAGAACCTCAGAAAGAGGGGCATTGAGGGGATCCACAGCCTTTGCTGTGCACCATGCCACAAATCTGTTCCACCTGCAGGTGTATACCGTCTTTGTGGAGGGACGCCTGGCTGCCAGAATGATGTTGCAAACTTCAGGAGGCAAGTCAAATGGCCTCAACTGTCGCCGCTCAATCTCCAAGCATGGAGGTGGAGACTGGACAGGTTCGGGTGGAGGACCGTCCCTTGTTGCTGCGACAGAAGGTCCTCCTGAAGAGGCAGACGAACCGGGGGATCGACTGACATACTAAGTAGCTCGGGATAGCAGTACCTTCGTGCCCAGTCCGGAGCCACAAGGATGACTTGTGCCCGGTCGCGCTTGATCTTCTTCAGCACTCTGGGCAGAAGAGGTATAGGCGGAAAGGCGTACAACAGACCGCAGCTCCACTCGCGACGAAAAGCGTCTCCGAGCGAGTGCCGCCTTAGAAATTCCAACGCGCAGAACTGATGACATTGCGCATTCTCTTCGGTGGCGAATAGATCTAACCAAGGCTCTCCCCATCGCAGAAAGAGGCCTTGCGCCACGTCCGAGTTCAGACGCCATTCGTGATCCATCGAGCACCGACGGCTGAGTTCGTCCGCCCTGGCGTTCAGAGAACCTGCCAGGTGTTGAACCACCAGAGTCACGCCCTGATGTTCCAGCCATTGCCAGAGGCGCAGAGCCTCCTGGCAAAGGGTCCACGACCCCACACCACCCTGTTTGTTGCAGTATCACATGGCGGTGGTGTTGTCCGTGAACACCTGCACTGCACTCCCTCAGACAGACGGGAGGAATGCTTTCAGTGCCAGACGAATCGCCCACAGCTCCAACAGATTGATATGGAGCCGGGACTCCGCCGGAGACCAGAGTTCTCTGATCTCCGCCTCTCCCAAGTGGCCTCCCCAGCCCTGGAGGGACGCGTCCGTCACAACTACGTGCTCCGGTTGGGGAAGGGAGAGGGATCTGCCGTTGACCCAATCGCGGTCCGTGAGCCACCACTGCAGCTGTCTCGCAGTGCCCTCCGAGATCAGGACATGGTCGGACAGGTTGCCCCGGTGCTGGGACCACTGAAACTTCAGGTCCCACTGCAGAGCTCGCATCCGCCACCGTGCGTGATGCACCAGAAGGATGCAGGAGGCCATCAGCCCCAGAAGCCGCAGCGTCAACCTGACCGAAACCCGGGATAACGGCCCGAAGATCGGAATCAGAGCCTGTATATCCCGAACCCGCTGTTCGGGCGGGTAAACCCGAAACTGCGCCGAGTCGAGAACCGCTCCGATGAAAAGGAGCTTCTGAGAGGGGCACAGGTGTGACTTCGGCACATTGATGGAAAATCCAAGCCGGTGCAGGAGATCCGCCGTAGTCTGGAGGTGGCTGACGACTGCCTGGGGCGAGCCCGCCTTCAACAACCAGCCGTCTAGGTAGGGGAAGACTGAGACCCCTAACCTGCGCAGGTGAGCTGCGACCACCGCCATCACCTTCATGAACACCCGTGGGGCGCTGGTAAGGCCGAAGGGGAGCACGGTAAACTGAAAGTGCTCGAGGCCTACCGTGAACCGCAGGCAACGCCGGTTGGCCCGGCAGGACGGGGATGTGGAAATACGCGTCCTGCAAGTCCAACGCTACCATCCAGTCTCCTGGGTCTAGGGCAGCCAAGACCTGAGCCAGTGTCAGCATTTTGAACTTCTCCTTCCGGAGGAAGCCGTTGACGTTCCTCAGATCCAAGATAGGGCGTAGGCCCCCTTTGCCCTTCTTGGGTACCAGGAAGTAGTGGGAGTAGCAACCACGTCCTACTTCTGGCCCAGGAACGCGCTCGATGGCCCCCTTGGCCAAGAGGGCCGAAACTTCCTCCTGCAGGAGCCGCAAGTGATCCCCCGATACGCGGTGGTGTTGCGGTGGCATGGCTTGAGGGGTCATCTCGAAGGGGAGGGAGTAGCCCCTTCGGACGATCTGCAGCACCCACCTGTCCGAAGTGACTTTGCGCCAGTGAGAGTGGTGATGGCGAACCCTGCCTCCCACTGGCGTCACATGGGGCGAAAAGCACGGACTAGGAGGGTTTAGAGGCGGATGCTGCGGGGGCAGGTGTGGACTGGCTCCGCTTGTTCCCCCGACCGCCTCCACGGCGGTTTCCATGGCCGCCGCCGCGCTGGACGACAGTTTGCGGCGAGTGGCTGGCGGCACGTGTGGGGGCGCCCCTTCCTTGGCCACGAAAGGAGCGAAAGGCACCCATTTGCTGGCGCGGGGCCGAGAGGCCCAAGGACTTGGCCGTAGCCCTGGAGTCCTTAAAGCGCTCAAGCGCGTGGTCTGCCTTGTCGCCAAAGAGGCGACGGCCATCGAACGGCATGTCCATGAGCGTATTTTGGACGTCTGCCGAGAAGTTGGCGGATCTCAGCCAGGCGTGGCTTCGTATCGCCACCGTTGTAGCCATCGCTCTGCCCAGCGAGTCAGTAGTATCCAGTCCGCACCTGATTGAATACTTTGCTGCGTCCCGGCCCTCCACTAGGGCTTGGCCGAGTTTGGCCCGTACCTCCAACGGACACTCTGGCAGCACTTCCGCCACCGTTTCCCACAGAGAGTGGGTGTAACGGCCCAAGAGGCATGCGGTGTTGGAAGACCGCAGTCCCAAGCTAAGGGACGAGAATACCTTCTTGCCATAGGCCTCGTACCTCTTGGACTCCCTGTCCGGCGGAGCCGTCGGGAAGGCGGTCTGGGAGTTAGAGGCCTGGATAACCAGACTCTCGGGGGGGTGGACAGGAAACATGGGTCGCCCGGGGCCGGGCGGTGGCGTCTGGCCACGTTCCTATATACAGGCGAACCTGTAGCGGTAATTGAAATTTTTATGGTCAATTGTGTCCCCTAACGTGTACCCCAACGGCTCCGTGTGCGAGTTTCAAGTACATGTAATTTCCCTCCACGACCGAATCTGAAGACGCAAATACATTTGCGTCCAACGTTAACAAGTCCTCTATCAGATCCACCATGAATGGATTGATAATTCAGTTCCTAAGTATACCGTGCCACCGTCTTTATATGGTGCACTTTCACGTTTTTCCTGGCTCTGCCGAGCTAGGCCCTGATTTTCTGTCTTCAAGCCACGTCTGTCTCTGCCTCTGAAAGCTGCAGCATGAAGATGCATCCCTGACCTCTGCCTTACTTCCTGCCAAGCGAGCGGTGCCCGGCTCGGCCTGGTCTGCCTGCCAAAAACAGTATTTTACCTTCAAGTTATCAGCGTAGCCAGCTCAGCTCCTCGAAAACACATTCCTGTCTAGTGATTTAGGTAAACATATCCCCGGCTGCAGAGCAAAGAGCAAGTCTCCCTGTCCTCCGTGCAAGTAATTTACAGTTCCCGTTACCAGAGTAGGCCCATGGCCCCGCACGTAGACACGCAGACACCTATGCACGCACTAACATTCAGTATAGAGTAGCCTCTGCCCAAGAGACCTTTTCCTCTAGATTAAACATCCTCCAAATATTAGATATCAGATATGTTATAGGGACAGGTCGATCTGACATGCCAGACTTCTGTCTCTTCTACTAGTGTTAAAAGTCAGACCCTTAGCTTCCCCCAGATGCACGTCAATCACACGTCATATTAGCTGCGCGCGCATCCAGGCCACAGGTTTCAGCTGACTCTGCAAGAATTCTCTAAGCATCCACCCACTTGTGACCCTTTTCTGTGACGTTTCTAGTACTCGCCTATGTGCACACCCCTGTTCACGCCTTTTTGCTACGCACATGTGTTCTTATCATATACATTTCACTTGTCTACTGTATTCACTACCATTGTGTCATTTTACTATATATGTCATGTACTGTTAATAAATCGTTGACATCTTCCCTGCCATCATTGCATACCCGAACCCTTGTATTGATGGAATAGATTTCCATGGCTCGAGTCATCATTTATGATTAAAGCCCTTATGACTCAGACACCACGGACTCTGCCTCTCATTTGATTGAGCTATTTTCTTTAATTTTCCAAAATTATCTGGCAAACTCGTATACGGTAAAATATTTACCACATAATTTGGCGCCCGAATAGGGACCCCTCCCCCACCCCACGCGCCAGTGATGCGTCGCAGGCTTTGCCCCCGACTACAGCTGTGACGGACCCCATGCGCCTCTGCAGGTTTTCCTGTATCTCCCTCAGGCCTACGGAGGTGACGGAGACTGCGGTCGACATCCAGACGAGGCGGTGAGGAGTGCGGAGGATCCCGACCAGAGCCCAGCCGAGAGAGCAGTGTCCGAGGTATCGAGAGGCCCACCAGTAGTGTCGAGGCACATGCGTAGTGCGCAGCAGCAGCAGTGACGTCGTAGCGGTCCAGTCCAGTCGAATTTCCGAGGCCTTCTGTTCTGTGCTTCCCGGTGAGTACCGTTGCTGGGGACGCATCAAGACGGGTGCATTAATATGTGTCCGGTCAAGACGGGTTTGGGTACACAAATCCGGTCTGCACTGTTTTAGCAGTGTATCTGTACTGTTTAGCAGTGCATCTAGTATCCAGATATCCAGTTATTTTTGTTTGTTTCGAAATGTTTCAATGTGTTTTTATGTCGTGGTATGAGTGATTGTTTGCATTTTCTTACTGTGTTTATTGTGTCTGGACCGAGTTAGCTATGCCTTTATTTTCGAAATTACGACAGATAGGAACTAGGAAAGGGATACTCGAAGAAGCAGTTCCCATCCCACCCAGGGACACTCCTGGACATTTTATGTACCACAAGCACGGCTTAGATGCCATATTATATCTAGACTTGTGGGTGGATTACACGAAAGACTTAGCAGAGAATCAGAGATGGCCCGTTACAGGGACATGGGATGCAGAGTGCATCATGAGAGTAGAAGAAGCGTTATGGAAAAAGAAAGCCAGACAATCACAGAAAGATGCCATCGAATTATGGCGTAAAGAATCGCATAGACGGACAGAGAAGGCGCTCAGAAAAGTAGAGAAAAGTAGAGAAGATTCCGAAAAAGCTAAAGAAAAAGAACTACTAGAAGAAGGACAGCGAGTCAGAATAGAACAACACGAAAGACAGAATAATGCCATTATGACAGGACTGTATCCAGTCCTGGCCGAGGGCCTGCCCAAGGCGACCCCGGAAATACCGAAAGATCTGCCCCCTCCATTGGTTCCGACTAAAGTACGTCACAAAACCGCAGCAGATATTTTCCTTTCTTCCTATTTAGACGACATAGCTCCCGCATATACCAATGTAACCGTACCACCTGTACCTGTACCACCTGTTGATCATCTGCCCCCGGGTCCGCAACAGCAGACCCCTCCCGCACCACTTCCCGCACCTGTTGTCACTTCCCCTATTGTTCCCCCTGGTATTCATCCGCTTAATCCCTTTGGGGCTGGCGCTGCCCAGGTCCCAACTCCGGCACAGATACCGACCCTACAGCCAGGTTATGCTCAAGCCTCGCCTCAGGAGGTGCTACAGGAGGTTATCGCATCCCGCCACAGGTACAACGAATGACAATGAGAGAATTAGCAATGCAGCGTACACCTAAAGCAGCCCCAGCTGAAAAGCTTAAAGAACAGCTTACAGATTGCAGATATGACACAGTGCCTGGTAAAACAGGACCCATGATGTTAGCATCCCTACGTTTAAGACGTGTTACAGATTACTTGGTGTTATTACCAGAAATGCCGGACCATCTAGACAATATATATCATTTTATTAGAACAGGAGAAAGACCGGAGTGTGTTGGTGAAGCCATGTCGCGTCAGAAAGTTGAGACACAGGGTTTAATAATGCGATTTTTGGTTAATTGTCTGATAAGGGAACAAGATCAGCCTAGCTTTCCACAAGAAGAGATGGGGAGATTGTCCAGATGGAGTCAGAATATTGCCGAGGGTAAACATGATAGAGAGAGAAGTATCCATGCTATGGTTAGAAAGATCCGTAAAGAAATAATAGTAATACATGCCCGTCGAGAATCTGAAAGGCATTCTGGGTCAGACGATAAAGAGACCTCAGATGAGGAAGAACCAGAGAACGCAGCAGAAACCTCGCAACAGGCGGGGGGAGACATGATGGCATATGTAGGTAGAGAGAAACTGCCTAGACAGTACCCTCTTGATAGGCCCTTCGACAGACCCATTCGTTTAGAAAACAAGAAACGTTACCTTTGTCCGATACCAGAGCGATGTTCCCTTGAACATATATTCCAAATTACTGATAAAGTACTGAAAGAAAGAGTCGGATATCACAAACTCAATACCTTACGTGATCAGGAACTAGCCCGGTCCGCGGTACAGTGGGCCGGGGATGACAGCATATACAAAGACGATTCAGTAGTGCAAACATTTTTAAGTCTTACTCCAGAAGAACAGCGACTAGCTGGTATATACATGACCCAACATCTCATTATACAGTATGAAAACCAAGCATCTGATCCAGGTCAGTTATATAATTTATTACAGGACTTACTCATGAGAAGATGGAGAGGTCTAGGTACCGATCTAATTGAAATAATTCTAGAACAACGTCACAAGTATAGAACTTTCTTAACTCCACATCTTGTTTCCATTCCACCCCCAGTCAGGCAACAATATCACCTAGACAAACAGAATCCCTTACGAGAAGTACATCCAGTCAGGAAAGCCGATGATACCCTTGAACGCGTTTTTGTATACACACCTATAACTAAAATGGAATTGTTAGAAATGAAGAAAATAGTGCCCAGTCATGATAAAGACCCTGCAGGTTTCCACCGTGAAATAAAAGACATGTTACTCATGGGAGACTACACCTATCCCGACATTATGAAGATACTGAAAGTGTTATTGCCTGCCGGTATTTACGAGAAACTCAAGGAAAAAGAATGGGAGGTGGGAGACAAAAAGATTAATTGGGCTGAATTAGAAACCGAAGAAACTGGTCGAACCCCAGGTTTAGGTCTTGGGGCGAAAACTAAAGCATTACCAGGATTGTTAGTACAGGTCTTGCCGAGATTATTGGCAACTAAAAAGGAGGATTGGGATGCAATCTCAGCCTGCAAACAAAAACACGACGAAGACACTAGTGATTTTTATTCCCGATTCGAGAAATGTTTTATTATTAATAGTGGCCTGTAAACAAGTAGCGAGTCATACCCACACCTTTTTGTGTCAAAATTAGTCGAGAATTCCCTGCCCCAGGTTAAGAACCGTGTACTAAAAGTCGAGAGCACATGGCAAGCTAATACGCCTTCCCAAATGTTGCAAATGTTACAGTACCACCAGAACAGAATTAGAGAAGAACATGATCACGAACAGACGTATGAAAGACACGAAAATGAAAGTACTAGTTGCTCAGTCAGTTACAGCTGATGGTCATAAAAGGGGTACAACACAATCCAATAATTCAAATTCAGCAGCTCCTGTTAAAGGGATATGCAACTATTGTAAACAGCCAGGTCACTATGTAAACGATTGTGCACTTCTGAAACACAACATAGCCACAGGTAAAACTAAAGAGAGACCGCGTCCTCCTAGACAGGACCAGGTCCAACAACACGTTCCACAGAATGTTCAGCCTATGCAGGTTCCACAACAGACCATAGCAGTACCACAGCCACAACCCATTGCCGCAACACAACATGTTACACAGCAGATGTACCAGTATGCACAATCTGACTATCCCGATTATCAACAATACACATGAAACAGCCTAGAGAGGGAGGTTGGCTTGCCCCTTATTGAGGTTCCTGTAGATCAAGAAGGTCCTTATGTACACAGTCAAGTATTAGGGAAGGATAGAAAATTTTTGATTGACACAAGGGCAAGCAGAACGACCATCAGTCATGAAGAGGTTCCAGGGGCACCCCTCTCAGGCTCACAGAATGTTTCCCTTGGATTTTCAGGAAAGCCTGTAGTCAATGAAGTATCGAAACCTGTTCCCCTAGCAGTTGGTCCATTATCTCGTACTACAGACTTATTGCTCACGAAATCATGTCCAGAAAATTTGCTTGGTATAAAGACCCTGAAAGCTCTAGGAGCTGTAATTTGTTGTTCTCCAGAAGGAGTAAGATTTTTTCTTCGCGATTTCAAAGGCCATTATGTATTAAGAGATTTTGACCCCAGATTACAGAATGTTCCTGCACATTTATGGGCACGAGGCCCCACTGATGTAGGTTGCATGCACATTACTCCATATCGTGTCACACTCAAGCCAGGAGTAGTACTACCACGTATGCGACAATACAAGTTACCACCAGATGCTGTAGTGGCTTTACTGAAAATCATTGACGAGCTCATTGCACAAGGAGTGGTTGTAGAAACCGACTCCAATGTTTGTAATTCCCCTATCATTCCAATTCTTAAACGTACAGATCCAAATGCACCTCCTGTTTATCGATTAGTCATCGATTTACGAGAATTTAATAAATGCATTATACCACAGTATCCCGTGGTCCCAGACATTTCATCCCTATTGACTGCTATTGATTCCGAAGCGACGTTCTTTACTGTAATTGACCTCAAGAACGCCTTCTTTAGTGTCCCCATTGATCTGGAAAGCCAATATCTTTTCGGATTCTGTTTAAATGGCCGAAGTTTCAAATTTGCACGCGAACCTCAAGGATTCACAGAAAGTCCCAGCATCTACAGCCAAGCATTAAAACGACAACTTGACAGTATTCACATGCCTGCCAACACTGCCCTACTCCAATATGTCGATGATCTATTGATCACCGCCCGTAGTGAACCTGAATGTGAACAAGCATCACTGACAGTTTTGCATTTCTTGGTGGACAAGGGACACAAGGTGTCTCCTTCGAAGCTACAATTCTGTGCCCAGCAAGTGGTGTACCTTGGGCACTTGTTGTCCAAGTGGGGTAGGCAGCTGACACCTGAACGAATTCAGTTAATTGCACATCTTCCACAACCCAAGACACAGAAAGAAGTACGAGCTTTTATTGGACTCACTTCCTATTGCAGACAATGGATTCCACAATATGCATTTCTAGCTAAACCACTCATACAGTTGACAACACAGGAGGCAGCGTCTTCGACTGTCCTCCCTTGGACTCAGGAACATACACAACTTTTGATGAATTAAAGAAAGCCTTATGTCAAGCACCAGTTCTAGCGACACCATGTTACAGCAAACCTTTTACACTTTTCGTCACAGAACGCGATGGCACAGCGTTGTCGGTTCTTACTCAGGTTCAAGCAGACAAACACAAACCGTGTGCTTATTTTTCGAGTACATTGGATCCGGTAGCCCAGGCCTTGCCTGCGTGCTTAAAGTCAGTTGCAGCGACAGCTCTAGCAATCCGACAAAGTGATTCCATTGTATTAGGACATCAATTGACAGTACAAGTTCCACATTCTGTAGAGGTTTTTCTAAACAGAACCCAGACTCAACACTTGACTGTAGCACGACTGACAGGTTATGAATTGACATTATTCCAGCCACACATAGAAATCAGACGTTGTAATACACTGAATCCTGCTACACTTTTACCATCGAACACAACAGACCCTACTCCACATGACTGTGTAGATGTAGTTGACACAGTTACGAAACCCAGACAAGACTTGACAGATGTCGCATTATCCGATCCAGACCTGACACTTTATGTGGATGGTTCATGTTTAAGAACAAGTACAGGAGAGTTAGTGGCCGCATATGCAGTGACCACTGAAACTGAAGTCATAGAAACACATCGCATTGACACCTTGTCAGCCCAAGCAGCAGAGCTCATTGCTCTGACCCAAGCCTGTATACGAGCCAAGGACTTGAAAGTAAACATATACACAGATTCACGTTATGCATTTGGAGTCGTTCACGACTTCGGTGTCCTCTGGCAAGAAAGAGGTTTCTTGACCTCTCACGGAGCCAAGATACAGCACGGCCCCCTCATTCAAGCTCTGTTAGAAGCAATACATTTGCCTACAGCTATAGCTATCATGAAGTGCAAGGCACATACGAAAGTCACCGACAAGATTTCTCAAGGCAACGATTTTGCAGATCGAATAGCGAAACATACAGCACTGACTCATACTCAAACAACGGACATGACAAAGACTGATGTAACCTCACTGACACACTGTATGACAGTTAGGGACCCCACACAAGATGTCATCGACATACAGACACATGCCACTCCAGATGAAATAAAGAAATGGGCTGAACAAGGAGGGGTCCAGACAGATCAAGGATGGATGACGAGGGGAAAGACCACATGGTTTCTCCCCGACTCTATGGTTCAGGTTATCATTAACACAGCACATAGTCCAGCACATTTAGGAGAAAAAGCCATGTTAGACAGTTTGCAGAACATCTGGTTCAACAAGCATTTACGAGCAGCAGCCAAACAGAAAGTGCGTACCTGCATGATCTGTTGTCAGTTCAACCCAGGAAAAGGCGTTCCCGTAGAGCAAGGTGGATTTCATCCTCCCGGCTATCCTTTTGAAGTCCTCCAGATGGATTATATTCAGATGGAAAGATGCCGAGGATTCAAGTATGTCCTCGTAGTTGTATGTGCCCTATCCCGATGGACAGAAGCATATCCCGTCCCAGATTACACTGCCCCGACCACTGCCAAGCAGTTGGTTCGTGAGTTTTTCCCTCGATACGGTTTGCCCCGTGTCGTGTATTCAGATAACGGTCAGCCATTCTCATCCGAACTTATGAAGCAGGTCTCGCTTCAATTGGGGTACCAGTGGAAGCTTCACTGTGTCCGGCATCCTGAGGCAGCAGGTCTCGTGGAGCGGCACAATCAGACTCTGAAAACTCGCCTTGCAAAAGTGTGTAAAGAGAAGGGAGTAGATTGGATAGTAGCTTTGCCAGTTGCCCTTTTTTATATGAGAATGGTAGCCCATTCTAGGACAGGGCTATCCCCGTATGAGGTGGTCTTCGGTAGACCTCCTAATATGTGGGGGACGCCTCTGCCGTGAAAAATTACCGATGTTGATAGTACTATGCTGACAGATTACCTTGCTTCCTTGATGTCTGCACTACAATCATGTCGTTCACAGGTCGCAGCAGCCTTCCCAGACAACACCGAGGTGAAGCCACATGAACTGGTCCCAGGCGATGTTGTCGTCGTTCGGAACTTTGACAGATCGAGCCCTTTGGAGCCCCGCTGGAAGGAGCCGAAGATCGTTTTGTTAACAACCAGGACTGCCGTGAAACTGGAGGGGCGCAAGGGTTGGGTGCACTCCAGTCACGTTAAGAGATTCTTTGGACTTTCGCCAAAATCTGAATCCCAGAACTCCCACGTACCAGTGACTGATACCAAACTCCCCCTTCTAGAGAAAACTCCCCAAGAGGAGTACAGACAGAAATTGAGGTCTAGTAAGTCAGACAGTTTAATTGTTTAAGTCCCCCTCGGGTGAAGCGGTTAGATAGTTTCTGACAATGTACAAGTTAGACCCAAATAGAGAGAGAGACAGGAGACCAAGAAACGAAATTATTGTAAAAGTCTCCTGAGCAGATGCGTCTGCACACTACTTATTATGTTTTTTCTGAGTCTTACGATTATTGCAATGAGTTTTACCTTTACCGGCTAAACACTGTTGCTGCCCAGAGAGGAGTTGGAGTCCTGAAGCAAACCTACGCCACTGCTGCTTTGCCCTCTTGCCTCCTGGCTCGCGCTGCCCGACTCCATTACCAGCTGGGAGTACGAGGTGGCCGAGTGGAGTGCGGTTGAGGGAACTACATTACCCAGGAGGCCGAGCGGCGCACGCCGCGTCACCCGCGTCACCAGCGCGCCTGGAGGCGCTCAAATAGCGCATCACCCCGGTCGAGAGGGGGAACCTTTACCGGCTAAACGCTGTTGCTGCCCAGAGAGGAGTTGGAGTCCTGAAGCAAACCTACGCCACTGCTGCTTTGCCCTCCCGCCTCCTGGCTCGCGCTGCCCGACTCCATTACCAGCTGGTAGTACGAGGTGGCCGAGTGGAGTGCGGTTGAGGGAACTACATTACCCAGGAGGCCGAGCGGCGCACGCCGCGTCACCCGCGTCACCAGCGCGCCTGGAGGCGCTCAAATAGCGCATCACCCCGGTCGAGAGGGGGAACCTTTACCGGCTAAACGCTGTTGCTGCCCAGAGAGGAGTTGGAGTCCTGAAGCAAACCTACGCCACTGCTGCTTTGCCCTCCTGCCTCCTGGCTCGCGCTGCCCGACTCCATTACCAGCTGGGAGTACGAGGTGGCCGAGTGGAGTGCGGTTGAGGGAACTACATTACCCAGGAGGCCGAGCGGCGCACGCCGCGTCACCCGCGTCACCAGCGCACCTGGAGGCGCTCAAATAGCGCATCACCCCGGTCGAGAGGGGGAACCTTTACCGGCTAAACGCTGTTGCTGCCCAGAGAGGAGTTGGAGTCCTGAAGCAAACCTACGCCACTGCTGCTTTGCCCTCCCGCCTCCTGGCTCGCGCTGCCCGACTCCATTACCAGCTGGGAGTACGAGGTGGCCGAGTGGAGTGCGGTTGAGGGAACTACATTACCCAGGAGGCCGAGCGGCGCACGCCGCGTCACCCGCGTCACCAGCGCGCCTGGAGGCGCTCAAATAGCGCATCACCCCCGTCTCGCGGGACGCCGGGCGAAGCCCGGGCAAAGGGCGGGCCGTCTGAGGCCGTCCGAGGTTGGCCAAGGTTGGGTTGGGCCTGGTCTCTTGGCTCGCTGCCCTGGAGCTGTCGTTGCTGAGCTGTGAAAGTTGCCGACCAGACTGTTACGTAAGTTACATTGACTTTGGTTGCTCATAAAGTACATTATGCCTCCTAATAAGTTAACCACTTCTACTAATACTATAGAAAATTATCTGGTGCAGGTAGTAGAAAAAATTAACCTCGATAGAAGAGCCTCTTTGGGAATAGACTCATCTGCTCAATCTCCATTTATTGACATCGAGGCTGATGACCCTTTTGGCCTTCTAATAAACAACAGCACTAATAGTGCCACTCCTGATTTGTTCCCAGATACCATTACTATACAGCCAAGTGGTACCGTTGCTGGAGTTGAAGATCTGAGTGCCAACGAGGTACTGGCTGATATTACTATTAGCCAGGATCAACCTATTTCTCCTCCAGCACCCGTTCTGGGTAAACGGGAATGCCTCAGGTCAGCCAAGAACAGAGTAGCAAACCCCCCGAGGAAATACTCTGAGGAAGAGGAGCATGATCTGACTAGTGAGGCGTATATTACACTTTCGAATGCCCAATTTAATAAATTACTAACTTTAATGGACTCAAAAATCAAAGGTGCGATGAAACCCCTGGTTAGCAAAATAGATAAGCTAACTTCTGAGGTCAACCGTTTGGAAGGCCTACTACAAAAATCTATAGACAAGACAGGGAAACTTCCGGAAAGTGTCTCTGCAAAGATAGAGGAATCTGTCAACAAATCAGTAATTGCAGCCGTTGGTGGTCTCATCCCTGTCCCTGTCCCTGTACCAAACACCCTAACGGCAAGTAATAATACTCTTCCAGGTGATTCTCATACTGCCTCGATCCCTGCTCCTGCTGTTGAAGACCCGTTCATTGAAAATGGGACTTTCGAACTTGTGGTTGAAGCTTCCCCACTGGTACTTGTCATTGCCAATGTTCCTCCCTTGGCTCAAGGTGAGAGGGAAACAACATCTTCTCTACGAAACAAATCTCTATCATGGTTAACCACCAACATGGTAATTACTCCTTGGGGAAAGCAGCAACTTTCTGAAGAGCTTGTCAAAGCTAGAAGGGTTCAGTGGATCGGGGATAGGGTAAAAAAGTTTAAAGGGGAGTGTGTTGTTCTCCACTTCTCTGACCCTGGGGTCTTGCCTAATATCCTACCAAATATTTTACCACCTCAAAGGCGAACGACTTCAATTGTTCTATTGACTTTGGACTTCTTCTACCCAAGAAAGGGAAGCGGACCAAACCCAAGTATTTTAAGAACTAAATGGAACATTGTGACTAAGAGGGGGAGGAAGGATGTTGCTTCAGTGGACTGGGGTCTGGGGCTAGAAAATCGATTTTCTTCATTATCTAATTTAAGTGATTGTGATTGACAACCATCTATCTGTAATGCTGTGTCTGTGCCTGTTTATGCAATAAGTTCATCAGGTTTAGCTTGTTACCCTCCAACAACTAGCCCGCTGGGGCTTTTGATTGCTGATTTACCTGGGGTACCGAATGTCACGATTGTAGACCAGGTCACAGGGGGTAAGGTGTTAAACACGCATTCTACAAGCGATGGTATTCCTATGACACCAATTTCAGGAAATCTTCTGTCATGGAATGTGGCTGGTATATCTTCCAAAATGGACAGCGCAGACTGGTTTGAATTCATAAATAGGTACGACCTCTGTATTTTCCAAGAGACTTGGGCGTGTGAGCCTACTTTTGCTTTGGGGTATGTAAACTTTCATGTTCCTGCCATCAAGGGTCCTAAAGGGCGGCCTATGGGGGGCCTTACCATATGGATTAGGCAGTCTTTAAAGATTGTTGTAAAATGTGTGGAACTTGACCAAAAAGATATTCAGCTTATACGATTGACCAGTGATCTACCCCTCTCCATGGATATATATAATATCTATGCCAGAGGTGGTAGTAAAGGTAGATCCGAGGTTCTTATGAGCCTTTCTACTATTCTTGAGATCGAATCTGCGGGAAAAAACATCTTAATTGCAGGTGATTTGAATCGGACATTCGAACCTCTAATCACTGGTGATTCTCCTCTGGGATCGGAGGAAGATAAACTTTGGGACATTCCCACACTTGAGTCCCCCCCGATAACTAGATGGACAGCTGACATCTTAGGTCTAAATGCCATGTGCTTGGAGCATGGGTTACGAGCCCTGAACGGCCGAACCCAATCAGACCGTGTTCCCGCCATGACGTTTAACAATGGGCGAAGCAAAAGCCGTATTGACTACGTTATCTGTAGTACATCGCTATGGCCATCCCTTATCGACATGGTAGTTACTGCCAGAATAGAAAGTGACCATGACCCGCTATGCGTTTCGCATAATTGGTGGACATCTAATGTAAACCCCCCAACTAATTGTCACTTACTTGTGCCACCAACGATTACGCAATCCAATAATATGCGTAGGTTAAGATGGTCTGGTGTTAAGACGGACCAGCAGGCCCTGGAAAAGATAGGTGCAGCGGCAGACAAGGCCATTCTGGCACTGGAAAATATCACTGATCTTGCAAATGGACAAAATGATGTTAAAAAAGTTCATACGTCTCTTTTTGACGAAGTCAAAAACTTTTTTTTAAAACCCGCACGAAACAACAGGGCTTGTCCATTCAAACCAGCAAAGTGGTATAACCAAGATTGCAGGATAGCAAGATCGAAATTAGGAGCTGCCATCAAAAATAACAATCTGAGTGAGACTCGGTCTGCTAGGAAGCACTATAAAAACTGTATCGCCAGGGCAAAAAGAGACTGGGACGAAGATCATTGGCAGAAACTGAGATGTGCTAGTGAAAGCAAAAATTCTAGACAATTCTGGCACATTGTCAAATGGGGTCATGATAGATCTCCAGAGCCTCCTAACAATAATGTCCCTCATGACGCTTGGGTTAGGTTTTTTAGCGAGCAGTACTCTTCTAGGGATCAGCTTGCTAGCAATTTTAACCCTACTTATCTGTTCGCAGACGAAGATGTTTTTATGTTAAGCGAAATCCTGTCTGCTTTGAAATCCGTTCATAGGGGCAGAGCCCCGGGTAATGACGGCGTTCCGGCGGATGTCTTTTTAGATGACACCGTCAGGTGGAGTAAGTACATCTGCCTCTTATTAAATCACATAGCCAGAGGTGCTGAAATTCCGGTTTCCTGGCGGGGTGCCGTCATTATACCAGTATACAAAAAGGGGGATCGTGCCCAACCCTGTAATTATCGCCCAATCAGCCTAATAGACACGGTCCAAAAGGTGGTAGGACATGTTATTGTCAATAATCTGCTTGATTGGGCTGAGGAGCAGAACGTCCTATCCCCTTTTCAGGCGGGTTTTCGCAGAGCAACAAGCACTGTAGACCAGGTTTTTCGCTTCCAACTTATACAATGGCGGACAGTGGTACTGGGCGGATGCAGCCTCTACGCAGCTTTTGTTGACTTACGGGCTGCATTCGACCTGGTGCCGAGGGCAAAATTGTGGGAGGTGCTGGCAGCCCTGGGGGTCCCGATGATTATTCTAACCTTGATCATGAGACTCCATGAGGGCACTTATGCTAAGATCCAATGGGGTGGCTATGGTAACGACACTATTGACTTCCCTGTCGAGCGGGGGGTTCGGCAGGGTTGTTCAATGGCCCCAACACTGTTTACTCTTTTTATAAACGGAATTGTTCCCCTTATGCAAGCTGAGCCCGTAGATGCTCCCTCTCTTGCTGGTGCAAAAGTTTCAATTTTAATGTTCGCAGACGACACCCTTATTTTATCAAAATCCCCAAGTGGTCTGCAAAAGGCATTGGTAATCTTTGACAAATTTTGTTGTGATCATGGTTTGGAGGTAAATGCAGCGAAAACAAAACTCATGGTTTTTAATCCCAGTAGGAAATATAAATCCAAAATTACCTTGAGTGGGCGCTGCCTTGAAGTCGTGAACTCCTTTACTTATCTGGGGATACATATCTCAAACAACAACAGATGGAACCACCACCTGGATTTGGCAATATTAAGGCATAAACAGCTTGCTGGTACCATCATTAAGGAGCACACGAAATCTTTAACTAAGCCAATCAAACCGCCACTTATCATATATGAGGCTAAAGCAATAGGGTCTGCACTATATGGGGCAGAACTGTGGGGGCAAGAGAACCTCCAGGAGTTACAGAGGTCAGAGAATAGTTTCCTCCGTAAACTAACTGGCACCCCACAGAGTAGTCCCCTCTTGCCACTCAGATATGATCTTGGTAGGAAGGAAATTTCGGCTATGTGTAAACTTCGACCGATATTATATTGGCGTAGAATCTGGACCACCCCTGAGTTGTCACAATATGCAGAAGGATTTGCTGATGTAATCAAGGCAGATCGATTTCATGAAATTAAATGGTTTAGATCTCTGAGAACTGCACTAAGTGAACTAGGTTTGAGTGAATTGTGGTCGGATCCAACCGGGTCACCCTTTCCATCAAAGTTGTTCATAAAAAACCTTTACTGGGAACATGTTGAAAATATGAGCCTCCTTAGCAATAACAACGGGTCTATGACGACTGCCGTCCTTGAAGCTAAACTGTTTCCAATGTTTGAAATGTACTGGGACATCATAACTAAACCCATGGACAGGAAACTGTTTTTTCAACTGAGGGCTGGCTCTCTTCCTCTTGGTAACTTAACATCTAAATGGAGAAATAGAGGTCCAGCAACTTGCTTAGTTTGTGGGGAAGGGAAAGAGACTCTGGGGCATTTTTTGTTTGTCTGTCAAGCATATTCTGTTCCGAGACGTGTCTGGTTGGCCCCCATGTGCAGAAATTTGGGTACTAAAAGCTCCATGGTAGCCTTACGCATTGTTAAAACTACCCCCTTAAACTGGATTATCATAGCGACTGCAAAGTATTTGGGGTGGGCGTGGGTAATTAGGCAGAGATTGCTAGTAGGGTGACTACTCTCTGCCTAGTTGTTCAGAGACTGCTAGTTTATCTATTCTCTGTTCCCATGCCTGGAGTCTATCTGACGAAAACTTACTTAAATTAATTTTTAATTATGTATGATTTTATAATATGAACTTTGCACCTTGATGGTTATAACTTGATGAAATCTGTTTTTAAACTTCCTTTTTAACGTGTTTGTGCTTAAAGTCATGCTGACTCTGTAATTTAATTGTATTTTATTATGTGTTTGTTTGTCTGCTTTTATGAGTAATTACTCGAATAAAGCACTTTTGAATTGAATTGCAATGAGTTGGATGTTATACATGTATTTTCCTCTTGCACATTCTATTTCTAATGACACTGTCGAGCACACGTTTAGTGCTCTTCCTCCACACGAATTGTCTTATCGACTTGCGCTGCACAACAATACATTTATTCGTATGTTACACCATTCTCACCAGACCAACAATGCTACTAATTGTTGGATATGTGGCCGACTCCCTCCCTATCAGAACTACAAGGGAGCTCTGCCCCTCTTTCCTTACCCGTTTACACATAATGGTTCCTGTGGTGCATGGTTTAGTTTAATATCCTCTATAAACACCGAGTCTAGAGTTTCCCAAAGCAATTGGATATGGGGAAATCTGAACACAGTCATGAACAAGGCATGTTTCCCAGATAAGGAGGGTTTTCCGCAAATGACAGGGACAGATCTAGAAAATGAAGTGTATGGATTAGGCAATTTTACACTTAACCTCATGATTCTAAATGTTCAGTCAGAAACCAGTCCAGACTTGCCATCCATATCAGTTTTACCAGCGAAAGGTGTATTATGTGTCAGAAAGATTGGTTCAGTACATCTAGGTCACAGTGACTGCACTACTGTGGTCGAATTCAGTGATAAAGGCAAGTCTACATTCAAAGCTTCCCGACATTCCTATTTCATTTGTGGTCAGACAGCCTATGTCCGTTTACCTCCAGACTGGGATAGTACCTGTTTCATTGCATTCTTATTGCCACCAGTATTCCTAGCCCCATCCGACTATCACAGGAATTCCCGCCTTAATATTGTTAGACACAAGAGAGACCTCCCAATAGTTGATCAGACTGAAACTACATGGGAACAATATACAGATTTTAATAAAGGATTCTTTCCCTATCTAGGCACAGTCTCCAATAGTAAACTGATACGCAAATTAACCAGAATACTTGAAGCCGTAGTGAATGAGACTACTTCTGCCTTGGGCAACTTAACAGAGGAGCAGTCTGCTATGAGACTTGTCGTTCTTCAGAACCGCCTTGTCCTTGATGTCATCCTGGCCGATAGGGGCGGGGCTTGTAGAGTCATCGGATCCAGTTGCTGCGTGTTTATTCCAAATAACGCGCCATCAGTCTATAAGGCCATTACCAGACTTCATGAAATTGCCCATCTGATACACCAGAATCCAGGCTCCTGGACTTGGTCCGGTTGGCTCTGGAGTGTAATCACAGCCTGGGGATGGAAGCTACTGTCATTCCTAGGAATCATATTGGCCATAGTATTCAGTTGTTGTCTATGTCTGCAATGTGGGCCAGCGATTTGCGGCTTGTGCGCCACAGCTTGTGTTTCCCATTCAAGTTCACGTTCCCATTCTCGAAGAAAGAAAGAAGAGCAAATGATGTTATATGAACAGATTGATGGTCTCATGAACATCGACATATCATGAAGGGTCCGTAGGGGACAAGGAGGGAATGAGGTAATTGAAATTTTTATGGTCAATTGTGTCCCCTAACGTGTACCCCAACGGCTCCATGTGCGAGTTTCAAGTACATGTAGTTTCCCTCCACGACCGAATCTGAAGACGCAAATACATTTGCGTCCAACGTTAACATGTCCTCTATCAGATCCACCATGAATGGATTGATAATTCAGTTCCTAAGTATACCGTGCCACCGTCTTTATATGGTGCACTTTCACGTTTTTCCTGGCTCTACCGAGCTAGGCCCTGATTTTCTGTCTTCAAGCCACGTCTGTCTCTGCCTCTGAAAGCTGCAGCATGAAGATGCATCCCTGACCTCTGCCTTACTTCCTGCCAAGCGAGCGGTGCCCGGCTCGGCCTGGTCTGCCTGCCAAAAACAGTATTTTACCTTCAAGTTATCAGCGTAGCCAGCTCAGCTCCTCGAAAACACATTCCTGTCAAGTGATTTAGGTAAACATATCCCCGGCTGCAGAGCAAAGAGCAAGTCTCCCTGTCCTCCGTGCAAGTAATTTACAGTTCCCGTTACCAGAGTAGGCCCATGGCCCCGCACGTAGACACGCAGACACCTATGCACGCACTAACATTCAGTCTAGAGTAGCCTCTGCCCAAGAGACCTTTTCCTCTAGATTAAACATCCTCCAAATATTAGATATCAGATATGTTATAGGGACAGGTCGATCTGACATGCCAGACTTCTGTCTCTTCTACTAGTGTTAAAAGTCAGACCCTTAGCTTCCCCCAGATGCACGTCAATCACACGTCATATTAGCTGCGCGCGCATCCAGGACACAGGTTTCAGCTGACTCTGCAAGAATTCTCTAAGCATCCACCCACTTGTGACCCTTTTCTGTGACGTTTCTAGTACACGCCTATGTGCACACCCCTGTTCACGCCTTTTTGCTACGCACATGTGTTCTTATCATATACATTTCACTTGTCACGCCTACTGTATTCACTACCATTGTGTCATTTTACTATATATGTCATGTACTGTTAATAAATCGTTGACATCTTCCCTGCCATCATTGCATACCCGAACCCTTGTATTGATGGAATAGATTTCCATGGCTCGAGTCATCATTTATGATTAAAGCCCTTATGACTCAGACACCACGGACTCTGCCTCTCATTTGATTGAGCTATTTTCTTTAATTTTCCGAAATTATCTGGCAAACTCGTATACGGTAAAATATTTACCACAAGGGTCATAAGTGAATGAGGACGGTTCATAGAAATGAAAATCTCCGAACGGCGTCGAGAGCGGCGCCGATAGGCGTCGTCCCGACGTCGGAACCGATTGAGAGGAGGCATCGGGGACGGCGCCGCCCGAGGACGACGCCGGAGGGGACACCACACGGACCGACGCCGGGGGGGTCGTAAGGTCCACCGGTGACGATCCATTGCCAGAGGAGGGTCCAGCGGCGCCCTGCGGCGCCGGGCCCGAAGGCGCCGACGACGCCGGGCCGCTGTACCCTGCGGCGCCGGGCCCGAGGGCACCGGCGGTGTCGGGATCGTGGGGCCCTGCGGCGCCAGCGGCGTCGAGGCCGAAGCACCCGACTGCGTCGGGGTCGTAGCCCCCGACCCACTAGGGCCCCCAGACGGGTTCACTGGGCCCGAAGGCGCCACGGAACCCGTCGGAGGAGAAAGGGACCTCATGGCCACGAGGAAACGCTCGATCTCCTCCGGCGTCGCGTTAAGCCCAGGGACCGGGGGGTATGGGGCCGAATGCGGCGCCCGCGACTCCCGAGGAGCCGCGTGGGCGGGTCACCCGAACCCCCGGCCGCATCGCGCGAGCGTCGGGCGGAGTCAGAAGAGCGATGCTGCCTCTTCGACTTCTTATGCTTCTTACCTGACGACTTGGACCCGGAGGAGTGGCGCCGACTCCCGGAGCTGTGACGGCTCCGTCCCCGCGACCTGTCCCTCGACCTCCCGTGGGACCGGGACCTCACACGGCGCGGGGCCGACTGGCGGATTTCGAGTCGCCTGCGGGACCGCTCCCGCCTGGCCTTCCTCGAAAGGGCCCGACAGTCGGAGCAGGCCTCGTCGTCATGGTCGACGCCCAAACACATCAGGCACAAGCGGTGGGGATCCGTGACCGACATGGTACGGTCGCACTCGTTGCAATGCTTGAATCTGGGCATCCCTAACGGCACCTTTGGAGTCGTAAAGACTTCGAAATGGATCAAAAGATCACAAAAGTTTAGTCAAAAAGTGACTAGGGAACTGCTCTTTCCAGATCTGCGCTGGCTGGCGCGGAAAAAAGAAGAACTGACGTCAGCACGCGGAGGCGGCGTCTAAGTACTCCGACGACGTCATCACGGCGCCCACGACGGACGCGGAGCCGCAGACGACGCCTACCGACGCGCAAGGGTACTGCTACGCAAAACTTTCCGGATCCAGTCTGACGCCTAGGGATATTCTAAGGTAAGGAATCTATCACTAACGTGTCTCTTTCAGATATAATGAATAGCATTTATCTTGAACAGTTCATGAAGCGCTGCCCTATGGGACGCAGCGCTGGTTAAAAGAACACTCGGGACTCACACCAGCCCTGGCCATAGAAATGGCCGCCAACTACTCAAGGGCTCAACCTCGGTCTTTGCCCTGGGACGGGGGACAAAACGATAAAGACCTCTGCAACTCAAAAGACAGAATATAAACCTAAACCGGGAATAGAAGCAGGAAACACCAGACCCTTCAAATTTGAAGTTCCCCAGCTAAAAACTCCTCAGTGTTATGAATGTGGTGAATGGGGCCATATGGCTCGCTTATGTCCCCGAAGAAAACCCATGGATGAACCGATGAAGGTTGGCTACGTCCCCAGAGCCGTGATGTACACCGCTGAGATGGGATCTTCCTATTACGTACGTGTCCAAGTGAACGACAAAACTATAAGGGCATTACTAGGTTCTGGTTGTAGACAATCGGTTGTTCAAAGCTCTCTAGTCCTTTCTGACCAGATAATCCCGGGGAAGGTAGTGCACATAAGATGTGTGCATGGGGACGGAAAACCCTACCCCATAGCTTTAGTAACCGTGTACCCCTCAGTTAGACCATCCTGTAAAGTAAAAGTGGGAGTAATAGACTCTCTCCCCGAAGACCTGATAATAGGGGAAGACAATCCAGATTTTTTTACAATGTTTAAAAAAGAGAGGAGTGTAACGGCAAACCAAAAAGAGAGATACGCCCCTGCTTTGATTGCCTCAGAGCCTTGGGTGTTAGATAAGAATTTTAAATTTGCTCAAATTAATGATGCATCCTTGTTTAATGCATGGGAGATGGCACACGCAGGGCAGGCCAACACACAGAAGTCCTATCCTAGATTTATTAAAGAAAATGAGTTATTATACTGGGAGGGCAATGGCAATGATCCAAACAGTTGTTGGTGCTTAAACCCTTCAGGGAGCAGGTTCTCCATTACGCCCACACTCATTTAACGGCAGGACACTCACGGGCAGAAAAAACCCTACAAAACATTTTTAGACATTTTTATTGGCCTGTTATTTACAAGGAAGCTACAGAGTTCTGTAAAACATGTGAGATATGCCAAAAACGTAATTTGACTAAACCTCCTGCTATACCTCTTCAACCCCTTCCTATCATAGGGACTCCGTTTGAAAGGGTGGGAATGGACCTGATCGGACCATTGCCAAAAACCGCAAAAGGCCATATGTATGCTTTGGTCATCGTGGACTACACTACACGATTTCCGGAAGCATTTGCCCTAAAAGCACCCACCACTAAAAACATTGCTGAAAAGTTCATAGAGTTGTTTTCCAGGGTAGGTTTCCCAAAATAAATTTTAACTGACCAGGGAACCCCCTTTGTTTCTCGACTTATGAAAGAAGTTCTTAAAACCCTAAACATACATCAGGATCAAGACCTCAGCTTACCACCCCCAGACAGATGGTCTAGTGGAAAGGTATAACAGTTTCCTAAAGAATACCTTACACAAAATGTTGTCGGTAGAGAACAAAGAATGGGACCTACTATTACCGTTGGCCCTTTATATCCTCAGAGCCCAAACCCAGAGTAGTATGGGGTATTCACCCTTCGAGCTTTTGCATGGGAGAAAACCAAGAACCTTATTGGATATAACCAAGGAAGCTTGGGAAAATGAGGGGAAGAAGAAAGTAGGTCCATACTGGAATACACACAAATGCTAAGAAGTAAGTTAGGGAAACTGAGCGATCTAGCATACTCCAACTTAGAGAGGAACCAAACGAAACAAGCTAAGTATTATAACAGAGGAAAGAAATGGAGACGTATGGAAAAAGGAGACTGGGCATTAGTGCTCTTACCTATCACGGGTAAAAAGTTTCACAAGAAATGTGCCGGGCCCTATCAAGTCATAGAAACATTGGGTAATACCACGTATAGAGTAAGGTTATCGCCTCAAGAACCCAATGTTTCCATATAAATCTCCTAAAGAAATGGTTGGGTCCCGTTCCAAAGCCAATCCAGTTGGGGTTACCGACCAAAGGAGACACTTATACTTTAGATCAGTTGCCCATTATTGATGAACTATCCCCACAGATGAAAAAAAGAACTGCAAAGCACATTGTATGACTTTGCTCCTATGTTCTCTGATCAGCTGGGTCTGACCACCCTTACTGAACATAGAATTGAGACAGAAAAAGGAGCACAGATCAAATTGAGACCATACAGAATACCCGCAGACAAGACGTAAGGCGTGAGGTACAAGACATGTTGAAATTAGGCGTGATAAGACCATCCCGAAGCAGCTGGTCATCTTCTATTGTAATGATTCACAAGCCAGACGGATCCACAAGGTTCTGCATGGACTTTCGTGCTCTGAATGCTATCTCCTCCTGTGATGCCTACCCAATACCCAGGGTGGACGAATTGATTGAAAAAATCGGAGAAGCTAAATTTATAACTACGCTGGACCTGACTAAAGGATACTGGCAAGTGCCTCTCCGGGAAGAAGACAAGCATAAGACAGCCTTCGCAACGGAGGATGGACTCTATGAGTTCAATGTTCTGCCGTTTGGGCTCCATGGAGCCCCGGCAACCTTCCAGAGGCTGATGAACGAGGTCCTACGTCATACAAAATATAGTTCAGTATATCTGGATGATATTGTAATATTCAGTGCCTCATGGCCCGAATACCTTACCCATGTGAAAAACATCTTGACCGCCTTACAATCAGCAGGATTGCATGTCAATGCTAAGAAGTCAAAAGCAGCATTTTCTAGAGTAAAGTATTTGGGATACATGCTAGGGGACGGAGTTATAGCCCCTCAAGAAGATAAGTCAAAGCCATAGTCAATACACCTTTTCCCAGTTCAAAAAAAGAACTGAGAGCTTTTTTGGGCCATATCGGCTATTACAGGAGATTTCTGCCGAATTTTGCACAGATGGCTTCACCCCTAACAATTCTTCTAAAAAAGACCACTAGTAAAAAGGAAATACAAAATCCTTCAGAGACTGCCAGGCAGGCGTTCAGCCTCCTAAAAAAAGCCATTACTACAAGTCCCGTGCTGATATCCCCAAACTTTGAAGAAACCTTTTTTCTAACTACTGATGCCTCTGATACCGGGTTAGGAGCAGTACTCTCCCAAATAGGTTCTGATGGGTTAGAACATCCACTACTATATATCAGTAGGAAGTTGTACCCACGTGAGACAAAGTATCCAACAGTAGAAAAGGAGTGTTTGGCGATTGTAGTGACCGTATTTTTGGCTTTATTTCTGAGTGATGGTGACTTTAAGCTTGCTACCATCCTGAATCTCTATTCTTGCCTTGTGTTGGTCCTTTTCAGGCCTTGTTCCAGACCTAGAAGCATAAACTAGAGGATAGCTGCTTTATATGATGATAGATCCCTTATTCTTGACTCTAATCCATCTATTGCCTATTGGCTTTGACATAATTATGTGTCCTTTCATCATCCTACCTATAGTAGAGGGTGGATCCTGTAGTCCTGACTTTATATTACATATTGGTATGGTTTGTGTATGTACTCTAACAGAGCTAAGAGTTATTTCATCTTTCTCAGGCCTACAAGGCCCAGAACTAGAGAGACTCCATTTTGCTTTCTGTCCCTGCAGACTGAGATGCTTGCAGGGTAAAGGTGATGTTTTAGTTATTAGGTGTTGTTCGCCCTTTGCAAACTGGAGAGAACCACCAGAGCTGAATCTAATCAGGAAGTGTCTCTGGGCTCAGGTCTCTAGACGAAACAAGCAGCTGGTCACTGTGGGAGCGTCTAGAGCAAGGAGCCTGGTACATGGAATCGGTGGGAGGAGGCTGCTGGCTGGAACTTTCCATGAGGAGAGAGCATTCCATATTAGTGAAGTGCAGAGGCGGAGTTAGTGAGTTGGAGCCAGAGAGAGAAGTCAGACAGTCGATGCTTGAAACAGAGAGAAGTCAGTTTGGGAGTGAGTCAGTTGGAGCAGAGGAGAGAAGAAGAGACAGTCGATGCTTGGAACAGAGAGAAGTCAGTCAGTCAGACAGTCAGTGAGTTGGAACCAGAGAGAGAAGTCAGAAGCAGTTGTGAGCAGATGGTGTTTTGAACAGAGAGAAGTGAGATGATGTTTGGAACTGAAGGAAGCAGTCAGAAGCAGTTACTTATCAGAAGGAGTTGTGATCAGCTGGAGTCTGAAGTGATGCATTTTGGAAGAGACTGAAGTAATATCGTGGATTAGTCTGTGGGAGCAGCTGGAGTGAATTGGACATTGGAGCTGAGATAATCAGACAGAGTGAAGAAGCTAGTGGAGCGAATGGTTATCAGAGCGGCAGAAACTATTAGGCTGAAGCTGGAAGGTGGAGAGAGTTCGTGGGAGAGAGGAATCCAGTGCAGAGTGATCAGCGCAGATGCGTGTCCAAGAGTGCAGGGGAGGATCTGAGACGAGCTAAGGCACAGACGAGAGAGGAACCCAGATGACAGCTAGAGCAAGACTTCATACTAACCAGGTGATACCTTTCCTGTAATATAGTTAGCTTTACATTTAAACATTAACCTTGTCCTTACTGTATTGCTAATTCTTTTTTCTTTCAGCGGTGTGCAGTATAATCCATTCCCTCTTTAGCTATTTACAGTCAATTACATGTGGGTGTGTTATAGTAATAAAGCTTTACAGAGACCCCGCAGATCTGTGTATGTGTCTATTCCCATTTTCCTTTGCAGGCTATATGTTATAGTATGGTGTTATATTGTTAATGTCATTGTAATAAAGGAACCCCAGTTCTTAGTGAACCAGTGTACCTCTTGTTCTTGTATAATAAAGGTAACCTGTTCTTCTAGTCAGGTATTGTTTCGCGAACAGATGCTACCCCTGATCAAATGAATGGTAACTGAATAATGAGGGAGAGAGGAGCCCTTGAAATAGAGAATAAGTTGTACACAGTGTAATTTGGCCATTCTTGTACCACATAAAATATATGAGACATTCCCAGTAGTGAGAAAAACTTCCCAACAGAGAGAGAGAGAGCTGAAGGTATTCATAGGAAAGTGATCGCCGTTGTAAGGGGGCGTTAATGAGAACATCCGGGGAGATACTGATGTGTATACCCACAGGATTGTGGCTTGGAGATTATAGAGAGCATCAGGGGGGAAACTGATGTGTATACCCACAGGATTGTGGCTTGGAGATTATAGAGAGCATCAGGGGGGAAACTAATGTGTATACCCACAGGATTGTGGCTTGGAGATTACAGAGAGCACCAGGGGGGAAACTGGTGTGTAATGAGATTGCTGCTAGAGAGAGAGTGGCATTAGTGAGAGCACTGATTGTGGTCAGTGTGTATACCCACAGGATTGTGGCTTGAGAGAGCACTGAATGTGTCAGTGTGTAATGGTAAGTTATTGGAACTGCCCCCTTCACTATGAGTAGGAGGGTAGCATAGTCTGGGTCTGAGTTGCCGCGAGACTAGAAGGTATGAGTGTGGTGTAGGGCATGGACGTCCTTAGTAATCAGTGAGTATTCCTAGTAATCCCTATAGATTTAGTGGTGTTTTTGATGATATGAGCTTGTATATTGCTAATTCCCCATCCTCAGGTAGGTACCCAGGTGCCTGGATAGATGGTTCCTGAGGAGGGAGGTGGTTGCGTTTCGGCTGGGTTGGTGGTGTCTTGGTGAGCTGATCCTATCTGGTCCGAAAATCCGGTCGTTACAGCGATACAATGAGCCGTGGAGAAGTTAAAATATTACCTAGAGGGAAAGCCCTTTGTTTTGTATACAGATCATGCTCCACTACAGTGGATGTACAAGAATAAGTCCCAGACCCTAGGGTGCTTAGGTGGTTTCTATTTCTACAACCATATGCCATGATAATCAAGCATAGAAAAGGGTTAGACAATAATGCAGACTTCCTGTCCCGCTCCCCTCTTCTCCCCAAACGGGAGAATCCAAGGGGGGACGTATGTAACCGGGAACAACCGGTGACCGACTGTAAGGCGTCAACGACAGATTGGTGGGTTGTTGATTCCTCGACTCTTCCCTCTTTTCGATCCAATCAGACGGACTGGTGTACCGACCAAGAACCACTATGGTGTCCGCAGGCTGAAGAGGAGGAATACCACTTTAAGGGGGAATATGCTTCGAGTGCGGAACCGCCCTGGAGTGACGTAGGAGTCGGTCCATTGGTGAAAAGGCAGGAAGCACCGAGGTCGGCGTGTGACATCACCTACAGAGAGAAGAGTGGCGTTGGTGTTCGGGTGGCGAAGCGGATAGAAGAACCGGAGGATCAGAAGAAGATGAGAAGCCTGGAGGCCACCGTTCCAGCGACTCGCCCAGCCACACTCACAGAGGAGTGTGGCTTTCCCAGGTACGACAAAGGGTGTCAAGCTGGGTCCGGAGGAAGGGAGGTTCGGAGAAGAAGTAGCGTAGTGGTGTCCCCTGTGTGTCTACGCTCCTTATTCCTAATTCCCCCTCCCTTATTTCCACAAATGCGGCACTAGAGCACTGAAG
Organism: Lissotriton vulgaris; assembly: GCF_964263255.1. NCBI lineage: Eukaryota > Metazoa > Chordata > Amphibia > Caudata > Salamandridae > Lissotriton > Lissotriton vulgaris. The sequence continues at coordinate 605,577,769 of NC_141698.1, read as the reverse complement.
ATTAGAAAGAGCACTGGTGTTAACCCCCCTCACTTTCCGGGACCCTTGGTTGTACCGTAATCAGTCAGGTGACTGACGTATCCTTTCTCTTTCATTTCCTTTTGGGCTGTTCCTGTGAGGAGGAGAAAAAGGCTACCACCCAGAGAAAGACCATACGGTGGACTAAAAGAAAAGTAGAATTGAGTTAGAAGAGGAACGCCCTTTCGGTTCTTTCCCGGCAAACACGGATCCGGCTGCTCCTTCACGTGAAAGACATTCAGCTAAGAAAAAGAAGTCCTTTGTTAAAATAAAACCTTATATACCCAGGTCTGGTCTCCGGTCCATTTCTCCCACTCCGCTACAGACACATAACAGGGAAAGACTGGTACCGCTAACCGCTGAAGGTATACTGTGACTACCTGAAATGCGCCGAGGTGGGGGGAGAGCAAAATCAGCTCTATATATTGTTTGTACACTTAAAATGGCAATAATTAGATCAAACACGTTACTTAAAAACATAACAATATAAACACATTAAAAAAGTTGTTCTTACAGTACATTTTTGGATTGAAATAAAAAAACATCAAATTAAAATGGATTTATTTCAAACAAACGACTCGTAACAGTGAAACAATCTTAAACTTTATTAAACAGTAAAGCATAGATAGTTCTATTTCAACATACAAGGAAATGTGAATTTCACAATTCCAAATATAAAAAACAGTAAAAATTTATTTTATAATTTTAATATATATATTTATATATATAAAGAGTGTTGACTTTCCCCATAGTTACCAAAATTAATGTACTTCATTGCACCAATAAACAACAAAAACAAAATAGGAGGGAAGACTTATGTATTGCCCCTTTGCATTAAAAAACTAAAAATTGCACTTTCAGATTCTGTAAAGTATTTAAATATCGGAGATAACATTGATCAAAAAAATAAGAGATCTAACAAAAAAAACTGTGTTCCCTAACACCACTCAACAAGCTGAAGGGAAAGAAAAACAATAGTGCATTTGACCGGCATATTTGCTTTAGGCCCAATTTGAGATGAACAACACATAATGTATGTTCGGTCATGACATAGTGTTGATTCAGACCTTAACATCTGACACATTGTGAACGTTTCTACAGTAATTGGAATATACAAGACTGAGTGCGTACCAACAGATTAATACCCTCTAAAAAGTATAATTTTTCCCTAAGGTTATATTTGTAAAAAAACATATGTAAACAAAAAAAATGTCAACAGAGCTGCATTGCATTCCAACACTGCATTGAATGCTACTTTAGAGTAATATAAGCACAGAATGACATAATACATTTGGAAATTTAAGAGACAGGATGCACTTCTTAGAAAGGCAACATAGTCTGGCCTAACAGGCTCCCAAATAAATAGGTCACAGAGTGAACAGGAACACACATTGAATGTGCTTCTCACCGGCCGTTTGTTAAACACAGAACACATGAAATGTGAATAAAACTGGCATATCTGCATACAGACTCGAAAAAGGTAAGGATAAAAGACCATTGATTGATTTTGTAAATCTAGCTTTCCTATGTATTTGCTGCATCAAACCTCTTATTTTTATAGATAGAACAGGAAGAACTGCACCAACATTTACATTTACCAATTAGTTTTCCCCGGAGTTGCCAGTAGACCATGCTAAAATATTTTGCCAGGAAGTATCGAAGTGCATACTCTGTGAAGAGATTAATTTAAACAACATGCAAGCCTGGCAAACAGGAACTCACTTAAGCCCGGAGGCTCCTCTATCCCTGACCACCTAGGAAATACCAGACCCGTGAACTGTTTTTGGCAACAACGAGATGTTATTGCAAGTGTGCATAATTAATTTAAAATACATCGTTTTAATGAGCAACTGTCTTCGCGTTCACACCTGGTAACAAGTCAGGTTTTAGTGTTCAAAATTATTGTAATTTTTCAAGCGCTCTCGTTTGTTTTAAACTGGATGAAAAGTTGTACTGGAAAATACTTATTTCCAGGAAATATCTAATTGTAGCTATCCTAAAATGGATTCATTAAGCCACAGATTAACTGAAAATTATAATGCCCCCAAAAGTGCATGATTGCTAACAAATGCAAGCAAACAAACAATTTGTATTAAATACAAGCGATAAAAATAGACAATTTATATCATAGGGTTCAATAAAATGCAATGCAACGCGTCAACAAATGTGAAAAGTCAAAAATAGAACAATAAACCGTACCAGTTGCAGACTGACAGTAACTGTACCCAAAAACCAACAGGGTAGATGAATAACTAAAAAGCAGCAAATAAAAGCTAGTTAATTAAACAAATGATGTAAATACACTATCTACCTCCTGGGAAAAGAAAGCTTTCATTCATATATTTTGTGCAAACTGCAACTTCGTAATGATTACAGTAGTTGTTACTGTACTATTGTGTGGCACTGTTAAGAATTTAAATGCTAGGTTTAAAGTTGCAGAAATGAAGGGAATTTCTATTTATATTCTTACAAAAAGTCTTAATGCAGAAAAATCTGGAGTATTAACTTAAAGTTGCTGGATCCTCTGCTTTGGAACTGCTAATGTTGGACGGTTGAGACTTCTCACTTGGGGCCGCCTCCTCTGTGTGAGTTGATGGCACAGTGGTGTGGCCATTCTGAAGTAAAGACACTTCTTGAAACTCAACATTTCCCGGTGCAGGGACATCAGCTTGTTCCTCAGTCTTCTTCACTTCCTCAGTGTAGCTAACAGAACTGGTCTCGCTGAAACCATCAAAGCTTCTTGGGGACCTTTTAAAATACTTCTGCCCTACAAAACAAAAATATCACACACAAATATTTGAATGAATGTATATGTACCTACTTGGCATTTTTCATGGACTTTACACAAATGGCTCTCCAGAGTCACACAAAGGTTTTGAGGCAACAGACCTCTCACGCTCTCTTACAAGCACATGCTTTTTTTCTCATCCAAAACCTTTGGTTTAAGCATTGTTAAAAATACAAGAGAGCAAATCTTTATCAAGAAAAACAAGTTACTAAACTTCGGTAACACTCTTTTTGGTGGATACTCTAATCGCAGATTCCCCACCTTAAAATACTCCGCAGGAGCCAGACTGGGTCTGAAAATGTTTTCCATACTAGTGCTCCCAAGTGCTGCTAGGTTGTGGTATGCAGCTAAACAATGTCCACAAATCACCCCAGAAGTGAAGGAGTGAAACTGCCTAAATGCCCCAGGCCTCTACACTGATGTCAGTTTCTTATCGGTTAAACTCCACACATTTAGACTGGGCATATTTGGGTTTAGGACCCCGCCGTGAGACAGATGGGACATGTGAAGTGGTAATCTGATTGGAGGACAAATGCTCATGTCTAGAACGTCTCGGTCAATGCTATCCTGACCCAATCAGGAGCCACTAGAATAACTTGGGCCTGGTAGTTTCTGATCTTTTTAGGTCTCGGCTAGCGTAGGCTGCGCACATGCGCAGTCTCGCTGGCGAGATTTAATTACTCTGAGTAGCGAGGGCAAACCCCGCCCCTCTTCTCCATTGGCTGGCCTCCTAAACGGCAGCCAGCCATTGGAGAAGAGGTCTCAGTGTCATTCTCTCGCTCTAAGCCCCGTCTTTTTCGGAATGGGGGGCGGGGGGTGGGGGTGTTTTTTCGTTTTGTTCTACCTGTGACGTTGTCAGTGAAAAACACGCCCCCCCAGTCTGAAAAGGACGGGGCTTAAAGAGTCTACTGCCACCGCATCGCACCACGCGTAATCTGCAGCTGCTGCCACCATTTTCCTTGTTCTAATAAGACCTCAAGATCGCTGTCCAGTTCCGGCCCAGAATCCTCCCGCGGCCTTCTCAGCTCCTTTTTCGCGTGACCCAGTGACCTCATTATTCCCAGGTGTCTCCCTAAAGCGCGCCGGCAATCTTCTTTCCCTGAGTCCTCGAGCAGACCGCTCCGCACTCGTTAACTGGTTGCCACAGGAAAACACAGCGTTGCACGATGTCCCGTCTGTCGGTGACCGCCACTGGCTTCCTCAAGGTCTAGGACCGGTTCCTGCGGGTTCAGAGCTATTTCCTTCGCCGCCCACTACTGTGCTGCCCGGGCTGGTTCGCTTCCTCACCGCCCAGAAGTCCTGCTGTTCATTTGGTGCCGTACTTCCTCCTTCCCGATGCTCCTTCTGGGTTCTCTACGAGCAGGGTGCAGCGACTCCAATGCGATTCTGGCAGCAACAAGGTGATTCCAATAAGATGGGGGTTTCTATGTCCCAACAGGAACCTAACGTCCCTTTTTGAACCCCCCCTGCCACTTGCCTCTCTGCTCCAATTGGGCGGCTAGCTGCTTGTTTGGGGCACCCAAACCGGAGCACCCCCCTTCACTTTTTGCGGGCTTGTGGGGTTCCCCCCTTGCGAGGCGTTTGACACAGGACCCTATTGGATCAGGTTTCACCTCCCCGGCCAGTGTTTCCATGATGCACTTCTAATATGGTGTCCAAAATTAACATGTAAAAAGTCTGAACATGTCAGCAGACACTGCTGATTGCTATTTAAAGCAGTGCCGGACTACGAAAGATGGTTTCTAGGGGTTCTGAGGCAGTCATTGGTTACCATGCGTGCAGTAACTTCTGTCCGTGGTACTGTCAGTCCATGGTGTCCCACAGTACTGGCGCTCTCAGGTGCGTAGCTGAGTGACTCACCTTTAGCATTTCATTTACTCATGTGTTCAGAGCAGTAGTAAGAGTGTTATTTATTAGTACCATTAGGCTGGCTCTGTGTGTGTGTGTGTGTGTGTGTGTGTCTCTGTGTGTGTGGCTGTGTGTGGGGGGGGGCTGTGTGTGTGGGGGGGGCTCTGTGTGTGTGTGGGGGGGCTGTGTGTGTGGGGGGCTGTGTGTGTGGGGGGGCTGTGTGTGTGGGGGGGCTGTGTGTGTGGGGGGGCTGTGTGTGTGGGGGGGCTGTGTGTGTGTGGGGGGGGGTTGTGTGTGTGAGGGGGCTGTGTGTGTGTGAGGGGGCTGTGTGTGTGTGAGGGGGCTCTGTGTGTGTGAGGGGGCTCTGTGTGTGGGGGGGGCTCTGTGTGTGGGGGGGCTCTGTGTGTGTGGGGGGGGCTGTGTGTGTGTGGGGGGGCTGTGTGTGTGTGGGGGGCTGTGTGTGTGTGTGTGTGTGTATGTGTGGCTCCGAGTGTGTGTGTGGCTCCGAGTGTGTGTGTGGCTCCGAGTGTGTGTGTGGCTCCGAGTGTGTGTGTGGCTCTGAGTGTGTGTGTGGCTCTGAGTGTGTGTGTGGCTCCGAGTGTGTGTGTGGCTCCGAGTGTGTGTGTGGCTCCGAGTGTGTGTGTGGCTCCGAGTGTGTGTGTGGCTCTGTGTGTGTGCGGCTCTGCGTGTGTGTGTGGCTCTGTGTGTGTGTGTAAGTGGGGCTCTTTGTGTGTGTGTGTGGGCCTCTGTGTGTGTTTGTGTGTGGGGGCTCTGTGTGTGTGTGGGGGGGCTCTGTGTGTGTGTGTGTGTGTGCAAATGCAATAGGTCTCGCATTTGCGATAGATTAAGCTATTGGCATTGTAGATGACAATGCCATTTACTTTTTCTATTCTGTTTTCTCCCTTGCCACTCTTCCTAGGCCCTCTCTTTCATTATCGTCTCCAGGTTACTTCACTCTCTGTCTTTCTGTGGCGCGCACACTGTTTTTATCTTCCCTTCTCCCTGAAGAAAAGACAAAACCATTGCTCAGTTTAACAAGCATTTGCAATAGGTTTTGCATTTAGGCAAGTTTAGGCTATTGATTGACATTTTAAATGACAATGCCTTTTATTTATCGGTTTTCAAAAACAACATGTAAATAAAATTTTGTCATTTACAATGCCAATAGCTCTAACTTTTGCAAAGGCAAGACCATTGCATTGTACTCTACTACTCAGTTTATAATACCCTACTCACACTATACTAATAACTATATCTACAATATATTACTCGCTCGCCACACCTCAAATACTCTATACTACTCACTCAAATACTCTATAATACCCTAATCCTAATACTCTCTACTACTCTACTCACTAATAATAATTCTTTACTACACACTCTCTACTACTCAAAATAATTATACTACTAACTTTCTACAATATTAATACCTATTACTCTATAGTACTCACGACTACTCTACTACACACTATATAAAACTATCTACTACTCACCATTACTCTCTACAACTCACTCTCTACTACTAACTCTCTAATACTCAGTTTATAATACCCTACTCAAACTATTCTAAAAACTATATCTACAAAATACTACTCACTCATTACTACTTACTATATTACTCTGTATTATAACTAATACTTTACACTCTACACTTTACTAACTACTCACTCTACTACTACTGTAAGCTACTCACACTTTACTCAATCTCTACTCTCTAATCTCTAATACTCTCAATACACACTACAACGGACTCAACTAATCGCACTAATACACCCTCTAACTACTCTCTACTACATACAAGTCACACTCCTCACAACTCACTAAATTACGCTATCCACAATTGTATACTCACTCTCTACTACTCTCTACTACACTCTAATACTAAAAAGTACTAACAAACTACTGCTCTCTAATATATACTCTATTTTAAAAGTAATTTGCTACTCACTCTACTAAATAGATATACTATCTATAACTCACTACACTACATCTATTTCTATCTAGTACTTTTCATTACTCACTACTACTCTGTCTCTACTATTCGCTAACTCCTACACGCTCTCCACACACTATCTACTACTCACTCTATACTACTCTCCACTAATCTACACTACTCACTAACTACTATTGCCTACAACTCACTCCTACTCTACTCTATACAAGTATACTCTCTATTAATCAAATAGTCACTATCTACTAACTATTAATCACTGCTAATATTCTCTACTACTCTCTAATGCTTACCTATTGCCATTGTAAATGACAATACTACATATTTATCGGTTTTAAAAAATGACATTTTCAATTCCAATAGCTCTAACTTTAACAAAGACGAGACCATTGCATTGTAAATGCTTGTTTATAATTTGAGGCAGCGATGGGAAGATGTACAGGAGTCTCATGTTCCATTCCAGTCGGACTGCATCTCATAACAAGTGCTCTTACGGAAACTACAACACACAAAACCTTTCTACACTGAGTTCTCACCGGTGGTAAAAAGATCTAGCCAGGTTTCTCCCTACTCTTGTAAGACACAATGTGCCACCTCAGGATGTAGACATCACTAGTGATCTGCTTAATACCAACTGCTCCTTTTATCTGACCTGTTATTCAGGGACCCTGGTAGGTGGTTCTTGGTCAGATCAATGCCCTAGCGCTTTAACTAACTGCAGAGGTGTAAAGCCTCCCTTTATCCACTGTTTGTTGCAGTAACACGGAGGGTTGTGTATTTGAGAACCTGCACCTGTCTCCCATGATGGATAGCATGAAGGCCATCACAACAGAGGTGAATGGCCGGCAACTCCAGAAAATTAATGTGCAGTCGGCCCTCCGCTTGCCACCAGAGTCCGCTGATCTTATCCGCTCCTAGCCCAGGAGAGACGCGTCCCATACCACCATTATCTCTGCATAGTGGAGGCTGAGGAGGTCTGCCACTTGACTGATAGCGTTCAAGTAGCCACAATTGCAAATTTTAAGCTATCTCTGATGAGACCTGAATGGCATCGGCCAGATTGCCTTGATGCTGGGTGCACTGGATCTTAAATTCCCTTGTACATCCTGTATGTCCCACCTGGCATAGCTGGCAAGAAGGATGAAGGATGATAAGAGACCAAGAAGCCTCAAGCTGTCCTCGCCATTATCCAGGACTGAGCCTGAAACATTTGGATCATAACTCTAATGTCTGGCTTTGTTGTGGTGGAGAGAAAGCTCTAAAATCCCATGTTCTGACTGCCACAATGAATGGAAGCCTCTGGGAAGGATTTGAGGGGGACTTTGGCTCATTGATAGCTAACCCTAAACAATGTTAATAGGTTTATCATCATCCGGAGGTTGTCTACGACTTACCATGGCAACCAGCAATCGTCATGGTACAGGTATACTGGTACTCCTGACCTACGAAAATAGGTAGCAACCACTACCATTATTTCTGTTAATAATGAGGGACACTGGTGAGGCTTACGGGGAGAACAGCAAACTGAATATGCTCCAGGCCTACCTTGAATCTCATATAATCTCATGGGACTGCAGGATGGGTACATGAAAATACACGCTCTGCAGGTGAAAGGACACCATTAGTTGCCAGGTCCAGAACAGACGGATCTGAGTTAACATGAAAATTTTAATTTGTTCTTCTGTAGGAAGTCATTTAGAGACCAAAGGTCCACAATAGGCCTGAGGCCTTTGACCCCATACAGAACAAGGACATAGCAAAAGTAGTAATCCCCTCCTCTTTCAGAGTGTGGTACCCTCCCAAAAAGATTACATGAAGAGCAACAACTGCACCTCCTGTAACAGAATGGAGTGGTGCTCGCCTGAACTTCGCTATGGTGTGGAAGAAATAGTTGACGGGAAAGAGAGAAAAGGAAGGGCATAACTATTTTGACCGATCTGTAAACCCATCTTTTGGGTGTGATAGACTACCAATCTTGGGGAAAATGTTGAATCCTACCCCCCCCACTAGTTGTGTATATGCCACTAAGGACAAACTAAAATGGTTTACTGGCCGCGGATTTGAGAATTGATGCTAGTGCACACAATGCATGTCAGACTGATGTCCACTGCCTCAAAAGGACTAGGGTGTTTGCTGCACTGGTTGGAAAGTCTGTGTCTGACTAGATGCTAATCCTGTGTAATAGACTCCAAACTTTCTAATGTGGTGCGGAAACTATGGCAGGGGTCAACAGCCCTAAGGAGCACGCTGAGGTTCTGTTGTCCTTAAAGCGCTCCAATGCAGAGTCTGCCTGCTCACTGAAAAGGTGAGACCCATCAAAAGGCATATAGATGAGGGTGACCTGAATATTGCAGGAGCATCCTGTGGAATGCATCCAAACATGTTAATGAAGGAAAACCCTAGTACTGCTTGCCTTCCCCAGGCAATCCATAGTATCCTGACATGCACGTAAAACATCTTTAGAAGTGCCCTTTCATGCACGGATCATCTTGGTCAAAGAGGCATTAAGATCTTCTGGGTCTGCCAGCAACATCTTGTATTTACAGCATGGAGTGCTAGACTGGGGAAGTAAAATATGCACTTGCCAAAAGTATCAATCCCCTTGGACTCCTCATCCAGAGGATTGGTCTGAAAGGAGTTAGGGTTTACATTACTGGCCGAGGCCTGTACAATAAGACTCTCTGGGGCTTGGTGAGAAAATCTGGCTCATCAGGTGCTTGTCCGTGATGACTGGCCACCTGCCTAGTCACAAGAAGATAAGGAAAAGACTTTGAGCAAGAGGCAATCAAACAATCAGTGACGGCATTGTTAGTAGTCGCTGGCCCATGCAGTAGAATTTCTGTTAGAACATTCATTTTGGTTTCAAATGAGGGTAGCTGCAATTCTAGTGCATCAGATGCCCTCTGAACTACCACTACAGATAAGTCACTCTCTTCCATTGATGGTCCAAGTGCCGAGTCAACCACTGTCTCAGGTGCGTTGTCCCACTGCCATTCTGTAAAGCGATGAATAAGGCATCATCAGCATAGTGATGTGGCAGCAAGCCTTCACCATCATCGACATTGGGGTGGTCCCTGCTCTGGTATAGGTCAGAGTCAGTACCAAAGAAATAATGGGATCTCTGCATTCTGTCAGGCTAGTGGGGACCGGTGTGGATCTCAGTACCGGAGTAGGAGTTTGTAAAGGCATTGTTAGGGGCCCAGTAAAGGGTCACAAGGCAACCGACTGTGACAAGTATGGGCCCACTAGCTCAACTGGAGGACCACAAGCTTCCATGGGCTTCAAAGGCGTGCCAGAGAGCCAGAACGGAGTGAGCATTTGCAGTATGGCTTCCTTCAAAAACTGAAACAGGTGTGGGGTCGATGGCAGCCTGAAAATTCCAGCTGAGGAATCTGGTCCATGGTTGTAGACCTCAAAAGAGTGCGACTAACATTGGGACTCCCTCACACCTTTATTTGGAATCAAAAGTGGCGGGGTGGGGTGGAAACCAGCTTTGTGTTGTTATGCTTTAACATAGTCCTAGATTTTGACTTCCTGTAGGACTTTGAGTGCAAAGTTTATATTCACAGGAACAGTCTCATGATCGAGTCTGAGGCATGGAATGTGAACGAGAAATACACAGAGATCGCAACTTCTTCTTGAGTTTGGCAGAACACATCTTCGACTCTCAGTCTTAGATCACCTATGGGTGCATGAGGGAGCACTTATCAGCTGACTTAGAGTCGTATCCCAAACCCAGATATGAAAGACACAACTCATGTGGGTCTTTGTGCAGTCATGTGAAGGCTTGAACCCGGTAGTTCTCTGTACACTGGTAACATCGTTTTAGAAGTCAATGGAAAAGTGACAACGAAGTGAGTGAAGCTCTGGACCCGCATCAGAAGGTGCAGAAAGAAAGGAACGGACGTCATCGTGTAGGAGTGGCGCTTGTACGCAGCTCTGCGCTGTCACTTCTGGAGCAGTGTGGAGTCAGCACAGAGCCATACAACGCCACCTAGCTATGAGAGGGAACACTACTATTGAGAAAGTTTTCCAGATACAGTCTGGCACCTACGAGTATTCTAAGGTGCAAAATCTGTGGTTAGAAGTATCCATTAGAACTGATGTTTCAAACCTAAGCACACAACGATCAACTCCAAAAGTAACGGGGTATAAGCCATATGTGCTGGACCCTCACATACATCTATGCAATTGAAAGAAATAACCTTTGCTTGCCCACCTATCTCTACAAAAAAGGTGCAAATGAACTAGGGATTATAGACAATTCCCTACAGGCTGATGGCAGGTTCACATGAAATCCCTTTTAGTAGGGAGAAGTAATGAATTAAGAGGAAACCTGTGGAGGAATAAAGAGGTTGAAGAAGGAGAGGCAGGGAGGATGTTGGTACAAGCTAGGGCACCTATGATAGTGGTCCAACAAGTGTAATTGCTTGATGGCAACTTGAGCTGGTGACATAAGAGGATCAGCAAAATGAGGGTCAGCAGAGGAGAGAGCGATGGAATCAACCTCTGGAGGTGGCAATGCTCCATTGGTGACAATTCTGCAAGACTAATTAAATCCATAAATGTTTTTTCTCTTTTGCACATGTATTGCAAGGGCTCTCAAAGCAAAATCATTTTCCATCAAGATGGCACTACAATTTAAACAAGCAAAATTCATATTAGATAAACATGTTCAATGAAAATAAACAGGCTTTTATAATTAACATCTATTTTGGTGCATGAAGTACAAGTTACTTACCTTCGGTAACAATGTATCTGGTAGAGATGTTGTCTAGCCGCAGATTCCTTAACTTAGAATATCCCCAGGCGTCAGACTGAATCTGGAAACATTTTTGCAGGAGCCACATGACCACGTAAATATAGGAGAGAGTACCCCACTAACCACAGGGAACAGGGTACAGTGACCAAGTAGTCAAAGAGGGATCCCTGATTGTACGCTAAATTACATCTAATGTATGCGCTATATGGGTTATAGCCAATCAAACAGACAGTCAGACAGACGTTTCTTATAAGTGCAGTAGAAAGAAATTTTTGTAAAGGAAAAGAATTTGTGTTATATAAAAAGTTCCACACTAAAAGTAAACGTTTACAATCACTTTAATTAAAAAATAATACAGTTCCTTGTCACACGAAAATGAATTAAAAATCCAAAGTATTACTCTTTGGATCAGTACAGTAAAATATCAAAAAACAATTAAAAACAGTTCATGTATGGGAAACATAATATGGCATTCATCAGAAAAAATTATTAGACAATACAATTTCACAAAGACAACAATTGGATCCTTTTCACAAACCCCCTCAACTTGTGGCCTTGATTTTTCTTGCCACTACTTCTATAGATCCTTTGGTCTTTCTTTTAATGTTCCTGGTACAGTAGACAGTAACTATAATTTATAGATATCTGCTACCTCCTTGACCAGTATAGGATTCTAGCCACAAAAAGCGTCGACGCGTTTCGGTGTTCTTGTACTTGATGTAACACCTTCGTCAGAACATGCCGTCTCTTTTGGGGTCACCGGCTTCTAAATTTATATTTGAGTAATTTCCCTTTAAATATTCGAAGAATCCCTTGGAGGTGCGGTCTTCATGAGGCTTTCTATAGATAAACTCAGTGGGTTCTTTTAATTGTGCCTTAAAATATGGTGGACCTGCTCGTAGATAGGAGGGTCTTTCTTTTGTTGTATGTCTAGGCAGACTGTGAATATCCCTCTCTCTTCGGTTATTGTAGAATCAACCGGTAAACAAAGCCTTTGAGTGGTTAAAACGCTCTCTAGAACGGGCATATATCGATTTCGCTTGTTCAACCTTGAAACTGGATATGTTCTGTAGGTTAATAGTTCCGAGCTTCTGCCTCGTTCGTCGTCCACGATGTCAGCTAGGTTATATAAATCCCTCCCGGTGCGCTGACGTCAGTTTTCTTTGGAAAACTTTTCCGTGGCACAACGTGGAGTCACCAACAAAAAAACTGTGAAAGTATGGGAACAGTATGCGTGGGATGAAAAATCCATGAACAAAGAAGAGGATGGTGCAAGGCACCATTGTAAAAGACAGAAACAGACACTGCGTACATATAAGTAAAAGCTGTGAGAAAGAGCCTTGCAAGGGAAACAAAGACCGTTTCCCAAGAGCAACAAAGGAAGAACATCTTAACAGACAGAAATAGACTGCCATTACCCCTTAGAATTGTGCCGTCCAGAGAGAACAGAGTCCAGTGCGAGATGGTATGAAAAGACTGACCTTCCCCCTATAATAAGGGAGGTGTGAACAGAGCACATCCGATCCCCAAAGAGGGCGACTAAAGAGGAGACCAGGACCCTGGGTAAATAGAGAAGGTGGAAGGAGGGGAAGGTAACTGGAAAGGAAAATGAACCTCCTAGTGAAGGTGAATCAAAAGGCACCAATCACGTGAAAGAAGCTCCTCAGCAGAAGTTAACTGTATATGGAAACTCTCAAAGAGGTGCAACAATCTGAGCTCTTGTGAGAGAAAAACCAATGGCAACTGAAAGAGGCCAGTGGAGAACACCACTTCGGCAAGTTCCTCGCAGAACGGGGAGGCTGGGTGGGCATTAAGGAATTTGCAGCTAGACAACATCTTTACCAGATACATAATTACCGAAGGTAAGTAACTCATATATCTGATAAGAGATATCTAGCCGCAGATTCCTTAACTTAGACTACATACCACAGCCATACCCCAAAGGGGAGGGGAGGCTGCGAGAGAACAGAAAGCGCCAAGCCTTTAATCCGGCAACAGAGTGACGGACAATGGGGGATGCTGTGGCGAAACAGCTAGGAAAGAGGCACATCCTAAGGAAGTGGCCACAAAAAGCACCAAGACATTGAAAGGTGAGAAGAGGAATACCCATGGCAATTGGCATACATACAAGAATATATATATATATATCTAACCAGGACCATACAACATGGCCGTATAGGAGCACCCCTAGCACCGTAATGACAGGCAGTAACCGCAGAGAAGAGGAGAAGCACCATGCAACCTCCTGAAGGAGGTTAAACAGGCAAAAGGAAGGACAACCCATGGTGCACAGAAAATGGTGCCAGGAGAAAACATCGAACACCGTAAAACGGAATATAACAGCACCAGGTGACGCCTGGAGCCCATAGGATCACTAGGCCTAGGTGAGATCAGCAGAGCTATATAATAGCATGCAAGTACCCCACATTGGGTTTGCACACCGCAAACAATGGGGACACATCTTAGGGCAAACCACACAGACACAGTAACCTGTGGAATACTGCCACAGCCGGCCAACTGTCAGTTGAAAGCAAAATGCATCCAAGGGATGCCAATAAAGGGTAATCACCCATGAAATTACAAAAAGAAGACCTAAGGCTCACCCCCCATGTAAAACACAGAACGCATCGAAAAAATGCAAAATGAAAAGGCACCACCACGGAAGACAGGCCTAAGTGGGAGGGTGAAAGCCTGGAAGGAGCCGGTGAACCGCAGAGTCGGCATGAGCATCAAATAGTAAAACCCCATCAAAGGGTAAATCAACCAGTCGTTCCCGGATATTCTCAGGGAAGACGCTTTCTCTTAACCAAGCATGACGCCTTAAGGTGACAGAACCAGCCATAGCCCAGCCTAAAGAACCCGCAGTATCCAAGGCCGAGCGGATCGTGAATTCGGCAAGGTCACAGCCATCCCTAAGGAGATGAAGGAAATCGGCATGAGCGCCTTCAGAGGTGGCAGAAAGCAAGGACTCTGCAGAGTCCCACAGGGCAGAGGTAGCCCGACCCAAAACACACACTGTATTTAAGGACCGTAGGCACAGGCAAGAAAACATCCCGCATCTTAGAGCGTGAGGGCGACGCCAAACTCTCTTCAGAGGCCTCCGGAGAAGAGCTAGCCACCTGGTGCCGAAACGACGTTCTTGGGCGCCGATTGTGCCTCATCAGGCACCAACTAGACACCATCCAGCGCCGAGACGTCCGCCTCCGGCGCCGAAACCACGATCAGCTCCCCTTCCGACTCTGCCTCAACCACAACAGGTTCCGACTCCGGAAAAAGAAGCAGAGGCGGAGCCAGGGAGGCAACTCTACGGCACCAGAACGGAGCCGACTCCAGCTCCAGACAAGCGGCCGCTTGCCCAGAAGGCTGGGGCGTGCTCTGAGCACCGGCAACCACCTGTGACGCCACAGGGAGCCCCGCAGGACTATGCGTGCGGCAGGGGTGCAGTGGGTCATAGAGGCGGATTCAGTCAGGCAGCGCCCTGATGACATCATGTGGACCGTAGAGGGGGACCCAGCCGGCCGTGCCCTGACGACACCACATATCTGACGTCCCTGGTGGGCAAAGGCTCAATCGGTGCCAGGGCGAGCCCACCGGTGAGTCTGTTGGGGATCCCGCAAGAAGCGGAGGCCCGAGGACGCCAAGGAACAGGCGAGGACCCAAGGGAGGCCTGCAAGGCCACGGCATATGCCTCAATTTGGGCTTGAGTCGCCCCCCACCCGGATAGGGTGGATAGAGGGGGGCATTACTGCCGGGGGCGCAGGTCCAGAATGTTCTGGGAACCAGTGCCTTCGACCACATTAGAAAGTGAGGTCTAGGACCTCTGTGACATGCGCCTTGACTTACCTACAAGTGGCGAACGACGGCCCGGGGCCCCAGAAGGTGATTGACAGCAGAACCGTAAAGAAGAGAAACCCGCTGGCAATGTAGAGGCCGGGGGACGAGACAACTCCGACCGTGACAGCCGTGCCGAGAGAAGCTTCCTACCACGCTCCCGACAGGACTTCAGCTTAAGATGTTGGCAGGCGTCGCAGTCTGTGGAGTCATGGTGCTCACCCAGACGCCACATACAAATAAGATGCGGGTCCGTCGCGGACATCTGCTGCAAACAGGAAGTACAAGTTTTAAAGCCCGAAGGCATCGCACACTGTTCCAGACGTGAAGCGTTGAAAAGGGAGCCTGAAAATAGGCCAGAGGACCCGCTCACCTCGAATCAGGGTTGTACGCGGAAAATAAGGAAACTGACGTCAGCGCGCCGGGAGGGACTTAAATGACCTCCCTGGCGTCAGGTACCTGGACGATGTCAGGGCGGGGTCGTGTGGCGCTGTCCCCCGGCACGCAGAGGTGCTGCTGCAAAAGATTTTCCGGATCCAGTCTGACGGCTGGGGATATTCTAAGTTAAAGAATCTGCGGCTAGATGTCTATCAGATAAATATTACAACAAATCAAATGAAAAATTCTGAACAATTCTAGTAGGTAATTTTATACCTCAACAAATTAAAAAAAAAAAGACTTTGCAAGTTGGCTAGTTGGATATCAGACAAGTGGGAGAAGTGAAACTAATCTGAGTACCACACTTATCGACTCACACAGGAGTTTGGAAGCACAGTCACCAGTTTCTTGAAAGAGTATTCAAGAGATTTCCTCTCTGGGAAGAGGTTTGCGTTTAATGCTTTTGAACAGAAAAACTTCTGATGCTCCAGAAAGCCAACCTGTCCAGTATGCCAGGTAAGAATTACACAAATAGTTGGCCTACGCTATATCAGCGTACACAGTGAAATTGTATTTAAATATAGATAGAATAAAAAAATGAAGTGGAAAGAAGACCTGTAAATAAAGTTTTACATGAGAAGCAGCTATTTGAAGGAAAGTGGGCTAAGTTATGAGTTTTATGCTGTCCCTATAAAATATAGTTTTCAGTCCTTGGGAGAATAGGACACCCAACTCAATTATATGTTTCGCAAATGTGAAGACTACGAAGAAGACTGTATTTTACGAGAGCATCTTTATGTTATAGGTGGTCAGGGGTTAAAGTTTGGGCATAGTAAGTGACGTGGACAAATTTAATTTGGACATGGTAGCATCCATCTCACTTCACAAATAAATACAACTAGTCAGATGATGGTTGATGGCCTTCTTGGAAGTGAAAAAAGATTATCTTCCCATTTTCGTAGCCTTGATTAATCCCCCTATAACCATAAACCCTTGCCGATCCAGGAGGCAAAGTGGTCCCTTTTGTGTTCTGATGCGTTGAAAATGTCTGTTGCTAATCTTCTCTATGCCTCAAAAATTAAGCAGAGTACTGCTTTATTCACCTTCTATTCATGTAGCGAGTGAAGGCTGCCTGCCTTCAGATTGGGCTGCCCTGTTATGGAAGAAACAAAGAGGAGCAGGTCATGGCAAACGACCCAATTTCACAGATCCACTCCCGTTGTGTCTCCCTGCTTGAAGTAAATAAGGCATTATTATCGTCAGTGTGCACCACCGCCACATTCAAGGTTACCAATAGAAGAATTATCTTTAAGCATAAATTGACTGCTGCCTTCAGTAGGTTTTTGTGGAAGGATGTACTGGATGTGTCCCACAGACAACTTATGGAGTGATCCAGGCAGTGGGGCTCGCTTCTGTATAAAGAAGAATCCTTTGCATCAAACACTGCACACAGAAGGGTGATCACACCAGCAAAATACCCCTCAATAGAAAGGTTTATTTTTTAAAAACAACAAAGAGGTTTAAGAGGGCTGCCATGACATAGATGGAACATCCCATTAGCCTAAACAACTGCTAACAGTTTTAGAAGAGAGCAGTTTCTGGGAGGGTTAACCTACTGCAAGCATATAAAGTAAACACTGAAGAGAAGAAATCAGTGTTGCTATAAGTTTAGCTGAGCATTCCTTAAAAGAACACTCTTTCTATAGGAGCCATTACGGCTGCACCTAAAGCTTTGCTTTTTAGAATGAAAAAAAATTCCAGCAAAATAGCATCATGGCTTCGACTCCTATTTTAAAGTACTTCCACAAAAATGTTGTTTTGACTGAATCAATAGGCATAATAAACCTGACTCATTGCCAGAGATACGGGTAAAATCAAAACCAGAAGTGACAGACTTCTTTGAATACTTTGTTTGAATACAACGTATCTGTGACCATGAGAAAAATTGATCACAATTACAAGTATAGTTCTAATAATTATAATCTATAAAAAATGCAGACTACGGAATAGTTTACAGGAAAAAACATCATAGCATCCTCAAATCTACACTAGTATAGTAACAATAATTCTTAATACCTAGTTTAGGATATTTATAAATGTACAGCCTTTTAGTGCCTCTGTTAAAATGATCACTAACTTAGGTTTTGCAGCACACAATAATAAATAAAACATTTAACCTTGAAGGTTGCTTACACATAATTCAAACCTATTATCAACTAGAGGAGAAAAGGATGTAATCTTTTGTTTACCTTTCCATGTATTACTGAGTCTAATTATTTATTTTGGTTTTACCTGTCTTGGGGCCTGTTGAAGACTGTCCCTTCTTGCTATCAGATCTCCAAAATCTTCCATGGATGTAGCATGGAACCCAATCTAAACAAGCTACCAAGTGTAACTCTGCCAGTGTAACTACAGAGCTCGCCAATATAACACGTGGGCAAGGAGTAGACTCAATAACAGATGAAGGATCTGTAGTAAGAAAGGTAATTAGTTTCTACTCATTGCAAAACCTTTCTGAAATCTCGTATATGTGTCAAAAATGGCGTATGGATTACTGTTTTGCTTGCCGTCAGAATCCAGGAAGAGGGAAGGAGCGCGAAGGAGCAGAAGATTCAAACGTTTTGTAGGCCAGGTCTTCTGTTATTTCAGTTTGCTTTCCCTCATAGTTTCAGCTTGTGATAAATATATGATCTACGCTAATAAAATCTGCTTCTAGTTACTACTTGGCCTGCTTCCTGGATCTTGATGACCATGCTGACCAAGCAGACAAAGAATAAATTGGATCAGGTCAGGATAAAGTGCACATACATATAGGGAAACAAATAAGGTGACAGTAATGTCCACAGCCCCTGGGTGTACCTTGGTGCAAAGCTATGGCCTGAGTAGAAGTGCCTTCTCTGTATTGTTGCATGTTGAGTGAGGTCTCAACAAATTTGAAGTGTTATACAAAAGCACATACACAAATTAACCTAAGATCTTTTTGTATGGTTAACCAGAAACACCTAAGTAAAAACCCAATATTTGTATGGACTAATGCTACGGTTATAATAATAATCTTGCTAGAAACAGGATACTTTTTCAAAACCTTTGAAAAGTACTTGGGTCGCTGTCCTTGAATTACGTACCTGGATGTCTTTGTTTAGAATGGCTGGATGTGGGTGTTGGGGGTGGTGTTTCCCCAGTACCTTGTGTTTTACACACGTAAGTCTTTTCTGTGGTCTCGAGCGAACCTACCAGAAACAAAACACGAAATGTACACATTGGATTACAGGATTATCAAAAATCTCAGAAAAAATGTAACCAATGTTATGCGTCAAACTTTGTTAAAACCAAACGTGTTTGTCTTGGAAAGGGTGTTTCTGAAACCAGACTCCTCAACAGAAGGCCAGAAAATAGGCCGTATTTTCCGGCGTATAAGACGACTTTTTAACCCCTTAAAATGTTCTGGAAAGTCAGGGGTCGTCTTATACGCCGGATACTAAATTTGAAGTAATGTTTTCATGCGTTTTTACATAGCGCGGACTACACCCGAAGGTGTCAGACTGCTTCTGCATTATATAAAAATGGGCTGATGTGAGCAACAATAACAATGGACAAATTACAAAAGCAAACATTAAGTTACATGGATCAAAAGTGACAATAGCGAGCAACCAAAATACATGAGGTAGCAATCGGTACATTCCTGGAGAAAAAGTGATAAGTGTGCAGGTTACAAAAGCATACAAAGTACGAGCCAAAATAAAATACATTCTCAAAATGGCTATGCAGGACTGCGTTGGACTGCACTGGAAGTGGGGGTAGTCTTATACGGCGAGTATAGCATGAAACCTACATTTTATTAAGCAAAGTAGGGGGTCGTCTTATACGCCGGGTCGTCTTATACGCCGGAAAATACGGTATGCCTTTAGGTGTTTTCTTTCTGTCATGGAGTATGGCGACACAGTGACATTTTTAATATAAACCCCATAGTGCTTTGTAATCGAGCAGTACTTGCTACTGTGTGGGTGGTGTTCTCTCTCTCTCCCTGAACTGAAACCTTGCCAATGAGCCATTTTTCCCATCTAACATGAATATACCATGGGTCTCCAGATACAACTATCTGTACTTATTACCCCATATACTCACTACGCTCAACTAATGTCTACTCCCATTGCAAAGTATAGGGGTTGGGAGTAAAAGAAATGCTTCACAGCCTGCTTCCTCAGGCACAAAAAATGGTTCAAAGAAAGAATTGCCTCTTTTGCAACAGAAGATTTACCAACCTGGCAAATAGTATCTCAGGCCATAAGAAGTTGCTTCCCCACAGCAGATAGAGTAATCTGGAAAAGTGTTTTTTCGGATGGGGTCATAAGGGCTCAGCAGCAGAAATGTGGTAAACACCAACACCTGATACATGGCATGTCGGGCCCACTTGACACCTGGACACAGAAGTTCAGAAACAGTGTCAACTGAGCAAGTGTGGATGCCATTTATATGAGACCACTTGAAAGAAAGGGGATTAGGGATCTATGGAGTAGTTACAGTTATTTATGTTCAGAAAGGAAAGGGATGCAGGTAACACTTTTTTTTTGGTTTCTGGAACCAATCAATGAGGTTTTGTTGAAGATCCAGGATCATGTGTAAAGTAATGCACATGGACTTATAGTTGCCCTTACTTGATAAGTCAGAAGCTAGCAGAGTTACCAAGATTGAAAAGGACGCATTATGAAAGTTTCTTGGCTAACCCAAGCAGACAGTCCACCTTTTGAGTACAGATACTGCCACATTCCGGACACCCACAACCTAAACTTGCAGCTGATATTGGAGGAGAAAATCTAGACCTAAGAAAAGCTATAAGTGCTGAAGATTTACTAGAACAATGGGCCTTGGCCACCACTTGCCTGGTGAAAGATAGTTAATGGGATGGTCTATCAGTGCAATATTGACTTCTGCAATATTAATGAATGGGTTGATTTAGCACAAGGCGTATTTTCAGAGTTACAGTGTCTTCACCCTGTGGGTGTGTAGTATTCAGGCTGAATATGGGTGCCACTTTACTTCATCAGCTGTGATGTAAACCATTCTTCAGGAGACACATATATGAAAACGTTAATCTAATACATATGCACTAGAGCTGTACAATGTTAAGATGCAGGTAATATGCATATGTATTGTCTGATGTTTATCCTAAACACATCCAAGATGATGCATGAGACCATATGCCAAAAGCCCCAGAGAAGCATTAAGCAGACACCGCTGGGCTGGTGTGCACCTGTGACAATTCAGAGTCTGATAGACTATATGGTTTCTACTGATAGATTGCTTCCTCTGTAGTAGGGGTAAAACCAGGAAGTTGCAAGTACAGTGCCTAAGATCTAAAGAGTTTCAGATGGCTCAAACTATGGCGTGTGCCACTTTAAGGAGTTACCTCCTAGGAGATGGGTTGCTGACCTTGGAACCAGTGTTAAATCCTAATCACACAATTAAACAAATAATAAATGTAGCTGGATAAATCCTAAAACAGAAAATGTGTAATGTATGAATATAACAGTGCCAAAATTGTTGATGAACACTGTATGAAATAATCTATCATTTTACTTTCCCATTTAACATTAAAAAAAAATCCACCATTCATCTACATAATACATTTTCATCGAGCCTATTCAAATGGTTAAAGGCATTCAGAATCTCTTCAAAGCCGAATATGACCAAACGGTCAGAGTTATCACTAACTAGCTAAAATAATTAATTCTGAAACAACCTTAGAAATGCAAACTTTCATGTCACCAGAGGTGTAGCAAGTAAATTCAAACAAAATCAAAGTAATAGCAACCAACTTCTTAAGAGTCAAAGTAATTGAAAACCCATTTACTGAAAACAACAACTTGACAGAAATACAATGTGGCTGAAAGCATAAAAAACATCAGAGAACAGATAAAACATTTATTATGGAAGAAGCCACTGACATTTTAACATCTTAGTTGGCACCAAAACACTGGGAGAAGACAAAGCAACTACCTGCTTTGGGATACACAATGCTAGTTGGGTAGTTAGCTCTAAATAACTACATAAGTTAGTAAATCAATCAATGCCAGGGAAGAAGGTCACTGCTCACCTGATCCTATTACCAAAATGCTAAATTCCTGAAGCAGCGATGTCCTAGTGCAAACAATGGTTGGTGCCAAAGTGTACTGCTTTGCATTTCGTGGTAAATACATTACCCTGCTAGGAAAAGGACCAGAAGAGCTAAGGAGATATGTATGTGCTATAACTTTGACAGTGCAATACCATTCGTATGGCCGTTATTACCATGTCAGTTGTTTTATTAAGCAAGCATGCCTGTGCAACTAGCAAGCAAGCTCCTCTGTGTCACTTACTTCTGCAATATTGTTTTTTTTTTTTTTGCAGAGTTTTATATAGCGCAAACTAGACTCTTACCGAATCGGGTATCAGAGCGCTTTACATAGCACCAGTTACGCTACATGAAGACACACATTCATTTTAGGCATGGGGAGATTAAGTGATTTGCTCAGAATCACAGGAGGTTTTGGCGTCGTTACCGAGACTCGAACCCAGATCCCCAGATCCCCAGGTCTGAGGTCGAGCGCCCTAGCCGTTATGCCACCCTTCAAGCTGTATGTTTATTTTATTAGTACTTCTCTCCTACACTAGCTTGTGTGCACTTAGCACAACTGGTATGCCATGAGGTGTGCACCAATTTTAAGATGCAAATACATTAAATGTATATATTGGTACTTCTGTTGCATTATCACAGTGTAATTGTATTTTGATACATTAGGATTCTTAGCTTTGCATAGGATGTTGAGGGTATGGCAACTTGTTGAGGCGCAAACGATGGCGATATATGTTGTTGCTATACTACAGTATGATTATGTATTAGAAAAAAATATTTTCTAACTTTTAGTTTGTGCAGATGTTGTTCTCTAGCAATGAACATAGCCTAGGCTTTAGCATATACTTGGGATGATTTGTTTAGCATTTTTCAAATGTATACAAATGGAGGTGCATCAGTGGAACAGCCCACAGGGTATTGATCAGGCCCCATCCGCCGGGTGCCCCCCAGTCCGGTGGTCGCTTGACTGTTTAATTACTACAACAGGGACCATAATCAGCAGGTGGCGCGAGCTAATGGTTCCTTGCTCATGGATAATTACAACGTCAATATAATTCCAGAGTACACTACTGAACTACAGAAAAGAAGGGCTTCCTTCTTGGAAATTAAAAGGCAATTGAGGGGCAGTGAATTGAATTAATTTCTACACTTCCTGGCCATGCTTTAGATCAGGCACAATTCAGGGGTTGATTCTGTTGTACCCATTTTGACAGGTGAAGTCTAATACCCTACACTCCACCACCTCCTCCTGACCTGGAACGTTCGGGGCATGGCTAGCCACAGCATACATATAGAATGCCTTCAGGAGACACATGCTTCCTTGTGTTATCTGCAGAGGCGGTGTAGGAGGTGGAATGGCATGATTGTGGGTACTACATATTCAAGATATGCCAGGAGTGCCTTGAAATGGGTGGCTCCGGGGACGTTCTTTTCCATAACTTGAGGGTGGACTCTGAGGGCAGATACATGGTAGTGGAGGGACTGCTGGACCGGCTTCCACTATCACTGATATCACTATGTGCCTAACTCAATTCAGGAAGCCTTCCACAATACGCTGACACCTGCGCTACTTAATAATGCTCTTGCGCCTTGAATTTGGGAAGCCAAATTACAATTGTGTCCCCAACATATCACTGGATCACTCGAACCAACGATTTTGAGTGCACAATCCATAACGCTTACAAAATACATACCATAATGGGCGACCCATGCACAAGTACCATATGTCTGGAGACTCCTCCATTCGGACTCCAGAAACACTCTTAATACTCAGACTTAAAATGATCTACATACCAGAATTGACCTTTTTTACTGCAGTGAAGAGCCAATATCCCAGGTGTCAGTGGGCGAGTATTTAGGATGTTATTTCTTGGACTACAATCCGCTACAGCTTACCCTGGCCCAGGGTAGAGGGTGCTAACGCATACCAGTGTGGCGCCTCACTATGGAGGCCCGTCATGACGTGGAAGTCCATGCTACTCTTGCAGAACAACTGGAACACTATTTCCAAGACAGTGAGGCAAGTGCCGCAGATTCCTTAGTGGAGTGGGACACCTTTAAAGTAGTTCTTAGAGGCCGAGCTATCAAATCAGATTACGGTAATAAACTTGTGCTCCGCAGGGACTTGCAGCAGCTTGAGACCGATATAAGAGCCTGTGAATTGCAAGTGCCCACAGACCCTACCGCCGTAGCTCCGCTAGCACAAGCAAAACTCACTTATAGGACTTCTCTCGCTAAGCTAGGTTCTTTACATTATAGAGAATTCAAGGCATGCCACAAGCAGAAGGGGATAAGACAGGCTGACTCCTTGCCAGGCTCATTCGGTCGGGGTACCATAGGAATCCAATTTCTGCAATACACACCCTGACGGAAGGCACTGTTAACACCCAAGAGGTAATCATCCACAAGTTCTGTACATTCTATGGTGCTCTGTATACCACTCAGGAAAAAAACGGATGCTCCCACAATACAGGGATTCCTGAACAATTTGCACCTTCTAAGAATACAGATAGCCTAACCTGCTGAACTAGAGGGCATACTGACCTCAGACAAGCTATCCCTGGCTTTTAAACAAATGTAAAACCCTTAGAGCAGTTGGTTGACCAGTCAAACTTTACACCACATATGTGTCACAATTAATCCCAGGATTACTGCACATCTATGAGCTAGCCCGCACCCAGGTGGTACTCCCGCCATAAGACGAGACAGAAATGCAGCCCATGAGGAGACGAAAGAGGACTCCTCTCTACAGAGGCGGTGTTAAATAGACAACTCACCACCAAGGCCATCATTCACTTACAGCACACTCATAACTAAAGCACAAAAAGAATTTGTGAAGTTGAAGGAAAAATGGGAAAACAAAATTGGAGCTTTGGATGATGACTGGGGTGATGCAGTGAGCTTCCCGAGAGACGTGGCCATAAAGCCAGCTACAGCCTCAAGCAACGGACGGATGCCAATGCCACCATTCCTATCCTGTGAGAGTGCACCAAAATTCAAAGATAGTGGCCTTAGGTTACAAAAAGGCTTGAGGATGCCACAGATTCCACAATTGACCGGCTGCACTTGTACTATTAGGTATATGGAAAGACTCTGATGTAACTTCCCACAAGAAAGTTTTTATAAACTTGGGAAATGTGGCCCAAAGGGATATTAATCAAATAGGGAAGCATGACACTTCCCACGAAACAGGACTGCGAGAGGCGGTATGGACTTATATAAGCCAGAGAGAAAGTGATATACATGAAAATAGGATGAGAGACAGAGCACCCAGGGGATGGGACGGTTTATCTTCAAACCGAGCTGTTAAACGGTGCATCCAGCTTTGTGTGTGCTCTCTTCACTCCCAGCTCCACAGGTACTAGAATATGCATGCTCTATAGCCACAGATGTAAGAGGCATGGCTGAGCAGGCAATACAGCAGACAAATGATCGCTGGTGTCCTGTCACACGCCGGAGGATCATCGCCCATCGACACAAAGTGAGTCTCCTCCAGGACACCAAACCATTGGTAGCATAGATTAAGGAGTTTTAAGGGTCTACTGATTACCCAATTTTGTATAGAAGGTGCTGCAGAGGCCAATGTAGAGAAGAAGAAAGGAGGCGGTGAGAAGGAAATCAAGATGGCTACTACAAGATGGTGACCATTGGCTACAGAAGCAAAGTCACCAAATGTACAGCGTCAGCGTTCATGAACTGAGCAGAGGAGAACCTGAGACACTAAAAAGCCAGTTGCGAATGAAGGAATGGATGCCTAAATAGGCTAAGTAGGCCTAGCAACAGATTATCAAAGGAAGTCTGAGAACATTTAGGCGCTGCCATAACATGCCTCCGAAAGACCATGATGCGCTGGATGCTTAATCGGTGTCCTTGAACCACTGTGGAAACCTCAGGTGGTTTATGGAAGAAGGCAAAGATGAGGGCTGTCCCCGAAAAGATACCTTTCCCCTCCGTCACAGTATGAGGGGCCACATTCAGGGCTAGACACAAAGTGGCAGTTGTCGGCGGTAGAGGGATACGCATATGGTCAGCCCGGGGACGTCTGGCTAGATGGAAAAGGGACGTAGGAGGGGGGCGGGCAGATGCCCAAATATGGAGCAGGAGGAACACCTCCTGCAGGACTGGGTGCGCTAAAGAGCTAGTGCAGCCAGGCAACAGGAAAATCAAAAAGGCAACAGGTGGTGAAGTGACATGGTGGATGTTTCCCATGGCAGGCTGACCATAGAGAAAACACCAGAGAAGCCAGAAAAGTGTGGTGGGGTGCTGGAAGCCTCATGGTGGTCACTGTGCCCCCTTGCCGGGCAGCAGGAGTGGACCTAATACTTTATTAGAATCTTAAGTCGGGGTTGGGTGACTGGGGTGAGTCTCCAAGATACTGAGCAAGGGGACCAAAGTCACGAGTGAAGATGATCACTGTTAGAGATCACTGCTAGACCATCCTAATATTGGCTGGTCGCCCTACAAAGTAATTACCAGAATCAGGACGGTAAAGCCTCTAGCATTAAGGATTTAATCCAGTAAGGAGCTGACCACAAGACCGGAGACTGGAAGTGCCAGAGTAGGAGCATGCCAGAGGTTTTAGGATGAAGCACAGATACCCAAGGGAGGCAAACCAGTCAGTCACCAAGAAAAGCAAGGCAAACATGAGATAAATACGGTAATGGCGTATCTGCAGCAAGACTTGAAGGAAATGTGGATAGATATTCATGACCTGGGAGACAGAATGATCAATATTAAGCAGGTACAGGACTGCAAATGTAATGTTTTCAAAAACGCAGGCTCTTAATTGAAGAACATACCACACTTCAGGCACAATGAGAGGAGCTGGAGAATCGCTCCAAGTGCAACAACATATGCCTCCAAAGAAACTCACTAGATTCAACATGTTTCAGACTTCTTCAAAGCCATTCTCAAAAGGTTAGGAAAGCATCTGGACAGGGCGCATAAGGTAGCCCCTCCATAGCTTAGACTGGAGGGCTCCCCCTGGATGCGTTAGTGTAGACATATCTTCAAAGAGAAGAAGGACATAATGACGGAGGCAAGGCATGGTCGCCCGCTATCCATTAATGGGGCACAGACACACCTTTTCCAAAATCTCTTGAACGTCAGACTTTCTAAGGACATCAAATACAGCCAGGGGCGTGTTGTCAGACTGCTTTTCCAGTTTGAAGGTCAGCTCAGGCTGCATTGGGCCTAGACATCGAGGGCAAGGTGGGACGACCAGCTTTTGAAAAACAGTGAGACACACCAAGCCTGAGAGACACATAGAAATAAAGTTTGTGTTGTCACAAGAAAAAACAGCCCTGACACAGCAGAGATTAGGACTGCAAGGAGACAGCAATCTAGCTTTTACACAGTGTCAGTGAATCAGTGAAGGTTGAATACCAAGCCTAAGGTACAAGTTAGCAGGCATCTCATACTCTGGCTAGGTGTCCTCTTGCGCCTCTTCATCAGTATGTTTTCAGGTTGCTACTGCAAGGAAGTTGGCACTGCAGATCATATCCTCTCCCACAATCCTTTAAGAAGAATACCTAAAAGGCTAGGCATGGGTGGCAGAAATGTCAGTTCGAAGGAAGCAATGACAATCACTGTCCATCAATTATTGTCACCCCCAATCAGAAGTCAAGGAGTTTGTATCCAAATAATGCAGCGAGAAGCAGGAAATGCCAAGCAACGTCTGAGTGTGTCTCATACTAACAAATAATGATTGATTGATGGCACAGTTTGGAGATTTTCAGGTACAAACTGAAATTCACAACGCGAAACAGGATTAGGAATGCAGCTTTAACTTCAGAACTTTAACTAAAAAGTACTGCAAATCTATGGGCTAAAACATTCTCAGAGGAGAATATCAATGGATTGTAAATTAATATTTGTGATCTTGTTTAGGACTTGTTTCATATCTATTCCAGAATTAAAATGCAAACCACCCAATAATTTAAGACCAGAGTAGGTGTACGTAAAGAAGTTAAGACACTATTGAAGATACACTGTTCATAAAACCTTAGGTTTTACCTGCGGTCAAGTTGAAAGTTCTACCACGTGGTGATGCCTGGACTGGGGAAAACCAGTTCAGCACTGATCCAACGACTGGGATTTGGCGCAATATTCCCTGTAAAACAAATGAAACAAAGCTAATGCAGATGACAAAGCTAGAAACTTGGACTTGGGTTAACATTTTGAAAAACATTCCCACCTCTTCAAGCAGTCTTTCTTCATTTGCTTTCTGCAGTTGGACCTGAGCTTCCAATATCCCTTTACGAACAACTTCAGTCATGTTTTCTAAAAGCTATGAAAGAATATATAACACAACATTTCAGAAAATATGTGAACAGCATAGTAAGATAAGCAATTCATCCTATGACCCAGACATATTATGTGATAAAAAATATAACACAAGAAGCTTTCATAAATCTAAGATCTTTCCTGCTAACAAAAAATGAAGGCAGCACAGTCACCATATCAGCATTAAAGAACGAGTTACTCACCTTCGGTAACAATGTATCTGGTAGAGACATAGTCTAGCCGCAGATTCCTTAACTTAGAATATCCCCAGACGTCAGACTGTATCTGGAAAACTTTCCGCAGCAGCACCTCTGCCCGCCGGTGGGGGGGATTGGGGGGGGGCGCGTGCCCGGCTCCGCCCCGACGTCGTCCACGGACATGACGTCAGCGGAGCCATAAGAAATGTGTTACTTACCTGTAACTGCAGTTATCCAGTATTGGTATCTTTCATAGATTCACATGCCTGAATCATTCCCCGTTGTTGGGGTGGGAGTCCCCGGTATATAAAAATAGTAATGTCATAAAGACATATATACACTAATAGGCCGGAGGCCTCACATTAGTAACCTATCTGAGTCCTTTTGTAAAAAGGACCAAACTTTGGCCAGGATCCAATCAGCTACTACCACCCTCTAGAACCTTCCTGGAAGGAGCCCTAGTCCCTCAGATTTTCGTAAGCACAGTGCTAAGTAGTACCTACTGAGAGAACCAAGGTGAGCCCTTCCAGGGGAGGCGGGTGGGTTGCATATGAATCTATGAAAGATACCTGGATAACTGCAGTTACAGGTAAGTAACGCATTTCTTATCCAGTATTATGGGTATCTTTCATAGATTCACATGCCTGAATCAGAGTAGCAAGTAGTAGGCAGCACATTTCGCATAATATACCATGTAAGACACTTGATAATACCTTATCAATAGTGCAACAGAATAAACTGCAAACAGTAGCAGGGTAAGAAATGTGCAATTAGGAAATAGGAAAGATGGGATGAAAGGAAGAAGGCTCACCTCTAATGAAATAGATGACGGAGCACCGCCTGTCCCACTGCTGCATCCTTCATAAGTTCCGAATTCAAGCAGTAGTGCTTGGTGAACGTATGTGATGTCTTCCATGTCGCCGCTCTGCAAATGTCGACAATGGGCACCCCAGAAAAGAGCGCCATGGAAGTGGAAACTGCTCTAGTGGAATGAGCCTGAACCTTGGCGGGCAGAGGATGTCCCGCCTGTTGGTGGCAGAAGGCGATGGCCGCAGAGGTCCACCTTGAAATGCTCTGCTTTGTCAATCGTAGGCCCTTCCTGGGCCTGCTGAAGGCAATAAATAATTGGTTGGATTAGGGAAGAAAGATCTCAGGACAATAGGTTCGTTTAGATGAAAAGCAGACGGAACCTTTGGTATGAGTTTGGGGTTAGTCCGTAGAATGACTCTGTCCTGTTTAAACTGAAGGAACGGGTCCTGAATACAGAAAGCCTGCAGCTCACTCACCCTCCTTACTGACGTGAGAACCAGCAAGAGAGCTGTTTTCCATGACAAGTATTTGAGATCCACTTTATGCATCGGCTCAAAGGGGTGTTTCATCAACTGCGCCAGGACAATATTGAGCTGCCATGTAGGTGGTAAAGGTTTCACTGGAGGATAAGTCCTGAATAGGCCTTTCAGAAACTGCTTGACCAGTCTATTGGACCATAGGGAAACACCAGACGAAGAGCGTATGAACCGAGATATGGCTGCCAGATGGACTTTGATTGAGGCATGAGCCAATCCCGAGTTGGCCAGGTGAAGCAGGTAGGGCAGCAGTTGTGCTGGAGACGACCAGAACGGGTGCAGTTTGTTAGCTTTACACCAAAAACAGAATCTCTTCCACTTAAGAGAATATGTCTTATTGGTACTGTCAGCCCGGGCCCGGGCTAAGACGACCATGCAGTCCTGAGGGATATCTAAGTCCTGGAATTCTCTGAACTCAGCAGCCAAGCCGATAATCTGAGAGATGTCAGATCTGGATGCTGTCCTTGCCCCTGGTTCATAGTGAGGAGATGCGGGTAAGGCCTGAAAGGAATCGGAGGTTCCAGCGATAGAAGGTGGAGTTCTGTAAACCAGTGTTGGCGTGGCCACGCTGGGGCGACCAGGATCAGTGTGCAATGCTCTGCTTTCTGTTTTCGAAGGACCCTGGGGATCAGGGGAAATGGAGGAAAAGCGTAAGCAAATACGTTGCACCATGCGATCGAAAATGCATCCCCTAGAGATCCTTTCTGGGGAAGCCAGCTTGCATAATGTTGGCATTTTGCGTTGATCTTCGTCGCAAATAGATCCAGGTGAGGTCTGCCCCATCGGGAGAATACTGCGTCGAGAGCATGTTGGTCGAGCTCCCACTCGTGGCAAATAGAGCTTTGCCTGCTTAGTGAGTCCGCCAGGGTGTTGTCTGCTCCTGGGACGTACTCCGCCCTCAGCGAAATGTTGTGTTGGAGTAGCCACTTCCAAATTCGCTGCGATTCTTGAGACAACGTCATGGATCGAGTTCCCCCTTGCTTGTTTAAGTAGTGCATTGTGGTGGTGTTGTCCGTCCTCACAAGCACTGGAGATTTCCTGATTCTGGGCAGGAAAGCTCGAAGAACCAAGTATACTGCCCTCAACTCTAACAGGTTGATGTGGAGCAGTTTTTCGGCTGGCGACCACTGACCGTGTATCTGAAGTTCCTGCAGTAACGCACCCCATCCTTCTAATGATGCATCTGTTATCACGTGTGGGGAGATTGGAAGCATGAATGGAAGGCCCTGGTTCAGGTTTTTTGTTTGAAGCCACCAGTGCAGGGCCTTCACCATAAACGGAGTGATCCTGAGTAGATCGTCGAAGGATCCCGAGCACTGGATCCACTGAGATAATAACGCCTCCTGTAAGGGACGCATATGGAGGAGGCAGTGTGGTATTAGGAGGATGTTGGAGGACATCATTCTTAGCAGTGACTTGAAAAGTCGCACCTTGATGGTCTTTTTGAGCTGAATGTGTGCTGCCAGCGACCTCAGTTTGGCCTGACGCTCCTGTGATGGAAAGGCCTTCTCCTGATGTGTGTCTAGAATTGCTCCCAGGAAAGTGAGGCGTTGAGAGGGCTGCAGTACTGACTTTTCCTGTTTGAGTGTAAGTCCTAGACTCTCGAAGAGCTGAAGACAAGCATTGGAAGACCTGTTTACGCCTTCTAGAGTGGGTGACTTGATGAGTCAGTCGTCCAGGTAGGGGGAATACCTGGTGATGGTGCTGGCGAAGGGAAGCTGCCACTGGAGATAGGCATTTTGTAAAAATGCGTGGCGCCGACTTCAGGCCGAATGGCAACACTCTGAACTGGTAATGTCTGTCCGCCACAGTGAACCTTAGGAATTGGCGGTGACTTTTGTGGATGAGTATGTGAAAATAGGCGTCCTGGAGGTCTAAGGACACCATGAAATCCCTGGAATTGAGTAGCTGTAACACCTCTTGAATGGATACCATACGGAACAATTGTTTTTTGAGGTATGTGCTGAGGTTCCTTAGATCCAGTATAGGTCTCCATTTCTTCTCTTTTTTTCGTATCACGAAGAACCGTGAATAGAATCCTTTCCCCCTCTGACCTCTGGGAACTCTTTCTACAGCTCTTTTCTGAAGCATTAGTGAGTTCCGCTTGAAGAAGATGAAGATTCTTGTGTTGCATGGGACATGGGGGGTTCGAAGGAGGAGTGTCCACAAACTCCAGAGTATGCCCGAATCGAACCAGTTGGGGAACCCAACGATCTGTAGTTATTTTTTGCCAATTGTGGAGGAAGTTGGAAATTTTGCCTCCAACTACGTAACGTGGAGAAGAAGTGGAGGCATGTTGGAGAAAGAAGTCATTGCCTTCTAGCGGAATCTTTCTTTCCTCCTCTCCCTCGAAAGGAGGACTTATTGTAAGAAGACTGGCCTTGTTGCTGCCTCTGTTAGTATTGAGGCTTGTATTGCTGGGACGAGCCATAGGAGGATTTGTACCCCTGATATCCACCTCTTGTCTGCTGGTCTCTTCCTCTGGAGCCCCGAAAGGAAGTATTCTTGTACTGGAGGGTACCCAGGGCTTTTGCGGTCTCGGTATCTTTCTTGATACCCTGCAGCATCTCATCGATTTGCTTCCCAAAGAGAAGCTCTCCGTCGAAAGGCATGTCCAGTACCTTGGCTTGGACTTCCGGCCGGAAAGATGTAGCTTTCAGCCAGCCTTGGCATCTAAGGACAGCTGCCTCCGCTAGCTGGCGAAATCCTGTAGAGGCGATATCCATCGCCACGTCAATAATCTCCGAGGCGGACTGCTCTCCCTCGAGGAGGATCTTCTTTACCTCTTCTTTCTGCTCTTCTGGCAGTGTGCCTAGGTATGGGGCAACAACTGCCCACATCTGGCGATTGTAGCGTCCCAAGAGCGCAAGCGATTTTGCCGCCCTGACGTTAATGGCCGACATCGACGAGAACCTCTTCCCGATGTTATCCAATTTACGGCCTTCCTTGTCCGGAGGCGCAGTCAGTGCGGCAGCTGGGTTGTTGGATTTCCACTGCGCGGCCTGTGTAATCACGGAGTCCGGTTTAGTATGGTCTGTAAGGCATGCCGGAGCCGTGTCCGGGGCCTTATACTTCTTATCGAGCATGGTCGGCACTGGAAGTAGAGATGAAGGATTTTGCATTATCTTTATCCCCTGGTCCCAGATGTGGTCAATAATAGGGATTGACCGGACCGTCTTCTTGAATGGCTCCTTAAAGTCATATAAGAAGTAGTCCTGACATTGCGTGGTCATCTGCTGCTCGCTCTATAACATTATGAAACCCCCCGATGTCTTCTGGAGGTGAATCCGCCTGTGCCTGGTCTAGGGATGCTGGATGTGAAATGATGTGGTTATTCCACTCATCATCCTGTATTTCTCCCTCTTCCTGTTGACCCTCCTCGTCTTCTTCTGCTGCTTCCTCTTTATCCGAAGATTGTTGTGGAGGCAAAGATACAGGATCCGGAGTAATGACCAGCGGAGGTGGTCTAGGGCGAAGAGGAGGAGCTGATGTCACGGGTTGTGGTGTCTCTACTGGAGTAGGCGGAAACCGCTGTTTGTAGTCCGCTATGAGGAATTGTAGGTCCGTGACAATTGAGGCCGGGAGGCACACCATAGGTTGTGAAGGAGGACGCGATTGATATTCCTCCTGGTATGGGACTTCTTCCTGATCCATATCTTCGTAATCCGAACTCTCATGGACCTTGACATGTAGCCGTGATGGACTTGTTGCAGTGGAGAACATGGTGCCATCATCAGAGTCCTCAGTCTCCAGTAAGGGGGCCGGTGGCAGTGGCTGGACTCTGCTAGGAGACGTAGCCTCTGGCCCGTCGACTGGGTGGTCGTCGACGGTGGAATGCTGACGGCCACAGCAGACTTCTCTGTCGTCTTCACCGACGACTATGTCGTCGACGGCGTCGTCGTCGACGGTGGTTTCTTCGTCGACGGCAGTGTCGACGTTGGAGTTGCCGTCGGCGTCTTCGTCGACGATCTCGTCGTCGACGGCTTCGTCGACGCTGGTGTCGACGTCGACGGCTTCGTTGATGGCTTTGTCGTCGATGACATCGTCGATGAGGTGGTCGTCGACGGGACTTTCGTCGACGACGAGGGTTTCGACTTCGTCGACGAAGGAGCTGTCGTCGACGAAGGCGTCGTCGACGCGCTTTTGACAGGAATAATAGATGTGATAGACCTACCAGACGACGACGATGTTGAAGTAGATGTTGTCAAGGTAGTGAAGGCCGATGCTGTCGACGTAGAGATGGCTACTGACGACGCTGTCACAGGCATGGCAGAAGACACCAGCACGGGTTTCTTGAAGGTGGCTTCCTGAAGAGAAGTCTTAACTGCCATGGCTTTTGGATGACCCTCTGAAGACTTTGGCGTCTTCTTTTGAGGTGGCATATTAGACGGACCTGGAGATGTCTGTCTTGGCCTTTTGGAAGAGGAGTGTGAGCTCCTGAAGGAACACTCGCTCTCACCTGAAGAGACTGCTTGATCCTTGTCCTTCAGCCTCTGAAGCCACAGGAGCAGGCGTCCCTCTCTGTCTTTAAGAGTCTTGACAGAGAAAGTGTGGCAGACCTTACAGTCCTTGGCTGAATGTTCAGGGTAGAGACAGTAGAGGCAGTCTTCATGTTTGTCATCTACATGCAGTCTCAGCTTACTACACGAGGCACAAGGTCTAAAGAGCCTTTTTTTAGGAGTGGTAGACATAGTAGACTCTAGCCCTCCTCCACAAGAGTAAATATGAAGAGAAAAATATGGAATAAATCCAGAAATACCAGAAACCTGAGAAGAGCTCAGCGGAGACTCCCTTAGCACGACGTGCAGTAGAAAATCTGAGGGACTACGGCTCCTTCCAGGAAGGTTCTAGAGGGTGGTAGGAGCCGATTGGCTCCTGGCCAAAGTTTGGTCCTTTTTTACAAAAGGACTCAGATAGGTTACAAATGTGAGGCCTCCGGCCTATTAGTGTTTTTATGTCTTTATGACATTACTATTTTTATATACCGGGGACTCCCACCCAGACGACGGGGAATGATTCAGGCATGTGAATCTATGAAAGATACCCATAATACTGGATAAATGCCCCTCCCGGGGCGCTGACGTCAGTTTTCGTCTGAGAAACTTTTCCGCGTCAGAACGCAGAGCCATCACCACTGTGAGAATATGGGAACAGTGTACAAAAAATGACATAAAAAACATAAGAAATCGACAGGTGAGACAGTTAAAAGGAGACAAGGATGGGGGGCGTGGCCAACTGCCGAGCATGGCGGCAGCTTAACCAGGGAGCTCCGCGAGGCATTCCGGCCCGCATAAAAATCCGAATGCCCATCCGACCAACAACCTGCCTGAAGGGGTGAAATCGGCCCCGGGGACCAGAGCGACGCAGAAAGAATCGCTTCCAGCGGCAATCCGGCACCGAGAAGTGCCCCGTCCGTCGATGGGGAGGAGCGGCCTGTAGAGACTCGGAAGCACCGGCCCTGGGTGCGGAGACGAGCCGACCGGAAGTGCACCTCACCCGGCCGGGGAAAAACGGAAATAGCCGGCGACCGGTCCGCCCTGAATACCAGTGAGCTCAGCCTCGGCGCCCATACGGCACTACACCTGAGAGCGCACTTCGCCCAAGACGCCGATTGCAGCAAGGTCAGTGGGGGACCCACACATCATCGGGGAAGCACCCCAACGAAAGCAGCGCGAGCAGGCAGACGGCGCCTACATCGGCGAGCCCTCCCCCCACATCACTAAAAATCGCCCCGGACTGCCACTGACCAAGGGGACTGCCCACACTATCGAAGCACCAGCCTCCGGAGGTGCATTGCGACCGCCACAAACATCGGTGCGCTCCACGTGCAGGAGTGGCAGTACACGGAGTCAAAGACCTCCGAGCAGAGCAAGGACATTCCCTATACTGCTTTTAAAGGCAGCAGCAGACTAGCCGCACTACGGGCTGAAGCGAGCCTGAATCCTGCTCTCCCAACCGGCTGCATTAACGCTCTACAGCGGGGGAAGGTCTGCATAGACGCGGGCAGCGCCAGTAGGACATCATGGCGGGCAAGAACACGAGGAGCACGTCGGCAACGCAATCGAAGCTGGACAAATTTGCCTACACCCACACCGGTCATTCGCAGGGGCCTGGTCGGCACTCAGCCGGAGCCACATCTGACGCCAATGGGACTGGGAAAGTCACCCTGGAGGCCATCATGAGAACCCTCACAGACGTACAGGCCACAGTCGGTACAATCTCCACGGAGGTGACCCTGCTTCGTGCAGACTTCAAGAAGATATCGGAGAGGGTGGCACAAGTAGAGGTGGTCACGAAATCTCTTATTGAGGACACCTCGGACCTGCAGGTGGCAATGGAACGACTCGAAAAGACCACCAAACAACTTCAGGAAAAGCTGGACGACCAGGAAGGACGCTCCAGAAGGAACAACGTCCGTATTTTGGGCCTTCCGGAATCGGAGGGGAAGGGGGCCATGGACCTGTATATAGAGGACCTTATCAAGACCAAATTGCAGCCTAAAGGGCTATCAGCCTTCTTCTCCGTTGAAAGGGCACACCGAGTCCCCGGAGGTACACCACAACCAGGGGCCACACCACGACCAGTGCTGGCCAGACTCTTCAACTTTCGGGATAGAGACGCCATTTTGCAAGCGGCCAGGGTGGCCCCGCCAGTGAAGATACAAAACTCCACGCTGGCGTTCTTCCCGGACTACACTGCCGAGGTGGCCAGGCGGCGAAAATCCTTCAATGCAGTAAAAAAGACTCTGAGGGACAGGGAATTACCCTACTCGATGCTGTTCCCCGCTAAACTGCGGATTGTGGCCGAGGGAAGGACGTGGTTCTTTGACAATCCCGAGGTAGCGCGAGAATGGCTGGACG
Source organism: Lissotriton vulgaris (assembly GCF_964263255.1). Taxonomy (NCBI): domain Eukaryota; kingdom Metazoa; phylum Chordata; class Amphibia; order Caudata; family Salamandridae; genus Lissotriton; species Lissotriton vulgaris. Next base: position 605,541,393 of record NC_141698.1, on the reverse strand, counting down.
GCTGGAGACCGGCGGGCAAACCACAACGCCCGCGCAAAGACCGCCAAGATCACCGTAAGGAGAAAACACCGGAGCATCGCACGCCCAGCCCGACCACTGAACAGGGAGCCGCCGGGGGACTGGACTCCGATCTTGAAAGGGATCCCTTTGACTCGGGACAGCCTAACAGGGGATGATGGAGCACGCTGGAAGCATCAAGCACTGATCACTACACTTGGGACCTTGGGCCGATGGAACCGAGTAGGGCGGGTTCAGGCCGGTGCCTGTAGGGGACTCACCAACCCCACAAGCAAGTAAGACTAGATAGGGGGGGGAATCAAGCACTCTGCCAAGTTGGGGATGCGGGCGGGGATTCGTCCGTGGTGCAGGGGAGCAGGGAGGGGGGGATGGGTTGGGGGTTTTGAAGTTCGAGTTACAGTTAAGTTACACGGTCACTGTCATCACTATTGCGATCTCACGGAGCATACAGACCCCACACACTATGGGGGGCGTGCACCTCCTCCACACTCTGGTATCATTCTCCTCCTGACAATGGAGACCTTGATTAAATCATACTCATGGCACAACATAATCAGGCTACGCCAGCGATGGGTACCCAGGCGACGACTATAACGCCCCCGCTGAAGCTCCTTACTTGGAATGTTAGAGGGTTGGGAGACAAAATAAAACGGGGTTTGGTGCTGCAAACAATTAAGCGCGCTAAGTCCGACCTGGTGCTGCTACAGGAATCACATTTAGCGGGAACCACCTGTAAGGCCCTGAATAGGCGTGGTTACACCATGGCGGTGCATTCCGAGTTCACCTCGGGCTCCAGAGGCACGGGGATTCTCCTCAAAAACAGCTCCCCCTTCCTGGTCACTAGCCACAAGACGGATGACCAAGGCAGGTTTGCAGCACTCTCAGGCCAGTGGGAGGGTAGGGCCTTGAATGTGGTATCAGTCTATATCCCCCCCGCGCTCCACGCCACGGCCCTCCCGGCACTTAGCCGATTCCTTATTGATCTTCCGGAGGGAGATGTGATCATGGGGGGGGATTTCAATGCCATTGCGGACCCTCTCCTGGACACCTATCCCCAGCGAGCCCGCCAGAGAGGAGCCGCCACGCTCCAGGGCTTTCTGTCTGCTATGGGCCTCATGGATGTCTGGCGTAGCCTGAACCCAACAGAGCAGAGCTACACACACTTCTCCGCACCACACAACACCCTCTCCCGAATCGACTACTTTTTCACTCTGGGGGTGGGACTGAGCTTGGTGGACAGTGTTGACATTATGCCACGGGGCATTTCGGATCATTCCCCGGTTGCACTACACATTTCCACTAAGGAGAATAGGCGGGGTAGGATATACCCGATATATCCCACTTATCTGCAGGTCCCTGGCATAAAAAAGAAGCTTAAGTCGGCAACCACACACTACTTCGAAGAGAATACTGGGTCGGTGGCCTCGCCCTCGATTCTGTGGGAGGCATATAAGACGGTCCTCCGGGGGGCATCCATATCTGCCATTACTGGGCATAAGAGGGAATCCAGGACTACACTGGCCACGCTAGAGGCGGCCTTACACACGGCAAACACTGCGCATATGTCAGACCCCAATCCGGAGACACTGCATGCACTACAGCTTCGCCAGCAGCAACATCAGGCACACCTTACAGTGATCACAAAGGGACACCTCGCGAACACAGCACACAGGATCTATGACGTGGGCGACAAGGCAGGAAAGATGCTGGCGTGGCTGGATAAGCGGGGGGGCAGCAACAAAGGGATCCACGGGCTCTATGACTCGAGTGGCACGCTGCGAACTCACCCGGAGCACATAGCCCAGACTCTAGCCTGTCACTTCCAGAACATTTACACGCCGACGAGGCAAGTCACTGAGCGAGAGGCTCTAGACACGCTCCGCGACATCCAGGTCCCGGTACTCTCACCAGAGGCACAGCAGGAACTGGACGCAGAACTGACTGTTGGGGAGATCCAATTGGCAATACAGGCGCTGCAATCCGGCAAGGCCCTAGGCCCAAATGGGATCCCGGTGGAGTGGTACAAGGCGATGGACTCGGTCCTGGCCAAGCCACTCCTTGACATGTTTAAAGACAGCTTACAGAAGTCACTGCTCCCACTAGATCAGCGCACGGCCACCATTGTGGCCATCCCGAAACCATCCAAACCACCAACCGATTGCGCCTCATACCGACCCATCTCACTGCTTAATGCAGAAGCGAAGGTCCTGGCGAAACTTCTGGCCAGCCGCCTCACCAAACATCTCGCTACACTGATACACCCGGACCAATCGGGCTTTATGCCACATAGGAGCACGGCACTTAATCTGCGCAGGGTGCACGGGGTGCTGGCAAGGGCGCATCTCCTTCAGGAACAGACAGCGATACTCTCATTAGATGCTAAAATGGCGTTTGATTTGGTCGAGTGGGAATACCTTTTTGCTGTGCTGACCCGCATGGGCTTCGGGCCCCTATATGTGGCATGGGTGCGATTACTCTACGCCCGGCCGATGGCGCAGGTAGTAGCGAACGGACATCTGTCCTCCACCTTTCCACTAGGTAGGGGAACGAGGCAGGGGTGCCCACTGTCACCCCTGTTGTTTGCAATAGTGCTAGAGCCACTGGCGATCCTGCTACGAGCGACGCCGTTGTTTAGAGGAATCGAGTGGGGCGATGGATGGGAGGACAGGGTCTCCCTCTACGCTGACGACATGTTGGTGTACATGACAGACCCGGATAGCGGGGTACCAGCCCTACTAGAACTCTGCGACGAACATGGTAAAGCATCCGGATACACCCTAAACTGGAACAAGACGGTGCTCTATGTGCTAACCGGACAAGCCCCGATATTGCCGGCGACCTGCCCTCTCACAGTGACCACCTCTTCTTTCAAATATCTAGGTATTTATGTGACGAGAGAGGCAAAACGGTTTTACGTCGAAAATTTGCAACCGCCTCTGCAGAGGCTGCGTACAGATGTCCAGTATTGGGCTACGCTGCCGCTGACCCTCTTAGGGCGAGCAGCTCTCTATAAAATGATGGCTCTTCCGAGGTTTCTGTATGTATTGGAGAACTCTCCACATGTGGTTAGCCCGCAATATTTCCGGCGAGTGGCAGCGCTGGTCTCCAGCCTGCTGTGGGATAACAGGCCGGCACGTATAGCGCAGACGAAACTAGTGAAGAGTTGGTACGAGGGAGGTATTGCACTGCCGGATCTCCAACTATATTATTGGGCAGCGCAGCTGAAAATAATTAATCAATGGATTCATGCATCCAGAAATGATCCCGCATACAAAGCAGACTGGGTGCAACTAGGGACAACTGGCATGTTAGCTGTACTGTACGACCGCCAGAGGGTGAAGACCCTGCTGGGCCCAACACTCCACACAGCGACACTCTGGCACACGGCGCAGTCACGCCTGGGGTGGACAGGGAAAATCACTAAGATGACACCCCTTTGGGACACCAAGGCACTGGGCGCACTTAGGGCCTGTAAAGGCTTTGAGAGATGGGATGACATAGGCATCTCAGTGGTCGGAGACCTCTGGGACAAGGGCACGGTTGTTCCCCTCCAGCACCTCCAGCAGCAATACAGCCTCGGGCCCACTGAAACATTTCGCTATGTTCAGATTAGACATGCACTATTGCGCGCTATCCCACCAGACACGACACTCCCAGAGTCCTCACCCCTTGAGGATAGGCTGCTCACCGAATACATGGAACAAAAGGCGACCTCACTCACATACAAGAAATTAATTAACAACACACCTGATCCCACACTCAAGCTTAAGGAGAAATGGGTAGCTGAGCTAGATGACATGGACGAAACGGAATGGAATGAAGCGTTAGCCTCCCCGAGGGAGGTGGGTATATCAGCTAGGTTCCGCCTGATACAGCTCAAGGTGCTCCACCGCACCTACTACACTCGCACACTGCTGCACAGGATACATAGGGCGCAGCACCCATACTGCCTGCGGGGATGCGGGGAGGAGGGAACTCTCCTTCACACGCTATGGGAATGTCCACGCATAAGGGAACTATGGCGCCAAATTATGCGCACCGTCTCTCAAGCCATGAAAGTGTCTGTCCTGCCGGAACCTCGCAGGTGCCTACTGAACATTTGGGAGCCTACGGACCTGAACAGATACGAACAAGTGTGGGTCACCCTTGCAATGACAGTGGCCAAACGAGACATTGCACAAAGGTGGGGGGCTCCGGAGTTACCTACGGTGGCGGGGTGGGTGAGAAATATGGACCTTCTCATGATCAAGGAAAGGGCAGTGTATGTGATAAGAGCCTGCCCACGTAAGTGGAACCGGGTATGGCTGAAGTGGAACGCTTATAGAGGTGACCCATGTGAGGCTTTGCCAGAGGGTGAAGACTCCGATTCGGAGGAGGAAGAAGACTAGTGGCGAGCGAGAAATACTGTGAACGAGGGAGGGACCAGGGGGAATGTTGCACGCACTAACGCTATATGCGAATTGCTGATTGTTAACCTGTGAGATGGTAAAGCAGAACGTACGCAGACTCTGATATGGTGATGACGACTGTTTTGGTTTTAGGAATAGAGTTCGTTATTCTTGTGTGTACCCACTCATGCACTGTAAGAGAAATAATAACCTTCTGCCGTGGAACTGTATAGGTGGGAAGGGAATTAGAAGAAGGGGAGAAACTGGGCGTGAGGTGACTTATATCTATCTGTTAAACCTTTGTCCATCCAGCCCTGCGTGAAATCGGCAACTGTTATTGTAATCTATGTTGCATGCTATCCCCACCCGGGGGAGCTACCTGCAGTTAAGTTACGACACTCGCAAATGATGTACTGCTATTTCTTCTAATTTCCTGACAATAAAGAATTTAAAAAAAAAAAAAAAAAGGAGACAAGGATGTGAAAAAACAGCCTGGCTGAGGATAGAAAGTCCACATCCTGAAAGTAACCCCGTAAAGGAGAACAGGTCCAGAACACTAGATTAAGAAGAATTCACCAGAGGACGTCACCAAAAAAAGAGACGTCGCAATCCCAATTAAAGATCCATAATGCACATAACCAATGGACCTGAAGGAAAAGGCCGCAGAGGTGGCAAAGACCACAAGGCAATGTAGAAGGGAAAAACGTAATGGTGGGAAAAAGCGTGAACAGATTTCACACCCTACAATCCAGGCCGAGCGCTGGAGGGAACACATGATCTATTAATATACTGCCTAATTCCAGAGCATGGGCAGAAAGAAGCAGAGAAACAGAACAAAGCAGTCTATGTTGGAGTGCAAGAGTATATCACCCTGCCAAAGGGCAAGCCACCCTAACTGAGGCTAGTATAGAAAAGCTTCAACCTGAAAAGGTCCTCGCAGTACGGGGAGGACGGGAGGGTGTTAAGGAATCTGAGGCTAGACTAGGTCTCTACAAGATACATCGTTACCGAAGGTAAGTAACTCGTTCATCTGAAAGAGACGTCTAGCCGCAGATTCCTTAACTTGCTGAACCCCACCAAGTTCCCAAAAGATCTTAGCCATCCATAAGGTAACTTAACAGCACTGTTAACCTTGGGGATGAACCACAATGAGGACAGTAATGTTAGCATAGTTAACCACCAGACCATTAAGCTCTAAAGTGAGCGGAAAGCTGTGGGAGGCAGATGCACCAGAAGCCGTCAAGAACAGCACGAAAAAAAACCTTTGTGTATACCAGGTTGAAAGAAGGAGAACACAGCCAGAATACACGTGGCGAAGTGAGAGTTCATAACTTTAAAAAAGGGGATGAACCAACCCAGGGTTTGAAGGATCCACAGGATCCGAGGTGGCGACAGAAAGCAAAAGCCATTACCAGTCTACCAAGAAAAACAGTGGTAAAAACTGTGGAACCTGTACCTGTAAAGGCACGTGGGGGCAGCAGTGGCAATAGTCTGACCCATACCCAGCAAGTGCCAGCATGGAGATGAAACCATATACCAGATAGGCTGTCGGTAAAGATGAAGATTATGACTTCGTAAGAAGTAAAGCTGACCCGAGGGTGTGAGAGAACCGCTGGATGCAGGTTGCCAATTACAGCAAAGTCTTGAGAGATGGCAACTGGTATGACAGAGACATGGAACTCAGGCCGGATATGTACAACAGTGAAAAAGAACCCTGTTGAAACCGGTACCAGAAGACAAGTGACAGCAGTGGCAGAATGCCGATCCATGGGCACAAAATGCCGGTAGTACAAAAGCCCAAGACACGCCTGGACTAGGAGGTGTTATCACAATATGTGAAGGGCTGACAACAAGCAGTCGTGCGACAACCAACAAGAGCGAAGACCAGACGGGACCTAAGCATGCCGTGTGGACACTGGAACTATACGCAGTAAGCAAAGACAACCCGTAGGGTAGCATAGCGGTTCAGAGGCCCACAACAGCAAGAAGCCAAGAGGGCAATGGCCAAGAAGGGCACCATTAAGCCAAACACCACAAGAGCTGGTGGTACAAATGGACCGGGCCAAGAACCACAGACACCGTATGAATGAAAGCGCCTGCACAAATCATTTGTTTAAGAACACAAAGCCGATACAGAGCAGGAGAAAACACTTTGTAACAATGAAATGTGACCCAACAAGAGTCCAGAGAACGCTGAACAATATCTAGAATAGTGAAAAAAAAAACCCGCCCCTTGCCTGAGAGGAACCACAGTCCCCTGCAAGACAGAGGAGGAAAAAGCACTAGTCACTACAGTGGCTAAAGGACCTCCAGGAGAGAGTATCCAGGGAAAACACGCCCCTCTGAGAATGCACAGAATGAATCCATGCAAAAGCGTGGAACGCCAGTACGGAAACAGAGAACAACTGCTAATCCACCATTGTGGAGGACAAACCCGAAGGGGCTGTATGTTCAAGTTGCACCAATAAAAACAAGAAGCAGTCCGCACAGCGGCAAAATAGGAGTCATCCGTGAAAGAATTGCCACAACAAGGAGACACACTAGGCGTGTGAGATAGACACCACACAGCGCGGAACCAAGGCCTGGTTCCAATGCAGCACAGACAAACAAACCCGATGTGCAATAGAGCAAGTTACACGAGGAACTCTGTAGGTACAGACAAGAGACTTCCAGCAGGACATCTGCACTTAGACTCCATAGGAGCGTACCAAGGCAAAGGCAGAACCCAATGCCAAGAAATACCCCACATAGGGTAAGGTTAATCCCCAGAAGGGACGTCCTCTTGGGCTAAGCACACATTCAAAGGACTGAAAAGAAGAGAATCGTCCAAACGGCTGCGAACATAGAGATGGCCACCCGGCCATGAACAGTAACTGGAAAATAAAAACCAACCTGAGCAGTAGTTTGCGCGCCCAAAAAGAAGGCAGAGAAAATGGCAACCAGATTTATGGCAGCCTTGACAAGAGACGGGAGACCGCCGAATCCGCGTGGTGGTCAAAAAGATCCACTCCATTGAATGAAAGATCACCGAGTACATCCTGGATATGATCTGGGAAGCGACTGTCTTGCAGCCAAGCATGGCGGTGCAAAGCCACAGCGCGAGCAAGGACCCGTCCCATAGAGTCAGTAGCATCCAGGGATGACCTAAGGGAGAATTGTTCCATGCTTCTACCATGCAGCAGTAGACAAAGCAATTCTGTCTGCGGACCTTCTGGAATAGAAGAAATAAGGTGAGCAACTGAGTCCAAACGACGCCGCATTGGAGTCGCCTCGATGTCAACGACCTCGACAGAGGACTCGACTTGGACGCCGACCGACGCCGAGCCCACTGCAACCTGTCTGGAGGGAGCACGAGGTGGCGGAACCGGCGTCGAGCCTGGTGTAGTACCTGGCGTCGACCCGGGCGTCGGCGCAGGAAGCCGCACAGGGCTATGCGCTGACTGACAGAGTGGGCCGTGCTCTGGGCCCTTGCTTGGTGGCGTTGCGTCGGCTCCGGAGTCGATTCACACAGCCGGTGCTGGGGAAACGTCCGCAGATGAAGACCCGGCATGAGTGCCAGCTACCTCTGTGGGACCTGAAGGCGCACCAGGGAGAGGGGGCAACTCAAAACAAGCCTGGAATGCCTTTGAATAAGCCTCCATTTGGGCCAGAGATGCCCCAACACCAGGAAAGCGTGGATATGGAGAAAGAGGCTGCTGTGCGCCCTCACCTGGCGCAGTGCGAGAGAAATGGGCGGCAGGGACAGTGGATGAGGATCTCTGTAAGCGATGCCTGTGCTTACGCTTACCTGTTGTCGCACGGCCATCGCAGTTGGGACCGATGGAACGAGCCTGATCCCGAGAAGAAGAGCGTTGACGTGAGGGAGCCGGACCAGACACCCGTGCGGCCAGCAACTTCATGCGACGCTCCCTCAAGGACTCTGGTTTCATCTTCTGACAGGCGCCACAGTCCTTGGAGTCGGGGTGAACACCGAGGCACCACATACAAATGAGGTGCCGATCAGTGCCTGACATCTGACGAGCACAGGCTTCACAAGCCTTAAATCCGGAAGGCATTACACACTGTTTCAACGACACCGAAGGTGTCGTAGAAGGCCCAAAAACCAGGCAGAGGAACTGCTGGGTTTCCAGGATCCGCGCTCGGACGCGGAAAAGAAGAAAACTGACGTCAGCGCGCCGGGAGGGGCTTATATGGCTCTGCTGACGTCATGTCCGTGGACGACGTCAGGGCGGAGCCGGGCGGCACCACCCCTTGGAACGCAGAGGTGCTGGTGCGTAAAATTTTCCAGATCCAGTCTGATGCCTGGGGATATTCTAAGTTAAGGAATCTCAGCTAGACGTCTATCAGATTAACATATTAAGTTAATAACATTATTATATATTATAGAACTTCTATGACATAATGGGGGCCTAACCATTGCACTTCCCGAATACCTCTAAAACATACATAGAAATTAATAGAAAATAGGTTGACAAGGTTTTCACTGTGTGTTAAAATAGTTTGGGAGGGAAGCAACCTTTTTTATCAACCATGATTGACAATAAGAAAATCAAGCAGATATTTGTTTTTGTTATTTCCATTACAGTGTATGTCCAGTACCAGAATGCGCAGAGGTTTGGCATGCATACATTTTAAAGGTTCTTGGTGGTTCTGTTGCTATTCAAAGAGGTCTCCAAAATCTGCATTTGGTTTAAGAAAAAAAGTAGGAAATTGAGCTACATTAATGTGTCAAAGCGGCCAAGCATAAGCTCCTCTCAGAAAGCAGCAAACAGGGAATAGTGACTAACACTGCAACAAGGATTTGCACTACATTTTAAGTCTTGCTAAGTTTTTAAAAAGAGGTTCAGGAGGCCCATCCACCATTATACTATGGAGGAAAACACCAACCACTACTCTTGCCCATTCAAATGAATATGCTCTTTAGAGAAGAAATTATTTTTAATTCAAGTTCCTAAGAAACTGCTGCTCTTTCTTCAATCAGAAAAGTTAAAATACTTATGATAAGTAGAATTTGAGATGGTGTTGATCAATCTAAGCAATTTACAACATAGTTACGTATGTGAGGTTACTGTCTTGATGGCAAAACAACATCTTGACACTGTGTAGTTGAATGTATTATCCTATATATATACACACACACGCACACACCACACAATGTTCAAGAGGCCAATGACGGAAAGCTAAATATATTATAAACCAATGGCAAGAAAATAAAACAGCCCTACGTTATCGACTAACTGCCTAAAGTATGAGCTAGCATGTTTATTTCGGTAACATGAACTAAATTTAGCATTGAACCTAGTAGACTAAACTGTAACTTCATATTATACAAGTGGGCTCAATGTACTGCTCTGAACATGTGGTTCTCCATTACGTATGCATACTTTTGAATTAGCTTCAATTTCTCTTCCTGTTGATGCAATAGTCTCGACTAACTCAGCCACATCCAGATCCTCAGTTGCCATACCAATGTAAATGCAGTTCTTTTCTCCTCCAAATTCTGGTCCTGCAAGTAGACAGGGAATTGTATAAATAATATTTCCAGCACTTTCAATGAATAAGCTTATAGCTGCATACATACAAGGCTGAACATTAATAGAGCCAGCATCATAAGGGCTCCAAAAAGGTTCAAACCAATGCCAAAAGTGCGATCAAAAGATTCAAAACAATAGCCTATTTCTTCAGAAATAAACCAACAGAATTTCTCACTTCCAATGAAGAAATCCAATCCGAGTTACGCATCTACACAGTTTCATTTAACATGATGTTTGAGGGAGACTGTTTTTAATGTATTTCCTGAAAGACTGTATCAATAAAGGTTTGAATCGGGGAATCATAAATACGGAAGTCTTCACATATGGTTCCACTATAACAATAACAACTTTATGTTTTAGCTTCACTATTCAGGAATTTTTATTGATGGTGTGCACATCGATCGGGCGCAAGCTTCCAGACACTTGTGCCAGGTGGCAGCATCAGGAGTATCTTATATGCTCTTATTATGGATGGTTTTTCATATAGAAAATATATATTTTTACAATATTTTGTTACTCTACTAATTCAGCTCCAACTCTAATTGAGGGTGCCAAAGAACTTCATACATTGGGAAAGACAAATTTAAAGAGAACAATATATACACTAATAACAAGAAGCACGTTTACATTCAGGTTTCAGGACCTATCAGCAATCAGATGGCATTTGTTATGCAGGCTTAGAATACTGAGAAAGAAGGTGCCAAGTCTATCTAGCACCAGATTTTTATAGCATGGCTGGAGAAAGCACACTTTCCAAATATAGTTTTTCTAGTAAGACAGATGGATGAGGCATTGGTATGCCTTTCCCCCTTAGGTCTTTTCTACCTTCAACTATTTTCAGTTCACTTAACAGACATTTTGAGATATTCAAGTGTACTCCCTTATAGGCGATGCAGGTGGTCTTCTATGTGTCCCTTCCTCTAAGGACAACTAGTTTAGTAGAGCAAAATAGTATTCATGCTAAATACCACTAATCTGCGACTGTCAACAGCTTTTTTCTCAACTTCCCTTGAACAAAAAAATAAAACCTTTGTCAATCTCCTTCCCCCAAATGACAAAACAGCTACTATTGTCCTACACTCAAATATGGAAAACATCAAATACTATGAGGGAACTTTGCAAACACATTTGTTGAGATGCTCGGAGGATATCTTCGAACAGATGGGGACACAAACTGATAGTCATTTTTGTTGTCAATTTATATATTAGGTAATAACAATCAAGAGCAAGTCACTGAAACCGTCTGGGGGTGTTTTGTTTGAAAAGAATCAATTATACTTGCACACAACAAATATGGAAAACATGAAACAATGCAAGTACAGCGAGAGGGCTAAATATTTTGACAGAGACTGGTGGGGGATGAGATTTCACAAGAATATTTTACTGAAGAGACCTCATTGTTTAGTTTGATGTAACAATTTTGGATCATTACACCTTTTAAAAGCAAATGTTGATTGTGTGACCCAGTCCTAATCTTTGTTCTTGCTGGAGCATTCTGATCACTATGAAGATGCTTCTGAATTACCTAAGCCACGAAGTTGGAATATTACGGCAGATATACCCTTTCAATTATCGTCTGACTGTATCCTTTGGAATCCTATTTGTTCCTGTAGTGCGCACAGCCATATGTGCACTCCAACCAAAAACTGTCTGCATGACTATCTTCCTCATTGGTACCTATACATTTGTTTACTATCACAGATGTGGACAGCTTCTATTCTTTCATCTGCATGAAATGCAATTATTCCACCCAAGTGTATTATTGCATCCAGAAACTTGACCTGTGTGTCTTGTTCACATTTGATGTTTCATTCTGTATTTTTATACAGATGTACACTGAAAAATTGTTTGACAACTACACGATCAGAGTACCTTGGGGTGGCTTTTCTAGAACTCCCACCTCCAAGGACATTTCTGCCTAATTACACAGAAGTGCAGCATATTTTGGAAGTGCTACCAGATTTCTTGTTACAACGTTATTTGGTCTGAGGTCGAACTGAATGTTCTTTCATCCTTTGCCATGTCAAATGAATTCTGTCAGTTGTTGGGAGAAGTTGTACCTCTTTGAGCACTCCCTTGTCTTCTATTTTCTGACCACTAAAGGTAGATTGTCAGTCTGTGAAATTAACATTAGGATTATCTAAAATCCATAGCATGTTTATTATGCCGTGCTGGTGAACCTCTGTGCTTGCATTTATTGTGGCTTACTAAACCAACAAAATATCGCCTATTCTATAAAAACATTATTCAGTTCTTCAGACTATTCAATTAATAAAAATACAAAACGATTGGCAGATTGTTTCAATTATAGCTCAAGCATAATAAAAATTGCTTATTTATTAATTTAGAAATGTATAAAGTGCACAGCTACCCCCAACGGAGGTGTACCGGCGCTGAGGCAGTCGACTGACACAGGTACACAGGGATGTAGGAGCTATTAACCCTTCAAGTGCTGCGAACGTCCAACGGTCGTCGCGTGCACTACCTCGCTAGTGCTGCGCACGACCGTTGGACGTCCGAATCCCGTTAGCGCGATCGAACGTCCGCACTGGGGCGGAATGTTCGACGCGCTAAACGGGTTAAAGAACCAGGTTTTTAGGGCTCGCTGGAAAGTCGATTCTGACTCAGACAAGCGGAGGTGGAGTGACAAGGTGTTCCAGAGTTACGCGGTCCTAACCGCGAATGCTCTGCCGCCTGTCCTTGCCTTGCAAAAGCGGAGAATGGTGTATATTACAATTTCTAAATCAATACAAATATATACAACATATTATCAAATCATATTTCTGGGCAATGAGAATTGCTATTCTGATGATGGCAAAATATTTTGTTCCAGTAAGACATAGACTAGGTGCCACCGAGCAAAATATACAACGTAACTAGAGCCCCCTTTACTCCTCCATTCAAGTGAAAGTGCATAAATAGAATCAGATCTGCCAGAAATACTTTGACACCAAATTCAGATTAATTATTTCTACCTGCAGATCAAAAGCATGAGTGGCATCAGAAAGAAAACAAACAGTGAGTGTATCCTTTATAGACCTGGCTGCTTAGAAAGCTTTACTGAATTTTGGTAATCAGCAATGCAGCTCATATTAAAATGACCCATTACATTTATAGTTTGCCTCTATTTTCTTGATGTCACTTATAGGAAAAAAACACCCTTTAAGAGACTTGTACAAAGTGTGCAATTTGTGCCCAATACAAAATGACATTCATGACTTACTTTTGTAGCATCTTTTTGAGTCCTAGGTTCGCTATTTGGTAAACACCAATGTACAAATGTGTTTTTGACGCTTTTTAAGATTACCAGTGGGGCGCATATAGACCTACCTCATTAATATTCATGAGGTAGGTCTCAGTTTGCAGCTCATTGGGAATCGTAAAAAAAAAAAAAAATCACAGGGTTGGTGACCTGCTCGGGTCAACAGACCACATGTCTGTGATTGCTGTTCAATAAAGCATTTTTTTTAAATGCTGCCTGTTTTCCTTAAAGGAAAAAGGGATGTGTTTCAAAAAGAAAAATCAGAAACTTTCTTTTCCTTTTTGAAGAGTAGGCAGTGGTCCGCTCTTAAATCATTTATGTTAAATAAATTCACAAAGGGGAAGGGATGTCTTGGGGTCCCCTTACCATTTGCGAATGGGTTAAGACCAACTTGAAGTAGGTGGTAAAATGAGAATGTTCTGCTACTTCATTTCAGTTGCAAAAACATTCACATGTACTACTGCTATTCAGTATTAGGAAGGGATGCCCTAAATGTGCACCTTCCTAATACCATATCACAAACCCAATTTGCAATTTGGTAATAGGTTACAGAATCGCAAAAAGGGTCTTTGTACATTGAAAAAAGCCTTTTATCATTTCCAAGCTGTCAGATTCTGTGAATCGGGCCGTTTGTGAACCAAAAAAACGTTGTAAATCTGGCCCCAAATTCATTTGGCAATTTTAATGCGAATGATAGAGAAATCATATGTTTCCGTTTGTCACGAAGTCATTGGATTTAACAGGTAATTTATAACCAACTGTTGTAAAACAATGGCCTTCATTTTGGGTACAGTTCTTTACATTTCTAGTAGAAAAACGTGCAGTTTGATTTAGTCTTCTGGTTATTACACTGATTTAAAGGCAATTTTGGCTCAGCAACCTTCCCCAGAAACTATCATCATCGAGTTGCTGAATGTCTTAATGGATACATTTTTAGGTTTTTGGGATACAAGGGATATTCGGTCTGCAGGCTACAGCTACAAGATTAACCATGTCAAGCTCACCAGAAAGGCAGCTGTTTCTCTCAAATTTTACATTCATTCACTGCAAATGTCCAGTGACTCTAGACCTTTCCTAAAAGTAGTTTTCTCCACTTCTGTGAACAACAAAACTGTTTAATTATCGAAAATATAAAGTTACATTCTAAATAACTGCACTGTGAATTAGCACAGCCTGAAGGCCAGAATCTATCCAATAGCTGTTAAACTGTGCGGATTTGAGGTCTGTGCAACATCCAGACTGATATTTGGCAACATATATGAGCTCACATTCATTAATTCTTTAATTTTCAAAAACTGTTAACTGACTTAACACTGTAAGAGAGATTCCAAAGCATGTGACACAATAACAGACTCATGCGACAAAAACACCTAACATATGAATGCACATCTGCATACGAACACACTATTTCTTGAAATCACTTAAAAGTCAAATTACAAAAGGAAAACACTATAGGGCCTAAATAGTTAATGATAGAAAAGAATCACTCCATTGAGCGACTGGGAGGGGTAATCGATAGATTTGGGATTCAGAGGATATTTAGCCAAGACTCACAATTTTCAAATGCTTTTGTTTTTTCCAGTTTAATACAGCACAAACTCGACCCGAAGGCGTGGAACGCTTTACATGAGCATCTGTTAAAGTACACAAGGTAACATTCATTTTGTAGGCATGGGATGATTAAGTAATTTGCTCAGAATCACAAGATATTGGCCAGGAGGCCAGGCTGGGGCTTAGTTTCCCAGTTCCAATGTCTGCAGCTCTAGAACTAAGGCCGCATCTTCTCTCTTTCTGTACTGTGTTTTTATTACATTTCAGCAATTTTTTTTTATTTGTTAAGTTACAAATCTTATATGGCAATCATACATCCATTAAAATAATGTGCATCTACAGTATATAGAGCTGTCATTGTTAAAACAGTGTGAATTCCAAATTAGAGCACATATTTGGCATAAACACTTCAAAATGTCTTTAAAAAAACAAGTATGAAATGTACAATGAAATATGTTTCTGTTAATAAGAAACACAAGGGTTAAAAATTGCAGTGAGTTACCAGAAGAAAAGGAAAGGTCAGATTCCAGTTCATGTAATTTTTTCAAGAGTGCAACGGTAAGTTTTTCTGCTTCTGCTTCCCGCTTGGTTGCATCCTGCTCATCACTACAATGTTCAAATCTGAAAAATAGAGCATAAGCAGGGAAATCAAAACAGGTGTTTTAGTATTAAATCTTTTTATTGTGCAGCATTGAGCAAAGACACGCAACATCTCACAATCCAAGTTCAATCATCGGCGTACGTGGAGGCCAAGAACAGTGCAAGAGCGTGAGGACGGCCAGTAGCCGTGTCTACATAATACAATTAACACAGCAAGCTGCCTACAACCCAGCTGGGCCGGCCGCGTTAGAAGAGTTGAGATGCATGTGTAGGCAATTTGACAATCGAGGATAAGCCTACACAAATAACAGGGGAAAAACGAAGGAAAAGCAAACCCCAACCCCAACATCCCCCCCCCCCCGCCCACAACCACCCCACTCCTTGTCCGCTATGCAGAGACTGTTAAATTATGGGAACATCGCCTCATTGGAGGCCACGGTCTGTGCGGCTCTCCGGCGCCTTGCTCCTGCGTGGTCGCGTCTTGGGCTCAGGGAGCGGAGTGTCCGCCAGGCGCAACAGCCGCAGATAGCGGGGACAGCTCAGCTCCCAGAACTCCCCCGTGAGTAGGGACAGAAACGGCCGCCCAAGTGCTGCAAACTCATCCGCCCTCCCCTCCCCCGCCAGTGACAACTTCTCCATCCCCAGTACCGTCCACAGCCTATGTAGCCAACCCAACTGTAGAGGCGGCTGGACATCCCCTCCAGTGCGCCACAACATTCTGCACAGCCGCCCCCAGCGCAATCGCAATGAGCCTCCCCCTCCAGGATTTAAGAGGGTACATCAGTGCGTTAGGGAGGCCCAAGAGGACGTATGCCGGAAGCCTGGGCAGCTGGGTGTCTAGATGGGAATCCACCAGGTCCAGTATCGAGGTCCAGTACTGCTGCAGGCGATCACAACTCCAGAGCAGGTGCTCTAGCGTGCCCACCTCCCCGCACCCCCTCCAGCATCGGTCACTCACCCGGGGGTCCCACTGATGCAGCCGCTCGGGTGTGTGGTACCAGTAAGTGGCAACCTTGGTCAGGGTTTCAGTGAGACCCGTGTGGCGAGCGGAGTGGCGGGCCCTGTAGTAAACCCCCTCCCATTCCTTCCGTGTGAGCTGTCTCCCCAGATCTCTCTCCCACCTGGTCTGCCCTGCATTGTATGTGTAAATGTTGGTGAGGAGTAAGTGCTGGTAGAGGTCTGATATTAACTTCTTATCGGATTTGCGAGTCAACAGCCACCGCTCGTAGGGGGTGAGGGGACGCTGCGCGCCGGGTCGCATGGACGGGTGGAGAACCCAGTGGCGGACCTGCAGGTAGGGCAAACGATCCGTTTCGGGAATGCCATAATCATCTTTTACCTTCCGCCACTTCACATAGGCCCGAGGGTCGAGACCCGGTGAGAAATCGGGGTTCTCAAAAATTGGTGTCATGGGGGAGGGGAAGGAGGTAAGGTCCCGCCGGACAGCCACCTTGTCCCACACATCTAGAACGGTACTGGTGATCTGGGAGGCGTAGAGATTGGGAGGCCTATGACTGCGTGGCAGAAACGGGATACCCTGAAGCGTGCGACCAGCGACTGCCTGGTCCTGGAAGAGCCAGTGTTTGGCAGATTCTAGCTGATGCCATTCCACCAGGGTGCGCAGCTGCGTCGCCTGGAAATAAAGAGTAAGGTCAGGCACACCCACGCCACCATGATCGGGGGGTAGCGAGGCTATCGTGTGCTTGAACCGTGGGCGGCGGCCATTCCAGATGAAGCTAGTGAGGTCTGCCTGGGTCTTTTGAAGCCATCCCGCCGGAGGTCGCAGGGGAAGGGTCTGAAATATATAAAGAATTTGGGGCAGCAGGGTCATTTTGACGGCCGCAATCCGGCCCAGCCAGGACAAAGTCAAATGCTTCCACTGCCTGAGGGTGTCACGGAGTCGGGAGCTGAGCCTGGCGTAATTCGCAACTGCGGAGGCCCGTACTGTCGGGGCCAGCAAGACTCCCAGGTAAGGGACGGTGGATTCTGACCATTGCAGGTCAAATTCAGCCTTGGCCTCTTCCAACACCTCCGGTGTCAGAGACAGGTTCAGGGACTCTGACTTGGCCACATTGATTTTGAAACCCGAGGCTTGCGCGAAGGCGTGAAGCTCGATAAAAAGTGCGCAGAGAGATTGCATCGGATTCATCAGGGAGAGCAAGACGTCATCAGCATACAAACTAATTTTATGCGTGTCCCCGCCGAACGGTATGCCCGTGATAAGGTTGTGGTTCCGCACCCTGCATGCCAACGGCTCCATATAGAGCGCAAACAGAAGGGGGGAGAAAGGGCACCCCTGCCTGGTCCCTCTGCCAATCGCAAATCTTGGTGACATGTGACCATTGACCCGAACCGCAGCGTTCGGGCGGCGATAGCAATTGAATATGCGGGTCCGGAGCATCTCCCCTAGTCCGAACCGCTGCAAAACCAGCTCGAGATAGGGCCAGTGTACCCTATCGAAGGCCTTCTCCGCATCAATCGTGAGGAGAAAGCAGTCCTGTCTCGTCCGAGAGCCAGCCTCGATGAGGTGGGGGACCCGCTTGGTGTTGTCGCTAGTCTGCCGCTGGGGGATGAAGCCCGCTTGATCCGGCTCCACCAGCTGTTGCATATAGGGCGCAAGGCGACTCGCCAGGATGCCCGTGTAGAGCTTCAGGTCGATATTCAGCAGGGAGATCGGCCGGTATGAGCCACATCGCGTGGGGTCCTTCCCGTCTTTGGGAATTACCGAGATGGCCGCCTCTAGTAAGTCCGATGGAATGGCGCCAGGCGTGTCGAAGGTATTGAATAGCTCCAGTCTTGTAGTAGGCCGCCGTATACCCGTCCGGGCCCGGTGACTTCCCAAGAGTCAAACGCGAGATTGCTGAGATGACCTCCTCCAGGCCTATGGGGCGGTCAAGGAAGGCCGCCTGCGCCTCGTTAAGCGACGGGAGGGTCGCACCCCGCAAATAGCTCTGACCGTCCCGCGGTTCGAGATCGTCCGCTGCATATAAATCAGCGTAAAAATCGCCAAAGGCCGCGGCGATAGCTGTGTCGTCCGTGATGGCGTCGCCAGTGCTAGGCTGGAGCGTCTGGACCTGCTGCCTCTGCCGTTGCATCCGCAGCCTGCTCGCCAGCAATCTCCCGCAACGGTCACCCCCGGTGTAATACGCATGCCGGAGGCGCATGGCGGCGTATTCCGCCACGTCCTGATCCGGGGCTGCCAGCATCTTACGTTCCGTGCAGAGTTGCCGCCACGCTCTCGCAGCCCCAGTGCGTTGGTGCATCTGCTCCAACTCCGCCACCCGCTGGGTGAGCTCGGCTCGCTTCTGCGCACGCTCCCTGTTGTTAGCGGCTGCCAAGGAGATAATTCGCTGCGTAGAACCGCCTTGAGGGCCGCCCATTGCGTCGCCTTAGAGGTGTCCCCGTTGGCGTTGTGGGCGAGAAATTGGGCGAGCGCCGTTTTTATGCATTCCTGAGTGGTCGGCAGGTGGAGAAGGCTATCGCGCAACCGCCAGTGTCGTTGCCGGCTAGGCGCCGCTGACACCCGGAAGGATGCCACCACCGGAGAGTGGTCTGACAAAGAGGATGGAAGGATCTCTACATCGCGTGCTTGACGCGCTAGCTGGGAAGAGCACAGAAAGTGGTTGAGGCGTGCATATGTTTTGTGGGCCGCCGAATAGTAGGTGTATGCCGTCGACCGTGGGTGCAGCGGTCTCCACAGATCAACGAGATCTAGGTCCGCAAGGTGTGTGTGCCCCGCCTCCGAGAGTGCCCCCACCTGGCCGGACCGTTGGCCGGAGCGGTCCGATGTGTTGTGGAACACCAAGTTCAAATCACCCCCAATCAGTAGATGTGGATGCGTGTTGGCCGTGGCTGTCTCTAGTGCCATGTGTAGGAACTTCTCCTGGCCTTCATTGGGCGCGTAGATGGAGCCCACTAGTAGTGTCTGCCCTGCCATTTGGCAACGATACACCAGCAACCTACCTCTGATCTCCACTTCTTTCTGAATGACTTTCCCCCCAAATGTCTTGGCCACCAGTATTGCCACACCCGCTACTTTCTTGTTAGCAGAGGAGAAAAGTTGTCTGGGAAAGGCACGGGATTTTAGCCTGTGGTGATCTTTGGGCAACAGATGGGTTTCCTGCAGGAGGCAGATATCTGCCCCCGACTGTTCCAGCAAAGAAAGGATCGCCCTACGTTTAACGGGGTTGTTGAGCCCTCTCACGTTGAGTGAGAGAATCGTTAAGTGGTGTGACATCCTAACTCCCTATGTGCGGCTCCGGGCCCGCACCCGCCCTCTGCGGCGCCGTCGCTCTAGGCACACACAGTAGTCCAGGCAGTCCCTGGAATAGCGCAGAAAAATGCGGACAAGGAGTTCCCGCCCTCCCACCCCCCCTCCCCTCCAGCAATCCCGAACGATCCCCCCCAAACCCCAACTGAACCAACCAATCCCGGGGGCCCACCCCCCATCATCTCCCCCCTGGGGAACCCCAACTTGGAGCCTGGTGAATTGATTCATAGTCCCGGTCCTGTCCTGTGTCACAGGTCCGTGGATGATTGTCAATGGGAAACGTGACAGTGGCGGCCCTTACCCGGCTCCCCCTTTCCAAAGCGAGGTGTGAGCAGTGGCCCTCTTATGCTGCTCACGGGGCTACAGTGGTATCTCGCTTCACTTCCTGTACGTCTGCCACCCGTTCCTGGGCAATCGTTTCAGGGT
Organism: Lissotriton vulgaris; assembly: GCF_964263255.1. Classification (NCBI taxonomy): domain Eukaryota; kingdom Metazoa; phylum Chordata; class Amphibia; order Caudata; family Salamandridae; genus Lissotriton; species Lissotriton vulgaris. The sequence goes on along the minus strand of NC_141698.1, from coordinate 605,521,344 downwards.
CCGGTTTCAAGCGAGCCCCCCGTTTGCGTCTCGGTCTGACTTTCCGCCAGCCAACTTGACTTCTCAGCCCCGACCCCTCTTGAGAACCATGGTGTGCGTCATCGTCCGAGTCTGAGGGATCCGGCAAGTCAATGCCCAAAAGAGAGCAGGTGTCCCTGAGGGAGCGAAGTTGGTGCAGCTTCCCCTGCCAGGTAAAGATGATCCGGAACGGGTGGCCCAGGAGTAAGGTATCCCTTTCTCGCGCAAAAAGGCGGTCACGGGTTTGAACTTGCGCCGCTTCTGTAGCGTGATGGCAGACAAGTCTTGATACAGCGCCACAGTCACTCCCCGGAATTGCAAAGGCTGCTGTCGCCTGGCCTCCTGTAGGATCCGCTCCTTTAACGGGAAGTCCGGGAGATAGGCCAGTATGTCGGGCGGGGGGGCCGGCGCGCGTCGTGGTGGACCCACTCTGTGTGCGTGATCAATGCGGACAGGGAAGTCCTCCGCCTCCCCCAACACCGCACGGAAGAGGGCCTGCAGGTAGCCAGTGACATTGTTCCCCTCGGCGCTCTGAGGCACATTCCGGACCCTAATGTTGTTTCTTCGGGAGCGGTTCTCCAGGTCTTCCGCATGAGCCTGGAGGCCTACCTGCTGCTCCTGAAGGCGGAGGACCTCTTGCTGCAAGTGCGCGAGCTCGTCACTGCGAGCGTGGCCGGACTCCTCCACCGCCGCTACCCTCTCTCCCAAGCCATCCAGGTCGCGGCGTAGTTCCCTTGCTCCCCCGCAATGTCCTGCTTGAGAGCCTGGAAGTCATCTCTGAGAGTGTTAAAGAGCGTCTCCAGGAAGGTGCGTGTGATGGGAGCCTCCCTCTCCTCCTGTTGTTGTGGACTCGCGGCTGCAGGTGTAGGGGGGGCATCTGTGCCTTCCCGCCTTTACTAGTGGGTTTCGAAAGCATGTCCGTGATGGTGCGGTTGGCTCTGCGGCTCGAGTTGGCCATATCTCCCCTCACTGCAGGTCCGGGACTCGGACCGCTCCGGATGGGGGCCCGCTCCCTGCTGCGTTCGATTGGCGCTAGATCACCGACAGAGCCTCTGCGGCCTCCGGCCTATTCCTACTGGTACCTCGGGGCCACTGCACTCCACAGGGCCCGCCAGCCCCTGCTGTCAAAGCTCCTACCTCCTCCAGTAGTCTCTACCGGGGGCCCGATCACTCCGCCCCCCGAAAGTCGCGGTCCGTCTCGCTTTGCCGCCGTCGAGACCCAGCACCCAGGTCTCTGCCCGCGGCCGCGCGGCCGGTGAGCCGGTTTCTGCCGTTGCCGGCTCCCCCCCACCTTCAATGCTCCGGCGGGGGGGGTCAGCTTCTCCAAACCAGTGCACGAGGTCTCAGTCTAGCCCGTTTGTGCCTCGCAGGGCTGGGCCCCTCTGCCGCTGCCGCAGCTTGCCTCTTGTTCGTGGCCGGTCAGCCACGCAATCAGGGAGTCCGTCAGTCTAATCCCCTAGGTCGCGGCCCCGCTGCTCCACTCTGGGCCCCACCCACACTCCCCGGGGCCCCCCGCTGCCTGTCAACTGCCCTCAATCTGTCGCTGCGGGGCCCCAGGGACGTGCGGGCCTACCTGTGACTGCTGCTGTCGGGCTGGGCCTCAGTGACCATGTCACGGGAGGTAGGGCACTCCCGGGTGCTGCTCCTGCCGTCCTGCGCCACCGCTGTTGAGACAGGCAGCCGCCGACCACCTGAGCTGTGCCGCCGCTGCCCCAATCCGCTCTTCCTCGCGGCCTCCACCAGGCCCGATACCAGGGCCACGCCCCAGGCCGGACGCCGCCGCGGCGCCGGGCGGAGATCCGCCCCGCTGCTGTCACTGCCCCTCCTCAGATGTGGGGCCCGAGGGTCCTGTTTGGGGCTCCCGGCCTGTTCTCAGCTCCGGCCCAATCTCCTGCCGCCGCAGCGTTTGCGGGCCTGCGGCGTCTGCGTAGGCCCGAGCCGGGGCCTCGATTAGTGGCTGCGCCGCCACACACCGGCTCCTCTCCACTCTCCTTGCCTCAGGGGCGGGCGTTGCACCCACGCCAGCCCCAGGGACCCACAGACCACTGCGGGAGGGGGCGCCGGCTTCAGCGTGCTTCCCCACCGGTGTGCTGATCCGCGGGGGCTCCTCCGGTTTCCCGCTTCGGGATCGCCCCTGCCGATGTCTCTCCGCGCTTGGCGGGCGCGCGTCAGCCACACCGAACCTGCCCGTCTCCGCTCGTCTTCGGGCTCGCACCAAGCCAGCAGGGTCTTGACACCCCTCCTGGGCTAAAATGCGCTGATTTTCGGGGCCACTGCTGTGGGATGAACGCTAATAGGGCATAGGGCCGGGGAGCCAAGTGCAGGCACGTCCGATTAGCCCGCCATCTTGGCCACGCCCCAAACAGGTGTTTTAACCAGAAGCAGCACGTTACTCCACGTGTGTTTAGAACACACAGCAGAAATAGAAAATATATAAACAACTTTACTTCACCAGATATCAATCGATTTTAAAGCAACCATAGATTTCTCTCAATGAGCTACTGATCAAATAGCCTAGAAACATGCCCACTGCTTACGTTTGTGATTGGATGTTCAGATAATATTCATGCAAAAATTACATGGATTAAGGACGCCAGTAGGAACGAGGTCATTTTATGTCCAATCTTTACGTAACATCTGGTTTAAAAATAGGAGGGACAAAAACGGTTCACAGACTGAATAAGAGTACAAGACAACAAGTATGTAAGAGAAAACATTGTCAGAATTTAGAAAAAAATGGCAGACCAGGTGTGTTTTAACATTTTGTCGGAAGTAGGAACTATTTTCTTACAGATGCATATATGCGGTTGACAAAAGGGACATTAACTGATGGTAATATAGTCTCACGTTGAATTTTTAGAATTCTAAATGAATCAGTGGAGAATCATATCTCTAAAGAAATTGTTTTGAAACAGATATACAAATTGAACTAAAGGAAAGCAAACAATGCTTCAAATGATCTGCATTAAATGAATGTTCACTGTAGGTGTACCAAACAAAATCAAGTGCCTGTTGGAGCATGCCTTCTTCCTTGCATGATTTCTCAGAAGTGACTGCATTCAAAAAGCTGCTGTTCAAGTCAACAAATCTATGTAGCAAGAAGATGCAAGCTCAAAGGGTCTGTGCATGAGAAAATATACCCTGAGTTTCAAATCCTTTTGCAGGGCATCTGGACTCTAACTGGAAGATGGAGCTGAAAAAAAATCAATCAATCAATCCAGGTGTTTGTTATGCGCGACTAATCACCTGCAAGGGTCTCAAGGCCCCCAGGGGGGGTGGGGGGGGTGTGGGGGGGGGGGATGTTGCAGGTTCCAGTCCATCAAGGAGGGGGTCTGTCGAAGAGCCAGGTTTTGAGGTTTCTTGCGAAGATGGGGAGCGATGTCTGTTTGAGGTGGAGTGGAAGATTGTTCCAGGCTCTGGCCGCGAGGAAGAAGAAGGAGCGGCCTCCCGATCTGGTCTTTCTGGTACGTGGGACCACGGCGTAGGAGAGCTGAGCTTATCGTAGGGTCCTTTGGGGTGCGTGAAATTTGAGTTGACTGCTCAGGTATGCTGATCCGGTGTCGTGGAGGGCCTTGTGAGCGTGGGTTAGCATCTTGAAGGTGACTCTAGCTTCAATGGGGAGCCAGTGGAGTGTGCGCCGGTGCTGGGAGATGTGGCACTGTCTTGGCAGGTTGAGGACCGGTCTTTTTATATGTTCTGGAGCTTGCAAGTGAGGTTTTTGTTTATTTCGGCGTAGAGTGCATTGCCGTAGTCGAGCCTGCTGGTGACCAGGGCGTGAGTGATGGTCTTTCTGTGTTCGAGGGGGATCCATTTGACGGTCTTACAAAGGAGGCGGAGGGTGTGAAAGCAGGAGGATGAGACAGAGTTGATCTAGCGGCCATTTTGAACTCGGAGTCCAGGATAATTCCCTGAATGCGTGCGTGGTCCGTAGGGGTGGGCGGGCTTCAGAGGGCAGGGGCCACCAGGTGTTGTTCCTGGTGTCGGGGTTTGGGCCATGATGAGTACTTCCGTTTTGTTGGTGTTTAGTTGTAGGCAGCTGTTTTTCATCCATTTGGCAACGGCTTCCATGCCTACTCGAAAGTTGTGTCTGGCGGGGCTGGGTTCGTTGGATAGGGAGAGGATGAGTTTGGTGTCGTCTGCTTATGACACAATGTTGAGTCTGTAGGTTCTGACGATGGGGCGAGCGGAGCCGTGTAGACGTTGAAGAGCGTAGGGCTGAGGGAGGAGCCCTGGGGGACTCCGCAGGTGGTAGGTGTAGGGTACGAGAGGAAGGGGGGGGAGGAGTCTGACCCGCTGCTTTCTGCCAGAGAGGAAGGAGCGGATCAAGTCGAGGGTCTTGGATCCCTGCGCCATAGAGTCTGCGTATTAGGGTGCGGTGAGAGACTGTGTTGAATGCCTGCAGAGAGGTCGAGGAGGATGAGGGCTGCTGTTTCTCCTTTGTCCAGTAAGGTGCGGACGTCGGCTGTTGTGGCAAGGAGGGCGGTTTCTGTACTGTGGTTTTTTTCTGAAGCCGGATTTGGACGAGTCGAGGATGTTGTGCTCTTCGATGAATGTGGTGAGTTGGCTGTTGAGGGCTTTCTCCATGACTTTAGCTGGGAACGGGGTCAGGGAGATGGGTCTGTAGTTTTTTTAAGTCAATGGGGTCCACCGAGGGTTTCTTCAGAAGGGGGTTGATCTCGCTGTGTTTCCAGTCGTCGGGGAACGAGGCGGTTGCCAGGGAGTGGTTGATGGTGTGGCAGAGCATGGGTGCGATGGTGTCGGCGGCTCTGTTGAAAATGTGGTGGGGGCAGGGGTCCGTGGGGGTCCCGGAGTGGATTGACTTCATAGTTTCAGAGTGTTTTCAGGGGTGAGGGCTGTCCAGTTGTCAATAGTTGGCTTCAGGGTGTCGGGGGTGGTTGGTGAGAGTTCAGTGTGTTGGTTGTCTGCGCTGAAGTTGTCGTAGATGCTCTTGATTTTGTGGTGGAAAAAGGTGCTGAGTTTGTTGCAGATGTCTTGTGTGGATGGGATATTGATGGACTTGCTGGCAGATTGGGCGAACTCCCTGATGATGTTGAAGTTATTTGCTGTTGTATGCATAAGTGGAGATTCTGTCTTCAATCGCTTTTTTTCTCATTTCTCGGATGAGTTGGTGGTGGGCGTTGGTGGCGGCTCCGAAGTTGTTGTGGCCTTCTGTGGATTTGGTGTTCCTCCAGGCCTTTTCAAGGCTGCGGCAAGTGCATCTGGACTCTCGAAGTTCGGTGGTAAACCATCTGGCTTTCTTAGCGTGGGTGGTGGTGTTTTTCTTGAGGGGGCTATAGTATTGGTGTTGGCGCTGTTGGAGATCCATCTGTGCAGGGTACGTGCTGCGGTGTTGGGGTCGTCTTTTTCATCGATGGTTGGGGTAGAGTTGTTGAGTGATGAGGTTAGCTGGTCGTCAGTGATTCTAGTCTAGTTTCTTCGTGGGAGCAGATGCTGGTGTCTGTGGATGGTGGTTGTTCCGAAGGTGAAGTGGAAGCATCGATGGTCAGTCCATGGGAGTTCGGTGGTTTGGCTGAAGGTGATGGAGTTTCCTGTTGTGAAGAGGGGGTCGGGGTGTGTCCTGCTTAGTGCATGGCTTCGGTCACGATCTGGCAGAGTCCAATGTTGTGGAGGTTGTCCAGGAGGGATGCGGTGCTGGGGTCCAGTTAGTTGTCGAGGTGGAAGTTGAGGTCTCCCAGTAGGGTGTAGTTGGTGGACGCGATAGCATGCGGGGAGATGATGTCCGTTATATCAAAAATGGGTTTTAATATTCTGTGAAAAGGAATTGGGTGGTTGGTTTATATATGTAACAATGGATGAAAAAAGGTGATTATGTAAATCTATAAGACTCCAACAAGTGAGAGATGAAGGACCAAACATAATTTAATGAAAGATGTAGTTGATTAAAATTACCCTCTGAAAGCCAGTTGCAATATTGAAGCCAATTTCTATTGCACTCTGTTGTAGAATTTCTGAAAGAGTACCTAACACAATTTTCTCTTCAGAAAAGCCCGAAAGTGTGAGAACCAATCATTACGGAACTAGATTCTTAAGTGCAGGCATGAGAAAGGAGTGCAAAATCGGGCCTCTGATGGACTAGATCTGGATCCTGATGAAGTATTCTGAGATTATACTAAGAGCTACAGAGATCAATATTGATAAAGAGCAGTACTGTAATGTAAACCTTTGAATACCAAGCTTCTGCACAGGGCAAAAACCTCCCATGGCTACTGCTAGGGAATGGTGCCACAACAGACAATGACCATCCGTAGAACAAACACCCCAGTTCTTAAGAACACCAAGAAACAAGTTTAGCACAAAGGAAAAGGTGGTGTTTCATTATTCACAATCAACTCTCACAACTAAATTAGCTTCTTTGCTAAATTAGATGTTGTAGGCTGATGAGATAGATTTTGCCTGGTATTTGATAAGGACTTCTGAAGCAGAGACTGCGCTAAACCATGAGTGAGAGAACTTAGATTTGGCATGCATTAGTTATCCTGTTTACAGCACAGTAATTCTAAAACTAAAGTTATTTTTATGAATATACAATTACAAATTGCAACAATTTTACCTTATAAATGGTTTAGAATCAGTTTCACAATTCCAATTTTTGTTTAGCTAAGCTCGCATTATTTGATACAAATCTACAAGTTATTTTAGAACTCTAAACAAGTCCACATTTTTTGTTAGTAATAGTACAAAAGCAGTTTAAAATATTACAAAAATGTGGCTAAAAAGTAAAGTTAGGATTTTTTTAAATATGTGTTTATCAAAATACCTTAACTTAAAACTGTAATTGTTTGTGAAAAGTTGTCACTTTATATAAATAAGCTCAATTTAGTTGCTTTGAACCGTAAATTGTAAAGATTTATAAACAATATTTACGACTTCTGGCATGAAAACAAAAAATCTGCAGAACGAGGGATATTGATCCACTGTTGCAATTCGTTCCTCTGCTGTTGGATTATGTCATGCAAGCAGCATTTTCGTTTTTTAGTAACAATGCTTCCAGGACAGAAATCGAAAATATAGGATTATTATGGTACTGGATCAATGATGATGCCAAAGGAACCACACTGATATGATCACTTTGATGGTAGGATTAATATTACAAATATTGCTTTGTGGACTTGTGGCTTCAAATGATATTTAACAGTTTATTTACAAAAAAGGGAACGTCGGAGACCAAAGTCTTTGATGCCCTCCCATTCTGAAATCTCTTTAGTAAACATGTCTCCTAGATGCTTTTGAAGCATCTCTCACAAATTCCAAGGCTCTCAGACAAATACATTGAGTCATATAACAAGAATTAAGATGTTATCTCCATCATGGCTGAAAGATATATGCAGTCCCTGCCTGCTGCATAAAACTCAAATTAAACTGAAAATCTTTTACTGTACACTAAGCTGGGAAAGCAGTAAAGATACCCGCTCAGATACAGGTACATTAAAAAATATGCTTTCTTCTGAAGTGACCATCAGTCATCTTGTCTTTTGGTTACGTGGACATTATTTATCAATAGTGACCAACCCGCACACCAAAAGAGCAACCACAAGCTCCATTCAAATAATGTGAGGGAATTCTAAACCCGTTGAAAAGGGAAAGGGAGGGTTAATGTCCCAGGTGCTAGGAGGTTGGGAGAACAGTTGGAGGGGATCACTCCTTTTAGGAGCAAGGGCCCTCACACACCCGAAGGATGTCCTGCTTCATCATCGGGCAGCTCCTCATTGGGCCGGCACTGCAATGCCCGACTGGCCCTGCAGGGGGGCTCTTTGCCGGAGGTCTTCTCATTTTGACGATGTGAGTAGAGACGGGAGAGTGAATTGGGCAACATGTTTTATTCCTGTTTAAAGTCCAAGGGATCGTGGCATTTCGTCAGGTCCAAGGGCTCCTCCAGGGCGTGTGACCTACCCAAGCCCAGTAGACTCTCTGTGTCTACCGGGCTTGGATAGGTCGCACACCCTGGAGGAGCGCCAATTGGGCCTCCGTCTATAACCACTGCGCAGATGCCTGGAATGACACGAGGGGGCCAGTATTTTCCCCCCTAGGTGTATCCTGAAGGCACCTTGTTTTTTAATTGTACTGGGCTACATCACAAGTCCAGCTACCAGGGCTCAACACTTTACTCACACAATCCCACATGTCAGAGTAGACGAGGATCCCCTGGTTCAGATGTAATGCCATGGTCGAGGGTCAAACTATCAACCTTGTGTGCGTTTAAGCGCTCCCAGAGGCTCTAGACACCTTTCTCCATGACCTTTCTACAATCCTCTTGGATCTTCCACGATGGCCCACACTGATGGGTGACAACTTCAATGCAGTTCCTGCCCTGGATGTAGACACCACCGGTCCACCCTCTGCATCCTGTCGAGCCAGGGATCTTGGTCTCTGCAATGTGTGGAGGATATGGAATCCTCAACAACGTAATTTCACTCACACTTCAGCTGCACACCATATCCATTCCAGCAGAGATCTGGTCTTCATGCTGGCCCTTGACTATCACACGATATCAAATGCTCAAATCCTTCCTCGCCGTATATCACACCGTGCTCCCCTTTTCCTTCACCTCGACTCCCCCAGAGAGGGTCCACGCACCATGTGGCATCCTAATGAGTGGTATCTCCAAGATAAAGGTCCAGGCCCTCAGTGACAAACTGCATGCCTTTTCCAGTGCAACGAGGGCTCTGTAAGTTCTGTTGGCACCCTCTGGGCCAACAGTAAGGTGACCAAAAGAAGATATGGCAAAGGGTGAATTTGAGCGCAAGAATGAGCACTCTCCCTTCACATCACTCAACTGGAGGCCCGCGCTCTCTGTTTGGAGGAAAGTGTTGTGACAGACCTTCATGGCAAAGTGCCTACGAGAGGAGCTCTGCCTCCAATCCCTAGAGGCTGCAAAACACTTGTGGCATGCCACAACAGCCAGGGTCTATTAGGTGGGGGGGGGATAAGAATAGGAAGCTGTTATACAGGTTGGCATCTCCTCAGCAGGTGGCTCGAAATCACGGATGAGCTCTGTAATACTTTACATACTCTCAGTGAGATTGCACGAACATTTACCCACTAATATATAGTCACCTTTACGTGGCTCTCCCCCAACAGATCCTGGATCGGCTTTCCATTTCCTTAATGAAGTGCCTTTACCTTGTCTGTCCCGGTCCGGGGCTCAGACGTTGGACAAGCCCCTAACAGCTGAGGAAGTCAGAGCAGCCATCTCAGCAGTAGCCTCTGGAAAGACAGCCCTGGTCCCAACAGATTCCCCACAGAATACTATACAAAGTTCAGTACACTCTGACTCCCCAACTTCTCGCCCTCTACAATGAGGAAGCACAGAAGGGTGCCTTTCCCCCGGGAATAGAAGCTGCTACTATTGTAGAAAATCTTGAAAATCACCCCATTGGCTGCCTGCGCTGGCTATCGTTCAATAGCCCTCATCAATGGTGAGGTTAAGTTACCTGCCACGCTTCTGCCCACGCACCGCAAAAGAGTCCTCTACAAGCTCATACACCTGTATCAATGCATCTTTATGCCGGCCTGTAGTACAAGGCATTGCCTCAAGCACCTCCACATGGCCATGGCCCACCATCATCTCCTCCCATGCAGTCTGACCTTGCTTCTAATTGATTTTAAGAAGGCATTTGATAACGTGGACTGGGACTACCTGAGGCACGTGCTAAGCTGTGCTGGAATTGAGCCCCATTTCTGTGGACTCGTCTGAGCACTTTATACTAACCCCACAGCGCAGGTCCAAGTAAATGGTCTGCTCTCCAATGTATTTTCTATTGGACGGGGGACTCGGCAGGCCCGCACATTGTCTCCTCTCATCTTTGAGCTTCTGACTGAACGGCTGGTGTGCCTTCTCCATAGCGATGCACAGGTGTGTGGGTGGAGATGGAGTGAGGGGCCCGAAGAACGTATACCCCTCTATGCCGACGACATCCTTTATCTTGCAGACACTGGGGTGAGCGGGACATGCTGCCATCACATCCGTCAGCATTTTGGAGCAGCTCCGGGCCTTCGGGTGGAACCGTCCAAGTCGGTGTTGGTGGCTCTGACCAGGGAGTGTTTCGATTGGGAGCATAACATCCCCATATGCCGTCTCAGCTTCCGATATCTGGGCATCTAAGTGGTACTTTACCCAAAACTTACCTGGTCCTCAACCTCAGGCCTTTACCGAGGAGGTCCAAAGAAGACCTTGACTAATGGCAGTCCCTTCCGTTGAATGTGCTGGACTGAATATCCTTCTACAAGTTGATGATTCTGCCAAGATTCCACTATGTCTTTCAGACTCTCACGATATCTGTACCAGGACTTGGTTCTGCACTCTGAATAGAGTCGCAACCTCCTTTCTCTGGCACAAGTCCAGACCTTACCTGGCCCTTGCCCACTGCCAATATGCCCCATATGATGAAGGTTTAGGTGCGACCAACCTATTTCTTTATTCACTTGCCTTACAACTCCTGGTGATATAGGACTGGCTCAACGGGGGCTGATCGGATCCCACCGACCTGTTGGAATTGTCCCTTCAGGGCTTCCCTCAGATTATAGCCATGTTTCACAGATCTACCGTACCCTGCACGCTCCCTAAGTGGCCAGAGTGGTTTTCCTCACCTGGAGGGCTTCACTCCGCCATTCTCACCGGGACACTACAATTGCGCAGCAAATGCCCCTTTGACATGGCACCTAGTTGCATGAAGTGGCGCGCTACAGGGATTCGGGAGATGGGACCTCATCGGCATACCATAGCTGGACTACGTTTGGTCAGGGTCACACATAAGGTCCTTCCAAGATACCTATGCATTCACCTCCTCCCAATTTTACAAATACTTACAACTGCGACACGCACTCCAAACTCATGTATCCCAGATCGACCCTCTCCCAGAGTTTAGCCCGCTGGAGGCTAAGCTTTTTATTGGTGGACTGGGCAAAGGTGGTATCTCCAAACTTTACTGTATGTTAACCCCTTCCATGCTGGTGACGAACCCCAGCCGTCACGCTCTGCGGCGCTCGTGTGCTGATGACGGCTGGGGTTCGTCACGGCCCCGCCCTGTTCTTTTGTTTACCGCACAGCGGCGGAAACGGCCCAGCATGGAAGGGGTTAATAATGAACATCCTGGGTACATTGGATAACCTTAGGACTCGATAGGAGGGATGGCTGGTCTCATTGAGGACGATGACTGGCAGGATGCACTGATGGTGCCTAGGGTCATCACAGTCTTCCCCAAGATGCGCCTGATTCAAACTTATTATCTAGGCTATATCGTGCCTACCTTACTACCGCCAGGCTGCATCAAGTGGGTCTCCTCCCTGAATCTTCATACCCTGGATGTAATGGTGCGCCTGCCAACTTATATCACATGGTGTGCCTGAGCCCCAGGAATCAGGAGCTCTGGACCTAGGTGGTGGGGGATTTAACAGATGTGCTGGGTTGGGAGGTCACCCTTTCACCTTTGGTGCTCTTGTTGGGGGTCCATGAAGGCTCTGGGGGGGCTCGAGGGCAGACCAGGCATTTCTAGCAACAGCCCTCATGGTGGCCATAAAGGGACATTGCTACTTGCTGGGAGAACCCTGTCCCTCACACCCTCTCACAATGGAGACATATGGTGGATTGGTGTACGCAGCAGGAGCGACCCATATAAGATGTCTGGGGATGTCCCTTGAAGCATGGTTTTGTCTGGGGAAGAGGCTGGGACAATTGGCAGGAAGACCTTAAGCCGGCAACTCAAACAGATAGATTTGGAGTTGGGTTTTCATTTGACACCAAAGTCTTCAGATTTCTACCTCCCTCAGATACAGTTCCAACCCTGTAATGACATGTTGGTAACAACTATCAGCTCTGGGTGGGCGAGGGAGCAAGGCTGCCACTGGACTATTTTTACTCGTGCTGTACCCACTGTGGATTGTAAGACGTCTCATCCAAAACCTAAATGGTACCCCATATATTTCCTATGAGCAGAGCCCAGTGACACCTGGCGTAGTCAACATTGAAGATGCGGGAGGCCAAGAGGCTAAGAAGCCTCAAAGCTGCTATCATCAAAATATAGGACTGAGGAAGAAACAACAAGATCATATACCAAATATACTGAGGTCGCTGGATAGGAAGGCCTTGAACTACACTGTATTCATATTAGGTTCAGTGAACGGCTACCTCTGTGAAGAAGTCAGGTGCAATTTCAGCTCAATGACACCAATGATGACAAGAGGGTTGCCGTTGGCCTGAGGTAGTCTACGAAGGGCAGTGGTGAGCTTGCCTTCAAAAGCCTGTCGTGGACGTAGAGAAAAACTGGTATCTTCAACCTCCGAAGGTGGGCAGCGACCACCATCATCAATTTCATGAACACTCAATGGGCACTGCTGATACTGAAGGGCATGACTGCTAACTGAAAATGCACCTGGCTGACCTAGGACGGTAGGTAATGTCTATGGGACTGCGGGAAGCGTATATAGTAATACATGCCCTGCAGATCCAAGGATACCAACAATCCCTCTCATTCCCTTCCCCAACGCAACCCCCCCAAATATACATCAGGTAATATATGATCTACCACAAGTAATTTGACTTTGTACTTCCGCAGGGAAGAATTCAGAGGTCCAAATAATAGGTGGTAGGCCTCCATCTTTTTTGGCACATGGAAATAACATGGTTAACAGCCCTCTCCTCTTTCCAAGTCTGGCACACTCATGCTAGCACCTTTGGAAAGCAACACTTAGACCTCCTGTAACAGTGTGAAGAGCTGCTCCTGTGAATGGCAGCAAGATGAGGGGGGAGGGGGTGGGGGGAAGAGAGGAAAGGAAAGATAATGGACAGCAAAACAAAAACAAAAAAAAACCAAACATTCGTAAGAGCAATCTCCCAGATGTGATAAATTGCCACCCTGAGTGGAAATACTGAATCCTGCCAGCCACAGGATTAATGGGTGCAGCTAAGGGGAAACTAAAGTGGCTTAGTGGCTGCTGCTGTAGGGGGTGTTTCTGCAGGGAATGGGGATAGGGAGGAGTGGTGTCCCTGCTGAATCGCAGACATTGCCGCATTTTGACCATCATGAATTGTTTAAGCCAGAGAGGCCCTGGGGTCTTTCAGGACTGCTGGCAATATCTCACAGGCCATGTTCAGAGGGAATGCATGTTGCGACCTTACAAACGGACCCTATTGGCAGATCTCAAAGCCAGGCTGGCCCAGGAGAACATTTGTTTACCAAACGCCTAAATTATTTTGAAAGGTCTACAATGAGAAATCGCAGGGAAGTATTTATGCTTCAACCTTCTTGTTGAACCTGACCCACTAGTCTCTCTGAGGTAGTGTTTAGTATGCCGTGGAGGAGTTAAGTGCATCTCCAGCCTCATCTATGAGTAGACCCAAGGTGTGCTCAAGGTTTTTCTTGAGAATGTGGTACAGGACACCATCACCTACATCAAGCATGCCTGTGGAAGACCGTCAGTGACATGGATATGGTGTACATCCTTAAGCGCTGAGGCATACTCTTAATGGCTTTGAAGCACAAGTTACTACTTGTGTAACGATATATCTGTAAGAGACATTAGTTAATGATAGATTCCTTACCTTAGAATATCCCCTGGCATCAGACTGGATCCAGAAAGTTTTTTCGTCAGCAGTACCCCTGCATGTCTGTAGGTGGCGTTGTGCGGCTCCCCGTTCATAACTGGCGTTGTAAGCGCCGAGATGACGTTACAGAGACTACTTAGGCGCCACCCATGCGCGCTGACGTCAGTTCTGTACACGACTTTCCGCACCAGGAACGCAGAGCCATGCAAGAAACCGACCACTGGTGCCATGAAACTAGGTTCCTGAAAGGGATTACCTTCACCCTAGAAATCAGTTTGCAGAACAGGGAGGATGGGTGGGGTGGTAAAGAATCTATCACTAACTAATGTCTCTTACAGATATATCGCTGCACAAGTAGTAACTTGTGCATCTGAAAGAGAAACGTTAGGGATAGATTCCTTACCTTAGAATAGATAGCCCAGCAATACCAACCACGGTGGTGGATCTGCAAACAAAATTACACCAGAAAGTCACGGAGAACAGAACAGCCAAATTAAACCGTCTCTCCGGACTGGACTGTCAAGGCAGTAATGTTTGGTAAACGTGTGCAGCGAAGCCCACGTAGCTGCCTGACAAATGTCCTGCAAGGGAACGCCGCGTCCCAAGGCTAGTGACTGCCATTGCCCTGGTCGAATGGGCACGCAGCCCCACAGGAGGCTCCTTCTTGGCCAACGAGTAACATGCTTTTATGCACAAAACAACCCACCGAGAGATTTTTTTTTGTGCACGGCCCAACCTTTTTTGGCGCCCACGTAGCCAACAAAGAGTTGGTCATCCCCCCGGAACTGTTGCGAGCGCTGCAGATAGAACGAGAGCACAGGTTTTGGGTTCAGAGGGTGGAGTCTCTCTTCCTTCTTTGAAGGATGCGGAGGCAGAAAGGAGGTGGGCGAAGTGATGGTCTGCCCAATGGGGAAGGGCATGACAACCTTTGGCAAGAAAGAAGGATGTTTTTTTTTTTTTTGGAAGACCTTTATTATCTGAATTACAGTTACACAGATTCTGGCCTACAACCCAGCGGGCCGGCCGCAAACGTTGATTTCAGAAGCACATATGGGTCATAGTACACAGCCAGAGTACCGACAGCCAAAAGCCCGGTGGCGTACCAAACAGCATCTAGTAGCACAAAGCTCGGGCCGAATATGGAGAGCATTTAGGAATCCATCTGAGGTCTCATTTTTGCTTTTTCGTTAGGAAACAATAGAAACAACAACAACCCTCCCCCCAACCCTCCCCCCCTGGTGTAGTAGTTGTAGTTGTGCAAACCTCGCATGGGATAACAGACACGATGCGAGGGGACCGCCCTCCACAGGAGAGAGTCACAGCAGGGCGATAGCCAAGCCAGACAGCAAGAGAACCGAGGAAGTGCAAGAAGTCGGAAGGGTCAACCACAGGCAGAAGCTACGCAATCAGTGGCAGGACACCGGCCAGGCGACCAGTGCAGGTCTAGAGGCATCAGTACAGAGCAGTAGTCAAAGGAACATGAGTGGCCTGTAGCACACCATCTCCCACCAGGTATCCCCCTTCACAACAACTCTCACACAAAGACAAGAGCAGAGCTAGTCATCATCGGACAGTTGCGCCAGCATATAGGTGGTATATGGTCCCCAGATGTCGCGAGGGCGGGAGCCCGCTGGTAGTTCCTCATAATAGCATGTCAATTGATCTCGACAATATGCCATGTCCTTCAACCAAGTCTTTACTTCCTGTGCCCGTCTTCCCCCCAGGCAGGTCGCCACTCCGCGCTTGGCCAGCTGTAGCGCCAGCGCCACCAACCGCCTCACGCCCAAAGGAACACCAGACACCAATCCCAGCAAACATACATCTGGTGTCGCCTCAATGGACACCGAAGTCATAGCAGACAATGCCACAGTCACTGCTATCCAGAACCTAGACACACGCGGGCACGTCCAAGCCAAATGTCGAAAGTCAGCCACAGCCGCCCCGCAGCGCACGCACATAGATGAGTCACGCAGGCCAAATTTAAAGAGTTGTTCCGGTGAGTAATACCATTGTTGCAAGAATTTATAATGCAAGAGCCTAAAATTCCCATTGACAGCAAATTTCCCTGTCATAGCACAGCACTCCAGCCATTCATCCTCCAGGAGCGGCTCCAGCAAACACGCATCCCACCTAGCCTTCGGAGCCACATCCATACCACACTCCTCATCTTGTGAAATTTTGTACAACCTCGAAAAGGATGGGTTCTTAAAACCACCTTGTCTGGATGAACAGAAAGGAAAGGAGGTTTGGAAGAAATAGCCTGGAGCTCACTCACTCTTCTGGCAGAGGTGATAGCTACCAGGAAAGCCGTCTTGAGAGTGAGAAGACGCAAACAAATCTAAGGATATTTTCTCTATTTTTAACGAATTGACAAACTTGGAGAATGTCCGCCCCAAGGTAATTCCCACCCAGTGTCTGTGTGATTCACTCAACACCTACTTCAACAACAAAATTGCAGACATTAAAACCAGCATTCCTCAACCTATGAGCCCAATCACGACTGGTATAGCAATTAAGACCAGTACTGCCACCCTTACAAATGTTCAGCCCATAACTCAGGTCCAGCTCTTGGAACTTACAACAAGAGTCAAATCCGGTTCCCCATTGGACATTTGCCCCCCCCCCCGCATTCTAAAAGAGTGTTTTTCCACCTACCCGGCCCCTGCCCTTGCACTTTTAAACGACTCCCTCACCTCGGGCATAGTACCATCTGCCTTTAAAGAAGTCACGGTCATACCTCTTTTGAAAAAACCTGGGGCTGACCCAGCCTGTAAGGCGAACTACCGGCCCATCTCCTTATTGCCTTACTTGGCAAAAGTCCTGGAGGCACAAGTGGCGAAATGACTATCTAATTTTCTGGAGGAGTCCTCTTGTTTTGACCCCCACCAGGCTGGATTCCGGCCAGCACATTCAACAGAGGCAGTGGTCACCACAGTTTTGGACACACTGCGAGACAGTGCCGATAGACGTTCCCCCCAGGCCCTGGTGCTCCTAGACCTGTCGGCCGCGTTCGACACGGTCGATCACAACATTTTGATCGACCGTGTCGGACAGGCCGGCATACGGAACACGGCGGCTTGCTGGCTGAGGTCCTTCTTGGAGAACTGCTGTCAAGCGGTCCGCCTGGGAGACCTAACCGGCGTTAAACAGCCCATCACATGTGGAGTGCCACAGGGCTCCTCCCTGTCTCCTCACCTTTTTAACATATATATACTCCCTCTCATTCAAACCCTCAGAGACAAACAGGTGAGAGTCTTCAATTATGCTGACGACTTACAGCTACTCTTTACCATCGATAACTCTGAAAACTCCATTCTCCATTTCCAGTCAACCATGAGGTTTATTAAATCCTGGATGGACCAAAACCAGCTGAAATTAAATCCAGGTAAAACCGAATTGGTATTGACTGGGGACAGCGCTAAGTACTGGGGCCCCCACTACTGGCCATCAGATCTGGGTCAAGCTCCGTCCCCCTCACCATCGGCCAAAACGCTTGGAGTCATCGTGGATAGCGATCTCTCATTAAAAGCACAAGTGGGCCAGGTGGTTTCCAAATGCTTTTTCAGCTAAAAAAAATTCGGAAGGTCCGACGATTATTAACGTCGGAAGCAATCACCCAGGTTGTGATCGCCACTGTTCTGTCCCATCTGGATTACGCAAATGCCATATACTTGGGTCTTCCCAACTATCTACTCAAGCGTCTCAAGATGGTTCAGAACTATGCCGCAAGGCTGATTCTAAAGCAACCAAGGTGGCATGCAGCTACTCCCCTTCTCATTAAACTGCACTGGCTTCCGGTCATGCAACGCTGTGCTTTTAAAGCAGGTTGCATGATCTTTAAGTCCCTGCACGGCAAAAGCCCTAAATTCATCAACCAATTAATCACCAGATATGTTCCTTCTCGCAACCTTCGCTCACTCCATCAAGGCCTCCTTCAGACCCCCCCCCCCCCTTTCAAACTCAAACGTGCTGCTGGCCGCAGGTTTGCAATACTTGCCCCTAGCCAGTGGAACACTTTCCCCTTGGAGATCCGGTATTGCCATGATCTCCTATCTTTCCGGAAAGCGTTGAAGACCTGGCTATTCAGACAAGCATTTTAATTAACTTTCCACCACTCACCCTGGCCTATGCTACTGTTGATCACAGCACCAAGAAACTTATCAGTGATAGTGCGCTCAATAAATAATTTAATAACATAACAAAACATAACATAACATAACATAACAAAGGACAGTTATGAAGGGACTCAAAGGGAGCGCACATCAGATATGTCAAGACAAGGTTTAACTCCCAGTGAGGCATTATGAACGTCACAGGAGGAAACGTGTGCGTAATGCTCTTGAGGAAACGGTTAACCGGGGATCTAAAAAGAGAAGGCTGATCTGGAAGCCGTAGAAAGGCGGAGATGGCTGAAAGATGACCTTTGATAGTGCCCAGAGCAGAGCCCTGCTGGGCCAAGTATAGAAGGAACAGAAGAACCTCAGAAAGAGGGGCAGAGAGGGGATCCACAGCCTTGGCTGTGTACCATGCCACAAATTTGTACCACCTGCAGGCGTATACCGTCTTAGTGGAGGGACGCCTGGCTGTCAGAATGACATCACAGACTTCGAGACTTCGGGAGGAAGATCGAAAGCTGTCAACTGTCGCCGCTCAATCTCCACGCATGGAGGTGGAGGCTGGACAGGTTCGGGTGGAGGACTGTCCCCTGCTGCTGTGACAGAAGATCCTCCCGAAGAGGCAGTCGGATCGGGGGATCGATCACCATGCTGAGTAGCTCGGGATACCAGTATCTTCGTGCCCAATCCGGAGCCAAAAGACTGACTTGGGCCCGGTCGCGCCGATCTTCTTCAGCACTCTGGGCAGAAGTGGTATAGGCAGAAATGCGTACAACAGACCGCAGCTGCACTTGCGACGAAAAGCGTAGCTGAGCGAGTGCCGCCTTGGAAATTCCAATGTGCAGAACTGATGACATTGTACATTCTCTTCGGTGGCGAATAGATCTAACCAAGGCTCTCCCCACTGCTAAAAGAGACCTTGTGCCACGTCAGAGTTCAGACGCCATTCGTCATCCATCAATCACCAGCGGCTGAGTTTGAACCTGCCAGGTGTTGAACGAGCAAGGTAATGCCTTAATGTTCCAGCCATGTCCAGAGGCGCAGAGTCTCATGACATAGGGTCCATGACCTCACCCGCCCTGTTTGTTGCAATACCACATGGCGGTGGTGTTGTCCATGAACACCTGCACTATACTTCTCCGGACAGAGGGAAGGAATGCCTTCAGTGCAAGTCGGATCGCCTGAAGCTCCAAAAGGTTGATATGGAGCCGGGACTCCGCCGGAGACCAGAGGCCTCTGATCTCCGCCTCTCCCAAGTGGCCTCCCCATCCCAGGAGGGAGGCATCCGTCACCACTGTGTGCTCCGGTTGGGGAAGGGAGAGGGATCTGCCACTGACCCAATCGCAATGCGTGAGCCACCACTGCAAATGTCGTGCAGTGCCCTCCGAGATCTGGACATGATAGGACAGGTTGCCCTGATGCTGTGCCCACTGCAACTTCAGGTCCCACTGCAGAGCCCGCATATGCCATTTGGCATTTGGCATGTTGCACCAGTAGGATGCAGGAGGCCATCAGGCCCAGGAGCCGGAGGGTTATCCTGACTGAAACGCGGGATAGAGGCTGAAAGATCGAAATCATAGCATGAATAATCCGGACTCGCTGCTTGAGAGGATAATCCCGAAACTGCGTTGAATCCAGAACCGCTCCGCTGAAGGGGAGCTGCTGAGAGGGACTCAGGTGCGACTTCGGCAAGTTGATGGAGAACCCCAGCAAATGCAGGAGGTCGGCCATAGTCTGAAGGTGGTTGACGACCGTCTGGGGCGAGTCAGTCTTCAACAACCAGTTGTCGATGTATGGGAAGACTGACACCACTGAACTACGCAGATGAGCTGCTACCACCGCCATCACTTTGATGAACACCCGAGGAGCGCTGGTAGGGCCGAAGGGGAGCACGGCAAACTGAAAATGCTCCTGGCCTACCGCGAACCGCAGGTAACGCCAATGGGCTGGCAGGACGGGGATGTGGAAATATGCGTTCTGCAAGTCCAATGCTACCATCCAGTCTCCAGGGTTGAGGGCAGCCAAGACCTGAGTCAGAGTCAACATCTTGCGACTGACGTTCCTGAGGTCCAAGATGGGGCGCAGAGCCTGTTTGTCCTTTTTGGGGACCAGAAAGTAGTGGGAATAACAACCACGTCCTACTTCTGACCCAGGAACGCGCTCAATGGCCCCCTTGACCAGGAGGGCCATGACTTCCTGCAGGAGAAGCGCAAAGTGATCCCCGACCTGCTGTGGAACTGAGGTGGCATGGCGAGGGGGGGGGGGGGGGGGGGGGGGGCAGACTCGAAGGGGAGAGAGTATCCCCGTCTGACAATTTGCAGCACCCACTTGTCCGAAGTGACAGAACACCAGTGGGGTAGGTGATGTTGATTCCTGCCACCCACACGCTTTGAGGCGGATGCTGCGGGAGCGGGGTGGACTGCCACCCCCCCTCCGTGCCACCACGGCGGCCTCCACGCCCGCACAGACGTTGGTTCTGCGCAGGCGTCTGCTGAACGAACGTGCAGTGGCACCCCTTCCGTGGCCACGAAAGGGAGACGTGGCCGGACGTGAGGTGGAAAGACCTAAGGAATTGCCCGTAGCCCGTGAGTCCTTAAAACACTCAAGCGCACTGTCGGCTTTATCACCAAACAGAAGAGTGCCATCAAGGGGAATGTCCATGAGTGAGCTTTGGACATCTGGCGAGAACCCGGTAGATCTCAACCAGGCTTGGCGACGAAGCGCCACAGTCGTAGAAATTGCTCTACCCAGTGAGTCCGTGGTGTCCAAGCCACACCGAATGGCAAAACTTAGCCGCATCTTTACCCTTGGCAACAGCTTGAGACAGCACAGCTTGGGTCTCTTCAGGACACTGGGGCAACACCTGCGCAACTGTATCCCACACCGCGTGGGTATAGCGGCCCAATAGGCATGCAGTGTTCACCGACCGCAGCCCTAAGCTGGCTGAAGAGAACAACCGCATGCCGAACTGCTCCAGCTTCTTAGAGTCCTTATCCAGTGGCGCCGTGGGAAAGGCACTCTGGGACTTCGAGGCTTGAATGACCAGGCTCTCGGCATAGGATGAGTGGTCGGAAAGGCAGGGTCACCCGGTGTCGGGCGATGACGCCTGGCGACGTTCTTATCCACAAGGGCCCCTGAAGCTGGCCGCGACCAAGTGCCCAGTAAGACATCAGTGAGGTCGTCATTAAATGGCAGCAGGGGATCCGACGAAGTGGACGCCGTCTGGAGCACCTCAGTGAGGAGATTCATTTTTAGGGCCACCGTAGAGAGGTCAAGGTTGAGGACCTTAGCTACCTGACGGAGCACCACCGTGTAAGAAGCGCCCTCCTTCATGGTAGGCGGAGAAGAGGCAAACCCCGGTGTCAGAGGAGACATCAAGGCAGCCGGCCTCCTCTAACTCGTCTGCCCAGTCCTGCTCAGAGTCACACTGATGAGCAAGAGGGTCCTCAGACCCCTCCCAGTCGTCCTCCACCTGCGCCGTAAGTGGAACAGGCCACTGCGGCAGGGCAGGGGCTGAGGAAGGAACAAACGGCCTCGGGAACGGCGCCCGGCTGGGCCGAACCGGCGCCGTGTCCCATTGCGGATCCCAGGTAGGAACAAAATTGTCCTGGTACCTGGGCAGGGGAGGTACCAATGGTATCCACTGCGGTGCCGGAGGCGGAGCAGAGGGTGGCGCTGGGGCCGGAGCCGGCAGCGTGGACCTTGTGGCGCCGTGGCCGGAGCCAGTGGTGCAGGATCCTGCGGCGCCGGAGCTGCTGACAGCCCGACGGGATTCAAACACGGGACCGTGGGGCCCATGGGCGCGCCAGCGGGAGCCCGAGGCCTAAACAGGCGGTCCATGGGAGCAAGAACTTCTTGCACCTGTGCAGGAGTTGCCGAAGGACCCAGGTAAGGCGGGTAGGCCGCGGGACTCAAGGGTTCCGAAGGAGCTGCAGGGGCAGAACCCCTGTTCCCCTCGTCCGCATCCGGGGACCAACAGGGGGACGTCTGAGAGCGATAGCTCTTAGACTTCTTTTTATGTCGTCTCTTACCCGAATCTGAGGGTGAAGACTTGGAACCCGAGGAGCGATGACGGTGGACCCGAGAGCGTTCTCTGGAGCGGCCCCTGGACCGTGAACAGAGCTGGGACGAGTGCCGGACCTCAAGCAGCTTCCGGTGCCGCTCCGCAAGGCCTTCAGGCCATGGCCCGACAGTCCATACAGGACCGGGAGTCGTGATTGTTCT